>NC_140582.1:482517960-483197478 GCF_964204655.1 Triturus cristatus | reverse complement strand
TGCCGCATATTAGAACTCGAGATTGGGTGCTCCAAGTCCACCCTCAACAAGTGGGCATTGTAATGTGGACAGTGCAACCTGCGACAGCCTGAGCTCCATATCAGCTCCAGTAGTAGGCAATGTAGTTCACGAAAAAAGCTCCTGGGGAGCACAATGGGAAGGGTAGCAAAGAATTACAGCAACTGAGGAAGAACTAACATTTTAGAGATTGCTACTCAACATTATAAGGACAGGGGAGCGCGCGCCAGAAGGGCAAAGATCGGCATATGGAGCCTATTGCTTTGTCAAGATTTCACTCCTTAAGGTCCTTCTCGGTGTGATAGACCTGGATGCCTCAGTATTTGAAAGTATCATAACACCACTGCAGATGAGTCCCTAGAGGCTCCACTAAACTCTTGACCAGTCTATGTGCTAGAGGAAACAGACATGATTTTGGCCAGTTCACGCTTAAACCAGAAATTGAGCCAAACCCGTCTAGAATTTGCATGAGACTTGGAAGCGAATACCCCACCACCTTCAGTAAGACCAAGGCATCGTTGGCATATAACAAAATTATCCTGGTCCAAAACCCATGCTGGCGAGGGCTGAAAAAAGGAAATCCCAACTCAGGGTGCTGAATGCCTTTTCTATGTCTAGTGACACCATGACATGTGCGAAGGCATCAGCCGGTGTGTTGGCAGGAGGCGCAGAGGACAATGGATATTCAAAAATGTGCTGCGTCCTGGGATAAAACTGTTTTGGTCAGTGTGAACCAGCAACTGAATGAAGGGAATGAGGTGGCTCGCCAGTACCCTTTACAGGATCTAACAATCCAGATTAAGCCGTGAGAGGGGGCAGTATGAGTGAACATCCAGCGGGTCCCTGCCAGGCTTGACCAGTAGTAATGCAAGGCCTCGCGAAGTGAGTCTGGTATACGATCCCACTCTCTGGCCTCGTTAAACACATCCAGTAGGTGTTGAGTGGTTTGAGTGAGGAAGGTGGTGTAATACTCAATAGGTAAACCATCATTGCCAGGGGTCTTGTTACGAGCAATCTGAGATATGGCCGTGAGTACTTCCTTCAGTTGCAATGGTTCGTCCCGCTGAGCTTGCTGTAATGCATTCAGCCGCACCAGCTGCGGAACACCCAAAAACTCTTGCATGTGGTTCAGGGCTAGAGCATAAAGCTCCCGTTAATAATCATGGAAGACCCCATCCAGCTACGAGGTAAGCAGCCCATCACCAGTTGAACGAATTGCTCCTATAGGGACACGCTGTTGGTCTTCATGTGCGAGCCACACCAGTAACCTCCACACGGGGTTCCCCTCAGCATGCTGCAGGGCTGTGTGCCTCCAGTAAGCATGTTTGCTCAAGATCATTTCAGCATCACTGCGCTGTTTGTGCAGCCGGTGAAGCTGCTCAGTCGGGGCTGCTTGGTTGGCCACTTGTGTTTCTATTCTAAGGAGTAAAGGTCGCACTCGGTGGTTGAAAGACCCTCCATCAAATTCCTACCTATCCCCAAGGAGGCCAATACACAGTAGCAGTGCACAACCGCATTATGGGCATCACACTCAATGGGCTGTGATGTCAGAGTGCCCTTATTAAGTGCAAGGTACCAGTCGATGCATTGAGCTAGATCTGCGCAAAAGGGGGAGTCAGACAAGGCCTTCACCTGTACTCGCCAAGTGAGTATAACTGGACTTTGACGTCCCTAATGCAGGGTAAGCAGCAGCGGGCAGTGATTTGACAAGGTATGTGCCAGGATTTCCGCCACGGTCAGCAGAGCACCAAGCTGGGTAGTGCAAAAAGGTCGATCATGGTATGCACATCATGCACCTGCGAGTAGAAGGAGTACTCATGGTCCTATGGGTGCAGGAACTGCCATGCATACTGAAGATGCATTCGCGTTAGCCACTGACTGAGGTGCTGAGCAGCAAGTCTGTAAACAACCTCCTGGAGCAGGGGCATAGATCGGTCGAGGCCCACATCCACACAATTAAAATTTCCACCTCTAAGTCCAGGTGAAGACGGGTCCCCAAAGAGCGCCGGTGTGATAATATAAAAAAATTCCCCTTGATGTGTGTTGGGGGTATAAATCACAGCCAATGCGAGGGGTGCATCATCCAGGTGGCCCTCCAGAATCACATATCAACCCTCCTCATCCACTCTTTGCGTATTCATGACATAAGGTGCTCCTGGTGCAATCCATATGAGAACCCCACGAATAAAGGAGGATGCAGAAGTGCCATACATCTGCCCTTTCCATTTAGTGTGAAGCTTATGTAACTCAGTGGCGTTGAAATGTGTTTTCTGGAGCATAGCTATGTGTACCTTACACCGCTTGAGATAAGCATGACTACAATAGTGTTTTGTCGGGGTAGCCATGCCACGCACTTTCCAGGTGAGGATATGATACTGGGGGATATGGGTATCAACTGGCGTGTCCACCATGGTAGTCATTCTGCAAAGCAAAATGTAGGAATGTAAAACCCATTTGCCCACCCCCCAGCCAGTCCATGGGGTCTATAGAAATCCTTTGATCATGTGCGGCATGAAGGAAGGCAACAGATACAATTTTGAACACTTTCAGAGCATCTCTATAAACCATAACAACAAGTGACAACATATTTCTGCACGGGACAACTGCCCTAGTAGAGCCCATCCAGAAAACCACCTACGATCTATGCACCAAAGGCAATGTGAGGATAAGAGAAAAAACAAAAAAAGTCAACAATGTAGTCCCCATTGGAATGTTGAGGTGGCGTGGCATCGGGCTGGAGATCCTAGGTCGGCCCCAGTGCGATAGCGACAGAGTTCAGCGATTCCATGCTGTGGACCCAATACATGGAAATGCCTCAAAGCCCCATGCACAATACTTTTTACCTTCAGGCAAGCAGCGAGTCCTAAGAAAAGACTACCCAGTACAGGACAGCTACCTGTCAGTCTGTAGTATCACACTTACAGGTCATCTGCCGATCTAGGAGTGACCTTCAGGCCCTAGTGAGCTCCAAAAGAAGAGGGGAGTGAGCCACCGAGTGCAATCCTGATCCGGTGGGTGCTCATCCCAGAGGGGACAAAGGAGTCCCTACTGTGGAGAGAGGCCTCCTCTACCACATGAGCCTGTTCTACAGCTGCCTGATCGCTGGTTCGTTGTGACCTGGGAGGGTGACGCCTGCAGCGCTTTTCTTGGGTACTATCCAATCGCTAGCTGTCTGCTCCAGGGGTGGTGTGTGCAACAAGTCGTTCGCATGGAGCCATGCCCATGCATCTTCTAGCGAGTGGAAGATGTGGGTCCTATCATCATCAATGGCACAGAGCTTAGCGGGAAACAAGAGCATATTTGAGGTTCATCTCCTGAAGACGTTGCTTAATCTGTGAGTATGAGCCACGTTGGCATTACACCTCCATGGTGAAATTGGGGAATGCCGTTATCCGAACATTTTCATAGGACCAGGGGCCCTTGGTGCTAAAGCATTGTAAAAGCAGGTTACAATCACGATAGTTGAGGAGATGCGCTATGATGGACTGACTTAAGAACTATGGAGCAATTAATCACCCCAAAGTCCAACATCTTGGCAGCTCTGTCTGATGACTCCTGGATTCAGTCAGACGGCTCATTGGCATGATATCACTGCACACCATATTCAATACAAAAATATTGTAAAATAATTAACATTACATTTAATTATTTAAGAACATGCACTTTAAAAAAATCTTCCCACCCTTTTCCCCTAAAAACCCACCATCCCTCTACTAAAAAATACTATATTTACATTATTTTTACACATTAATAGAACTAAAACATAAATAAAACAAATCATAATTAATACATTATCTTACTAAACACACAAAAAGAAAATAAGCAAATACAATCAAACACTACAATAAAATACATAAAAAATAACACTTACAAATGATATTATATATAATATTTTCTAAATCGATATTTATTACAACAATATTAAAAACAGCACTGTTTCATGTCCATCTGACATCGGTCAGGAGGCATAACCGACCAACCTGCTGTCGTCGGTTACAGCCCTGCAAGTACGATGCGACTGAACAGGGTTCGGTCGCATTCGTATACTTCACAATGCAAGCATGCATTCCGAGCGGAATGCATGCTTGCAATGCGAAAAGCAGGGGTGCAGTTCATCCCTGCACCCTGTGGCCGGCACCCCAAGGTGCCTGCCACCGGGTGCAGGGATCCACAGAGGGGCACCATAGGGGCCCCCAGGGCCACCATTCAGCAGCCTCACACCCGTGGGGGCCCCACTGGGGGCCCCCAAAGACAGTTTCCGACTGCCTTTTCGTGCCGGAAAGACCGGCACGAAAAGGCAGTGAAAAACTGCCATCGTACTCCCTCGGTCACAAAGAGGCAGCCGGGGTAGTACTGAGGGATTTCCGGATGGCGGACGGGCTCTCCAAACCTGTCGACCGCAATCCGGAAATCCGAGTCGGATTCCTTTCCGGCCGAGCCCATCAGAATGGCTCGGTCGGAAAGGAATCCGGCCGGCACCTTCTGATTTGATCAGAATCGGCCTGTCGTAAATTGGCTGCGATTAAATTAGCGTTAGCAGAATCCATCTGGTATTTAGAGGCTATCCTGTACATTTTGTGGAATCCATTTTGTATTTCTGGCAGCCATTTTGTCTTCCCTTGTGCTCTGTTTAAAGGACTGGCTATACTTAGACTCTGCTACCCTGCACATGCGCAGGAATATCTAACTTTCCATGCATCTGTTTTTAGTCTGTAACTCTCAGGTTGTTTCTACCAGAGTCAGCAACTGCTAGCTCCTCCTTTACTGTTGACGGTGCATTTCTGTATGACCATCTATGTATGTAACTCTTCTCATGTATACTTGCACTGCCCTTTTTTCTGAGCCCTTGTGTGGGTATAAAAGACCCATGGTTCTTCTACTCTGTGTGCTACCTTCATTCAACACCACAGGGTGCTGGGTGAATGTGGTTCCACCTCATGAGGTTTAATAAACTCTGTATTTTCTATTTCAGTTTCTGTGCCAACTTCTTTCTAATAGTCTGAAGACTCTGTGCAGAGAAGGGCGAACCCCTTGCACTGGTAGGCCTAGCTGAGGCTTATTTTCTACAATTGGCGCCTCAACGTGGGACTCATCGGTGACTCGGATGCCCAAAGGATTGGTCGCGACGAAGGATTGGAATCTCGCTCTTGACGTGATCACTGCCCGATAAGACCAGAGTCTTGGCATCCACGGCGACTTTTCCTTTCTTTCTGATCTGACCATCCAGGTGGCACCGGTCCTCGACTGAGATCTCTTCTGTTGATTCACCGTGCAGTGACCATTTGGTCGATTTTAGAACTTGGCAGGATGAATCTGGACGCCAAGTGATTGGTAAGTGTCCTTCTGCGGCGCTTGCTGTTGGTTTTGATGCCTGTGATTGGTAAGGTAGTTTAGTAACGCTTACTGTGGCTTTGAGTATGGTATATTTTGTGTTGGCCAACTTGGTTTGTTTTGACATATGTGACTTGCAATTCACATAGGCAGGTAATGAGGAGAATTTTCTCTAACTGAATTGATTTGAACGGCACATCATACTAAAGGTACCTTAAGTGCTACTTTGATTATAATATTGCATATTCTGCACTATTTTTGGCATGCCTGTCTTTAGCACACTTCAAAAGATGTGTTGCTTTTGGAATGGTACCTTGAATCTTGATGAAGCACAACTGCCCCCCCCCCCCGGAGGGGACGCCTAATAGGGATATGTATATTAAGTATGGTCTTTCTTCTATAATGTACAGCGCATTATGGAATAAATACATTTGTAAGGATCCGGAGTTGCGTTGGCCTATGTATGGGTCATTTGATTTTTGGAAAACAATGTATGTTTAAGCAAAAGACTAGGCAAGAGATGTTTGATTGTGTACGAATGTGGGAGAAAAAGTACATGAATGAATGAATGTGTTGCCTTCTTGGATGTACCATTTCTTTTGTATATAATTAGCCGGCTCCTCTAGAGGGGGTACTTAACTAGGGTTAGGTATATAAAAGTATTTTTTTCTTTGGTGACTAGTACCCCGAGGAACTAAAAATGTACATAAAAGGATCCTGGTCTGTGCACTTAGTAACATTCATAAGTGATGAGATGCAGAGCGTTTTTCTGGTGTTCTGCCAGCCAAATCTGGTGAATATGACTTGCAACTAGTATTTACAAATGGTTTGGTTTAATCTCTTCAGTGCCCCGCCCTTTCCCCGCCCTGTGCCGGGCGTTGCATTAGCGGGCGGGGTTCATGACGAGATAGTCTCGTCATGGGCACAGCGCAACCGCGCTCCATGACGAGACCATCTCGTCATTGGCTCTGAAGGGGTTAAGTACAGCCTGTGGGCTGTCTTTTGTTTCTGTCTTAAGTGTTGATCTGTGGGTTAAATGTGTGTTTAAATGTAATGGTGTGGTAAATTGTGTTTTGGATGTTGCTAGCACTGGAAAAAATGTGTGATTGAATGACTGTGAATATGTGAAAGAATTCTGAGAAGTGAAATTGTTAAGGAGTAAATTTAATTTGGTCTCATCACCATCAATAAGACGCAAAAGGAAATTGAGAGGGGTGTAGCTAGAGAAAGAGCAACCCCTGTGATTTGATGACACCCTTAATGTACAAAAGTCTTAATGAAGAGTAATTAGGGACCAGTTAAAAGTTTAGCTTGAAAAAAATTGTGGGTATTTCGAATTTGCAAATTGTTCCTATGCAGCTTTGTGTTCTTGGTGGTTCAGTGAGCCAATGTGCTGGGTCCACAGGGTTGTAGGTTCTAATTTAAGCTGAACCTGCTAATCTGAGAATTGAACCTAAACTTATGACCCTTGAAAAGAAATTGTATATTAAAATTCATTTTTCCATAGGGCAAATTATTGCAGTTTAGATAACATTAGGAAGGCTTTTTGTCTTTGACAGCTTCAGGGCTGTGTGAGGCAGATTTTGACCTTGCAGCCTTTAAGGTGGGGGCTAAAAATAGGGGAGTGAACCAGGAGGTGAAATCACTGCTTAGAAAGCTTCACTGACATGAAAATGTGTAATGCTTGCAGCAGGACAGCCTTGGAGAGAGGTGGGGGCCAGGAGCACTCGCTGTGGCCCGGTTCTGCGCTGAGGGGCTATTTTTAGCTTCTCTGATGAGACAGGGCAGCTGAGGAACGAAACTCAAGGAGCCTTCCTCGGCCCTATTTTGTGCAAAGACCAGTTAGACTTTCCATAGAAAACTGTTTTTATTTTTTTTAAACTGTTGCATTAATCCTAGACAAAAAGTAAAATGATGCTCTTGCTTGAAATTTTAAGGGCTATATGCCTATATAAAAACGGTTTTCCAATTGAGAATTAATTTTCTCAGTGGAAATTGTGGCGCAAAGCTAACATGGACTATCAGATAAGAGTTTTACCTTTAGAAACTTAAAATTAAGATGACCTGTGTAAAGAGAAAAACGAAATTGTGTGTTTTAACAATAGACTAAATTCAGATACAAAATGTCACAGTATTTATCCTTTTGTATAGGGTATTCAAAGGCATTCACATTATACAGAACGACAGAGTTGTGTTGGCTTGAAAGGTTGACTTGAAAGGCGTGTGAATTCGACGCCTTTACGTGTCAAACAGCTGTGTCAGCAAGACTATTTCTATTCTCTGCGGACTCCGGCCACAGAGAACAGCTAAAGTCAAACACGTTGTAAAATGCGGCATTTCAGACTGCTGTTTTAAAAGTTAGAAATATAGTTTCACTATTTTTGATAAACAGAGGGCAGATTGACAGTAGGGATTTCTTTTGTTAATGCCTTTTTAAATAAGGATAAGAGTGGGTTTTGATGTTAAATAATAATGACTGTCTTTTAAAAGTGGCGCAGACTTTCAAGATAAGTTTCTGTTCTTAGGGCTGTGAATAATTGCGTTTACATATGATGGGCAAGGGATGCAGCTTGCTTTTCATATGTGGACTCATCAAAATGATTAGACTTATTAAAAAAAATATATATATTTTGATTATATAAAAAATGTTCTTTCAAATAGGTGCAAAAACAATTCGCTTTTTACTATTCATAATGCCTGAATCATGATGCTGTGACCTCCTAGCATCCAAATTGAATTTAAGCCGTGCTATACAGCAATAGGGGGTCAATTACATGTGAAAATGTCACTTTATCCAGGCGTACAAAACTCATTTTTATAAGGGCATACATTATACATTTCTGATGCCAGATCTCTGGGATATGTAGAGGACAGTCTGGGGATGACTATTATCCAAAAACATTGTAGGATATTAATTTTTAAGTGCCCTAAAAATCAAAGTCGAAATTGAGTAAAAATTCACTATTTAAATGAGATTTCTCCAGTCAGAGCAGCTTTTAAACTGCCTTAGACTCAAGTAAATGCACATATGTAAGCATAAAACTTCATTGCTGACATTTATATTGCTCAAGCACTCAGCACCCTGATTCTAAATATACCTATGTACAAAAACTGGCAGAAGTTATTAAGCTTACCTCTGAAATTGCTGGTAGACACACATTAGAGTGGGTTTTGCTGCTCTGCCTTCGGTCTCTAGGGTCACTTTGACTTGGGAGCACCGCATGACAACCTTGCATACAAGATGGAACAGCTGCATAGGTTAAAGGCCGAACTCCTACATTTAGAGGCCTGGCAGGGCTCGGCTTCCCATGAGCTTTGACATTTCGACATTTGAAAGACGAAATGGCAGGGGAAGAAAGAGGTTTTTGCTTACCTTTTTTTTGGGCAAAAGCAAGTTTTTGTGTGCACTCAATGAACATAGTATATGTGACCTCTCTTTAAAAGACAATGGCTCTCCCATATATATATAGTATAAATGTTTTTAGGGTTGAATTCAGGAAGCAATGGGATTCAGTTTGAATTCATGCGGCCTCATGTTGCACTAGTACATTTGCTAAAGTAATATGTTCTTTGGCTAGCTGAAATGTGCTATTTAGCTCCTCAGAGTTTGTTTATGCCCAGTTGCTACAAATTGGGGCTAATAGTGTTGACAGAATGAAACCTGTTACAGGTTTCTTACTGTCAAAACTGGGGAGAGGAGGCTAGCTCCTCTACAAATTAAGGGTAGGCAAATTTATCTGTTCTCTCTCTTTTTCTTAATTTTTTTCGAGCCTGTCTAAACTGTCTGTGAAATAACCATGAGACATTTAATTGGCTATTCAGTAATACTGTTTTAAACATTATTAGCATTAATAAAACGAATAAATATATTTTGCTATGTTACTACCCATCCTCTCTGATGGAATTATGAGAGGATGAGTAGTCTAGATTGCTGCTTCCTTATTTGATCTTTAAGGGGAACTAGCTGTGGGTAGTTTTTGTTTGAAAATTCTCAGGTGACAACACCACTATTGTTTGTTATTCTCATGCTACATACAGTTTTGCAAGGGCATTGCTAGTTTTATTAGCTAGTCTGTGTAAATAAACTGACAGTCCTTACTAGAACTAATGTTGCATAGTTTGGCTTGTGAAAATGTAGAATGCAGGGAAGAGGTCTATGTGATCCTTAGCAAACATTTTTGAGGAAAATATTGTTTTATAGGAGTCTGTTAGTCACAAGATGTTCCACTGGAGAACGTGTACCCATTATGTTGAAGTTTTTAGTTCTTTATGTAATAAGAATCTTTGTTAAATTAGCAGTGTTAGACTTTCCTGTTGCTCCTATAACATGAGAGCATGGTCCTGAGTATACAATGTAGGTGCTTTTATTAAGAAAAATCATTTTAGAAGTGTCTGCAGTCCTGTACAAATAATGCAATGTTTAGGAGTAAAACTGTATAACATTTCCTTTTTCTTGAGGGACTTTAGAAATGAACACAGACTTCCTTGACTGCTTGGCATTGGGTGACGTATTACTCTTGTCAGTTCACTAAAGAGTTCCTTTCATACTTGCCAATAGGTTCAGGCTGTTGTTTTATTTACTCTCACATATATGAAAGTGGTTCCAGGGTGCCTTGTTAATATATGTGGGGCGTCCCTAGACTAGGAAGTATTCTGAGACTATCCTCTCTGTTGATAGATTATTTCTGTGCCTTGTCTAAAGACCTTTTGTTCTGTCCACCAATAGATATTTTCTGCTTTACAACCATTGCCAGAGGGGCGCGGACATCAGATCCAGCTTGAGGAGTCAGCACCAGTCCAGCTTGAAGTCAAAGTGAAGGTAACCAGCACAGGCATTACTGCCAACCAGGACCTCAGTGAAGGTAGAAGGCCGGAAGCATTGTGATGAGTGTACCCCTGCTACTATCTTGGGCAAAAGACGGGGTCACAAATCAGAAAGGAGAAATTGTGGATCAAGCTTTTGATGCCCAGCCGAGAGTCATAGACCGACCAGGAAGGCGAGAAAGTTTTTGCTTGAGGTAACCCCCTTTGAAACAAGGGTTGCTTCAGAGATCCTAGCATCAGGCCTCTGAATCCTGGTCCTAAAGTGGCTGTAAAGTTTTCACCTTTGTTGGCCAAGATCTATGGCCCCAACGAAAGAGAAGTGTGCCAGCAGAGCAATACAGGAGTTAGGGAAGGACTTGAGTTCAGGTTACAGGTGCTGTGTCTCTGGTGCCTGTTAGATTGAAATGAAGAAAACTGGTGCACTGCCTGAGAAACTGGACAGGATCGCTGAGCGCATTTGCCCTGGTGGGTGATTGCCCTATCCTGAAAGAAGAAACTTTTCCCTTGAAACTAGGCCATGATTCCTGAGTTGCGAGTTGTGCAGCTCCACCGTGGGAACAACAAGAGCCTGCCTGTGAGGCTCAAACGGACACAGGGAGAAGACTCCCCTCTGGTTGGTTGTACAGCGGCTTTAATTTCCCAAGGACTTCTTTTTCTTTTTGTTGAAAATGTACCCCATTGATCTTCCCATTTTTGAGGAGGAGCAACCCTTTGCAGCTCTTCGTCCTAATTCTCATGGTCCTGTGTAGTTCTCCTGGTCCTCTGGATCCAGGATCATTTTTTAAAATAATATGTCTGACTGCTTTAATGATTGTATTGGGTATAATGATAGATACTCCAGCCCTCATAAAGGAAACACTGGAAAAGTCTAGCGAAAATGTTTTTGAAGTTGAAATTGATGGTAACTGAAATGCATAGGAGCCTTGAAAATGTTTTTACTGGATGGTTCTAGGATTTGCTTAGTACTAGAAAGCTAATAATTCTGTTTCTGATAATAGTAATTACTCTCTCCTGCTATCTGTATGACCCAATTCTCTGTTCCCTTTGTACTTCTGTTTATACCTTATACATACTCGCTTAACAATATTTAGAGTGAGAAATGCCCACCTAGCAATGAATTAGGATATTTATGGGGAAAAAAAAAAAATTATTAAAAATTAATATGCATATTTTTCATTTTTCCTACTGGATTATGGGAGATGTCTTCAGCTAACGCTAAAAGGGTCGTCTGTCGTAAATTGGCTGCGATTAAATTAGCGTTAGCAGAATCCATCTGGTATTTAGAGGCTATCCTGTACATTTTGTGGAATCCATTTTGTATTTCTGGCAGCCATTTTGTCTTCCCTTGTGCCCTGTTTAAAGGACTGGCTATACTTAGACTCTGCTACCCTGCACATGCGCAGGAATATCTAACTGTCCATGCATCTGTTTTTAGTCTGTAACTATCAGGTTGTTTCTACCAGAGTCAGCAACTGCTAGCTCCTCCTTTACTGTTGACGGTGCATTTCTGTATGACCATCTATGTATGTAACTCTTCTCATGTATACTTGCACTGCCCTTTTTTCTGAGCCCTTGTGTGGGTATAAAAGACCCATGGTTCTTCTACTCTGTGTGCTACCTTCATTCAGCACCACAGGGTGCTGGGTGAATGTGGTTCCACCTCATGAGGTTTAATAAACTCTGTATTTTCTATTTCAGTTTCTGTGCCAACTTCTTTCTAATAGTCTGAAGACTCTGTGCAGAGAAGGGCGAACCCCTTGCACTGGTAGGCCTAGCTGAGGCCTATTTTCTACAGGCCCCTAAAAATGATATTCCTGCCTTCGATATTCCTGTTGATGATATTTTTGACATACCGATATTCTTGACATGATATTTTTGTATCCCAATATTTTTTATTCTAAGTTTTGTCCAAACACCCAGTCAAACATTCTGTAATCTTAGCTTTTCACTGGCATGCTATCATCTACACGTCGGGCCCGAATCCGATGCGGTTAGGAAAGCACTCCAATTGGAGAAAGCGGTGGCTGGGGGAAATTGGGCACCCTGTGGCGGGCCCCCCACAGGATGCCCGATTGTTTGCCCAAACTCTGTCCATGGCTGGTAAGCGGGGACCCATGAGTACCCCCATGGGCCCGATTGGAAAGGCTTCGGGGACAGGGGGGCCCGCTACCTGCCCCCAAAGTCTGATTCCGACTGCCGATTCGAGTTGGATGGCACAATTCGGAAAGGCTGGATGAATCCAGCATCGTAATCGGTCATTTGGAAACGCAGACCAAAGAGACGTACGATTCTGCTCTGTACAGCTTGGTCATTCCAAATGTTGTCGGGTTCGGATTAGGATATTCCTTACACCTAACTCGCATCATACTCAGTCGGTCAGAAATCTTTCCGATTCGGTCGGAAAGACAAGTTCTTGATCTGATTCAGACAGAGTAAATGCCGTTAGGAGGACTTCCTAACCACATCGTAATTGGGCCCTTAGCCTGACTACTTGTTTGGTGGCCTGACTGCCTGAAAGCTGTGTCCGTGTGGTCTACGACACTGCTGCGCCAGTGGTCTACCGCCCTCTGTATTAAAAGTTGTGCTGTTTTAAACGCTGACAGCTGCCCCGGCGCGCTTCTTACCAGGATCTCTACTGTCTGCAATAATGGCATTGCGTACACCAATGCCGTCAGGTCCATGGTCTAATCGTCAACTGCGTTATGACTACACAGTCATAATGGCGGCGGTCTCCCAGTGGCGGTTAGCAAACTGTTGGTACCCAACAGGTGTAGACCACCACAGTACGCAAGCAAAAAAACACCATAGCAGTGACCATTGGAAGGATTACAAAATTACACAGCTGATGTGCTTTGGCCAAGTGGACACGCCTGCAAATCACACTATAAAACACACTCCATCTCTGACCAGCATCCTTTGCTTCCCAACTGCAGCTCACAAGAAGGGAACCACCGTTTTGTGCATTTTTAGATAAGGTACCCCTTTTTTCATCTTCCCATTTAGCACTCTCTCCCCCCTGTAATTCTTGCTTTGCATCTTTTTACCTGTATCACTTCCTTTCAAATAGTCACTCAATTTTTTTTTCATCATGCCTGGCAAAATAAAAACAAGCTTCACTGACCCTGAGTTAACAGTCATGATGAATGGAATCATTAGAGTCGAGCCACACATTTTTGGTTCCAAAGCCCAGCATACTCCTCTCAGTAGGAAAACTGAAATATGGGACAGGATAGTCAACAGAGTGAATGTTGTTGGTACTACCCTCCGCACACAGACCACCAATAGGAAGAGGTGGAATGACCTCAGTTTGAGGGTGTGCACCCAGTAAAACAACCACCAACTGTAGACTCAAAGGACTGGTGGTGGCCCTCCCAGCGCACAATTACTATTCTGTCCATGGGAGGGGAAGGTCGTGGCCATCCTGCATTCTGAGGTCTTGACAGAAATACCTGAGGGAATGGACTCTGGTAAGTTACTCTTCAGTAACTGTCACAATATCACAATGTCCTGTTTGCTCTCAACTCTGCTTTTGCTATTGTGTCCTCTATCTACTTTGATAACATGCAACACTCAAAGTATCTATGATGTTGGTTTGTCTGTGTGCATATAAGTGGACATGTATCCAACTACCTGACATGCCACATGTTGCGGTGCTGTAAGTGGATTACCATAAAATATCAATCCAGGCCCATGAAATGTATGAATATTTAAAAGTATGGTCCATCCCAAATGCATGTTACCAACACATATGGTACAGTCATCATTTCTTAAGTGTTGGTAAAGTGAGATTGAAGTGACTGCCACTACCATGAGGACCTGTGACTGCAACTGTAAAGAAGATGCTAGACTCCTTTGGCCCCTTCTCACTTGTTTGCCATGTTACAATTGATGTTCACTCGTCATGCAGGTCACCATTTCTCAAGTGTTGGTAACCTGAGATTGAAGTTACTGCAACTACCATGAGGCCCTGCCACTGCAACTCTAACCAAGATGCTTGTCTCCTTCCCACATGGTTGCCATGTTACAACTGATCTTCACCCATTATGGACTGTACAATGCACAGACAATGTTCCACTCAGCTATATGTTGAATACTTTGCTTGATGGTGTCTTGGTATCCTCAACTAAAACTATTGATGGCATGAGTGACACCCTAACAATGGTGTACCCCTAATATATGTAAGCCATGAAGGAAACTCAGCTGATTAGCAGTGCCAGGTGACCCCTTGACTCTGCACTCCTCACTAGGGGTGGGCGGAATTTGCGTAATCGCGTTACGCAAATCTCCGCGAAATGGTAAAAAATCTTCGCGAACACGCAGAAATTCCGCGAACACGCGGAATTGCTTGTTTGCGATACTTTTTTCCTGTTCGCGATCGCTGTTTGCGTGCTCGGGGTGAAATATCTAGCGAACACGCATATTGAGAACGCGAACAAGCAAAAAATTTCGCGAAGTCGCGGAACGCAGATTTTTGGCCAATTTCACGTTCTCCGCGGAACGCGAACTTACCCAAATTCCGCAAATTCCGCGAGCGGAACGGAATTTACCGCCCAGGCCTACTCCTCACATGATGAACAATGCTAAATATACAGCCAAGTTGTGTATTTGCTTGTATCATACACACCTAGGCATTGGAATGGACAAATACACATGTTATGACTACACTGTGTTTGTAGCAGAGTTTGGGAGATGGTATGTCTATATTTAAAGCCAAAATATAACGTAACAGCACATCTAACGCGCTGATGAAATCTACTACATCTATTGAATGTCTTCAAATGTCTAGTAACCAAATTCAACTCCACGCACATAGATAACAATTCTAATCCTTATCTATTTAGGTTGCCCTAATGGCCTTCTTTTTGAACTACTCCTCCCCACTTTTTCATATCTGATGGGAGGAGTATGTTGGACTTTGGACTCAAGGCAATGTAGGCTTTACTACAATGGTTTCATCCACAGTGACTGAAGACTTCACATTTTGTTTGCACTTTGTAATTTTTTGTCAATTTCTTGATCTCATCCTTGTTCTCTTCATTAAAAATACATGCCACCAAATCATTGTCTCCTGTTGTAATTCTCATGTATAACAATGTGAATGTACTACCATGTGAACTTTGCAATGTCAAAACTTGGGACTTCTGGAAGCAAGGATATGTTGTAGGTAAACAATCTCAGGAGCACAACCATCTCAGAACAATACACACACACAAGTGTGTGGTCTGATTACATCTTTATTCCATTGTCCAAATCATAGGCTGATATAATGTCAGAAACGTAGTTAATAAGACATGATTCAGTTATTCTGTGTCAGTGATCACATATCAGTTGCAGACTTTTACAACATGGAAGGAGAGAATACATCTACACATTAGGCAACAATAAATTAGGTCTACATCATCAGCTGGAGCCATATTACCAACCTCAAAAAAGGAATCCTACATTAAATAAAGAAATAAACAGGCACATGTCCGTACAAAAGTTTCTGATCACAGGGTCATTTCAATCCAGTGTTGCTTGCATCTGGTGGAATGTCACAAATGAATGTCAGTGATGTGCCACAAGCCCTTTGGACTACAATGAGGATACACATCAACATCTACATACAGTTTATACACAATGAGGATTTAGCCAATTTGAAGGGAGACTACCATGAATTTGGGTCCAACACAACATTGTGCTGGATCACATTATGGTATACATACTGCATTAGGACCAACACACCACAAGGAACAAGTCCAATGGAAGCCAGCTCATTTCCATCTTATCGCTGTTCAAGCTGTCTTGGTACCTGCTTTGTACACCCAAACTCTGTGACAGACATTTCCAGGACCAATCCATGTCCACTTTAAACGTCTGAACAGCATCATATACCTGCTAATGTCACAACGCTGTAATGTCCAAATGAAGATGCCATGGTGAAGGTACCTGAAGCAGACCAACACAGATAGATTAGCTAAGAAACCAAAGATATGACATATGTCACATTGTCAGCTCCTAGAGAACACAGTCCAAGACAACATTTACAGTTGAACAAAGCTACACTCATAATACAAACACCTTTCCCCAGAAGTTTTCAGACCCAGATATTCCTAGTATGTAGCATGAATATCTTCATCACATCACTACAAAAGTTGTAATAATAGTCAAAGTCATCACATCTCACATCATACTTATACTCAGGAGAAGTAGTTTTGGATGAGATCTTGACACCCCACTATCATCATCCTTCCTCTTCACCACTATCATCATCATCATTTGGCATTGCAGGCTCCTCACCCAGTGGCTGTTCATGGCCTGCATCTACTGGCTGTCATGTTTTTTCATGGGCCTCATTGAAGCAGCGTTCCCCAGGGGTAGTAGGATTCCTCAGTGGTGCCAACAACCATGGCCGGTTGGGATATGCTGAGTCTCCTAGATGGAAGTTAGAAAGAAGTGGAACAATGAGTTACACACTTTCAGATCATGCTACCTGATATCACCCACACAAAGTTAGGACAGATCGAGGGCACTAGAGAGTCCGGCTGCTAGATGGCCGCCACTCTGTGAGGCTCTGCTGCATGGACAGCCAATGCACAAATTACCTGCCACAAGAAGCAGATATCGCATCCATTAAGGGAGAGGTGAACGTTCTCCTACCACTGGGAGCTCTGATGGAGCTGCCCCCGGGATGATAAGTGCCAGGAAGAGGGCTGCAGTGTGGAGCTGTGCAGCTGCCCAGCCTGCGGCCCAAAATGGCGGTGCGGTGAGGCCTGGGAATTGGTGCGCAGTGTAGCGCTTCCCCCGGAAGGAACGGAGAGTCGTAAACGGCACATCCCAGGTGACATGGTGAGGTGAGATCTCCCCAAAGAAAAGAGACACCAGGAGTGGCAGGGTGAACAGCAGAGTGAGAGCGCCAGGCTACATGGCTGGATAGTCTGAGGCCTGACCTGAGGTAGGAAGCATCAGGCCATCTTCGAGCTAGCTGGGGGTGCTGGACTGAGACCGCAAGCAGCCAACACCAGAGTAAACAAAATTCCTGGTAAGGAGACCGTGGAGGTCGGAAAACAAGCAGCACCAAAACAGCAACCTGAGTGGCGGGGCCACGCAGCTGGTGGACATTTGATGGGGCACACTCTGCCGCACTCCCCCCAAGGGAAAGAAGGACCATAAGAGGTGTACGACAGGATCCGGAGGAACTGCAAGGCCTGCCCTGAAGGTGAGAGATGCCAATGGTGACAAGGCAAATGGCCGAGTGAGAGTGCCTGGGGACGTTACAAGGCAGCCTGCATATCGAGCCGGTGAGGAGATGATGAGAGCCTTCCTGACTGGGGCTGACAGTTATAAAGAGGAGAGAGACTGACTAATGGGAGCATCTGCACAATGCTTCAAATTTTTCAAAACAAACAAAAATATGAATAAAAAAACAAAAAAGGGATGAAAAACAACCAGAGGGTGAACAACCATCGGAGCGCGGCACAGCTGACAGAGGTGGGCCAGTGAAACTCTAAGCCCAGGGCCACCGTGACAGAACCCAGGTGAGAGGCTGAGGCCCGTGCACTGCTGGGACACATTGGAGGGTCCACGAGGAAAGCCACAGCAAAGTGAAGACCCTGAAACAAATAGGGGGACCCTAATGGAGACAGCACCTTAGAGGGCACCAGATGCAGATGTGTGGCGCCCAGAGGCAACAGTGATAAAAGTGAGGTAGTCCATGTTAAAAAAAACACCTCGGTGAACTCTAGGCTGCTTCTGGTAGTGTCCGGGTGGGAGGGAACCCCTTGCCAGGAGTCAATGCATAGCGCCTGGGTAGAGGCCCCCCCGTGCTGAGAGGACCCCCAGGCACTTGGTGTGTTGAGTTACTTCCCCCCCACCAGGAACAAGCAGGCAAGGCCTTTTACAGTAGAAAATCCTCTCTTGCCATCCGCGACTCAAGAGGCGGCACCTGAACAGCAGCTCAATTAGGAAGCCAGGACACAACATGGGGGGCCTCACGCCCCAGGGGGCACCCTTGAAGCTGACCCTTTAACTGATACAACATGAGGTAGAAGCCGCTGGGCCTGGCACTGCAAAGAGGAGGCAGCGTGGCTCCGGGAGAGATCAGGTGGGCGCTACCACCATGGGGAAAATGGACACCCAACAATCTGAGTTGGTTTTCGAACAGCGCAAACCATCCAGAGGCACACCGCTCATGGAGGAAGGCCAGCAGGAGATGGACACAGGCGCAGCATCCTCACAGTAATTCCCCATGGCTATTCACCACAAAATCGAGTCTCTGTTGGGCAGACTAGATCGATTGAAAGAGAAGGTGACCAGTCACGATGAACTTAATAGTCAGCTTGAACAACACCCCTCTTCACTAGGGGATGAGGGAGGTGCGACACAAGAGAAACTGTTCAGCATGGAAAAAGTCCTGGAAGTTATTCAAAACAAAAATGAAGACTTGGAAACTATGTCCAGCCTGAATAACCTGAGGATATTGGGGATCCCGGAATCCACCGCCATGACAAGGGTAGAGGACTGTGTAGGAGAAATGCTAGGGACCCTTTACGGAAACTCATTTTTGCCTGTGTGTATTGTGGAAAGGGCACACAGGTCATTGACACCAAGACCCCCGCTGGGGACCCCAGCCAGACCAATAATTACCCGCTTGTTAAAGTATAGGGACAGGGACACCGTCCTTAGGTTGGCAAGAGATCAGCAAACGATTGTCTATCAAGGGAGCAATGTGTGATTCTACCCCGACTTCACCCTAGTGATACAGGTGGCTAGAAGAGGATTAATGATGGTAAAATGATTACAGCAAAAACAGAACATCAAGTACACCCTACTCTACCCCGCAAAATTGCACATATTTTATACTGGGAAGACCCCGTGTGTGCTTGACCTCCGTCCAGTTAGACGGACTCCGTCTTGGAGATGGACATTGGTGAAGACAGCTGCATCAGCGATGATGATTAAATGGACCTGGTACATCAGCCTCCCATTGATAGGTGCCTGGGACTGCGTCCGAAGGGCAACTACTGCTAATCTAGAGGAATGTAACTACCTACCTATCTAATTATATGCTATTGAACTGACTGTTGATGTTTGCTCTACTAACAGCTGGGAATTGCCTCCCTGTAGCTTTCACATGGTCCGGCCTACCAGCTATCACCAGGAGGGATAAGCTGGGCACCTAGTGATTCTCCCTCAGGGATAATTACTATTCCTTGTTTGCTTGTTGGCCATAGACGGCTATGTTGGTGTTGGGGGGTCTTCATTCAGCCAGGTTGGGGGACTGTAGTGGGAGTAGGGTGGATCATACTGGGGAGGTTACGGTTGTTAACCTGTTTTCTTGATGTTCTCCTTTCCCCCTCGTCCCCCATCCTGCCGGACTCCTCTTGCCTGTGTAAGCCTCATTATAGGTCCTCAAGTGTGAGGGTGAGACTGCTATTGAGCATATGGATGTGTGAAGTAAGAATATGATCCAACTACAAATTATTACTTGGAGTGCCAGTGGCCTAATTGATAGACAGAAAGTGAGATTGGTACCTGCATACTTGCGCTGCGATGTAGCTGACATTTGTTTCCTGTAGGAGCTGCATTTGATGGAACACACTTGTGCATGCCTGCGGGCAAGATGGCTGGGGGAAAAACATGTAGTATGCTGCTCTATGCGCGAGGGAAGGCCATAATCATCAGAAAGGGGCTGCTGTGGTGCATGCAGAAGGTTTTATGTGACACGCCAGTTAGGTATGTGATGGTGGCGGGCATGCTGTCAGGACACCCAAACAGGCTAATCTCGATATATGGCCCTAACGCAGATGACCCAGATTTCTTTGGGGAGATCTGGAGACTGATTGATACTTTAGGTTCTGGCGCAATCCTGTGGGGAGCTGACTATACCATAGTCCTGGATCCTTGCAAAGATAGATCGAGTGACACCCGACGCCCTCACCCAAGAGCGACGGCACAACTCCATATCATTATAGACTACAATGATCTAGTGGACATTTGGCGCTGCAGGACAGCTTACAGTGAAGAGGGCATTTGTGTGTCCCCCGCTGGCCCCTCCTGCTCAAGAATCAATTATTGACTTGCCTCGAGAGACACGCTCGCCTGGGTTACCACTGTGACACATTTATCTAGAACCCTGTCTGACCACTCCCCTGTGCTTGCGAATTAGAGTTGCCAGAGTACCCGAGCAGAGCAATCAACTGGCGACTCACCCTGGGTGCTTGTGAGACCAGGTGTTTCGGTAGACCAGCAAAACGGCAATAATAGATTACTTTACACTTAATGAGGGCATGGTGGAGTCCCCTCCTATGCTCTGGGAGGCGTTCATGACCGTGATAAGGGGGGACTGCATTGCAAAACAGGTGGAGGTGCTGCACTCACTGCAAGGTGACCTTAAGCATATGAAAGAGAAGATACAAAGATTAGAGCTCAAATTCTTTGCCACCAATATTATTGAAATCTTTTTGGATTGAAGGCGGGCAGGATTCTGGCAGACGTTCTCAGGAAGGATTGTTTGCATAAAAAAGGAGGGGGTTTGACAATAATTTATAGAGATTATTTAAAAGCATCATTTAAAAACATTTCCACTGACACCGAAGCCGAGGTGCTTTAAGATAGTTGTTAATCATGTGTACTCCTTCAGCGGTTTATTAGTGTACCACCCACCAGGACCCAGAACTAATTTTATGCAAACTATGTGCCAGCTCCTTGAACATAAGGTGAATACACAAGATTACACTATTCTAGGTAATTTCAATTTTCACCTAGACAACTGTTCTGATGATGACTCCCTGGCCCTTATGAACCTGGTGACAAGTGTAGGTCTAGAGCAGATTGTGGAAGGGCCCACTCATAGAGCTGGACACCTCTTGGACGCTGTCTTTACAGACTGTCCTTTTTTAAAATTTAAGAATAATTTACAACTCCATTGGTCCGACCACTCAGCAGTGATGTTAAATCTCACCTTGCCTCCCTCAACAAGCCCAGCTAGAAGCCAAAAAAGATATCTGTGGCAGCGTATATATAAAACAGACTTTATTTCTCATTTGAGTCAGAATAAACCCTGTCCCTCCCAAGACTCGAAGGCAGCTGCATCAGAATATCATGACTGGATCACTGCAGCTGTACTAGCTACTATTCCCCTGAGAGTAGCGAAAATTAGCAGGACAGCATCCACTGAACCTTTGTTCTCAGAGGAACTAAGGTTATCAAGAAGGCTCTGTCGCAGACAAGAAAGGTGCTGGCGACAACATTACGATCCTAGAGAGAAAGAACTATACAAGACAAAACTGGCACAATACAAAGAACTGATTAAATAAACTAAAATCAGCTACTTTTCGGAAAAAATAGAAGAAGCAAAGAATAGCTCCAAAGAGCTATTTGCGACGGTGCTAAAACTTAGACATCTGCAGGAGACTAAACAAAACACCATAGACCAAGCTTTCTGTAATAGCCTAGCGTCTTCTTTCTGCAATAAAGTGTCCACTATTTACAATACCTCTGACTTAAGATCTGCTAACAATCAGAGCTCACAGGCACTGTCAGACATTGTAAACCCTTTTCAGCAGTGCTCAACCTACACCCAGAACCTGATCCACCCCAATTTGCTAACTCCGCAATAATTTCCTATGAACAAATCTTAAAACTTCTCTTAGCCACGAAATCCATATCCCCGTTGAATCCTTGCCCTCCCAGAGTAACCCATATGATAGCGGAGACATTTGCTCGCCCACTCATGGAGATACTTAACACTACCATTGAATCAGGGATTATCAAGAGGTAGGAAAAAACATCTATTCTACCTCTGTTAAAAAAGTCTAGTTTAAATGAAACAGACCCAGGGAATTATCGCCTTATCTCCCGTCTACCTCTGTCAGCAAAAATCTTGGAGAAACATATGAACTAAGAATTAGCAAACTTTATTGAGTACAACCATGTTTTGGACTCCACCCAAAGCAGTTTCAGAACCAAGCACAATACTGAACTGGTTTTTATTACCGCAACAGAGGAAATAAGACATGCAGTTGACAATGGAGGCTCGGCAGCTCTGATATTGCTAGAACTGTCAGCTGCCTTTGATACGGTAGATCACAGCATTCTAATAAACCGGCTTCAAGAGGCAGAGGTAGTAGGCCCAGCCTTTGCACTCCTCAGATCTTTTTGTCAAACCGGGAACAATTTGTCTAAGTAGAAGGCTTTAAATCACACTGTTTCAGGCTTCCATGCGGGGTGCCTCAGGGCTCATCGCTGAGCCCTACCCAGTTTAATATCTACGTTACACCCCTGGCCACCTTGATCAAAGCCCATGGCTTCGATTTACTATCATATGCAGATGATGCACAGATTATTGTATCCATCTCAAGCAAAAATCACGACACAGCCCACAACTTCAAGGAGTGCATGAGACGTGTAAGTGATTGGATGGCAGAGAATTGCCTCAAATTGAACTCAAATACAACAGAAGTCCTACTCTTTGGCAAAGACACATCGTTCTGGTCCTCAGAATGGTGGTCAGCGGAGCTGGGGATCTCTCCCACCCTTGTCACCAAGGCTAAAAATCTTGGAGTCATTATTGACACTACCCTATCCTTCGCACATCATGTAAAGATGCTTACCTCATCAATCTGTTTTACCTTGAAAATCCTGAGGAAAATTCTACCATTTATCCCAATAGAATTACAGAAAACAGTGGTGGCAGCTTTAGTTCCATCTAAACTTGATTATTGTAATGGGCTTTTGATTGGAGTGAACAAAACAGTAGTGTCAAAACTGCAGGTACTCCAAAACTCTATAGCTCGGTTGCTCTTTGGCTTAGCTAAATATTCACTGACCAGACATGCCCTCAACACCTTGCATTGGCTACCTGTAGAGAAGCGAATAAAGTTTAAGGCACTTTGCATCACCTTTAAGGCATTGCATAACCTAGGCCCTGACTACCTGACAGATCGCTTCTAATGGCATATTCCAGCACGCACACTTCAGTCAGCCTCTCTGAAGTTCGTGAAAGAACCTAAGTTCCGTCTTCATAGATGGGGCGGAAAAGGTTTCACAAGTATCACAAGCAGATGGTGGAATAAGATACCAATAAAGCTAAAAAAAACTCCCCGGATCTACTCTCCTTTAGGAAAGGACTTAAAACCTGGCTGTATTCCTTATAATCTTTCTTCAAGCAATTAAGACGTAATATCACCCTGTTGCTCTGTGTGTTAAGCTGCAAGTGCCTAGACGCCCTCGGGTAGTAGTGCGTAATATAAATATAACTATATATATTAAAAAAAATGTCTTGGGGCAGTGATTATATCACAGAATTACGGACCTCAGAAAACAAGGCGGCGGTGGGATAGATGGCCGTCCCGGCCAAAATGAGCTCCTTCTACTCCTCATTATACGAGGTGAACCAACGAGGCACCCCCCGACCTGAATGATTTTTCTGACTCAATCCAGCTGCTATGGCTCATGAACAGGCCCCAGAGCTATTTGGATGAGCCATTCTTTGAAAAAGAGATGGTCAAGGTGATCCACGCTCTGCACGAGGATAAGGCCCCAGCCTGATGGCCTGTTGACCACATTTTACAAAGAATATTCACCACTGTTAACACCACATCTCATAAATATGCATGAGGTGTTGATGGGAAGGGGAGTGCTTCCCCCGTCAGTCTGGGAAGTGCTCATCATCACAATCCTTAAACCTGATGAAGATCCATTGAAATGCAACTCCTATAAGCCGTTGTCCATGATAAATCTGGCCAAAAAAATCCTGGCTAAACTCATTGATCGATCAGTGCGTTTTTGTCCCTGGCAGGGTCAAGACACACAACCTACTCACATTCTTTGCCACAATGCAAGAAATTGACCCCTCGCTCTGAGCCGCTGTAAATTTTCCGGATGCTACTAAGGTGTTTGAATCCCTCAAATGGCCATACCTATGCGCACTTCTTGCCCGCCTAGAAATTTGTTCTAAATTCATCAAATTGATCGTCCAATTATACTCCAGTCCCATGGTGAGGCTCCGGGTTAATGCAGTGATATCTCCTCTGTTTCCCGGGGCACGAGACAGGGCTGTCCATTGTCCCCCTTCTTTTTGCCATCGCTATGGAGCCCCTCGCTGCTCAACTAAGGCAGCATCATGCACACCGAGGTCTGGCATTCGCTCCACGGATGATACTTGTCTGTTTATACATGACTGATGAGACTCTATACGTCAAACGCCTGGTTGAAAATTTAGATCCCCTGATCAGAGAGTTCACCAGTTTCAGAAGACTCTCGGGCATACACATCAACTGGGGAAAATCAGTAATCTTCCCACTAACGGAGGTCACAGAGCGGATTTTTAATCGGAGTATCCACTCTGCTGAGCGAAGTGCCCTGTGAAATATCTGGGAATCTGGCTGAGCTGCAATGTTAAAGAACTCTTGCATTGGTTGGAACTCATGGAATGGTTGGCGAGCCGCCTGAAGCGTTGGGCGGGATTGCGTCTATCGCCAGCAGGCCGACTGGCAAGAGCCAAGATGGTCATCCTGCCCAAATTCCTCTACTTATTTATTAATCTTCCGCTTCCTCTCAGCAGTGGCTTTAGACGTATATTGTAATCGAACATGATATACCTTGCCTGGGCAAGGAAACAACTAAGGGGCCCATTAGCATGTCGGGAAGATCGCCACTGCCCGCATGGTGGTGGCGATCCGCCTGACATTTGTGCCAGCCCGCATGCCAATTCCCTCCTGCCATATTACTATGGCGGGGGGGACCCCGGCGGACGGAAAGACCTTCTGCCGGTTTTCCGCCGGTAGGCAATCCACCCGATTGGCGCTGATCATTGAATGTGTCAAGGCGAGACGAGCTATGCATAGGCTTGCTCATATAGCCAGGTCTTGAGTGTCTTTCTGAACCCCATCAGGTTATCGTGCATCCTGATGGCCAATGGTAAGGAGTTCCAGAATCTAAGGGCAAGGTAGGAGAACCTGCACCCTCCCTGGCGTTTGAGTTTGGAGACCGGGATAGTTAGCAGTTTAAGACCGTAGGTTACGGAGTGGGACATGCTTTGCAATCATATGGCTGATGAATTTGGGGCTCCTGCAGTGCAAGGCCTTAAAAATTAGGCATCCGGTCTTGAAAGCTGCACGTTGGACAATAGGTAGCCAGTGCAGTTTGGCCAGCAGGGGGCTGGCCGATTGCCATTTAGGTTGTTTATAGATTAATTTTGCTACATGGTTCTGTACTATTTGTAAGCGTTTGAGTAGGAACATAGGCAGACCGAGATCGATGGAGTTGGAAAAGTCGAGTCGGGATAGTACGAGGGCTATCACAACTTGAATGAGAGCTGAGTGAGTCAGCAGATGGGCGATTTTCCTGATTTTCTTCAATTGGAAAACACAGGAGGAGACTACTGTCCCAACCTGTCCACTGAGCGAGAGATCGGCATTTAAGGTGACTCCCAGACTTTTCACAGAAGGAGAGGGAGTGGGGGCGGTCCTAGATCAGTCGGCCAATAGTGTGCGCCCCAGGTGATCTCGCTCTTCCCCGGCAAGACTAATTCTGTCTTGCCGGGGTTGAGCTTAAGGTGGTTGAGATTCATCCATCGCTGAATATGAAGCATAGTTGCTTGGAATTCAAGGGCAGAGTCCGGGGAGTCCAATGTAAAGATGAGCTGAAGATCGTCTGCATAATTGAAGGTGGTTATCTTCCTATTTTTTAAGGAGCTGAGCAAAGGCTTTAAATAAAGATTAAATAAGTGAGGGGAAAGGGACGAACCCTGAGGAACACCGCATGAGGTTCCGATCTTAGGAGCTGTAAAAGGGCCAAGCCGGACTGCTTGTGTTCTGCCTTCAAGGAAGGACTTGATCCAGCTGTATGCAGAACCCTGTATTCCGGCCTGTTCGACGCGGGCCAAAAGAATGTTATGGTCGACCGAGTCCAACGCGGAGCACCAAGGCCTGAGGGACGCCCTTGTCTGCATTTGCTCTCAAGGTGTCCAGTACTGCGAGGATAACCGACTCAGTTGAGTGAGCAGGCCGAAAGCCAGCTTGATTAGGCTCTAGTTGTGATGACTGCTCGATGAAATTAGAGAGGCACCTAGCGACGTGGGCCTCTAAAATCTTGGCCAAAAAGGGAAGGAGAGAGATGGGGCAATAATTAGAGGGGTTCAGGGGGCCAGCCCCTGTTTGTTTTAGTAGAGGGACGACTATTGTGTTCTTGAAGGCAGTGGGGACCTTGCCTTGGAGAAGAGACTCGTTGAGGAAGGGAAGCACGCTGTGAGGGAGGGCGGACAAAGCGTCCCTTAGGATGTGTGGTGGGCAGCAGTCATTAGGGGAGCCAGATTTGACACGAACCATCAAATCTGAAAGAGTTTGAGGACATATGGCAGTGAAGTGATCCATGGTAACTGAGTGTGTTGGCAAATTGTCCAGGTTTTCCATGCTGATGTTAGTAGGAATGCTTGCTTTGATAATGGAGATTTTGTACAGGAAATAGTTGTTCAAAGAGTTGCATAGATCTTGGGTAGGTGTCTGATTGGGAAGAGTTCTTTCAACATTGCAGAGGTCATTAACTATGGTGAAGATTTCCTTCAGCTTATTGTGGGCATTTAATATTCTGGCCGAAAAATAGGTCGCTTTGGCTTCCAGTATGGCTTTCCTATAGTCTTTACGAGCTAGAGAAAACTGCAATTTGTCCTCAAAGGAGTATCTTAGCCTCCATTTTCTTTCTTTTTGATGGAGCTCGAGTTTTTGTTTTTTTAGTTCGGTGGAAAACCATTTGTTGGCATCTGTATGTCGAGTGCGTGTAAATTTGGTGAGAGGGGCATGAACATCGCAAGCCTTTAATAACCAATCCGAGATGTTCTCTTCCAAGGTTTTGACATCTGGGTTAAAGTCGTGTACAGACCTGACTAAGGTGTCGGCGAATCCTGACTTATCGATGGTCCTCCATTTTCTAGTCATGACTCCCATAGTCGAGGGGGTCTTTATCTTAGAGTTGATAGTGGCTGTCAAGTTGATTAAATGATGGTCAGACCATATGCAAGGTGAGATAGTAGGCACCGATAATTTAAGGTTAGAGGACCAAATTTGGCCCAAAGTGTGTCCCTTTACATGGGTGGCGGAGGATACGTGTTGGACTAAGTTCAAGTTAGAAAGTAATTTCAACAATTCTGCGGCATGTGGCCCACCCAGGGCATCATTAAACCAATAATTCAAGTCACCTATAAGCATGACACTTGCGTAGTTCGTGACAAGGTTGGCCATTTGTTCACTCAGAGAGAGCGGAAAGATAGGCATAACCTGAGGGGGTTGGTAAATTAGCACGAAAATGAGAAAACCGGTAGTGGCATCAAGTTTAATAACTATATTCTCCACCTCTGGGAGAACAAGAGGAGTAAGGGAGGTAAACTTGTAGTGTTTATGTATGATAGCGACAACATTGCCACCATTCTTGCCCGAGGGCCGATTAGCAGCTAATATATAATAGTCCGAGGGAAGTGCCGCTAAGATGTCTGGCGCAGAATCTTGGGTCAGCCGGTTTCTGTGATCAGAAGGACATCTGGTTTTTCAGAAGTGAGCAGCAAAATGATATCTAGCCGGTGTTTGACCAAAGAGCGAGTGTTAAGATAGAGGATGCACAGGACGGTCTGGTTTGTTGTTATGGGGGCAGAGGTAAAAGGATGATGGGAAAAGGGGATGGGGAACTGCATGGCGGCGCTGCGTTTGCCGTTGCCGCCACGGAAAGGCATGCGGTCTTTGGCATTGGGGGCCCCTAGTGGACCCCAGGGATTCTGGGGGGAGGGGGGTGCACATGGGGGGTACCTATGGTACTCCTCTGCATTTCAATGTACAACATGGCAGGCACCGCACTGTTCCTGTCACGTTGTGCATTGAAAGGCACAACTTGCTTGTGTGGCATGCGGCGGGCGGTGCTTTCATGCTTTCATGCAATGTTACAAATGCGGGATGCGCCCGCCAGTGTGTCAGGCGCATCCTAATTGTGGGTGCGGGACCGCCGCAAACATTGCGGATGGTCCCTTTTCCCGCCCGCCATACTAATGACCCCCTTAGGGTCTCTTGGGAAGTCTTAGCCCTACCCTTTGAGCTGGTTGGATTGGGCGCACCAGACATTGACCTTTACTATAGCTGCGCTCAAACTAAATTTGGTTTTCACTGGATAAATCCAAAGCAATTAATGGTGCATACAGTGCCGGAACATGATCAAGCGGCACCAATTCCATTAAACTTGGTTCTTTACAGACCACAGCTTAGACCGCGATCATGGGTAGACCCAGTCGGTTGCACTGTGTGGGCGTGGCATGAACTGCAACTCAGAGCATGGCTGGAGATGCTGTACCCCCCTCTATACCACTGATCAGACATCCTGCATTGCCATTCTCAGTGGACGCTGGGTCCTGCACCAGACTGAGGAAACTCCGTCTTCATAAAATGGGAGATGCGTTTCAGGAGAGAACCTTTATAGAACTGTGTAGGCCGCTAGAGGGAGAAGAGTTGGGAGTGCTTGACAGAATGACTTACTATCAACTCCAAGCTTGATTGCATGCTAGCCTTGCTTCCTACCCAGCAGTGCCACCCACATTTCAGGTGATAAAGGACTTCCTGAGTAACCCCTCGCCCCGCAAACTGATCACGCTGATATATACAGGCATGCAACGAACAGTTGTGATATGCATTCCCAGGCCACATCGGGAGTGGGAGGCCCAGTTAGGCATACCTATATCAGAGGAGCAGTGGACATTCTGCTGCGCGCAGGCACAGGAGCTGTCTTCCATTTATAGGCTGTGCTTAATTCATTTTAAATTTCTACACAGGTTAGACAGGACGCTAGAATTGTTACATAAAGTAGGCTTGATTGAGGATGCGCGATTCACGAGATACCAAGCCCCATGCGCGTCCTTCCTGTACCTGGCTTGGGACTGCCCTGAAATTATTTCTTACTGGGGAACCATTTTCAATACTATGGGTGAGATGCGAGAACTTCATATAGAACGTTCCCCCTTGACAGCGCTGCTGGGTTTTGTGAGAAATACACCTACAGGCAGAAGGAAACTAATATCCATGCTTTTGCTGCTTTCTAAACGGAAATAGCGATGTGTTGGGGCCGCTGCCAGGTACCCCGAGCTGAATATTGGCTCAATGTTCTGCCATGGGCAGCTGTCAACCTACTGGGACTTCATTCCTGTGCAGGCATGCCCCAGGGACATCTGAGAACTGCTGCAGACATACCTCGGGATGAAAGCAAAGGATCAAAGTAGATCTCCCCCTCCTGGCCCTGAGGCTGCTGTACAGGTCTAAAGAGAAATTAGCCAAATAGACGGTGGCCACAACGTTGGGAAAACTGGGCACACCATGAGGAGGTTGGCTCTCCTCTCTTACCCCCAGCCCCTCTTTCTCCCCTTAGATCCCTATTTTTCTGGTGCTCTATTGGATACCCCTGAATTCAGTGCAGGAAGTAATGGCATATGCAGATGGACATTTACAATAGTAGTTTATATGTACAGGATGGTCAAGACTCATGCTTTTTTCCAGTGCTACAAATGTACATGATTGGTCTCAACTTCCTATGTGTACACATATATCTTCAATAAACCGATTTTGTTTTTAAAAAAAGAGTTAGGACACATAACACTTACCTACAAACCAGGCTCTCTCCGGTAGTAGCTGTGACACTGTGACATCAGCAACGGTATGGTGCTGTACCACAGTATGAAGGCATCATTGGCAGATCTGGGGGTGTGTAGACAGAATATTGAATACAAAATATCGAGTTGCACAAATATCGAGTACTAAATGTGGTGGTTCAGAAATATCTACAGCAAGAATATTGCAGTCAAGAATATCTACGTAACGTAATATAGTTTGCAAAAATATAGTTGTTGAAAATATAATTTTTTTAATTAATGTTATGTATTTTAGTATATATTTTATATGTATGTGATGTATGTTTTTGTATAAGAATTGTTTTTGTTTTTAATATATGTGTTACATTTGTAGTAGTCATTATTTTTCTTTTTATTTGAATTTTGCGTTTTTAGTTCTGTAGCGGGTTGTGGGTTTATAGGGAAATAGGGTGGGAAGTAATTTAATTATATTAAATGAATTTTTTATTTACTAATATTTGTTTGATATTTCATAGTTTTAAATATGCAAAGTAATGTATTATTAATTAATTAATAATTGGTTGTTAATTATTTTAACTAATTAATTGGTAATTCATTATGGTAAATGTGTAATTAATGTTAGGTGTGTGTTGTGGTGTTAATCGGTGTAAAAGGTGGGAAGTAATATATTTTTAATTTATGAATTAATAATTGGCTGTTAATTAATCTTAATTAATTGGTCATTAATTATGGTAATTGTGTAATTAATTTTACTTGTGCATTGTGGTGTTTATAGGTTTAAAGGGTGGGAATTAATTTATTTTTAATTGATGAATTAATAATTGGTTGTTAATTATTGTAATGAATTAATTGGTAATTAATTATGGTATTTCTGTAATTCTTTTTAGGTGTGTCGTGGGGGTGTATAGGGGTAAAGGGTGTTAAGTCGTTTTTTTTTTTTTTAGTTTTTTTGTAAATTGTTAATATTAAATTAATTAAAATGTTATTATGGTAATTGTGTAATTAATTTTAGGTGTGTATTGTGGTGTTTATAGGAGTAAAGGGTGGGAAGTAATTTGTGTTTATTTAATTAATATATCATTGTTAATTAATGTTAATTATATGATATTTATTTTGGGTAATTGTTTATTTTTTTGTGTGTTTTGTACTTCATTATTGGAGGTTAATAGTAATTTATGCATTAATTAATTTTTTTGTTTGCAAATTGTTTCTAGTTTAAATTTAAAAAAAAATATTTATTATTTTATTTTATATAATATCTGTAGGCTTTTGTTATATGTAATTATTATTATGTTTTCTTATTATCTATTTAATATGTTAGATTTATCATTTTTTTAAATATTGTTTATTTATTTTTTTGATTTTGTTTAATTTTTAATATATATATATATATATAGATATATATATATATAGATATTCACTGAAAAAACCATAGGTTTCAGGCACGTTATAGTTAAGAATTAGCCTTTAAAAAACCTTAGAAATTCACTGAAAAAACCATAGCTTTCAGGGGCGTTATAGTTAGCTGGACTTTTCACTCGTGCAAAACCTTTGAAATTCCCCCGTTATAGTTAGTTCAGCTAACTATAACTCGCGTGCCCGCGATACACTGCTGAATATGTCACATATTACATCACTCATCACATGGTCAGTGACATCCCTGACGACATCACTGATGACATCTCAAATGACATCACTGATGACATCATCCAGTGAATGTGTGTTTTTCTGAAAATTAAATATGTTTTATATATGTATATCTCAAGGTCGATGAAATAATAAATGGGTATATAGGTGTCTAAATTGATGATTTGTTTTTGAAAAATTGATTGTATAACTGACTGATTAAGTGTATCTTATTGACTACATGGCTTAGTGAGTAATGTTTAAATATGTAAATAGCTGTATCAGTCTCTCACTTTGTGTATAAGTGGTTGAATGGGTTGGTGAATAGCTACATGAGTGTCTATATAGGTTATTAGTTGGTTTTTTGAGTATCAGTATGAGTGTCTGAGTGTCTGTATGGTTCGTTCAGCTAACTATAACTCGCGCGCCCGCAATGCACTGCTGATGACGTCACATATTACATTACTCATGACATGGTCAGTGACATCACTCATGACATCACTGATGACATCATCCTTGTGATAGAGTGGCAGACCTCCTCTCCCCCTAATATAACCTTTGATACACACATTCAAAAATAGAAATTAAAATTTTCAAAACAATGGACATACCAATACCAGTTACAACAACCTATTCAGTAATTGTAAGATCCACATCCACTCATTCACCAACAGTCCTATACAGTCACTCATACATGTACTCACTCATCATATGTACTCATACACCTATACATCCTGTTACACAACGCCACTCATCCATAAAGTTACTCACACACATAGTCACTCATGCTAATAAAGAATCAAACATCCGTTTACCTGCATATACAGTTATACACACACCACCACACTTACTTCTACAGAAACTTACACATACTTAGTCTTTTTAACAATCACTTATAGAAACTCATACTTATTCATACAGGAACTCTTTCAATCTCTCATTCTCACATATACTCACTTATATACACCAATAGTCACATATACTAGTTTAAAACATATGTAGTTACTCATAGAGACACTATTGAGACAGTCATTCACTCACTAACACACCCGTGCACACACTCATCCCCCCATACAGTCCTGCACACATGCTGTCTTCAACACATACAAACAGTGAGTCACTCATTCATGCACCTATGCACTACGTAATACCCCCAGCGAACCATACAGACATCAGACACTTATACTGATACTCAAAAAACCAACTAATAACCTATATAGACACTCATGTAGCTACTCACCAACCCATGCAGCCACTTAATACACAAAGTGAGAGACTGATACAGATATGTACATATTTAAACATTACTTGCTAACCCATGTATTCACTAAGATACACTTAATCAGTCAGCTATACAATCAATTTTACAAAAGAAATCATCCATTTAGACACCTAGGTACCTCCAGTAAGCTCCATAGAGCTGCGTTGCAGAGAGGTGTAAAAAGGGGCATGGCCTAGACCACCACTCTGCAACGCAGCTCTGTGGCGCTTACTGGAGCACCTGGTGGGCTAGTTGGCCCCCAGGGGCCCTCAGGATTGAAGGGGTATTATTTCCCCAACTTAAAATGCGCCACAGGGCGTGTTTGCACACGTCACCTCAGGCCCCGTCCCCTCCCTTCACCACTGTGTAAACATGCTCTCTGGCCATTTTAAGTTGGGAGATTAAGTCCCCTTGAATCCCGAGGGTCCCTAGGGTCCAACTAGCCGACTAGGTACCTCCAGTAAGCGCCACAGAGCTGCATTGCAGAGAGGTGTAAAAATGGGCATGGCCTGGACCACCTCTCTGCATCGCCATGCAGTGGCGCTTACTGGAAGCACCTGGTGGGCTAGTTGGCTCCCAAGGGTCCTCAGGATTGAAGGGGAATTTCCCCAACTTAAAACGCACCACAAGGTGTGTTTAAACACGTCACCTCAGGCCCGGTCCCCTCCCTTCACCACCGTGTAAACACGCCCTGTGGCCATTTTAAGTTGGGAAATTAAGTCCCCTTGAATCCTGAGTGTCCCTAGGGTCCAACTAGCCCACTAGGTACCTCCAGTAAGCGCCACAGAGCTACGTTGCAGAGAGGTGTAAAAAGGGGCGTGGCCTCTGAACACATCTCTGCAACGCAGCTCCCTGGTGCATACTGGTGGTACCTGGTGGGCTAGTTGGCCCCCAGGGACCCTCAGTATTGAAGGTGAATTAATTTCCCAACTTACAACTCGCCATTGGTGAAGGAAGGGGGCAGGGCCGGAGGTGACATGTGTGCAAGCACATCCTGTGGCGCGTTTTAATTAATTCCTCTTCAATTCTGAGGGTCCCTGGGGCACAACTAGCCCACCAGGTCCCTCCAGTATGCGCCAGGGAGCTGCGTTGCAGAGAAGTGTTCAGAGGCCGCGCCCCTTTTTACAACACTCTGTAACGCAGCTCTGTGGCGCTTATTGGAGGTACCTGGTGGGCTAGTTGGCCCCTGGGGACCTCAGGATTGAAGAGGAATTTATTCCCCAATTTAAAACGCCCCCAGGGCGTTTTTGCACACGTCACCTCAGGCTCCGCCCCCTCCCTTAACTACTACTCAGCAAACGCGCCCTTGGCACGTTTTAAGTTTGGGGATTAAGTCCCCTTGAATTCTGAGGGTCCCTGTGGTGCAACTAGCCCACCAGGTACCTCCATTAAAAGGGGCGTGGCCTCTGAACACCTCTCTGCAACGCATCTCCCTGGGCCCCCAGGGACCCCCTTGTATTCAAGGGGAATTAGTTCCCCATCTTCAAACGTGCCAGGGGGCTGCAGGGAGGGGGCAGGGCCACCAGCGCAATGCCGGTCTTTTTTAAAATTTTATTTTTTTAAGAAAGGGGGCTTTGTGGCCCCCCTTCTTTTCCCGTTTTACCCATCCCCCAGCGCCTGACCCCATTTTTTTTTTATTTTTAAATAAATTGGAAGGGGACCGAGGAACCTCTCCTGAGGCCATAATCGGCCCCGGGGACCCCATCCCCAGGGTCGACCTTTGTTTGTTCTTTTTTTGGAGGAAGAGGGGGGGCCACGCTGGCCATCTCCATTGGGGACAGTGGTGGTCCCCAATCCCCCCATGGTCCCGCCAGCTCGCCGCCTCCTGCGGGAGCCGGCATTGCTTTTCCACATGGGGAGCTGCTAAGATTCAGCTCCCCGTGTGGAAAAGCAATTGGCTCTGGGTTTTGGAAGTGAGAGCAGGTCTCCTACTCTCTCTTCCAAAAACCAAAGCAGTTTGCTATGGCAGGGCGGGAGCCGCGAGGCTCCCACCCTGCCATAGCAAACAGCAGTGTCCCAGGGGTAGGAACCCCGGGACACTGCAGCAGCCGGCCCTGTGGGGTGGCAGCCCCAGGGCCATCACAGGCTCCAGGAGGGGGGCCGCGCGGCCCCCCCTCCCAACATTTGCAAAGCCCCGGGGGGTGGTGGTCCCCAGGGCTTGGGGGTCCGTCAAGGACCCCCCAATTTAAATAATTAGAGCCCCGGGGAGGTAGCGGTCCCCGGGGCTGTGCGGGAGGTCATGTGTCCCCGCCAATATTTTATTAAAGCCCTGGGGGTGACGGTCCCCGGGGCTGCAAGGGGGCTGTGAGCCCCCCGCAAATACTTTTGAAAAGCCCCAGGATTGGCGGTCCCTGGGGCTGGGGGGCCCCTTTGGGCCCCCATTACAATCTTAACATTGCCCCGGGACTTGGCCCACCCAGGAGCTAATTAATAACAAAGTGCGGGAGTCCGTGCTTCATTTTTTTAAAATTTTTGCCCGGATCCGCAAATCCTCCGCGGATTTTGCCGATTGGTGTAATTCCGTTCAGCAGTTTTTGCAATAAATGTGTCTAAAGTTTCCTATTGGAAAATTATTCTTTCACCACTATTTTTTGAATTTCTCAGGAACTACTGAATGGATTTACACCATTTTAAAAGGGCGCTTTCTGAACCAAGAGCTACCTTTTTGCAAAATTTGCTGTAATTCCGTTCAGCAGTTCGGGCTGTAGCCGTGTCAAAAATTTCCTAAGGGAAATAATATGGGGAAAACGCATTTTGGGACCCTCCTTTTTTCTCGGCCATGGCTTGATGAATCACCCCCAAACTTCCAGGATAGGAGCTGACCGGAACGGGCCATTAGTTTTGAAAATTTCGCGAAGATTCGTTAACCAGCGCCAAAGTTATTGAGAATAGAATGTTACTATTTTCCTATGGATAATAAGTCCTAACTATAACTACCTACTGGCAACCGCCAGGAGGTAATATATATATATATATATTCACTTAAAAAACCATAGGTTTCACACATGTTATAGTTAGGTGGATATTTCACTCGTAAAAAACCCCGTTATAGTTAGTTCAGATAACTATAACTCGTGCGCCCGCAATCCACTGCTCATGACGTCACATATTACATCACTCATGACATGGTCAGTGGCATCACTCATGACATCACTGATGACATCATCCTTGTGATAGAGTGGCGGTCGCGTGACTTATAGTTATCTGAACTAACTATAACGGGGGAATTTCATTGGTTTTTTGCGAGTGAAATATCCACCTAACTATAACATGTGTTAAACCTATGGTTTTTTAAGTGAATTTGCAAGGTTTTTTAAATGCTAATTCATAACTATAACGTGTGTGAAACCTATGGTTTTTTCAGTGAATTTGTACGTTTTTTAAATGCTAATTTATTTATGTATTATTATTTTTTTTATATATTTATTTTACAATAAACTACGTATTAAACATTTTTTTTGGGGGGGGGGTTTCACCGCACCCACGCGATTAAAAAAAAATAATAATTTTTTTCTGCCTTCGAGGCCCTTCAGGGACCCCCTGACAAAGGCTAGGGGGTGAGGAACTCTCTACCCTGCCCCCTTTTCACGTTCGCCACCTTCCTTTTTCACTCTCGCACTGAAAACAAACAAAATGGCGGCCGACACTTCCTGATTTCGACCGATTCGAACATGTCCAATCAGAATTACGCTCGCGCACATTAGGGTGCTCGCACGGTGTGCGCACCCTGCACGCGTATAGATATTGATATGCTTTTAAATGCTATTTTCTCAGGAAATACTGAACAGATTTACACCAGACCTGCAAAAGGCACTTCCTTGACCTTATGGCTACCTCTCTTCCAAATTTCAAGTAATTCTGTTCAGCCGTTCGGGCTGTAGCTGTGTCTAAAGGTCCTATGGGAAAATGCATGGGGAAAACGCGTTTTGGGACCCCCCTTTTTTCTCGGCCCCTACTTGACGAATCACCCCGAGACTTTCAGGGTAGGAGCTGAACGGAGCGCCCCATTAGTTTTGAAAAATTCGCGAGGATTCGTCAACTGGCGCAAAAGTTATTCAAAATAGAATTTTCAGATTTCCTATGGAAACACGATCCTAACTATAACCATCTACTGGCGACCGCCAGTAGATAATATATATATATATACTAAGCAATGCCTCGTGATTACAAAGCAACGATGATGCATGCTGGGGGCTGTAGTTGATCCTATGGCCTCGTGACCACATGGTAAATATTGAACTCACCTGTGAGCAAGGCGTGGTGACGCCGAAACCGGTCAGGACTTGAGTTATATATATGCTGCTTCAGACGAATAAAGTCTTGTGTTTGCACAGAAGTCGGAGTGGGGCTTTATTTTTGAAGCATTGAATATGCAGGCTTCTCCGCTCCTGCAACCTTTGAGCCCACCCTGCAGAGTCGGTGGCCCCCAGTAAACGGAGGATGTTGTGCTGGATTTTATGGAGGGGGCATGACACGCTCTCGCGCACCAAACGAAGGACTGCCAGAAGTATTGGTAGCGCATCAGAGAGAAAGGGAATAGGGGAGTTTTCTCCTCTTGGAAGCTCCGCAGTGCTAACCCTTATCATGGACAGAGGCAGCATAAAAGTGCACTTGCTGTGAGAAGGAATGCGTGCACATTACAATTTGGTACGTTGTTGGGACATTGTTCATAAAACGCTATTTGGGCAAAACATGAATACTAAGCAATGCCTCGTGATTACAAAGCAACGATGATGCATGCTGGGGGCTGTAGTTGATCCTATGGCCTCGTGACCACATGGTAAATATTGAACTCACCTGTGAGCAAGGCGTGGTGACGCCGAAACCGGTCAGGACTTGAGTTATATATATGCTGCTTCAGACGAATAAAGTCTTGTGTTTGCACAGAAGTCGGAGTGGGGCTTTATTTTTGAAGCATTGAATATGCAGGCTTCTCCGCTCCTGCAACCTTTGAGCCCACCCTGCAGAGTCGGTGGCCCCCAGTAAACGGAGGATGTTGTGCTGGATTTTATGGAGGGGGCATGACACGCTCTCGCGCACCAAACGAAGGACTGCCAGAAGTATTGGTAGCGCATCAGAGAGAAAGGGAATAGGGGAGTTTTCTCCTCTTGGAAGCTCCGCAGTGCTAACCCTTATCATGGACAGAGGCAGCATAAAAGTGCACTTGCTGTGAGAAGGAATGCGTGCACATTACAATTTGGTACGTTGTTGGGACATTGTTCATAAAACGCTATTTGGGCAAAACATGAATACTAAGCAATGCCTCGTGATTACAAAGCAACGATGATGCATGCTGGGGGCTGTAGTTGATCCTATGGCCTCGTGACCACATGGTAAATATTGAACTCACCTGTGAGCAAGGCGTGGTGACGCCGAAACCGGTCAGGACTTGAGTTATATATATGCTGCTTCAGACGAATAAAGTCTTGTGTTTGCACAGAAGTCGGAGTGGGGCTTTATTTTTGAAGCATTGAATATGCAGGCTTCTCCGCTCCTGCAACCTTTGAGCCCACCCTGCAGAGTCGGTGGCCCCCAGTAAACGGAGGATGTTGTGCTGGATTTTATGGAGGGGGCATGACACGCTCTCGCGCACCAAACGAAGGACTGCCAGAAGTATTGGTAGCGCATCAGAGAGAAAGGGAATAGGGGAGTTTTCTCCTCTTGGAAGCTCCGCAGTGCTAACCCTTATCATGGACAGAGGCAGCATAAAAGTGCACTTGCTGTGAGAAGGAATGCGTGCACATTACAATTTGGTACGTTGTTGGGACATTGTTCATAAAACGCTATTTGGGCAAAACATGAATACTAAGCAATGCCTCGTGATTACAAAGCAACGATGATGCATGCTGGGGGCTGTAGTTGATCCTATGGCCTCGTGACCACATGGTAAATATTGAACTCACCTGTGAGCAAGGCGTGGTGACGCCGAAACCGGTCAGGACTTGAGTTATATATATGCTGCTTCAGACTAATAAAGTCTTGTGTTTGCACAGAAGTCGGAGTGGGGCTTTATTTTTGAAGCATTGAATATGCAGGCTTCTCCGCTCCTGCAACCTTTGAGCCCACCCTGCAGAGTCGGTGGCCCCCAGTAAACGGAGGATGTTGTGCTGGATATATATATATATATATATATATATATATATATAAATATATATATATATATATATATATATATATATATATGTATATATATATATATTAACTGTTTGAGTGTGAATAACAGGTTTTTTTTCTCCACTATCCAACACCTTCCCTAATGTTGCACTCACTGGAGTGGGAATAGTAATTTTTACCCCTTCACTATCCAACACTTTCCCTACTGTTGCAATCACTGGAGTTGGAATAGTAACTCTTTCCCCTCCGCTATCCAGCAATTTCTCTACTGTTGCACTCACTGGAGTTGTAATAGTAAATTTTATTCCTCTGCTATCCAACACTTACCCTACTGTTGCACTCACTGGAGTGGGAATAGTTATTTTTACCCCTTTGCTAGCCAACACTTTCACTACTGTTGCACTGATTTTACTGTGAAATGTAAGTTTAAATATTTTTTAATGGTTTAATGTATTAATTTGTTATGGATTTTTGTATTGTAAATCATTAACATATATTTGTATTTGTTATATTATTTTAAACTTTTAACATAAATTAAAAATAATAGTTTATTAATTGTTTTTAGGTAAATATACTTGTATACATTATTATGCTTGTGTGTTTATTTTTTTATTACGTTTATTTGTTATATTTTACTAAAATGCATATTACATTTATTTTATTTAGATAAAATTATATTTAATAGTTAATACATTTAACATGTATTATTTTATACAAAAGTACATATTTTATACATCTATATTTCTTAAATCGATATTTTTTAGTCAATATTTTTGTACTTACCTGTTTAAGGATAGGAGTTGATATTTTTGCTGTCTATATTTTTTACTTGATGTTTTTAACATCAATATTTTTTACATCGATGTTGTGTCAGTGAACCGATCCAGGAAATCGGGCACAGATGTTTGAGATGTACAAATCCGCCAAGCAGACAACTTGCACGTTGATAGAATGATAGCGATTCCGGTTACGGTATACTTGTTCCCTGGTATGTGGTGGTACTAAGGCTATATGTGTGGCATCAATGGGTCCAAATATATGCGGAATGTGACCAGAAGCATAGAAATCCCACTTGACAGTGGCTAAATCCTGACATCTGGAGAACTGGATGCAGCCGTCCACGTGTCTCGAAAATGCTGCTAGCACCTCTTGGAATACCCGACTGAACATAGGTTGTGACATTCCACCTGAAATAGTGGCAGAGAATTAAAATGAGCCTGTGGCCCACAAATGCAATACAGACATGATTTTCTCAATTGGTGGGATTGATGTTGGCTAAGTGATGTGATTTATGAGGTCAGGCTCTAAACGATGACATATGTCCAGTATTGTTTGACGATACAAATGAAACGTCTGAATCACATGTCACTCTTCCTTGGTCTGTTGGTCTGGAAATAGGCAGTACACTAGAGCCTGGCATCTCCTCCCTCTCCCAGGATACCTATGTGAGGAGTAACACAGAAATGTATTTTGATCACAGTGTGCAGAGTAGCATATGTGAAGAGTGAGGGAAAAGTCATGTGTCTGAACATTAATGCTTCATGAAGCATTACACGTTTAAATCAATATTGTAACAGGACCGTGCACATCATCCATTTGGAAATTGGAAATTGCCACTATAGTGAGGGTAGCATACATTTCATGTGAAATAGTGCCAACCGTGGTGTATGGTACACCACGCACATTTTGCGTATTTGCACAGTAATGTACTACACAGATGACGTTTTGTACTGCACATGACATGGGAATAGGGCATTTCAAATGTAAACATGTTTGCCCTCATTAGTAGTGGTGGTGACACTTGTCACCAATAGAGTTCGCCCTACTGCTAACATGGTGGATGCCTGACCTCGCTAATAGGTCGCGTTGAACGTATGCTACAAGCAGATGTCGACTGCACAGTGAGCAGTTGCATGCCCGGCGGACACCATCAAAGGCTAACATTGAGATAATGACGGTCATAGTCATATGGCTTTGTGAGCCAACGCAGATGACTGCGTAAATATATGCAGCGGTTGGAAAAATAACTCACTTGCTTCCTGACAGTGCTGCTATCAACACCTCATACCTTTTAGCTGCTGTTTGCCACTTCTGGGAGCAATCATGGCACGCACTGCAGGGGAGAGGGCCTGTCCCTTCACTCCAGAAGCTGGATACCCTGGTGGATGAAATTCTTCACCTGTATGCTCAGCTCTATGGCTCGGCCGCCAACACACGCCCCTGTTGATGATGTCACGCGTTCACGGACGCTGTTGCTATCACGTGACACGCATTTCCGCATCACGTGAAAGGTTTGCATCTGTATTTATTCCGGCTCTCACTCCATACTCACCAAGATCCGGGCCGAGCAGGACCGATCCAGGTACCTTGCGGGAGTGTGCGAGCATGGAAGTAAGTAGTTTCCCTTTACCATCGCGTCCCTCTGGTCCCAGTGAGTTTCTTTTACGAGTACCCAGACCAACAAGGTTCTCTTATTTATCTACTCCCATAGATACTATAGCTCACTACCCCCCTCTCGGACCCATGACGCAACTAATACTGGTTTACTGAGTAAGAATTCAGCCCCCTTTTTTTTCCATGTTGTTGTTGTTTTTAGTACCAAATTGATAGTCATGCACTGGAGCAACAGCGCCTGGCAAACACCATGTGTGCTCATTTCAGCATGTACTCCACTGGCACGAGTCCGCTATATATGTATATATGTGTGTATATATATTTTTAAAGGCAAACACTACGGCTAATATAGCCCACGCCGACAGCACATCGCTGGCCGGCTAGTCAATACATTGTTATTTTGACTTCACTGACACAATTTGTGCGCAGGACCACTACGAAAACACGTTGATAAAAGTACAGGTCCCACAGCTCACACAGAGCACCACTCTCTTTTTTTGTGTGGGAGTCTTGATAACCACTTAACGTTATTTGACACCCACTCCCCCTTCACAGCATGGGCCAACCAATTGTGTTCACCTGAATCACGTAAAGCATAAGATATTCAAGTGACACAATGTGTCTATATGTATATGTCTTTATGTGTGTTATGTCTGTTTTTTCCTTTTACAGGCGTTACTAGCCCCTTAATTACAGGATGGCTCATGCGGTAAAACAGTGAGTCCTACCGCTCTAACACACCATTGGTTTGGGTGCACCTTAGCGTGTGCATACCGCCGTGGTGTTCCCTATGGTCCTGATGAATGCTTAGCCGACTGGGCTCATTAAGCAGAAACATGTTGACCTTCCCCCATTTGGATAAGCCTTGTCCCACCTAATTGGCCGGCTTCTGTCCAACCCACTTGTTTTTAGTTCGGTATTTGGTTTGCCAAAATTAAATTGGTTATTGGTTAAAACCACTCACCTTTTAAATTTTTCACTCCCCTTTCCATCAAAAACCAGCTCCGCTGTAGTTCAGGCGTTGTAGCACACCAGAGAGGCATTCGGCCTCTCTGGTGGAACCCGATGATGAAGCATGTCACCAACCAGGTTGGTGAGTGAGGGTTCTCTTAAAAACACAACTTTTTGCTCACGCTGTTACTTCTAGCTTGCTCCTTACTTTGTTCACTCTTTTGTTGTTGATGTATCATTAACCATGGGGGATCAAGAGTGACTGTCCCTCACCCTCTCGTTGTTATTGTGATATTTGGCAGCGCACAGCTGCGAGGGTATTTTTTCCCTTTTTTTGCCTTTATATTTAGCGACTCTTCAACACAACATCATGGATAACCTGGGCCTCTCTTACTCCAATGAGGAAGTAGATGCCCTTTTGGCAGATCCCTCACTGTTTTCTGATCCTTCTATTGCTCAAACTATTTCACAAACCACTGAGTGGGATAAATTAAGTGAGCAGAAACGGGGACGGATACGCACTATTCTCCACGGCACAATTCTTACAGAATATCTCAGGAACAATATAGCACCCAAAGGGTTACTGGTCACCAATGCCCCCCGAATTTTCCTAGATGATGCACAGTTTAGGAAGGAATGGGCCCAAATTGCCTGGCACTGCACCAGGGATTGGCTGGTGCTGATTATTAAAACAGCACTGAGGCTCTCAGAGGCCATAATGGTGGAAATCCAACTAACGGAAACCCATTTCAAATCGACATTAGTGGGATTTAAGAAACGACTAGAAGAACTGAACAGAGAAATGACTGAATACAAAGACTCTCTCACTCACTCAAAAGCCCAAAAATTCCAGAAAGATTTGTCCAAATGGTCCTATGTGCGAGCATATCCTTACACCAGCCCAGACTATACTCCGCCGACCAAAAATGATTTTGGCACTGATAGTTCAGCTGACGAATCCACTGGTAGTGATTCAAGCAGTGGCAGCTACAAGGCTCGACATCGGGGGAGAGGAAGAAACAGACGACAATACAATAACCAGTCTTGGCTTCCCTACCAACAACCCCCCTTTCAACCACCCCCGTTCCACCCAATGATGGGTTGGAACCCTGGTTTCTTTCCACCTCCACAGTTCCAGCAGAACCAATACCGCCCTCCTTTTTTAGAGAGGGGCAGGAGAGGCAGGGGCCGAAGAAGAGGCTCCACCCAGGTCCATTGGCAGCAAGACGAAGCAGTGGGGGACAACACGAGGAGCAAGACACAACGGGCAGGCCCCAGCAACCAATGAGTCTGATCACTAATTTATCATCCATAACACTTACGTCCGATGAAACTTCAGTCCTGGAGAAGGGGCTAGGTTTCATACCTACAGCCAATTTTGATCGCTTTAAACTAAGATGCGAACTCTCCAACTTTTTCAGAAAACTCAAGCTCAAAAGCTTTTTTGAGAAAACACCTTCGGACAGTACCGACTCTCCGTCAAGTGATACTGGATTTAAGATCAAATCCAATTTTACTCCTCCCCCACACTCTATACCGCCGGAAATCACAGCATTCGAACAGGCGGTTTCTAACGATGTCGAAGCCTTCATTGAACCCGACCGTTTCAAGAACATGACGGCGGGCGAATTTCAAGCGCTTCTCTCTCTGCAGTCAAACACAGACATCGTGATTAAACCGGCAGACAAGGGTGGAGGAGTAGTCATTCAGGATACCACTGCCTACGACAGGGAATGTAGACGTCTCCTTAATGATCCCATTAGTTATAAACCTTTGACTACGGATCCATCTTTGGAACTCCAAGGTATCATTCATGATTTGGTCAATGACGCCGAAACTAATGGCTATATCACCAAACAAGAAGCAACTTTCCTCACTACTAGTGAAGGGAAGATTCCTTATTTCTATACCTTACCAAAAACGCACAAGAACAAGACACCACCTCCTGGTCGACCCATTGTGTCAGGGATTGGCTCATTGCTGGAACCCCTGTCACGTTACTGTGATTTTTTTCTGAAGCCACTGATTCAATCAACAAGCACTTATCTGAAAGACACCAAAAGTCTGTTATCACTACTTCAAGGGATGGTTCTCCCGGAAGATGTATCCTTCCTTGTGACAATGGATATCGAAAGTCTGTACACCTGCATCCCGCAGGATGACACCATCAATGTCGTGAGACGCACCCTTGAGTCCAGTGATTGGAACTACACGACTCCGCGAGAATTCATTGTCAGCTGTGCCACTCTCGCACTAAAGAGGAACTTTTTCGAATATAAGGGTGACCTTTTTCAACAAATCACAGGAACTTCAATGGGCAGCACTTTTGCGCCTTCGGTAGCCGGGTTGTATGTTTTCGACTTCGAAGGAAAATTCATTTTGGATCCCAACAACCCCTTTCAGTCAAACCTCTTCTTTTGGAAAAGGTACATTGACGATGTGCTGATCATTTGGCAGGGCTCTGAGGACTGCCTCAAAGATTTCTTTGGATGGATAAATACTTGCGATCCCCATCTCAGATTCACCCACACACATGACAAGGACGAGATGATCTTCCTTGATGTGGTAATCACTAGAACAGGTGATACCCTCCAAACCAGGACTCACCATAAACCGACGGCAAAGAATAATCTGTTACATTTTTCCAGTTACCACCCTCGCCCTCTGAGGGAAAACCTCCCCTTTGGGCAATTTTTGCGTCTCCGTCGGAACTGTAGCGAAGTGTCTACATACAAGAAACAAGCACAAGAGCTTACATCGAAATTGAAATCTCGGGGTTACCCTGATAGAATCCTTTCCAGGAGCAACAAGCGGGCCCGGAATCAGAATCGAGACGCTCTACTAGAAGACCATGTGAGAGATGATCAGGATTCCATACCTCTCACTTGTGTAACGACTTTCAATGCAGCATCAAACGCAGTCAGTAAGTCCATTAAAAAGCATTGGAATATCCTGACGAGCAACAAGCACAACTGGGATAAACCTTTATTCTCTTACAAAAGAGCAAGGAGTTTAAAGGATGCCTTGGTCCACACTCGCCCGAAGATATCAGACAAAGATCAAAACCAGTCTATTACTGGTGCGTGGGGCCTTCCTCCTATTGTTGGTCACTACCCTTGCGGCTCATGTAGCGTCTGCCACCTGACTTCCCCCTCGAAATACCTTGAACTTGAACCAGGGAGACAATGGGTGCAGAGAACGCACACAAACTGTAACTCTACAGACGTTGTTTACCTCATCACTTGTCCATGCGGACTAAGATACGTCGGGATGACAGGGAGGAAAATTAAACAGCGCATATGCGAACATCGCAGTACCATTCGCTGTCGAAAACTAAGCACGAAATTGACAGAACATTTCCTTTTGGCCAATCATACCACGAACGATATGACTTGGTCAATCATTGAAAAATTGAAACCAGGACAAAAGACCCAGCAACTACTCTTTGAAAAAGAGCAAAGGTGGGTCTATCGCCTTTCGACTCACCTCACAGGTCTTAATGATATCATCCCGTGGAACTCCGTCTTGAAGAATTGAAATATGGGTTGCTTTCCACCATTAGGACAAACACCTTGATGGCCTCTTTGTAGCACTGCCTAGGATTCCTTTAGACCCCCTATGTTCTCATCGGAACTGACCAATGCAGTGGGTCACCATCAGACACTAAACGCAAAGCGCCTCTCTTTAATGTCCTCATTAACCAGTAATCACTTAGGGAACCCTCCCGTAAAGTGTAAAGGAAAAATTTTTTTCTTTGAAAAGTTTTCAGATATCACGTGGCATTTTAAAGTAGTCAACAATCACCGGCCATTTCCAAACATAAGTAAACATGACGAAATATTGTCGCCATTATTTGTCATGCTCGCTGAAAAAACTAACATATCTTACTTCAGCCCACCACTTTCTAAACTACCAATCCCAATGGGACTAGGTCTGGGGGCTCGGCCGCCAACACACGCCCCTGTTGATGATGTCACGCGTTCACGGACGCTGTTGCTATCACGTGACACGCATTTCCGCATCACGTGAAAGGTTTGCATCTGTATTTATTCCGGCTCTCACTCCATACTCACCAAGATCCGGGCCGAGCAGGACCGATCCAGGTACCTTGCGGGAGTGTGCGAGCATGGAAGTAAGTAGTTTCCCTTTACCATCGCGTCCCTCTGGTCCCAGTGAGTTTCTTTTACGAGTACCCAGACCAACAAGGTTCTCTTATTTATCTACTCCCATAGATACTATAGCTCACTACCCCCCTCTCGGACCCATGACGCAACTAATACTGGTTTACTGAGTAAGAATTCAGCTCCCTTTTTTTTTCCATGTTGTTGTTGTTTTTAGTACCAAATTGATAGTCATGCACTGGAGCAACAGCGCCTGGCAAACACCATGTGTGCTCATTTCAGCATGTACTCCACTGGCACGAGTCCGCTATATATGTATATATGTGTGTATATATATTTTTAAAGGCAAACACTACGGCTAATATAGCCCACGCCGACAGCACATCGCTGGCCGGCTAGTCAATACATTGTTATTTTGACTTCACTGACACAATTTGTGCGCAGGACCACTACGAAAACACGTTGATAAAAGTACAGGTCCCACAGCTCACACAGAGCACCACTCTCTTTTTTTGTGTGGGAGTCTTGATAACCACTTAACGTTATTTGACACCCACTCCCCCTTCACAGCATGGGCCAACCAATTGTGTTCACCTGAATCACGTAAAGCATAAGATATTCAAGTGACACAATGTGTCTATATGTATATGTCTTTATGTGTGTTATGTCTGTTTTTTCCTTTTACAGGCGTTACTAGCCCCTTAATTACAGGATGGCTCATGCGGTAAAACAGTGAGTCCTACCGCTCTAACACACCATTGGTTTGGGTGCACCTTAGCGTGTGCATACCGCCGTGGTGTTCCCTATGGTCCTGATGAATGCTTAGCCGACTGGGCTCATTAAGCAGAAACATGTTGACCTTCCCCCATTTGGATAAGCCTTGTCCCACCTAATTGGCCGGCTTCTGTCCAACCCACTTGTTTTTAGTTCGGTATTTGGTTTGCCAAAATTAAATTGGTTATTGGTTAAAACCACTCACCTTTTAAATTTTTCACTCCCCTTTCCATCAAAAACCAGCTCCGCTGTAGTTCAGGCGTTGTAGCACACCAGAGAGGCATTCGGCCTCTCTGGTGGAACCCGATGATGAAGCATGTCACCAACCAGGTTGGTGAGTGAGGGTTCTCTTAAAAACACAACTTTTTGCTCACGCTGTTACTTCTAGCTTGCTCCTTACTTTGTTCACTCTTTTGTTGTTGATGTATCATTAACCATGGGGGATCAAGAGTGACTGTCCCTCACCCTCTCGTTGTTATTGGGATGAAATTCTTCACCTGTATGCTCAGCTCTATGGCTCACCAGAGGAAGAGCTAACAAAAACCTCTATAAAATATGTTGCTCTATTTAATAGCTTCTTTCCAATTCGTATAGGCTACAATGTGCCTCTAAGTGTCAGAGTGTTAGTATTATGTTGATTGCATATATTGTGTGATGACTACATAGGACACACATGTAATGGATTATTGGGCCCCGTACTTTGTGGAGAGGAGAAAACCATTGCAATGTTTAATAAGGAGGATTTCTACTTGTGTGAGATGCATATATCTATGCAGGGCTCGTGTTCCTAGTAGCTACAATGATTTCTCGAATCACACCATAGTATATGTGCATACTTGTGTATAGGCTTTACACCATGAGCCATGTCTGTATACTATTATAAGCATTTGAGGATGATGTTAGCCATGTGTACCATCCCACAGATAAATCAGCCCACATCAGGCTTTTTAAAACAGTTGTCTGGGAGCTTGTTATACCAAACAAACTCCTTCAGAGTGCCACACAACCATATGCTCACATATGAGATGGACAGATTATTACATTTTATGTATAGAATTGGAGGAAATGTGAAGTTCATGTGGGATCACTGGGCACAGGCTGCAGAGAACAAGGCCTGTCAATAAATTGTGGGCATTCTGGGCCATGGCTCAGCCTATGCCTGAGTTACAGTGGCAGAAGATGTGAGGCACAGTCTAATATGCCTGTAGACCTGCTGATCCATGGATGTTCCCAGAAAGAGTCATTTGTACCACTAGTAGCCCTGGCAGTTGTTACATGGATATTATTAGCCATGGTGACTGAGGTGACCCCCTGACCTGATACTTCTTTCCATTGACCCACAGTGTCAAAGTGTGTCTGTCCCTAATGACTGTCCCCTCACTCACATAGGTCTGTTGTCACTTTTCTAATAGTGTTGTTTCCACTGTACAGGCTAATAGAACATCTGAGACATGAACCATGTTGACATTGGGTTACTTTTGATTAGATTTAGAAATGTGAATCATCTGCTTGGCTACAATATTCCCTATCACACAACACATACAATGGTATTTTGATTGTCATCCTTCTTACAGTGCCACACATGGCAAAAAGTGTGTCCTTTGATGGCAGCAGTACAAACAACACAAATGTTTTTAGAATTACTAGGATATTCCAAATAGTAGTCCACATGTACACCTGTGCCCCAGAGAGGTAGCTCTCTGTGTCACACATACCGGCCCTTACATTGTGACCTTAGTCTTAGAATGTTGTGTATTCTATGGTACTCACCTCTATGGACCATAGGCAACAATGAAATGGGCCTGGCAGGAAAGGTGTCTAGACAATCATGCACAGGTAGTTTACCCTTCAGAAGTTCCAAATGGTGTGCTATGTGTCATGGTACCGCACATCACATTCCATGTAGGATGGCCCTTGCTTACATGATGTTTGTGGGCTGCCTCAGTAAGTGTAGATCATGATCAGGGTTGAGATTAGTCATCAGATAACCACAAAAGTGGGTATTCATGCTTTAGTTGTGCTTAGCATGTGACATGGACACCTGTAATAAATTGACTTTTTATGAATGCTTGTGCTAGATGTCAATAAAATGTGCATAAAGTTGATAGTTATCCTCAAACTTACAGTTACAATATTTTCCTACATCTATTGCATCCATACAGGTCAGCGCCCATCAGAAGAAGGTCATTTGGAGATCCATCTCCCGGAAGGTGTGGGGCCTGAGGGGTTTCAACCAGCATAGTGCCCAATGCAGAAAGAGGTGATAGGACCTGTGGTGCTGGAACTGAAAGATCACGAAGGCCCAGCTGGGGAAGTCCATCATGGAAGGGATGCATGCCAGACCCTGACCCGACCTCTCTCTAGACTTCAGGCCCCTCCCCCAAGTTCCATCTTTGAGGTGCCTGCTGTGCCCAGTTGATGTCCCTTTGTGAGGAGGTACCCTGGCAGTGTCAGTGAGGGCAAGTTTGGTGATACAGATTTGTACTGTGACATATGTTGTTGCAATAGACTGGCCATTGGCCTTTGTTTACCTTGATGGCTTTTTCAATTTGTATTAAAACTGTTTGATGTTCTTGTATTGTTAGCGATGTGTGATTACCATTGGTTGATCTCTGATTGCTGACCCATTTGCAGTGGTTAGCATGATGTGACCTTTGGCCCTCGTGCTGTACTTACACAGGACAAGAGGTAATGCTGGATGGATTGCATCCATTGGGTGTTCTATGATATGGTAAGTATTTTGGCTTCTCCTGGTCACTGTCCACATGAATTAGGCTGCAGTTGTCCCTGTGATGTGTGTTGGATATGTGCTAGGTGGGTTGGAGTTAGATATGTGTTTTTCCACACATGGTGGGTGTTAATTTGTCATACCTTTGTGTAGTTCTGCATGGACACATGCCCATTTTCCTGTGTGTACCTTACAGCTACTTTATTGAGATGTGTGGCACATGCTGTTAGTGCTGTGTTTGCTTTCATGAGTTGCACCTACACATTCCCTACACATGCATGGCACTTGTTTATGCTATTGGTTGTCCCTGTTATATTTCAGTTCCCAGGTCCAGTGTACATTGAGCACATTGCATTTGTCAGGCACTGTGCCCCAGCCTTTCAGGATTCCCCCTGATAGAGGCATAGCTATCCTGCAGAGAGTGTGTCCGTTGTGCCCTTAGAATGGTTCTCACACTGATTCTTTGTAATCCCGTTGAATGACATTGCCTTTTCTTGTGGGGGATGTATGTGAGCCCAATACAGAGCTGCAGCAGAGAATGTGTGTTTCACTATAATAACAAATCCATACAGATGTTTATTTGACATCAAAACAGGATCTGGGATGTGTGCCATATGGGTGGTTCACATTTACTATGCCATCATGGTTAGAGTTGCAGTCACAGGGCCTTAAGGTAGATGTAGTCAATTCAATCTCACTTTACCAACACTTGAGGATAAGGTAAGCTGCATGATGTGTGCAGATCAGTTGTAACATGGCAGACAAGTGAGACAGGGCAAAATATATGTGTGACAACCATTAATAGGTGTGATATTGATGAGGAGGTGCTGTAGTGGAACACAAAATAATGCACACATCACTATCACTGAATGTGATTTGCGAACATATGTCTATTTGTGTACAGTGTGCCTGTGCAGTACCAGTGTTTTGGCCAAGGACGACATCCTACAGATGTATTTTTAATTATTCTTTGGAAACAGTCCCAGACAGGCTCCCTGTAAATGGGTAAATTACTTAGGGACCCCAACTCCCTTGCCTGGTCCATGGCAGGGCATCGTTTTGCTGAGAAATCTATGTAAACTGGTAGTTGTATGACGTATCAACAATTTTGTCTGTGACGGAGTGGGTTTTGAACGTGGCTGAGCAGGTACAGCAGCGGCAGGACATGTCCGGTGGGCTTCATGACAGCAGAATATGTGTAGAGGTGAGTAAAGGTGAGTTCCTGCTTTATATACCTCCCTTTTCGCCTTCTCAGTTGTGGTGGTTGGACCTCCATAGTCATGCCAGTTGTAAAGCAACTTGTAATTGGACTGGCAGTTTCACTGGTGGTCCAAACCTCCCACAGAGACATTGGCCCCTTCCGCAGCTGCCATAGTCGGAGTTGGCCAGTGGTGTCGGAGGTTTGCCACCGGTCTTTCAAAGTGCAATCAGCCCATCTCATAATATGGTGGTCAGACTGCCGAGATCGCAGGAGCCGGACTGCCACCACGGTTACAGCGGTTTACGGACTGCCATACTCGTAATAAGCCCCATAGACAGGTGTCAACACTGGAGTCAGTGAAAATACTAGGGGAGGCCGGAACTCACAGAGTTTTACTCTGTGGAATATTGCGGAGTTACGTAACAACTCTGCAAAATTTTGTGGAGTTCCGCAAGTAGGGAATTTTGGCACATCACGCTTCTCGCACTGATGCTTAGTATTGAGAGCTTCTTCCATGCTGTTAAATTAGTGCGAACATCAGCATGCGCCATGCCAGAGCGCATAGCTTCTTTCAGATGATGGAAGTAGATTTTCATCTCTAGCAGCACCATTCTCACATGAACAGTAGTGACCAGCCGCAAACGCCCACATTGAGAAATTGTGGCGAGACTTGTGTTAGTGATCAATTTTTCTTGCTTGCGCTCATCAATATAATGTTGGCGAGCTGCGCACTAGAAACACTCTGCCATGTGACAGTTTGTGGAGTTTTTCTGGAACTTCATGCTCCAGGTGGAGTGCAGAGTGGGCAAAATGCCACGAACTCTGCCGGTGGAGCGGAGTTTACTGCCCACTCCTAGAAAATACACTGGAAATGCATCCCAATGCTTCTCTACACTCTCTTTGCTGCCCATGTATTTGGGGGCACAGAGTATCCCATCTACAGAACCATCCTTTATATCACTGTGCAGGTCGATAAGTGACTCACTATATTCTTAGCCTCATCTATCATTGCCATGATGCTTCCTGTGAAAGAAGCCTCTTTGTAGGTGTGACTTGAGCCTGTTGATAAAAAACACCCTCTTTGTCTCCCATGTAGCACCTTTGTCCACAAGGTAGTTTCCCTAAGAAACCAACCTTCAGCCCTGTTTTGTTTGGCCCACACCACTCAAAAGCTCTTGGCCAAATGAGCTTTTGCACCAAAACGTCTTGACCTTCATGGTTTACCGGATCAGCGTCACTTTCAGTCATATCACTCCTTCATCAGCACCTGGCTTGCCTGAAGATTTTTCTTCGCCGGTCCTATGTATTGCTCTATCATCTTTGTGAGCCAAACACATAATCTATTAGATCCTTTTAAGGTAACTTAAAAGTTACCTCCCTACCACCCGTCTCTAACCAAGGTGAGTGGGTGATGTACTGGGGGACCCAAAAACTGTTCAAGGGTACGAACCCCAAGTGCCTTCGGTAGAATTTCAAATAAGAGACAAGATTCCACTCCCTCCTAAAGTACTCTAGCGGAGTTCTTATCATTATCTTATGGGTCACAAATGTGGTTGCCCATGTCTCACATAACAATACTCAATTGGTGACTGGCAGCTTAGCGCTGAATTTCCTTGCACAAACGTGATTTGAAAAAGAGTAAATGCCTGGCCCAAACTTGCACTCAGAAGCCAGCAGCTCGCCCAATTGAATGATGGCGTGCCTAATACCAGGTCTGCTTCATCTTGATTTCGCCTCATGCCTATTTTATACACCACCAGACACTCCTTGCCCCTTTATCTCACTCTTGCATGTTCCTGTCGCAGCTTTTCAATCTTTCTCTTCATCCTTATTTCCCCCTGTGTGTTTTTCACTCTCTTGCCCCTGGTCAAACATGAGTGCCGGTGAGCCACCCCACCTGCAACCACTGGCTCAAATTAATCACTGTTTTTCATGTAACCACCCTTCCCTCGATCAATAGGGCCGTGTCACAAGAGGCAGGCTGATCAGCCCCTGCCTTGACATGGTCACTTCCGAGGTGGGGGTTCAGAGAGGATTTAAGTGCCAGCTCTCACACTGTGACTTTCCTTTTGTGGTCACAACTTGATACTGAACCACACAGGAGGATTTGCTATTGAATGCCCTGGCCTGATGCAAGCCTTTCGTTTCCTTATGAGGTATAGACATTTCTTACTCGGGTGGTATGAATAGGTGTTGGCTGATTATAAATGGCTAGGTTTGTGGGCCCCCACTTCCAACAAGCAAGGATACTAGACAATATGCACACAAAAAAATGACGCCAGTTTAAGGGCTTAGTGTGGATCTGATGATCAATGTGGGCATTTAAGAGGTGACCATGCCCTACTCAATAGCAGTGCAAGCTTATTTATTGAAAGTAAATTATGCCAAGGTACTCATAGAATGGCCTATCACTGTGCTGGGAGATCATTCAGTGGATAAAGTACATAAACAGGGGCTGTGGTAAATTAGATGGAGTTGTGGGCTTGTGCACCCCCTTTTAGAGTCATAGTGCGAATGGTTCAGGGGTCAATTTTGGGCAAATTGACAGAAATAAAGTCCTCTGGTGAAGCCCATCTGAGTGGCCAACCTCATAACTCAGAGCACTCTTAGCAGCAGAAGCCTAGTTAAGGGGACAGGCGTTTATTTACTCACCAAGATCTGACACATTTGAGTAGGGGGTTGCACCTGCACTTGAGTACATTTGAACCCAGACACAGTGGAATTGACAGGTTGTTACTAGCAGGAGGAGGTCGTAGCTGAACCGCAATGGGGACTCCACTGTCGATAATCGTTGGTCAATGAGTTTTTGCAACGTCACAGGCCGATCCAACAGCTTTGGCAGAAACAGTGCGGAGGAGAGGGCTCCTAGCCTCAATGCCTCCAGAAGCATTTGGCTGGGGCCCCAGTTGAAACCTCTGTGATGGCTGCCAGCCTGGGCAGCTGGAGGGCTGGCTTGTGATCGATCCACCTCAGTGGGACCTAGGTCCCTCTGTATTTTGGTCGCCGAATGAGGGTAACTCTTTGTAATCCAGTTGTAGTGCTGCATCATTTGAAATGTTGAGATGTCCCCCTGATGCTTGTTGGCTAAGAATTAGGTAGTTTTCGTCACCACCTGTTTTTTGCATAGCCCGAACGTTCACCCACTGCCTTTTTTAAATAAAAACCTGCATAAAAAATTGTTGCTGCCTCTTATTTTATTGGGTCCTTGTTTGCCATAATTTTGTTTATTACGAAACTAGGATGGTTGTGTGGCTATGAGATATCAGTGTTCTGCCCTCTGGTATGTCGTTTAAAATTGTAAATTGTGGCTCACACCTGAGGCGTGCAGTAAAGTCTTTTAGTTATGTTCACAACAAATACCATATGTTATGTGTGATATCAAGACTAACAACGTCTTGCGGTATTCTGTGATGTAATTATTCCTGTTTTGTGAAGTGCTGAAGCTTTAAACACCGTACTGGGCGAGGATGTACAAAAGTCTCAATTTACCTTTTTAAGGTTGTGGGGTTTTCGATCTTAACATCCATGTTAATTCACCTTAGGGGTTTTCGGGCGTTGAGCACGTGCAATATCTTTCAGCAGAAAAGTTAACTCGCAAGAGAAAGCATTCTCTCCTGCTATAAGCACAAATATAATTTCAGCAATTAATATACCATGTATGCTCAGTAAATACACAATAATTAGCCATGGACGATCTATTCTGATCTGGCTAACATGGAGTTACCTAAAAGGGAAGTTGCCATGTTCACTCTTCTTTCACCCACTGATGTGCTGCTAAGGTTTAGGGAAACACGTGGGAAAAGTGGAAGTGGGCTATGGGGCGTTCATAACTTCAACACTGCACGGGCTTCTGCAGGGCAAACACTCTGGTCCTTCCGGTATCTGTGGAAAGTGCCCTATAAAAGGCAACAGTAAGTCAATACCTGCTGGGTTATGCACATTACACATGTTTGTATTAAGAAACTTACTTTGTTTTGGAATTCTGGGATTAACATTCGATTTACTGTTCTGAAACCACAATTTTTGAGGACCAGGGTTAGGTCCGCTCCTCAGGCTTTAATTAAGTAATTATCTTGTGAATCGATCCTGCTGTTATGTCAAATGATAACATTTTTAAGTGCATTCGAAAAATGTCTGATTTAATACGTTTGAGTTCCATTACTTCTATGGCTCTGGAACCTGATAGCTCTTTATACTTTTTATATTTTGTATATCTTAGTGTTCATGTTGCTATGGTGATAATTAGAAATGTAATAATAGAAGTTTCACCGTTATTGGAACTTTTGATGCACTTTATTATTATTTTAATACAATGGAAGTTGTAATTACTGCACATTGCCACTTTAAAATGCAATATGTGTAATATTCTGCTACAATAACTATTGAAGTATTTTTAATACATTTTATTTTTATTACATCCAGGGAAATAGTATGCTTTGCACGTTGTCACTTTAAACTAAAATGTGGAATATCATGTTATAGTAATTATTGATGTATGGTGAATTGGTCTGGTTTCTTGATATTATTATTAATGAATTGGCAAATTCGTAAATAGTATATGTGGTGCAGTTTTTAGATATTGTATGATGTGAAGATGTTTTGATTGGAATGACTTTATTAATCAAGCAATAAAGATTTAAAACAGTAACAACAACAAAAATTGTACTTTGTTTTGGGAGTCCAATAGCCTTCCCTCAGCCTTACAGGGATATGCATGTTAATCATACATTATTATGACCATGCAGATGACACTCCCGTAGATGGGCCAACCACTGGAGAATGCGAATAATGTAGGTAAAGAATCCCCAGGAGTTAAAGAAATGCACAAGTCGCTGCAGGGAGCCTCAATAGGTTGACACAAACCCTGATATCTCTGAGTGTTACTTGCTGTAGAAGAACACCGTGGTCTTGCCTGGAGTGTTGAAACACTGTAGAATTGTGATATAAGTTATATCTCATTGTTGTGTCTGTGAAATTACTATTCCTGTATCTTGAAGTAAAGTTGCTAAGTCACAGCCCAAGCCAGGTCGTGTCCTGGTGCTCGCCGGAACAGGACCGGGATCGGACAACGCCACTGTACAAGTTAGCGCACTACACCGTGTCCTTGCCTTGGAGGAGAACGGCGAAGTAACTGAGAGCAGGAGACACACGGAATAGCCACGACAACGAGACGACACCGGACATCAGAGTGCTGGAGGAACACATGAGATGTGTGTCGAGCTACCAATGATGTCCCGTGGTGCTGAGGGGGTGAAGGCACTATACAGGAACTGGAACAACAAGCCAAGACTGCACCGGAAACCACAGCCTCTTCTGTAGGGCACATGCAGCAAGTGAACAGCGTTTTTATGTCGTAACCCCTGACCTGATCATGAATTGCTATTCCAGCCACACTCGACGCCATGTACCAGGGTATATGGATAGAAGTCACCACTTCCAGTTATTACTGTTGAGGAGACAGTGTTTTCTGCCAAGAGCGGGACCACTGGTGCCACCATGTTCCCGATCTTGAACATCATCTCATAAAATAATTCAGAGAAGCGAGAAAAATAATTATTAAGAAAAGGAGTTTTCCTTTTTTGTTGCCAATGTGACATCTGCTTTTACCATAAGCTAAGGCTCTGGAGAGGTCGTTAAGTGTCAAGGCGGGGATTCTACAGTCGCACTATTTAGCTGCAGCCCCCTCACAAGTTTCAGATTCTATTCAGTATGGGTAGAAGTGTTGATGACAGTCTATTTATTGCTTTATTCAATTAAGTTACCTGTGTGGCAGCTTTACCTCTGAGACTCAGGCAGAAAAGAAGAGAATAATGGGCTACACTATTCTCGAAGTAAATTAATCTAGTTAGCAGTCAGTGGTATATTGCTTCCATCCCTCTATGCATATGCCAGTGGGATCCTAATTCTCAAGCAAGGTAAACAAACAATTACTTTGGAAGGTTTTCTGTGCAAGTTTAGAATTAGCAATGACGGAAAGAGAGGCAGGGGAAGAATTGGTAATTAGTGAAACTGCAAGCCGACAGGCAACACATAAAATAATACACACATATGGCTCAAAACCATGACTGTCATCATAACAAATGCTCTGGCTCATTAGTATGCTTTCCTTGAGTGTACAGGAAATACCTGTGGGCGGTTCCTTGCCAAAACTAGCTAATAAAATTCAAGGCAATGGATCAGCTTCACAAGAGAATGTTTATGACTACAAGTGAAATAAAAACTGTTATCAACAGTGATGATGGTACTATTGTTTAGTGTCATCGAGATGGAGCAGTACCAAAAATGCATGCTGATAGAAATAATAAACAAGTACACCAATGATATATGTGCATTGAATGGCAAAAGGCTATTGCCTTAAAGCCCACAGATTGGTTTTAAAATCAATATAGAAAACAGATATGTACAGCCATGGATTTTGCAAATAGAATATATGCATTTAAAATGCCTACTAGTGGGTAGTTAGGCTGCTAGCAGCAGTGTTCTTTGCAGGAGTTCATGACTTGGGAAAAATTAAGGAAGGCACTATCATTCTCGCAAGAGGAACACTGATGATTTTATGGACATGAGGATCTAGGCTTTTGCCAATACATGTCTAGGTGCTTCTTGAAGGAACGAGTATTTACTTTTGGAAATTCAGAATGATGCAGCAAGCTTGTTGCTTCATGTTTCAATTCCTATTAAGTTAGTGATAGTTTTACATTTCTTGATTTGATGAGCGGTCTGACCACAGAGTATACCGACTATACAGAAGACTTTCCTGCTGCGACTACGGATCACGTATAATTGTTAATACAACCAACTAACAGAGATTGTTCTGCCTTGAGAAAGCCCTGGCCTACTGGCCCCTGGGTGAAACACGTGTCGACTGTTCCTTATCCTTCCACATGTCTTCAAAATAAAGAAGAAAAGACTACCACAAATGAGTACTCAACTCGTTCTGCATATATGACGCCCAGAACAAAATTAATTGTCTATTTATTCACCCTATATATCCATATGAACATAAAAGAACACAAAACCAAGCACACATGCTAACATTATCTTTGTAACAGGTGGCCTCTGGGTGAAACCACCGTTTTGGTTTGTGCCACAACCCGAATTGCTTCCTGACAAATTGTGTGTGAACCCTGGTAACACCCACCAGCTACAAAGACTACCCATGCAGCATAGTAAACCTTTGGGTAGGTAACAGCCACCATCCAGGTGGGAAAGAAGCAGAGTTGTGGCAGTGATTCTGAAGTCTGATTCTGTCAGGTAGAGTTTTAATCTTCATACAGTAAAGAGTTAGTATCAAGCTGGGTTTGCCTTTGGTCCATGTTATGAGGGACACATCTTTGTTGAAGGTGAATCTGAGTGATTCAATACTTAGGGAGTGTTGAGAACTGAATCTGTCCAGTTTTACATTAGACAGGTATTTGTGGATCAGCATGTATCTGGTGCTCTTGGCAATGAGAATGAGTTCAGTTTTGTCAGGTTGAGTTGTGGTGGGCACTTGACATCCGTTCTTGGATGTGTTTAAGGCAGTGTCTGGGTCGGTGGACGTCTTCGAATATCGGAGATTCTCAATAGCAGTTGTACATCAGATACAATTTGGCAGATTTGTGGTGCATTGCTTATTGATGTGGGGGTAGGGTTATCAAGAAAGGCAAGTATACAAAAAGAGTACATTGTAATTTAAAACCTGAATTAAAAAAAAACAAATTAAAAATGTATGCAATCCAGTAATGTAAAAAATCAGAGTTTTTTTTCTCTTTATGTTTTTGTGTGAATTGCTAGCATATCATACGTGGCCACTACGCAAACTATATATTATACTGGAGGGATCACATTGTTCTTCCAAAGAAGACAATTGTTAGAAATGAGGGTCTCTAGTTGGCAGTGGTATGCACCCTGTCCAAGTAGAGACCCTTCCTTCTAGTCAGGGTAAGACAGTTACACACCCAAGATAACCCCTGCTAATTCCCCTTGGTAGCTTGGCACGAGTGGTCAGGCCTATCTCAGAGGCAATTTGTAAAGCATTTGTACATAAAACACACAGTAACACAGTGAAAACACTACAAATGGACACCACACCAGTTTAGAAATATAGCCAATCTTTAGCTAAACCAAGCAAAACCAAAACGTCAAAAATTCAACACCCACAACTCAAAATATCACTTTTAAAGCGTTTAAGCAATTCTGTCCATAGATCTCTATGGATGCAGTGATTTTATACAAAGTATCTTAGACACGTCAAAATCCACAAAGAAACACAGCTGCGGAGGAGGGAAGTGTCGGGAAACATAGCAATGCGTTGATTCCTGAGTCCCTAGGCAGGCAATGCGTCGCTGCACACAGGAGAAGTGTTGCGTTTATACTGGCCTGTAAGGGGAAGAGATGAAATCCAAAACAGGCCTGGTCTGTGGATGATTCAGTGGAAAACTTGGTGCATAGGTGCGATGTGTGGAAATTTGGATGCTCTGGAGGTCGATGCGGCGGTGGCAAAACAGGCTCTGCGTCGATTTGTTCAGCTACAGTCCCATGAAGTTTCGATTCTTTCAGCAGCAGAGTAGGACCTGTGTCGGAGTCAGTACAGGGGTCTCAGACTTCGGAGACACAGTGCACTGAACCCAGGCTGTGGTAGTTTCTTGAGCTGCGGGCAGGCGCTGCATTGATTTCTATAGCTGCACGGTGGCGGTGGGTAGAAACACAACAGTGCTGTGTCCGAAAAAATAGGTGCTGGAAGGGCGAAGCATAGATTATTTAAATCTTTTGTAGCTTTTTGCATCACCTCCAAGGGCCGAGAACTGGAATTGACATCTCTTGGCAGTTCCGAACTCCCAACAGTTGAGTTCAGGGATACTGCAGGTGAAGTCTTTGATGGCCCTGAGACTTCTTAAGAGGAGGAAAGCATACACAAGCCATTGGAAAAAACCTCACAAGCAAGACACACAGCAGAGTCCAGGCCTTTTCCTCTCCAAAGCAGAAGCAGCAACTTCAGGCCAACCCAGCAAAACAACACACAGCAAAGGGGGAGCACTACTCCTTAAAGCACATCAGCTCTTCTCGTTGGCGGAGTCTGCTCTTGTTCTAGATGCACTCACCCAGTCTTGGGATTTCTGTCCAAAACTTACACCCCTTTTAGCCTTTGAAATAGGTATTCTTCAAAGGATAGTCTACGTAGTGCACAAATTCATGCCTTGCCCTGTCTTGGCTCCAGACACACTCCACGGGGTGTGGGGAGATAGAATTGTGAGAGGTCAGACACAGCCCTATTCAGGTGTTAGTGACAACTCCAACCGCCGCTCTAGCTGAGGAAGTCCCATGAGCCTGGTGGTGGGCCATGAGGATAAGCAGGGCACACCTCAACTCCCTTTGTTTGACTGTCACAATCAGACACCTGTCAGTCTAAACCAGATGATTCCACAGGCAGTCATAGGATGGTAAAACGAGAAGGAGCCCCCTTTCCAAAAGTGGCATTTTCAAACACACAATTTATAAACCACCTTTACTAAAATATGTGATTCTAAATTCTGAGCACGGAGCACAGAGAGAGGGTAGGAGACCAGAAAGCTGCCGTCCACCCAGCCGATCGGAGCAACTACATGCTCTGTCACATCCCCGTCAGGCAGTACTCCTTGCACTGGGGGACTTCAACCGCCCAGTAAAGATCCACTAGGGCCCCACGTCAGGCTACTTACTTTAGGAGCCTGTCCATTAGTTGTGCACCATACCACCACGTAGGTCCTGAAGAAGTGCCACATGACTCGTTAGGAGCGACAAGGCACACTGTGACAGCCGATTAGGAACATTATATCCTCAGAGGGCATCAGCTCCATTTTAATTAGGCTGGGTTTACCTAAACCATTAAAATTGCTTATGAATAGGACTGATCCAGACTTATTTTAAGTTCCACCTCATGGGCACTACACTTCCTTTGCCCTCTTACCCGCACGCACATCACGGCTTCTTCAAAAAGATCTCCGGCAAAGAGCCCAGTTTACGGTGAGCCCGTCAGGCATTGCAGCGCCGGCTCGACGAGGAGCAAAGCCCAATGATGAAGCATGACACCTCTCGGGGTGTGTAAGGGCATCATGAAGAAAGACCTGTCTTTCCTGCTCTCACTTTAGGAACTGCATACCCTCTCGCAGCACAGTTCTCTAGGAGCCTTGTGTGAAGGACCTGTTTAAACAACGGCTCCTGGGCCCACCCTCCCTTCTCTTTCAAGAGCTGAGAGAGCCCATACTCAAAATCTCTAGCTGTTTCCAATTTAAAGTTACTCTTGTAAAATGTTATAAGGCAGCTCCAATGATAGCCTAAGGAAGAGCTGGTCCTTGCAAGAGTGAAAAACTAAATTGGCAGTATTTAACAATCAAGATATGTACAAAACACCAGTACATGTCCTAATAATAATCCGCATTTGTAAAGCGCAAACAATCACCCGCAAGGATCTCTAGGCGCTGGGGGCCGTCGGGAAGATTAAGCAAGCTATTGCCCAGAGTCACATGGTGCTGGGCTAATCTGCCGCCGGCGCCGGGGATCGAACCGTGATCCCCAGATTCCGGAGTCAGTCGCCCTGGCCGTGGTGCCACACCTCGTCCTACCTCTCCCATACACTGCACACTGCCTATGGGAGTACCTTGGGCCTACCTTAGGGGTGTCCTACATGTAGTAAAAGGGAAGGGTAGGGCCTGGCAAGTAGGTGCACTTGCCAGGTCGACATGGGAGTTTTAAAACTGCACTCACTGACACTGCAATGGCAGGCCTGAGACAAGTTTATAGGGCTACTCATGTGGGTGGCACAACCATTGATGCAAGCCCACTAGTAGCATTTGATTTAGAGATCCTGGGCACACATAGTCAACTTTACCAGGGTCTTACAGTAAATCAAATAAGTCCATCATGGATAACCAATCTGAACCACAATTTACACAGGGAGTACTTGCACTTTAGCACTGATTAGCAGTGGTAAAGTGCCCAGATACCTAAACCAGCAAAAAACAAAGTCCAGCATAACATCAAAAATACAGGAGGTAGAGGCAAAAAGACAAGGGAAGCTACGCCAAGAATGCCAGGTCTAGCACCAGTTTTGAAGTTCTTCTTGAATACATGGATGGTGAAGCAGTACTCTGTAGCAAATTTTCAGGATGTTCTAGATGTATTGACTTATTTACCTCATTGCATGTTCTACCAGAGGATAAGATTATTGGGATTGGCACTCTGTCCTGGTATTAATCAATCTGAGGTCCCAAGCTGAAGTTTTTTGTGAGGGAGGCGTATTCAGGTAATATATATATTTTTTCCAATAAAGGTTGTATACGGTGCAAAAACTTGCTTTGTCTCTTAACTCCAGGCATGCTTGCAGACTATACGCTGTGTAATTAATTTATCTGCGGTTCACGCTTAGAGTGGCTGCTTACTTTCTGATCGTATGATGTTGATGCATTTCTCTTTGGGAGTACCCACACACGTAGACAAGACTGAAGTCATAAAGGTTGCATTAAACAATACTCACCTGAGTCCTGATGTTCACTACTACACTGAGAGAACTGTTATTAACACCATTCAATGTATTAAACCCTTTGTGACCGAAAATGACATTTATATGTAGGCTTACGGCAGGGTTAACAAAATAAGATGCCTAGTTTTGTTATTTTCTCTTCCGCTAGTGAAGATGGATTCAAAACTAGCTAATTAAAAGATGCACTCTATTTGTTTATGTGATACACCATTAAAATATAATTAGTGGGCCTGTTCAGGCACAGGTAGGGTTCCTTTATCTAAATATATATAGTGTTTAAAATCAATATGGAACATAATCATGCTGATACTATCTGTTCTCCAGATCCACATAGATCCAAATGTTGCTGGTTGACAGAAAGCACTCAATTAGTAACCTGGATCTAAGGGGGGAGGTATATACTTCCAACTTCTCTGCACCCACCACCAACTACACACGGTCTGATACCTTGGATAGATTTAGAATCGGTGATTGGGATAATAGAGAAAACAGAGGCACTGGATATTACTACACTGCTAGGGCACATAGCTGAGCACTGTCTTCAACTGTTAAATATTAATAGCTAAAGATAAAAGGAAGTCTTTTGTGATTCTATCAATATTGCGAATCCACCTGATTTCTAATTAGATATATGGTATACTTTGAAGCAATCTCTGAATTTCTAAATCTCTAATAGTTGATAAAACTCTGTCTAACTAGGGCTTAAACAATTATCTATGAAATGAATGTTTGGAGTATGTGTTTCTAGTAAGCATTTCACACACTGACAACAACTGTTTGTGTTCAAATCAAATCGAGTAGCCTTTGTGAAACGCTCATAAATGTATGAAGGATTTAGGGTGCATACTCACCCATTTGCTTTTCTTCCCTTCAGTCATCAACGTGGATCCCTTTCTCCTGGTCCTGCCTTCACAGCAACATCCTGACTCCAAAGAAAATGACCCATTTGGCGCCGGAATCCAGGTAAGTCTATTTTGTAGTATTTACCCATTGATTGGACTGGGGACATATGGTCCAGACTCCAGCAATGGGTAGTAGGCCTTTTTTTCACATGTGTCATGCATATGTGTACATTTGACACTTGTGCAGTCAGAAAATACACACATGCATCTACAAATATGAAAAAAATATTCAACGCTGCCAGAAAGACCGCCACGGCCCATCCAAGACATCATGAAAACGCTGCTGTGGTGGTCTTCTTTGGACCCCATTGCAGCAGGACCGTGGTCGAATCACTGAACTCGTAATCAGGACTTAAGATTTTAAAAAAATTGTTTGAAGGTTAAGATCAGACATAAATGAGATAAAATGGTTCACAAGATTTTGCATTGCAGGCATAAAGCAGTACAGGTGTTGGTTTGTCACGGACAACTGTTATTTGTGTTACATGAACATGCTACTGTGACTCAATAATGTTAAATGCAACATAATGAGTGTACATTCAAACTAAAGAGTTCACCTGACCAGCAATCACCTTCCCAGGCAATGTTTCTACAATGTTTAAACCTTAATGCTATAGAGTGTTGAAAAAAAGGTTATCAAAGTCTATGAAGAGACGAGGGTTCTTTGTGATCCTCATAAAAAAGTAACAAGATGCATCACATTTTAGCTCATTATGTTTGAGTGGTGGCTCCATATATGTACAATTCTTCAACACAAATACTTTCCTAGAATACTTTTCTATATCAGTTCAGATTTTAATTAAAAGGTTTCAACCCTTGGCACCAAGGTCTTTGCTGCAGAAACTATGTATCTTGATTGCTTAGCAAGGAGGCTGTAGACCATGAGGAACTTATACTCTTTGACTTCAGGATGGCTGCCCCTGCCTGTAAATCCTGTTAGGGTCCTGTGCCTTTGTGGGACTTGTAGTTCCATTGACTGAACTCATGCATTTAGTTTAGTGCAGCCAGTAAAGATGTGAAGTCTGTATCCAAGTGGTGCTAACACTGTGTACAATGGCAGCCTTTCCTGCTTTTGAAAGTGTCCACCCTTAAGCAATTTGGAGAATCATGCTTACAAGCAATTCAAGCGCAACAAGGTAATTGCGGCCACAGATCATAACACTGGTGCGCATATAGACATTAAGCTAATGTGCAGTCAATGATTGAATTACTGATTCCATTTAGACACTGAAGAGTCGTGGTGATGGCAATCAATCCTGTCAGACTTCAGACCTAATGTAATTTACAGGGCTTTGGTGGAACTAATCTACTCACTGTTGTTAGAAATGATAAGATTCATGCACTGCAGGAATCCTACTGAGATTACTTTCTTCTTGAGGTAGAGGAAGTCTGCAAGAGATTAATCAGCCAATCAGGATATTTGTTCAATGAATCATGAAACTCTCTGGAATCAGCAACGTCTGTTTCATTATGTCAAGCAGGTTTAAATTAGGACTTGTTTGACTGTATACATACCTAAAGTTTAAGGATCTTGCTGGAGGTACAGATAGTTGGAGACAAGTTGGTGATTGAAAATCATCTTTGGCTTAGCCTTTGGCTTCTTTAGAAGAAGAGTGATCATTGCATGTGATAAAATGTATAGAACTGTACATTGATTAAGGAAATACCAAGCTATCTTGTATAAAGTACTGATGTAGTGGATAGAGGACAACAACATACTTTCGCATTTGCAAGCAGGGTTTTGAGCCTCTACTAGTACCCTTGATCAGGTGTTTTGATTTCTCTTGCTTATATGGAAGGAGGTTAAACTACAGAAGGGTCACCTCTATGTAGTGTTTGTTGACCTCAAAATGGCGTTCGATTCCATAGATTGTACTAAGCTATGGGTCGCCCTTAGGGATTTGGGACTTTCCCCTGTCTTGTTCCAACTTATAATTCATCCACATCAGGAGAATTATGCCAAGGTCAGGTGGAACCCTGATGGGAGTTTAACCACTAGTATACCCATCAAGAAAGGAGTGCGTCAGGGATGTGTGCTGGCCCCAACAATGTTTACATTGTTTATTAATGGGCTTATAAGTGAGCTCTATGATTGTGGAGGTCATCCGCCCAAATTGGGAGGTAGGTTAATACCAGTCTGTTATTTGCAGACGATACGGTGCTCATATCAAAACTCCAATGGGCATCCAAAATGTGTTAGCCAAGTTTGCAACAGCCTGTAAATCTTGCGGACTTGAGTTTCATTGTTTAAAAACAAAGTACATGGTTTTCAACCCCTGCAAATCCACCAAAGGGTAGATGAGGTTTGACACTCAATTGCTAGAACAGGTCAAGGCATTTGACTTTTTGGGCGCAAGAATTAGTGACAATCTGGTGTGGTCCCCCCAAATCCAGAAAAGCGTGTTGACTCTCCAGCATGCGGACTGTGCTATTGTAAAGAGAGTCAAACGCTCAACCTTTCATCCAATCTCTCCAACCTTAGAAATGCATAGAGCCAAAGGGTTGGGTGCAGCTCTTTATGGGGCCGAATTATGGGGGCTGGAGAATATCAGCCAGCTGGGAGTCCCTGAAATTTTGTTTTTAAGAGCTCTCTTACTTCTTTACAGGAACACACCTATACTACCTTTACACCTTTATCTTGGTCTAAAGTCAATTACTCAATTTGCTGTTTTGAAAGTGCTCACTTTCTGTTTTACACTCTGGTCTAGTAGCTCACAAGTACCAGTTAAGGAGGCAGTGGAGGAATTATTAATCCACCAAAGAAAATCCGGCTGCCTGCGTTGGTTTGGGAAAATTAAAGAATGGCTCTATAGACTGGGGGTGGAAAATTTGTGGGATGACCCTCAGTCCATTACACAGTTTTAAACAACGTATTGGAATTTTAGTATTTCTTCTGACATGGAGTCCAGGGCACTTGGCACTTTAACATCACACTTTTTAAATGTTAAAAGTTGTTTTAACCTTGATATCTATATTGATGATATTGAACCACCCCAAGCATGAGCACTTTATATACCATTTAGATTTAGCACCCTACCTCTGAATGCCATGAAAAATAGGTGGGCGAATGCCACTGTAACTTCTATGTGCCCGTCTTGCAATTCATCCATAGAAACCATTGAGCATTATGTTTTTTTCTGTCCTACATATGCCAACTTGAGGAAAACATGGATGATCCCCGATTGTGGGCTGCTGTCGTTTACTCGTCCCTCAGATGCTCTATGTGTATTTAGCACTGATACAACAAGATAGCTTGTCTTCACCTTATTCAGGTATCTTCTTTATGCCTGGTGGCAGTGATTTAATGTGGTTAAAGACGTTTCACTGTAGTTGCTGGGCATAAATACAGTAGGTACTTCGAACGAGTTTCCAAGTTCAACAGAATGATGTAGAAACAATGGTTTTGCCTTGTTTTATTTAAATCAAATTTTACTCTATTGTATATTTTTATATCACAACTTTTAAACTTGGTCGATGTGATTAATTTTTAATTTATCTTTTGAATGATAGTTATGATTGATGGAACATTGCTTAGATATTATTATTGTGCATGTATTTAATTGAAGGAATTTTATATGCAATGTGATTTTGTTTTGTTTTGTGTATGATCACGTTATTGGTCGAACAAATACATAAATAAATAAATACTGATGCAGTGATTGAGCAGTACTGTGGGGCATAAATTTCCTGGAAAGCCTGATGTGCTAAGTTCAGCAGTGGCTTCAAGAACGTGGGCTATCCTCTGTGGTAAGAATGAAGACCTTGAGGATTGGATCAAGTGAGTGATTTCAAAGGGGATTTTTATTTCAGGATTGTTTCAGAAGGCAATATAACTATTTTCTATTTTGGTGAAAGAAGGTATGGCTATATTAAAGTGGCATAAAGTGAAATATGCCACATTTATACATTCTTAAAGGGCCTTCAGCCAGATCTCTTTAGCCATTGGTCTGTTCTTGCATACATGCCAATATGCCTGATTAAGGCTTGAGACTTCCGATCTTGTAAGTCAAAATGGCTTTATTCTGGTTGTCTCTCATCTGAAATTGTCTCTCCTTCAATAGAAGTCAATGCGAGAAACGCATTTGACTGAATATGTTTTTTTTTTTAAATATCCAACTTTCCTTTTCAAAAAGTTTGTCATGTACAGTTTGTGGGTCATTCACATTTAGCATATGTCCGCTATATCATACAGTAAGGGGCAGTGGGTCAGCCTACTTCAGCCGCTTGGCCAGCTTCACTTTAAGTGCTTGCATTTTGCTCTTTCACAAGGAGCCCATCCTAACAAAATGTAGTTCTCTTCAGTGCCAGTGCTTTTATTTGCACTTAATAATTAGTTAAGTGTTGCCTAAATGTTTAAAGCCTGATGTGATAGAGGGAAGATTTAAACCAGCTCTTCACTGCACAGGACACATTCCAGCTATATCAGATCCGACTTCCTGCTCATGACATTGTAAATACCTTTTGGAGCTACCTTTTTATGGTCTGACAGCTTAGCTGTATCCCTACAATTATGTAAGCATTACTAGAGAGAGGCTTTGGCTCCACCACCCACATGCTCGTAGCCAGGAGTACATGTTTTGGTTGAGCAGAAGTTGTGTGCTTCAAAAATATGTTTGCCCTTCACACAGCTGTGATCATTTTGTTTATTTATCAAGCTGCCCTAAGTTGGGCTTGATATAGTAGTGCTATTAAACTGTGTTAGAAAACTAGATAATTTAAGACATTTTCTCTGGCAGCAGCACAGATGGAGAATGGCAGTCATTAACCTACATGTATGTTTAGGTCTGACTTCCCAGTGCAATTTCCCAGTGCTACACTGATATTATTTTACAATTCTTTGCTGCCACACAAATACTTATTCACTCCTATGCTGTTTACTTGTAATCCTACACAATAATATAAAAGCATATTTTAAAGCAAGATCTATTGGTACCGTCAATGCTTGTCGATCTGCTTGCTGCTATCTCAAAGCATGCACTAATGTGTCCATTTTGACCTATCTTTTTAGAATGCATGCATTGAAATACATTTATATCTTCACCCCTGTGTTTATTTTTATTGTGGGCTACAACTATACAAGTAAAACAATTTGGTCTGTTTGTCCTGCTTGTATGTCCTTCTAGTGTGCTTTCAGCTTGTATGTCATGCTTATATAAATATTTAACTATCAGATTACTAGTTGAATTTGTGCTGTGCATCTATCTATCTATCTATCTATCTATCTATCTATCTATCTATCTATCTATCTATCTATCTATCTATCTATCTATCTATCTATCTATCTATCTATCTATCTATCTATCTATCTATCTATCTATCTATCTATCTATCTATCTATCTCTCTAACTACCATCTATCCAACACTCCCTGGGCTTGCGGAACAGTCCTATTGTTTATGTGCAGACACTCTGCACTCATAAAGATACTACTTGTAAATATCTTTGTGAATAGCAAACTATCATAAACTTACACAAAAGAGTATGTTTATCTTTGTGAATAGGGCCCACTGTCTCTCTTTCTGTTAGCAAACCTCACTATCTGTTTTGCAAGCCTCTCTTCTTATCTGTCTTTTGATCCTTCTCTACTTATTAGTGATACAGATTTACAAAAACATTTTTAAAAAGCATAAGCAAAACAAGAGACTGTGCAGCCAACACCAACTTGATTGGCTTTTTTTAGGTAGGGTGTTAGTTTGACCTTTTAAATTTTACTACAATTGTGTGTATGTCATAGTTACTTATAGTGGTTTTCAGTCAGACTTCATCCATAAGTCTGTTGTTGTGTCAGTCACATTTTCCTTCTATCCCACAGCCCACTTCAGCCATTGCCTGACTTCACTGTGAGTTACAACATGCTTCCGTTTCAAAAAGAGCACATTTACACACAAAGTAGTTCAGTTTAGTGCCGGGGACAATTAAAGGAATGTGTGCCTTTTTGGACAACAAATATTTACCTTTACTCAGTGCTTTGTAGATTAATGAGGGCCCTGCAGCTTCCCCAACAATAGTATGTTGCAAAAAACCATGACAAAGCAAAACAAGAGCTGCCAAAGTCAAAGGTCCGGTGGCCAACACCAGATCCCTTGGCTTTGCCATTGCTTGTGTACTTGTGGTTTATTTCTTCCTACTGACCAATGTGCGAGTAGTGATTAGACATCTTCTCTTCTGATAATGCATCGTCTTGCTCCCCTGACCTTCGGTTAAAGTTCATAAGATTGGATAGCACTCTATAGGGCCTCTCTCCAAAGCAATTTGTGTTCATGTACTGACCCACATAACACAATTTTTCTCTTGCCTTGGATGTGCAGAATATAAGTGCAGCGGGCGCCACTGTGGCACACTGTCAGCATGCCAAAGTCAAGCCCAGATGTGCCCGTCTTTGACCTGCTCATTCAAGAGACACTTAATATCTCTGCACTCCTTGACTCAGTCCGATCCTCTGTGGGATCCCTCCTCCACTACTTCAGTTGAGTTCTCACTTTACAAATTCTGACCTCCATCACCAATGATCAACCTCGAGATGTGTAGGACACATAAACCTATCCCCTCTCTAGTCTTTCCCTGAAAACCCATTGTTTGTCTGCCCATAAGGCTGAGGTCTTTCATCTCAGTTCCTCAGCTCTATAGATCGAATGTTTATTACAGAATCCTGGTTAAATAATTCTTCTGGTCCATATTTTGTGTTGGCTGTCCTGCAATAATATATAATTCTACATAATTTTATACAATCATTTATTGTGCCACTCTCAGGCGGTGGAGTTGTTCATTTTACAGAAACATTTTCCTTTCTGATTGAACATTCTGTCTTAATATTCTTTGCAAGGTCTGAAGGACTGGGTTTTTCTAAGACCCAGCGGTGCCAGGGAACAACACCTGAAACCTTCGCGGGTTACCTGTTCTGGCGTACCAAACACAGAGACACGGGACACTTCCAGCGACGTCAGAGATCAGCGTTTATTTACTGCAGGGATACAGAGGTCACAAGAAGTACACAGCGTGTAGGTTCTCGGAGACTGTTTCAATTTGCAAAAGTGGATCGCTCCTTTTATACATGTTTTTCCCATAGAACAGTATAGTGAACAAAGATTACAACTCAGTTCCCATAATAAACTTCAAAAGGGTCGCGTTCATGTTTCAGGAGGCCGGAACATAATTACAACAGTATTGCCAGTTCCCAACTGTAAAAACATATCTTCTCTGCAATAAAACACATTCCATCCTGATCGTAAACACATTAGGAGAAGGGGCAAGAACAGATGCAAAGAAAGGACAAGGATGCACAACAGATTAGAGAAGAGTGTTAGGAGTAATAAAGGGAACTTGATAACGGGATCAGAGACACCGTGTCTAATGTATGCATGGCTGAAACAATAGACCGGCACGGCAAGATGAGCCTTGAGCGGGGCCATCTGCCTTCGTCGTGTCGTTCCCCTCGTCATAAAAGTCATACTCCAAAGAACACGTGTCCCTCGGGTAAGCTTGGGAGTCCCAGGGTCACGAAGCGGACAAAGTCCGTTCGCTGGCTACTTGAGGGCAAGAAACAAAATGGATGCCGTATCTAAAATGGAACCCGAGGGGTCAGATGAACAAACCCCAAAATCAGACGAACCATACGTGGTTGCGTAGCGAAACTGCGTACACCCACTATACTCGTCATTTGCGGTTCGTAGATACCCAACTCACCCATATTCGTCACCACCCAAAAAGTGTCGTTCCGTCCCACACGGAACCTCAGAGGCCCCTTTTGCCCTCATGTAGGCAAGCACTAGTCAAGATCGGAATCTATTTCAATATTCATCAGATCGCTCAGTTGCTGCTGGAACATCATTCTATTCATCAACGTCTCCTTGGTAACAGATGGTCGTCTTATACACGTTGTAGCACATAGGCCACATAAGGCAGGACCACACTGTACACAAAGACAACACGTGAACAGAAACGTTACAACAACTCCTACGATCATCAGAATCTTCCAACCCCAAGTTGACATCAGGCCCCAAAACCATCCTAGTAGCGTCCAATTACCTTCGTCCACGTGTATGGACTCGGAGATCTTGTGCAACTTCGAGATGGCTTGGTAGACAGTTGGAGCATTGTCAGGAATAAAAATGCAACAACTCGAATGGATAACTTTACACACACCACCTCTATCTGCGAGAACAACATCTAGAACCATACGGTTCTGCAACGCCTGAAGTTCAGCTGTGAGATTACCAAGGGCACTTGCAGTAATATTAGCAGTCGACTCTACTACACGTGTCAGCTGTCTTAGGTTCCTACTATTAACCATAGGTCCCCAAAACGGCAAGAAACCCTTGAAGAAGTCTCCTGCTTCTTGACCGGCAGTATCCTCTTTGCTAATAACGCCTCTCACAACTCTAGTCTTGTGATAATCTGAGGCAACTGTGAAAGTCGGTGGTAAAAGATTCGCAATATAACATGTACCCGAAAAATCACGGGGTAACCATGTATATGCGCGTTCATAACATACAAAATAAGTGCCCTTAGCGGTCAGAAAAACAGGGGAGGAGAGCATCGGCAGAACATACGTGTCAGTGCAAGCACTGTTCCCAAGTTGTGCTCTCGGATTTCGACCCAGACCTTTCAAGCAGAAATTACCGAGGTGTGGTACAATCCATATTGGGGACGAGCTCTTAAGCTGTCTATCACCCACTGACGTACTATACTCAGCCTCGCTCAGATCCTTATAAGCCTGTACCTCTTCATTTGGGATAAGCGATGCATCAAAAACATCTCTATCTAAATCCGCTATCGCTATCGCCAAAGGTTTGTGATACGGCCCAGGACCAAAATTGGCAGAACGTGGCTCTCGACTGGGGTAGGAATCTAGTGCACTACGGAACATAGTTTGGAATGCTCGAGCCGAACCCTGGGAGCTGTAAGGAAGGACCAAATATGGAATACCCCTATCCATGGTATGTGGCATTAACCCACACACCCGACAATTGGTAGTATTCATCACCAACTGATGCTGATGTAGAAGTTGAACGAAGGAGTTATTCATAAATTCCGCACGCCTAACCTGTTCATGTTGAGGCAGGGGATGAAAAGAATGTGGGGAAACAGTGGTGAGGGAGCTCAGTTTAGGAGAAGAGGTAGGTGAAACAGAAGGTAATAACAACTGTACTCCAAAATACACTCCACCCACCAATAACATAGATACGGTCAGGAACAATAGGAACACCTGAAACAAAAAGCATTTTGTACATACAACTCTTCTTAATTCTGATCTCTGCGCCGACATCCTTTCTACTTCCAACAGCTTAGAGAATACCATCCTCTACAGACCGTCCGTGACGTACTTGACGCACTTCGTTCTGAGTAGCGATTATCAATCCCCAGGAGTTCCCAGGAATCGACAAAAGTAACCGACCTAGCGTCAGAAACCTGCTAAACAGAAAGGAGTACCCGCACGGCCCTACGGTGACCCGGATGGAGAGGTTCCCTCGAAAAGTTCAGATTACAAATCTCTAAGCCGTGGGAAAGCACATAAAAACTTAAAAAGAAAGGATATAATTGTCCATAATGTTCATAACATCAAAAAGCAAATATACAACTAACTTTTATTAGTCCTTGAACGAAGAAAGTATCGACTTCTTCCAGGTCGAGTTTGCTCTACAAACAATTGTTCGGCTGGCGCAACAGTATTCGATGAAGTGGACAACGAGTCAGACCTTGGGCTTTCTGCTACCGATGACTCCACATGTGGGTTTGGCAGTGACAAATCATTCCCCACAGGTTGAGCGTCGCTAAACGGCACAAAGTGCAAAGGAGTCTCAGTTTCTGTTGCCGAAATCCCAGTCCTCACCCAACCATCCGTTGGTAAGGGAATCGGTACCCTTTTCGTATGGCTGGCGTGTACCCAATTCTTCCGGCCCTCCAGTCGAACCGCAGTCCTCGTCGTCAATAAGACTTGAAAGGGTCCTACAAATCTTGGCTCCAAGTTACGCTTCCGACCAAAATTTCGGGTAACAACCCAGTCTCCTGGCCGGAGCTGGTGTCCAGGGCCCTCTGTCTGCGCCGGTAGAGCTTCAAAGACCTGTTGATGGATTAACCGTAGTTTAGTGGTCAAATCATGCAGGTAATCAATTAACATTGGGTACTCAAGACTATTAAAAGCCCTTGGTCTCGGGACCCCCCAAATATTCGCAGGGCGGCCGAACACAATCTCATACGGGCTAAGCCCTACTCGAGAGTGTACGGTCGCTCTGGTCGATAGGAGAGCCAGAGGCAAGACATCAGGCCATGATAGACCAGTCGTAGCCTGGATCTTGGCGAGTTTTAGTTTTAGGGTACCATTGTACCCTTCAACCAAACCCGCTGCCTGTGGATGATTAGCGCTATGGAATTTTTGACGAATTCCAAGACCCTTGCACACACTCTGCATTACACTTCCCACAAACTCACTTCCATTATCCGACCATACAATCCGTGGCATTCCGTACCGAGGAAAGTATTCCTTCAGCAGGATTTTTGCTGTGGACAGGGCAGTGTTATACTTAAGAGGATAGGCCTCAATCCATCTGGAAAACGCACAAACCACAACCAAAACATACTTTAGGTTATTGCATCTCTCCATATGGATAAAGTCCAGCTGGATAACCTCAAAGGGACAAACAGGAGGAGCAAAATGACCAGGTGGAGTGGGAGTGCCCTTGCCGGGATTGTACATCAAACACACCATACAGTTCTTAACCACTCTCTCGGCACACTTAGCAATACCCTCATTTCTCCATACAGGTGACAAAAACCTACATATTCCTTTCGCACTGATATGTGACAACCCATGAGCCATCGTCACAACAGCTAATACGTACGCATCTGGTAACATCCACCTCTGACATTCCGTCAGGTCAACCCAACATCCATGCATGTCCAACTTTCCCGTACTTTCTTTCCACTTAGTCTTTTCGGCTTTAGTAGCTTCGTTCTGAATTGCTTTCACACTCTCAATAGTATTTTCACACATACCAGTCTCCATCGGCCACCTCACTGAACTCGTGACATACATTCGGGTCGCAAGATCCTTAGCCGTTTCCTTAGCAATCTCATCCGCAAACGCATTACCACGACCAACATCATCCGTCACTTTCCGATGTGCACTACATTTAACAATCGCCACTTGTTTAGGCAGTGTAAGTGCATCCAAAAGGTCATTCACGAGCTGCCCATGCTGAATCTTCGTACCATGCGATGTCATAAATCCTCTTTCTCTCCACAATCTTCCAAAGTTATGCGCAACACCGAATGCATACTGACTGTCGGTAAACACATTCACTCGCTTTCCTTTAGACAAAACACACGCTCTTGTCAATGCAATCAACTCTGCAGCTTGCGCTGAATTCTGATTCAATCTCGCAGTTTCCACAACCGTGCTCAACGTCACTACAGCATACGCAGTCGTCACTTCACCATTCGGCAATTTAAAGCACGAACCATCCACATACAAAGTACCATCGGGATCTGTCAAGGGAGTGTTTTTTAGGTCCACAAGACCTTTTGTTTCTTCCTCAGTTCGTAAATAACAATCATGTGGCGGCACATCATCTGATTCCATATTAATCGGCAACAATGTCACCGGATTCAGTACATTACAACGTTTGATCTGTATATGACTTGCCAAAAGGGTCAGCTCGTACCCAGACAACCTTGCACTCGTCAGATGTTGAGTCTTTGTCCGATTCAAAAGAGTATCAACTGCATGCGGAACCATCACCATGAGCATATTATCCATAACAAGACCTGCGGACTGCCGAATAGACGCCGCTGCTGCCGCTGTCGCCCTCAAGCAACTTGGCAACGCTCTAGCTACCGGGTCTAAGGTTGAGGAAAAATATGCACACGGGCGCTGCTTGTCACCGAATTGTTGCGTTAAAACACTCAACGCACAACCTTCCCTCTCGTGAACGTATAATGTGAATGGCTTGCTGTAATCAGGAGTACCTAACACAGGAGCCGAACACAGTGCGTCACGTAGTTCAGAAAAACTTTTCTGACATTCCTCCGTCCATGGCAAAGGAGTCGAAACGTCCTTGCACGTGAGAGCTATCAATGGCTTCGCTAACAGTGAAAAATTCGGAATCCACTGTCTGCAGTATGACGTGATACCTAAAAAGGCACGCACATCTCTCTGGGTCGTCGGCACAGTCATTCGAGCAATTGCTGCAATTCTTTCAGGGGTCAACCTTCTTCCCGCCTTTGACAATAAGTGACCTAAGTAGGTAACTTCTTGACAACAATATTGTAACTTAGAAGGTGACACTTTGTGGTGTAAGTCACAGAGATGCTGCAATAGTGACACAGTAGCAGTCCGGCAAACTTGTTCAGTATCTGCAGCTACCAACAGATCGTCAACGTACTGAATCAAAGCCGCACCAGTTGGCAGCACAAATGCATCTAGTTGACTTTTAAGAGCTTGGCTGTAGATCAATGGGCTCTCACAATAGCCTTGAGGTGCGCGTTTAAACCGGAAACTGCGACCTCCTAACGAAAATCCGAACAAATCACGACTTTCCTCAGCAATCGGAATGCTAAAGAACGCATTCTTCAGATCGATTACCGAGAACCACGATGCAGAGGCTGGAATCAGAGTCAGTAAAGCTGTAATGTCTGGAACCACAGGAAACTGCGGGACAACAATTTTATTTACTTCCCGTAAGTCAATAACTAGACGGTACACGGGAGGCTTGGACGGATCAGTTCGTTTCAAAATAGGCAACACGGGACTATTACACACGTTACCTCGTGTCTCCTCGATAACATCTTTACCAATCAGATCATAAATGATCGCTAATAGTGCCCGTTCACCATCAAGGGAAATACGATACTGGGGTATGCGTGGTAAGCGCGCATCAGCTTTCAATTGAACAACATAAGGTGGGATGCTCATTAGGCCCACATCATTGGGACCTGTTGCCCACAAAGAAACCGGAAGAGAACTCAATTCCGGCGGGAGCTTGTCGATTGACAGATACATAGGGGAGATCACATTCTCACCCAATGTAAGCTCCCACACCCGTAGGAGAGCAGTACAAAGTCGCATGTAACCTCTTCAACAAATCCAAGCCCAAAAGATTCTCACCACAACCAGTAGTCAAAATCAAAGGAGCTTCTAACTCATGAGACCCAATCGTAAGGGGCAAGGGGCTAGAGACTGGATTGCTAACGGGGGCGCCAGAGAATCCAACGGAAACATTCGTTAAGCCAGACAAAGGCGCGCCAGGGAGTTTCGAATGCATAATGGAACTTTTTGCTGCACCAGTGTCCAACAGAAAAGGCTCAACGACGCCCAATGTGGCTACTGCAACATAAGGCCCTCTCTGATCAACCGGAACTGATACTTCTCCCTTCCTTTGTCTATGGCTGTCCTAGTAGATACCATCCGTATCAACATCATGCTCAACGTAATGGTCATCCACATGATAATGTGCAGATCTACCAGACGATTGTTCACGTCTATCGAAACAATTCTGCGAGTCTGAGGAAGTGGCAAAACGCTCGGCCTGATTCTGAGTAACTCCACGACCTCTACCACGTGAAGCTTGTTGAGGACCACCACGACCTCCTCGAGCTGACACACCATTATTCCTATCACGGAGAACCGGACAATAAAACTTCAAATGGCCCTCCCCTCGACAGTACGCACATTGATTATATCCCAACACAAAACGAGGTGCGGGAGAGTCATTCCGTGTCTGCGATCTAGAGAACTGTGATTGCAATCTATTTGGCTGTTGCGAATCATTGAAATTTGAGCGCGGAGGATACGCTTGCTGCAATAGGACCTTAGTTTTAAGATCCTTTGTTTTCTTATCTGCACGTTCACTTTCCTCCTTTTCCCTATTTTCGTAATATTGGGCCGTAGCCAATATTTGAGCAGTGGTAGAAACAGCCCATGAACTCTCAGAATTTTTCAACTTATTGCTAAGTTCGGGCAACAAGTTCGATACAAACTTATCAACAAACAACCACTGACTACCTTCTGAACCCATGTCCTGGCCACTATGATCGACAAATGCTTCCTCAAATCTCGTAAAGAAGTCGGATACGCTTTCATCCCTCTTTTGCTTGCACGCGGACAATTTGTCCCAATTGACGCGCATCGCCGGCATAAGCGTTTTCATGAGGGTAATTATCCTCTGGGGCAATTCCACAATAAGCTGCTCAGGCTTAGCCCCACCAACTTGCTGCGCGTCTGCCGCTGTAAGGGCAGCCCAATCACCGCCCAACTCGGCCGCGTGATTCTCGTGACGAATTTTCGCCCAAATCGGCTGAGGCACTACATTGCCAAACAACATATCAATATCAGCAAGGTTCATAACAGTAGCATCCACCAATTGGGACAACTCCTTATAATAACCCGCTGGACTTTTACGGGGATCAGGCAAAGTTTGCTTCACCTGTAAGACTTCCGATCGTTTCCAAGGGAGGTGTATCCACACTCTCTGAAAACGGCCTGGGACAGCAGGGTTAGCATTAGGATCACCTGGCATCCATACTGGGGGAACTTCCCGCATCGGATATTGACCAGGTTGTGCCATCCACGCTGCAGTCTCTTCCTTAAACAATGCTCGAGGTTGCACTGTACATCGAAATGATAACAGACGTTCTAGAGCTTCTCGAACCTTGTCACCCACGATCACACCAGTTGTGAACCGATGCTGGAGATCAGAAACCTCTGATGGTACATTATCTACCACATCGTAATCCCACTCCTCCTTCAACGATTTACACAATTCCTCAAACACGAATCGTTGAGTGGGCGCATTAAACTGAGAAAATGTTTCAAACACTACACGCGAAGAGTATTTAACGGGATTACGTATCCATTTACGTGCCATTTTTACCAGCGATTCACGTTCCCTATCATCAGGAAGCTGACTACGCCGCTGAGCGGCATCAGAAAGAGTCGAGCCGAGTATTGGCCCAAAAAGCGGAGAATAAAGAGTAGCAACAGCAGACAGGAGACGACTACGAACAGAAGGAGAAGAGGAAGAAGATGCAGGCGCAGCAACAGTAGGGGTAGAGGCAATAGAAGTTGACGCGGCACCAGGAGTAGTGGGAACGACAGACTGAGGAGGGATTTGAAAAGGCGCAGTAGGAAGAGAAGCCGGTAAAAGAGGAGGGACGATTTGTGGCACAAAGGGATGCGGGAGAGCGGGAGGAACAGCGGGCTGACCAGCGGCCGCCAAAACAGCAGGCGGAGGAAGAGGTAGAATCACAGGACCCAGAGTATCGGGAGCATAGGGAGGTGGTAATTTCATCAGATAAGACAATAGCGAATCCTCTACCGCTTCTTCACCTAACTTATCGACATTAGACGGTAGCACCGGATAACATTTATCCACCGCCATATGATGAAGTCGAGCACTAACTTCCTGCTCTTTCTCATTTTTGTCTCGCTGATACTGTTCAGCATCTTGCATCACCGCAATAACACCGTCTCTTTTATTTTTCTTACTCTGTTTGATTTCTTTCTGCTTGGCCTCTTTCCGCCACAACCGGAAGGAATCAAACATGGCCGGCCTAGCCTTCTTTTTAAACAGTTTAGCTTCCAAATTATCTAAAACGGCAGTTTCGAAACTACCAAGAGATGGCCAACTAAGAACCCCATCATTTTTAGTGTAGCGGACCCAATATTCATTATACACGATAGGACCCACGCCATGGCGACTATAGAGCTCGTAAATTGGAGTTCCAACCGGAGGTATCGGACATGAATCCTCCAGCCGGGAATCCATTCTGCAACATTTGAGAAACCCAAACAAAGTACTACGGCTAGGCATCGCGCACACTAACCGAGTTTACAAACTTCAAGGGCTATCGAATTTATGATATCCTCGCAAAAAGTTTGCGAGACCCTCGGTTTTTGGCAATTGCAATCGTCAAATAAAACCCAACAACTAAGAACCACAAATGCTATGGTACCATGCAAACAACAAAGGAACACTGGGAGCGACCCACAAATACTTAACTGAAATAACAATGGCGTCACCAGGAAGGCCCGTCTATCGTCTCGCCGTACAAAGGACTACGCCAGGCGCCAAAACAGGTCGACAGTCAGGGCATCAGTCCGTCGCAGCCGTCAGGAGGCGGGGATCTTCGCGGGAAAAGACGTCGGGCCACTTATTTCGACAACTGGATCGATGAAGCGGGGTGCACCTTCCCTCGGAGATTTCACACGAAGTTCCTCACGATCGTCGGGCTTTGGACCGGTACCGCTGATGTCGCCCCACCGTGGCCGCCAACTGAAGGACTGGGTTTTTCTAAGACCCAGCGGTGCCAGGGAACAACACCTGAAACCTTCGCGGGTTACCTGTTCTGGCGTACCAAACACAGAGACACGGGACACTTCCAGCGACGTCAGAGATCAGCGTTTATTTACTGCAGGGATACAGAGGTCACAAGAAGTACACAGCGTGTAGGTTCTCGGAGACTGTTTCAATTTGCAAAAGTGGATCGCTCCTTTTATACATGTTTTTCCCATAGAACAGTATAGTGAACAAAGATTACAACTCAGTTCCCATAATAAACTTCAAAAGGGTCGCATTCATGTTTCAGGAGGCCGGAACATAATTACAACAGTATTGCCAGTTCCCAACTGTAAAAACATATCTTCTCTGCAATAAAACACATTCCATCCTGATCGTAAACACATTAGGAGAAGGGGCAAGAACAGATGCAAAGAAAGGACAAGGATGCACAACAGATTAGAGAAGAGTGTTAGGAGTAATAAAGGGAACTTGATAACGGGATCAGAGACACCGTGTCTAATGTATGCATGGCTTAAACAATAGACCGGCACGGCAAGATGAGCCTTGAGCGGGGCCATCTGCCTTCGTCGTGTCGTTCCCCTCGTCATAAAAGTCATACTCCAAAGAACACGTGTCCCTCGGGTAAGCTTGGGAGTCCCAGGGTCACGAAGCGGACAAAGTCCGTTCGCTGGCTACTTGAGGGCAAGAAACAAAATGGATGCCGTATCTAAAATGGAACCCGAGGGGTCAGATGAACAAACCCAAAAATCAGACGAACCATACGTGGTTGCGTAGCGAAACTGCGTACACCCACTATACTCGTCATTTGCGGTTCGTAGATACCCAACTCACCCATATTCGTCACCACCCAAAAAGTGTCGTTCCGTCCCACACGGAACCTCAGGTCATTGGTTTATTGTCCACTACTGCTATGTCAGAGCTTTGGAAGCAAGGGTGCTGCTTTGGTGACACCATTGTTCCTGCATAGTTCTAATTATACTATACTGGGTAATTTCAATATCAGGTTAGTGAAACCCAGAAGTCTAGAATGGCCATGCTTAGCCTCAGAAAATTAGTAGCTGTTCTGATGCACTATGCCAGACATACGCTCCATTTTCCTCTGGGAGTGACCTTGTGAAATGCTAACCCATCCAGTAGAGCCAGACAGATCATTATAGCATTTCTTTCATTATCTCCTCGTCATTAATTGTGCATCCCTCTGTTGGTTATTACCATTCCATCTTGTCCAAATCCTGGGCAAAAATTACAATGACCAGCTTAGTGCTGGCCAAATCTATCTTCTTCCTATTTAACAAGTGATATTTCGAGAGCAATAATTGTGCTGAAGCTGCAAAATATATTATAACCCGACTCAAAGCTGGACAGCGTCACAGAGAACCTACATCTGTGCCATGGTGTACTGATGACCTCGCTGTTATGAAACACCAATATAATACATTGGAAAATTATGGAGATGAACTACACCTTAAATGATAAAGCAGTGAAACAAAACATCTTTTAAAACATACAGATTGACTAATAGCAAAGCACATGCTTGATATTATTCCAACAAATTGAGGCTGCTAGGCACTCCACATAATAGTTACTTAGGTGTCCCAGGGACCTGTCTCATCCAGAGACTTCCTCAACCAATATTATGCCTTCACAGGCCCTATGTGATTCTGTTCCTGCATTTTTCTAGGAAAAGAATGCAACAGTCTAGACGTCTTTCTCTTAAGCAGTAAATGCATACCTTAAATGTACTTATGTAGTTGCCAAAGAATTACTCCAGAAATGTTGCTTTTATCAGTTGACAGTGTTGCAATTTTAGCCAAGTGCAAAAAGAACTAAATTGATGGACAGAACGTTGCACAATGTCAAACATTCACCCCAGTACAGAGATCTAGGCCTAAATCCATTGTGTGTTTGCTCCCCATGCCTTTCCAGTTCAGACCCAGCCATATGCAAATCAATCTTGACCCTGTTCTCCATGGGAACAGTTCAGCCCGGACTACTAGGCCAGGTCCTCCCTTGACTGCAAACAAACATCCTCGGGACCGGTTTCGGGGCATCACCCTTTATCAGTCAGGGTAGCTTGACTCCAGTGGCATGGAGAGCACAGGAACAATATCTGGGCATACCCGACCCACTCGGGGTGACAAATGCAAAAAAGAACAATTGATGGACAGAATGTTGCACGTTGTCGGACATTCACCCCAGTACAAAGATCTGGGCCTAAATCCATTGTATTTGTGCTCCCCATGCCTTTGTAGTTTAGACCTAGCCATATGCAAATCAGCCTTGACCCTGTTCTCCATGGGAACATTCCAGACCGAACTGCCAGGCCAGGTCCTCCCCGGACTGGAAACAAGCATCCTGGGACCGGTTTCAGGGCATCACCCCTCATCAGCCAGGCTAGTTTGACTCCAGTGGCATGGGGAGCACGGGACCCACGTCTAGGCATACCCGTCCCACTCGGGGTGACAAATGCAAAAAGAACAATTGATGGACAGAATGTTGCACAATGTGAAACATTCAGCCCAGTAGAGAGATCTGGGCCTAAATACATCGTGTTTTTGCTCCCCATGCCTTTCAAGTTCAGACCCAGCCATATGCAAATCAGTCTTGACCCTGTTCTCCATGGAGGTCAGCCCGAACTGCCAGGCCAGGTCCTCCCTGGACTGGAAACAAGCATCCTGAGACCGGTATAGGGGCATCAGCCAAGGTCATTAAGTCAGGTTTCTCTGTAGATCTCTGATCTGTCTCAATTTCTCACAATATGTTAGATATTCTGCACCTGATTTGACAAATCTATCCAACATCTCTCTGTGTTACTTCCGATTGGAAACAAGACCCGATAGTCCCTCTTCTCAATAATCCTAGAGAAGAACTTCTGGCCCTGAGTAATTTTAGGCCCATCTCCCTACACACCTGCATCACTACAATGCAGGAGCAAGGGATTAATTAATACACAATTACCTCAATTAATCAAATCCAATACTTTGTTAGACCCGGTGCAATCAGGAATTTTCCCTCTTTTGGTGGAGAAACTGCTACTCTGAAGTTCGCTGAAGGTTCTCAGTCTTTTTTGGTACCAGGTGCGTAAAACAATCCACATCATGTTAGTTCTCAGAAATGTGTTCAATGCTGTCTCACATGAGATCTTGATTCATCAAAAGGATCTCCTTGGCATTAGAGGCAAAGTTCTCACCTGTTTTCCATCTCTTTTGTTTGAGTGAAAGCAGGCAATTCACTTTCCTTCTTTCTTTAAAGCTCTGACTTGTGGAATAACACAGAGATCCTCCCTCAGCGTAAGGCTGTTCAAACTCAAAATATCTTCATTAAATGCTCTGGGAAAATTCTTTGTCTTCTCTACAATGTCCTATTGGGATGATACCCTCATAGAAGTGTCTTTCAGTAAGGACTACTTAAAGGATGTATCCTGGAAATTTTAATCTTGTATGTTGGGGTTAGTAAATGGGATAAGACTGTGCTCTTTGAAACAGTAATAAGACTGAGATACTTATTTATGGTGGTTCTCTCTTAGTTTATCTGGTGGCCTTCTGAGCTAGACACAACTCTTTCTCCCACCCATGGGTTAGTTAACTGTGAGTGATCTTTGGATGCTCTCTATTTTTTGCAATCCACGTTACTAAGTTGGACGCCACAGGTTTCTTTTATCTGATCATACTGTGGAAAGTCATACCCCTTTTGCCCACTGGCTATCACAAAATGGTCATCTGGGCAATTAAACTTATCTTCTGTAATTCTTTGAGTTTGGGACTCCTTACTTCCCTCTTTTCAACATCTTCAAGTGGCACAGAGACTGCTGCTTCTGTAATTTCTGGACTCCCTCCTTACTCTCCTATCTCGTGGCAGTTATTATTTTTGCATTGCTACCTGGGGCCAAGCACTCAGTCTTTAAGGCTTTAAGGAACTTTGTCCCTGCCGTTAAGTCATTGCCAGAAGGGATTTCTCTTCCTTTGAAGGCTCTAGTCTCAGTGTACACCATCCAGATCTTTGTGTTTTGACTATCTCTGTTAATCTTCTATAAATCCTGTAAAAAATTGGATTAATAATTGGGGTCGGTAACTACCGACCTTAAGTAACAATCATAGCCCTTATCAAGGTGAACTCTTAAAGCAATTAAATTAACATGAGGTCAACCCTTTAGTAACTATGGCCCAGAGAATGCAAGTTTTAATGTAAGACAATATGGAAAGTATCTACGCAGTACCAAAACAGTAATAAAGTCAAAATGAAGAACAATAAAAATCCCAAGCTGAATCACAGAAATAGAGGGCAAATTATTAAACAAAATTACTCCAAAATGACAAAAATCCAATAAGGCGAACCCAGATATACATTTTCAAAGTATTAAGTAGGAATAGCACCATGAAGCACAAAGTGGCAATGATAGTCAATGGTCACGGTAGACCAGAATATAGGCACAAATTGACGCTGCCCATGATGGAGCACAGGTTGAATAAACCATTCAGGTTAAAGATTTTGCCTTCTGACTTTAGTCCTTGAAGTCCAAATCCTCAACAGGAGTACACTTCTAAACCCCCAGGGGAGGCACTTAGATACTCACAGGGTGTCCAGCAGAGGTCAACAGCAGGGTCGAGTCTGAGTCCATTTGCCACTGTAGGAAAGGCCTCTTGTTTTATACCCATAGATTAAAGAGGAGGTCAGCTTTTCGACCCTTAGAGTCTAGTTCTTTGTTCTTGGTATAAGAGCGATGGACAGACCATTGGAGTCCACATCTTTGTCCAGTACTTTAGGGCTCTACTCAGGTCACAAACAACAGGTTTAATACTTTTCCAATGTCCAGGAGTGTTCTATAGTGGGTGCCTATACATGGCACAAGCTAGTGGAGTGAATGACTCCTGAACACACCATAACCAATGCAAAAAGGTTTCCAGGGCCAACTATGACAACTTTGGGCATTTCCAAGATGGCAAAAGTCTTCAGCTACACTAAACGTGGGCTCTTAGGGCTGGGGTTGTGTGTGGGGGTTTACTATGCTATTCCTAGTGTACTTCCACAACTAACATTAAAAGCCAATTTGGGGCAGCCACTGTACCCACAGCAAACCCACAGAAAGAAGTCTGGTAGAACAAAAGAAGTGTTTTCAAGCAACCAGACAGTGGATACACAAAAACTGTTTCGACATCCTGATTCCATTCCCTAAAAGTGCACCCCCAGTGTGATATGTATAAACCCACATACAGGCATCTGGTGGGAAAAAAACAGACCCTCCAGCAACCAGACAGTAGATATACACAAATTAAGTTGGCATCCTTTCCTCTAGCTTTCAAGTCCATCCCACAGTGTTATATGCAAACTCAGCAAAACTTTCAAGCAGATTTTGACACTCAAGCAAGATTTGACACTGTAATGTCAAAAAGGGTGCTCACATCTCCCACCATGCATATACTTGGAGGTTCAGATGAGTTTTCTCTGCCCACTGAGGTGACCATATTGTTTAATAATTTTTCTAGTTATTCCATTCCTAAAATACAGTAATATGACTTTAATCTGTACTCTGGTTTTCTACATCAGACAGCTAGGCCTGGCAGAGTGAAAATAACTGTTGGTGGCCAATCACTGTAAGGAAATGTTAACAATAAATTTCCTCACGTCCGATTTTTAAATACCATGCACACTGCCTTGTGTACTACAAGACATATACGGTGAGTTAATAATATTAAAAAGCAAGGTTTTGACATGTCAAAATGGTTTATTTTGACAGGTCGAAGTGCAATGTGTAAACTGTCACAGCCAGGATACAATGATAGGCTTGAAGCCATGTTTTTCACTGTCACTCAAGTGGATAGCACAATAGGTGCTGTTGTTCACTAGTGTCATTTAACATAGAGGACCGGAGTACATTTTACTAGAGACTTACATGTAAGTTAAATATACCAATCAGAACTATGCCTTTTCAACCATGTTTGAAGGGAGAGCACAGACACTTTGCTACAGGTAGCAGGGTCAATGTGCACAGAGTTCTAAAGCCAGCAAAAATATAGGGTCCAGCAAAAGGCAAAAAATGCAGGGTAACATACAGAAAATGCAGATTTCCCACAAGTCCCTAGATTTGGGTAAGCCAGACTAGAAGGCAAATCCATATTACTCTCAAGATATGTGAATATTTGGTGAGATGCTTGCTTAGCAATTTGAAAGTATATTGTAGATCAATAATTGTGATAGTTAAAAAACGGGGTAAACAACTGTTTTATGTTTTTTAATAGATAGCAAAAATTATAGTAGCCAAAGAGCAAAAATATGCATCCTAAAGAAATTAATTTTCTCATCAAGTATAATTAAAAGACCCTTCAACCCACAATCTAATGAGTGAGTAAATTTAATTATCAACTTTTTATGTTTTGATTTCAGCTTGTTTATGTTGATAAACAAATTCCAAATTTTGTTTACATTTTTTTTGCCTCACTAATATTGATTTTCAAGCCTCGCTATAGGAGCCACTCAATATTGTCAATATTCTAAGATAGAAAGTATGTAATTGCTCACAAAATATCAAATTTAAACTTTAATATTAAATTACAGTATATTTGCCACCATTTGTATAGAATGCTTCATGATAGCTTGAATCCAGTGGCAAAGTGAGCAAGGGACCCACGTCTGGGCATACCCTGCCAACTTAGGGTGAACAAAGCAAACACAAGGAGATGATGGACGGAGTGCTGAAACTTCTCAGACACTCACCCCCAGTCACAGACGTGGGTCCCTTGCTCACTTTGCCACTGGATTCAAGCTAGCCTGGCTGATAAGGGCTGTTAGCCCGAAACTGGTCCTAGGATGCTTGTTTCCGGTCCAGGCAAGACATGGCTTGGCACTTCAGGCTGGACTGCTCCCATGAGGCACAGGGTCAAGACTGATTTGCATATAGCTGTGATGAACTGGGATGGCGAAGTGAGCTAAAGAACGATGATGGATTCAACCCAGATCTGTGACTGGGGGTGAGTGTCTGAAAAGTTTCAGCGCTCCGTCCATCATCTCCTTGTATTTGGTTTGATCGCCCTAAGTTGGCTGGGAATGCCCAGACTTGGGTTCCTTGCTCACTTTGCCACTGGATTCAGTCTAGCGTGGCTGATGAGGGCTGTTAGCTCAAAACAGGTCCCAGGATGCTCATTTCTGGTCCAGGGAAGACATGGCTTGGCAGTTCGAGTTGGACTGTTCCCATGAGGCACACGGTCAAGACTGATTTGCATATAGCTGTGTCTGAACTGGGGTGGTGAAGTGAGCTAAAGAACGCTGATAGATTCAACCCAGATATGTGACTGGGGGTGAGTGTCTGAAAAGTTTCAGCGCTCCGTCCATCATCTCCTTGTGTTTGCTTTGCTCGCCCTATGTTGGCAGGGTATGCCCAGACGTGGGTCCCTTGCTCACTTTGCCACTGGATTCAAGCTAGCCCGGCTGATGAGGGCTGTTAACCCGAAACCGGTCCCAGGATGCTTGTTTCCGGTCCAGGGAAGACATGGCTTGGCACTTTGGGCTGGACTGTTCCCATGAGGCACAGGGTCAAGAATGATTTGCATATAGCTGTGTCTGAACTAGGGTGGCGAAGTGAGCTAAAGAACGATGATGGATTCAACCCAGATCTGTGACTGGGGGTGAATGTCTGAAAAGTTTCAGCGCTCCATCCATTATCTCCTTGTGTATACTTTCTTTGAGCCTCAGTAGTACTCCTTGCCGCAGAGGTTTGGCAGACTTGCTGGATAGTTAAGTGTAAGGGTTTCACAGGTAGTGGTGTTGATCTCAAGGTACTTGAGGGTGCCCTTAAACGTATCCTTGAGTGCTTCTTTTGTCCTTAATGGGAGCGCTTTCCCTGAGTTAATTCTCCATAAAAGAGCTTTTTGGAGATGTGCTCAAATATTTTTTCTACAACATACCTAGCACATCTTGTCTGGGCTTTCCTCATTAGTGTATGAACTAATGGCAGACTGGCTCTGGAAAGGACTTCAGTATCAGGCACTTTGTCCTGCCATCTGATTCTCAGAAGTGTGCACAGACAGGATATGTAGAAGTGATTGAGTCATCATGAATGATTCCAGTGGACAGTCCATATCTCTCAGGCATACAGTAGAGTTTGGAGCACCACTTCCTGGTAGACCTTCAGCTTTGTTGGTAAGCCTATTCATTGATGGTTCCAAACAATGGATCGCAATCTGCTGAAGGCAAAGCAGGCTTTTGCAATTCTGCAGTTTGCTTCAGCATCAATTTACACTGCTTGGGAAATTGTACTGTCCAGGTACATGAAGTGGTCCCCTGTCTGTAGTGTCTGTCCATTTACAGTGATGGGTGGTTCTATGTGCAGAGGATGGAGAGCTGGTTGAGGTATGACCACAATCTTCTTGAAGTTGCCTGTGTAGATGACAACTTGTCCATACTAGCTTGCATTTCTGGCTCTGGGCTAGCATTCGGATCACAATCACTGGCAAAGAGAAAGCCTTGCAGCACAGTTTCCTTGACCTTGGTGACGACACAAAGGCACCTTAAATTGAAGAGTTTCCTATCATTTATGTACTTCAGACCTACTCCTTCAGTGCAGTGCTGGAAGAAATTGGTCTAAGTGGCAGGGATTACAAGCTGAACAGCATGCATGCTAGAACACACCCTTGGAGGAGGTGTCCGAGACGCGTCTTCATTGAATTGCCTAAGTCACCTGTATCACCACTTCCAATTGTCCAGGACTGGAGGAGTAACACTTGGAGGGTCAGAAATCGCTCAGACTGGGGCCAGGTATGGGATCAAGATGGAGAAAGCCTTCTGTGTCCCTGAGGCTCTGAACAGGAGGTCAACAAACTGGCCCTTGTGAGAACCCAGGCAGAAGGCAGCAGAGCAGCAGGGGAAAAGTGTAGCAATCAAGTATGGCAGCAGTCTTCCAGAGCAGTGGAGTAGCAGTCCTTCCAGCAGTACAGCAGTCCTTCTTAGTAGCAGAGTATCTACAGGTCCAGAAATGTAATTAAGATTTTGGTTTCTGAGGACTACTTTTTATAGCCTAATACCCTCCTTCGAGAAGGTAAGAGAAGTTTCAAGATGGTGGCTTGAAGTGCATGGAATCTCTTGCCTTCCCTGCCTAGTCTCCAACCTAGCTGCAGTGACAATGGATAGGGGCCAGGCCCTTTCAGTGAAGGCAGAGCATGTGCTATTCAGTTGCAAGTGGGGCTGTGCTCAGCTCTGCTCCTTCATCCTGCCAGCAGATATCCCATTCAGGCACATCTAATCCCTCTAATGTGTGACTGTCTTTAAGAAATTCACAAAGTCTATCAGATGCACCCGGTCATGAGACCCAAGACAGGCTGCAGGCACAAATGGCTATGGACAGAGAAACTCCAACTTTCTAAAAGTGGTGTTTTAAAAATTGTAATGAAAAATATGACTTTAGCATTAGAGTGGGTTTACCATTACAATTTCACAGATAGCAAACATGACACAGCCACCTGCTCCCAATTAGAAATTACAGCGTATTAAATTTAATAAAGAATCTCCAATTATATGCTATAGGAGGGGTAGGCCTCAACTGTAGTGGTTCAGTGACTAAATATCGAGGGACAAAATATCGACTATACAAAAAATCGACACCAAAATATCGAGGGACAGAATATCGACTCCCTATCTACAAACAGGTAAGTACTAAAATATCGGTTCCAAAATATAGACTGTCAAAATATAGTTAGCCAAAATATCGAATTTTTTAAATGTATTAAAAATAATATAAAATTAATTAAATATTAAAAACAAATAAATAAAACATACATAATATAATATAAAAAAGCTTAAAATGTAAACATAATATAAGTAATTTAAAAAAGTCGAGATTTTGTTGGATACTGAGAGCGTAAAAATTACTATTCCCACTCCAGTGAGTGCAACAGTAGGGAAACCATTGGATAGCGTAGGGGTAAAAATTACTTACCCCACTCCAGTGAGTGCAACAGTAGGGAAAACGTTGGATAGCGTAGGGGTAAAAATTACTATTCCAACTCCAAATAGTGCAACAGTAGGGAAAGCGTTGGATAGCGTAGAGGTAAAAATTACTATTCCCACTCCAGTGAGTGCAACAGTAGGGAAAGCGTTGGATAGTGGGAGGGTAACAATTACTATTCCCACTCCAGAGAGTGCAACAGTAGGGAAAGTGTTGGCTAGCGGGAGGGTAACAATTACTATTCCCACTGCAGAGAGTGCAACAGCAGGGAAAGGGTTGGATAGCTTAGGGGTAAAAATTACTATTCCCACTCCAGAGAGTGCAACAGTAGGGAAAGTGTTGGATAGCGTAGAGGTAAAAAGTACTATTCCCACTCCAGAGAGTGCAACAGTAGGGAAAGCGTTGGATAGCGGGAGGGTAACAATTACTATTCCCACTCCAGAGAGTGCAACACTAGGGAAAGCGTTGGATAGCGCAGGGGTAAAAATTACTATTCCCACTCCAGTGAGTGCAACAGTAGGGAAAGCGTTGGATAGCGGGAGGGTAAAAATTGCTATTCCCACTCCAAAGAGTGCAACAGTAGGGAAAGCGTTGAATAGCAGGAGGGTAAAAATTACTATTCCCACTCCAATGAGTGCACCAGTAGGGAAAGAGTTGGATAGCAGAGGGTAAAAAATACTATTCCCACTCCTGAGAGTGCAAAAGTAGGGAAAGTAATGATTTAAATTAAAAATAAGATGACATTAATTATCAATACCGATAAAAAGTTAATTAAAAATAATTACCAATTAATAACAATTAATTACCATTTAAAAATATGAATTATCAATTGATAAAAATGTATTACCAATTAATAATAATTAATTACCAATTACAAATTAATTATCAATTATCAATACACATAAATGAAAACAATTATATTTACTTTATTACAATTAATTTACTTCCCACCCAATTCCCCTATAAACCCACAACCCACTCCCAATAATAGAAAATACAATTAACATTATTATCAATTAATCAATTAATAAAAATAATTTTGCAAATAATAAAAATTATTTAGCAATTCATACAAATTATTTACCCATTAATACAAATGAATTACCAATTATTAATTAATTATCAATTAATTATCAATACACATAAATACAAAATTAATTATTTACTTTATTACAATTAATTTACTTCCCACCCAATTCCCCTACAAACCCGCTCCTATTAATAACAAATACAATTAACATAATTATCAATTAATCAATTAATATAAATTAATTACCAATTATTAAAAATAAATTACCAATTAATAATTATCAATTAATTAATTATCAAAACATATAAATATAATTAACATTTAATTAACCATAATTAAATTACTTCCCACCCTATTCCCCTATAAACCCACAACCCACTACGGAATTAAATTACGCAATAATTAAATTACATAACATTCATTTGTTGAAATGAATTAAACATACATTACAAAAATAATACATCATTTTAACACATATACTACCATACATAACACACAAAAAAAATTTGATATTATGGTAATCTATATTTTAAAATTCGATATTATGGTATTCGATATTTTTAAGGTCTATATTTTGGTAATCGATATTTTCTACCCCAATTTCGATATTCTGACCTATCTATATTTTGATGAGTCGATATTCTGTCCACTCTATATTTTAACTTCGATATTCTGGGCAGTCGATATTTTGGAATCGATATTTTGGGTGTTTACCACTGTGGTGAAATACGAATGTAAAAGTTTTTTCACTACCAGGACAAAAAAGATATTACAATTGGGTATTGAAAAGAAACATAACCAATGCGTTAATTGAGAAGTGAAGGAAAAGAGAAATGAAAATTAAAGAATTAAAATTATCATGATGAGCTAAAAATAAGGTCTAAAATGCCATGCACTGGCATAAGATGTGAAACCATTAAAAGACTAAAAGTACAGTTCATCAGCGATTAACCTCAATCAAATTCAACAAAAGGTAAATTGTTGAAGTGCCATGCTTTCTATTATGGTGGTGTGGAACAGAGGGGTGTGCGCCACCTAGCCAATGCAAATTCTGGCACCATACGTTCGGAAATCCTACATGCAGTGTGGCACAAAGGCTAAAATGTATATCTTTGTCATTCAATAATTGCACAATGAGTTGTTAAAGTGTGGTACTTTTTTCATTCGACAAAGTCTTGCTCAAGTTATTGATAGAGGTAGGTGACCAATCACCGAGGTAAATATGTGAGGGCTCCATCGTATTTTCTAAAGATTTAATTGTGGACTGGTTGATGAGTGACTCTGCTTTTAAAAGGAATCTTACAAAAAATGCTCCATGGTTTGCAGTGTCAGACATTTCATGCAGAGCAAAATTGGTTGTTGACAGGATCTGATTCCATCTGAGTTAAAGAGGTAGCTTTTATGCCAAGACAATAAAACTGGGCAGAGGCATAATATATGCAAGAAGTCATCCCAAGGATATTGGCAGAGCATTCACTCTTTGTTCTCTGGTGGCTGGTGCCATTTTGGGAGTGCGTTGACTGGTGGTAAGAACTCGAAACTGGCTTGGAGCACTTTTATTTTTATATACATTCTTAAGGTGGCATTCATTTAGGCTTGCGCAATCAGTGCCTTGTATGTGCTGATGGTCATCCATGCGTGATTGAGCAACCTGAATTTGACTTTATCTTCTCGACAGGAGAGGTGCTTGATTTGTTTGTTCAATGCTAGCTTGAATGACTGGTGAGGTAAGCTGTATTGCCAGACTTGTTCTTCCTTCAGATGTTTAAATGATGCTGCTATGTTCCCCAAACAGGAATTTGCATTTGGGGGTGTTTAATGCGATTTCTTGCCATTATAATGCTCTTAGTGTTGTTGGTTTTGCCTGTCTCAATGGTGATGCATTTTGAGAAAAGACCCTTCTTGCACCAGTTCTTGGTCCTGGAGGCCAAATTCCAGTCTGATATGTGCAAGCAAGGTGTCTTTTGGCAAGTGGATAATAAGGTGGAAGACGTTGCTCTGTGCAATGTTCAAAAAGCTCGGAAATTTTCCAGGAAATATTTCCAAGCCGTATGTCAATGTTGGTAAGAACTTTGCCTTTATCTCTGTAAGCTATGGCTGCCGAGTTGTACTTCTCGATTTAGTTGCTCGGAACTGGAGTGCAGCAATTTGTGATGCCACCCTCTTTCTCAATGTGTTTAGATGCAGTTGGTGGGAACAGTGGTCATGCAGCCATGCACATAGGTACTTGAAGCATTCACTTCTGCCCACGAGGCTTCCACCAAAATACCATGTCTTTTTTTAAATTATCCTTTTGCCAAAAATAACTAACTTTCTTTTCTCGATGTTTATGGTCAAGTATTGATGTAGAGAGGTTAACACATTTTACAAGCCTGTGCCTGTAAGATTTAATAAAACAATGTCTGCATATAACAATGCAGTAAATAGTTGATGAGATGACCCAACTTTGGGGAGTGGGAGTGAGTGGAATCCAGCTGAGAACTGAAATCTGCCAAATCTCAATTGAATAAAGTAAGAGCTAGCACACACCCTTATGTGATGCCTCCATCTATCAAAAGTCTGGAAGTTAGACCCTTGTTACACCAGAGTGTGACCTTGGCCCAGTTTTCCGAATATAGAAGCTGTATTCCTTTTAGCAGGTTCGAAGGAATGTTCCATTCAGCTAGTTTTATCCAAAGGTAACTTCTGTTGACTAAATCAAATGCTTTGGTGAAGTCTAAAAAACAGGGGTATAGGGATTGCTTTTTCCTTGCACATTTTTCTGTTAACATGACCAGGATTGTCAAATTGTCGATGGTGCTTGATGCAGGTCAGAAACTTGTTTGGTTTGGGGGTATTAAGTTTGATTTTTTTGCCCAGGATTCTAGTTACTCAAGTAGAAGGCCTGCAAATATCTTTGCATCATTATCAAGAGGTGCAATTATATGGGGTCTATTAGAGTTCCCTTAAGGACCTTTCTTATAGATTGGATGAATAATTTCTCCTTTCCCGGAGTCTGGAACCCTTTTTTCTTTCAGCAGAATTCTTATGTTCTGCCTACATGGCTGTTCCAAAACACTTGATCGCTTTTGAATAGTGCTAAATGCAAGCCATTTTGGCCTGGTGTGGCGCTGGTTCTGCAGGCCTGTATTTGATTCGTTCTGACGATGGTGGTTGCCTTCACATCTAGCCTATATATGAAAACTATGGATGTAATGGAATTTAGCGGAGGATATGAAGGTATATTTATTGTATTTATTTATTTACAACACTCACAGAGCACACTATCCCCACACAGGTGTCCTGCCTCTACTGAGTCAAAAGCAAACTGCTATCATGCAAGTGGATTGTAGATTACACAGGGAAAATCCAGGTTTTCAAGCCTTTCCTAAAGTATAGAAGTTCAGGTGTAGATCTTAAGGCGACTGGTAAATTATTCCATAGCTGAGCCGCTCTGACTATAAAGGCTCAACCACCCTGTCTTGTTTTTTGAAATTTTGTAATGAAAATGAAATTTGCAATTGCTGAATAAAGACATCTCCCTGGGACATATATTTGTAATCTTTTTTGCATGGGCAGAGAGCCCTTACCCCAAAGTGCTTTAAAAACTATGCACAGAGATGTAAAGCCTATCCTCTCTATTATCGAGAGACAGTGAAGTTCCTTCATAGTGTTAGATGCCGATGACCTTCTTGGCCTGTTTAATCCCAATTTAGCATCTGATGCTTGGACTTGGTACAGTCAATTTACCAGGTAGTGCGGTACTCCTAGCAACAAGGCATTGCAAAAGTCAAGCCTGCTTAGTATCACGCTTCGCACAATCAAGGTTTTAGCTTGGGAGGGCAACATCGGTAGAACTTACCTTAAGCCACGGAGCAGTGCAAAGTAGGTGCCAGCAACTTTATTTACATGGCTCTCCATGGATAGCTTGTTGTCAAAAGTTACCCCCCAGGTTGTTTAAACTCTTCATCAGTTGTCAGAGGCCAGAAATTCAAAGGAAGTTCCAAGGGGATTTTGTTAGCTGAACAACAAAAACTCAGTTCTCAGTTGTAGGTTCAAAATATTATAACTTGCTCAAATAAGTGACAGGAATGTCCAACATACTGGAGGCATCGCTTTTTGATAGGCCCATCATTGATGTTATTTTTCTCAGATCTACTTGGGTATCTTTGAGGTATCTTTGAGGCTAAAACCTGTCAGATGATGAGTGTTTCCACTGATCTTATGGTGTCCCTGCTTAGTGGGGTGCTTTGAGCTGTGAACCATTGTTGGCCTGTCTGATAACTTGCTTGGTGCCCAATTTTTTCAGGCTTTTTTTGCTCTTTCTTGGTAGGATTGGTACGAATGGCCCTGCTTCCGTTCTGTCATGCGGATTTGGGCTTTCCATTGAATAAGGTGATTCTTGGTTTAGGATTTCCTTGATGTGTGTTTCTTTGTCTGGCTTTTTCACTTGTTGGTTATCACTGTATTTTTTTCCTTGAGGCCCAGGAGCTGGCTTCCTCCTGTTTTTAAGTGTTCTGATTCCTGTTTTTGTTCTGCTACCTTTGTAGACATGATTTTAGACAGCTCTGTGAGTTTGTCCAGGTTGGGGTTGCATTGGCATGCTTGTGTTACCCATAGTTTCAGCCACACCTCTGCCTGTGCCCTCCTAATTAATGAATTTAATTTGTCCAGTTTATTATCTATTGACATTGTGACAATTGGCATTGTTTGCAAAATCGAAATTTGAATGTAAAGTATATCTAGATTTAAAATTGTTGCGTTAGTTATGGCCATTACAGTTTTATTTAGGGGATCCCACCCTGTCATAGATGATGCTTTGGTTGGGACTGAGGATTCCAATAGCACCTCATCCTGGTTAAACAATTCCGCCAACACCTCTTGAGTGAGTGAGTCTTCCTAGCTAATCATCTCCGGTTCTTTTTAGGGTGAACTTGGCATTCCTGAGTTCTTGTTCATGTGAGCACCTTTGTCTGGTGTCCAGCTTGAGGAACGGGCCCAGTTGCTTCCATAAGGTTTTGTTCATGGAACTTTATGATGACTATGTGTGACAGTGGATGGCCCCCTTTGGGCAAGCTTGTGTTCCACTGCATTTGGTTTGTTTGTGTATTTTTAAGTGGGTATCCTGCTTGCTTTGTTAGGTCCAACATTGATTCTTGGGCTAGTTGCAGGGGAAGCAATTCTTCCTAGATTGAGCCTACGGTGATTGCTCTGTCACTAAGTGATCTCTAAGTTTGTTGTTCTCCTGGGGTGTCCACTTCCTGTTTTTGTACCTACTGGTGTGAACTACTCTGTATTGTCTTACCACTCTCATCCCTTCTGGGATTCTCTGTATGAAGACTTCAGCTCCCACCCATTGCATATGTTCTGTCTCTACGTTATGATTGAGTGCCTTGCCCTGTTCACAATTCCTCCCTGTTTGAACTGAGTGACCATCTTCTTTTTCATTAAATATTGCACCCTGTTGTAGGCCATCTGCAGAATCGAGCTTCGTGTCCTCATTAACTCCTGACTTGAGGGAAAGTTCCTACTGCTTCTCCACCCTTGCCCCTGCCGGCTCCTCCCCCGCTTCTGACATTGAAGAATTAACCGTGCGTGTGCAGGGCATGGACTGCTTTCAAAGTTATCAGAGGTAATGAGACGTGGGAGATCGCAGAGAAGGGAAAACTTCACCAGAACCTAATCTGACCAGGTCTGCCCCCTCTGACACAACTCTCTGGCAACAGTGACAGAGCTTCAGCCACACCGCTCCACTAATGCACCTCAACTGGATTGGGCACTCCCGCACACCTTTATGCCCACGCTAGAAAGTCTCAAAAACGTTATGCAGGTTCAGGACGGCGTTACCTTGCTGGGTGGGCTTGGGGCTTGGGAGGCTGTAAGTTTGGTAAAGAAGCTTAGTCCAAAAGTCCCTTTGTTAGCTTCTCACCAGTGCACTGCTTACTGGCACACTGTTAGAGGGCTACTAAAGGGCCAGGTTAGGCTGTTTGGGCTGTTTCAGCTGGGTAGGCTGGAAGCAAGTAGCAGGTAATAGCTGGTAGGTAAATAACAGCAGCTGGAGCAAGATAGGCAGTGTCTGGCGGTAGCAGGCAGCAAAAATAGCAGTGAAAATAGTTGGTCTGCCTGAATCAATACAATTGATAGTCCATCCCCCATCCCCCAAGAGTCATGCTGTAAGCTGCCATCCTCCCCCCTACTCTGCCTGGGTACAAACTCACTACCAAGACAGAGAGGCTCAATCTCATGAGTAGGTGATAGTGGAAGATGGAATAGGTCGGGGCATTGAGGGTGTGGGGGCAGGAAGGACTGTGGCTTTCTCGCCTGGCCCGGCTTAGCCTCCGTTCGGTTGCTTACCATTGTGCCGAAGTTGCCAGAGGGTTGCCCGACCGCTGCTGCTGTTGACTCCGACGCACCATGACACCCACAGAAAGCTTGACATGAGGGTTCACTTGATCCGTCTACGTTAATTGCATGAACCACTTCTTTAATTGCACAGCACCCTGCTCTATGTGCGAACGAGGGCCTATCTTAGGGGTGACTTATATGTTATACAAGGGGAGTTTAAGGCTGCAGTGGCAGGCCTGGGATATGTTTTACAGTGCTACTTTAGTGGGTGGCACAATAAGTGCTCAAGTGCCACTAGTAGCATTTAATTTACAGGCCCTGGGTATATGGTATGCTTCTCTACAAGAGACTTACAAGTAAATGAATATGCCAATCAGGTGTAAACCAATTAAACTGTGTTTAGAGGAGAGGAAACAAGCACTTTCGCACTAGGTAACAGTGGCAAAGTGCATAGAGTCCTAAGGCCACCAAAAACTAAGTCAGCAAAACTGGAGGGAAAAAGGCAAACCGTTTGGGGTGATCCTGCAGAGAGGGCGAGGTCCAATACTTCCATTATGTTGCGAAGTGAGAATTTTTTGCATAAAAAAAGACAAGTGAAAGAACTTTCTTCAGCATAAGTATTGCCTTCTCACACGCAAAACATCCTCGGTTTATGGTTTTCAACTCTCACCCCATGTTGTGAATGTTACCTTTGCCGTTCGACGCTTTTAAAGCATAATCTTGTTGCAACCTGGGATTTACAGCTACAATGTGTCCTTGAATGTGTAGGCCACAAATCCTGGCAAGCAAAGTGGTGTTGCTTAAAAATGTAGGAGTAGCTAATGATGACACTCACGGAGTGATGTAAAGTGGCAGCTAGGCATGTGATATTCGGTAGGTCACATTTCCCCTTTACATTTCGTATCTTGTTCTCTTGGTACAACTTTAACTCGGATTGAAGCTTTGAGAGATTGAAATACAGGAAACAAGCGCAGCAGCCTCATGACGAGCATATATAATGCTGGGAATAAAACACACACGATTAAATGCTCGAGCACTTAAAGCTGCTCCTGCCTCCCGTCTGCTGCCTCTTGAGTATTACTGTTAAGATGCCTTCCTTTCATTCCCCTCTAATTTGTCACATCATTACAATGAACTGTCTGTTCAGCAGGCAGCGCTGCCTTTTATTAGATCCATAAGAGTGCGCCATGATCTGCTTCATTTACATGTAGTTCATCTTCAAGCCTCACCCGTGCCTTCAAGTTTCCTTTATGTTTTTTTTTTAGTCATTTCCTCACCAGGTCTTTGCAGCTTTAAGGTTCTGTCTCAATCAACCTTTTTTTCTGTGTTTCCAACAGTGTTTTATGTACAGACATTTTATATTCAGATGAAGCCCCCAACCTAGATAACTCATACTTAATGCAGCGGCACGGACCTCTTGTGTTAGTGTACATAAAGAGAAAGGGTGGTCGGAAATGGGTCTAAGAAAGCACGTTACGTAATCAGTTCACCATAGTGAAAGAACATACAGAATCAAAACGGAACGTTGTGTTGGAAACTCAGGGCCTCATTCATGAGGTTTTGAGCAGGGCAGCGCCAAAGGCCTTCCAGCAGCGCTACCCTACGGCAAAAGAAAAGGGCAGGAATGCGCTGCATCGATCGGATATGGCACATTCCTGTCCTTTTCCGCTGTGCCAGCACGCAATGGGCTGCCATGCGCCAACCCACGCACCTTTGCACCATAGTGCAAGGGTGCCTGCTGTGCGACGATGATTTTTTGTGTGTAGTAAGGGAAACCTTCCTGCATCAAAATAATCACAAGAGGCTTTTTCCTCTTTCTATGTGTGCTGCAGAATGTCACAAAAAGTGACATTCAGGTGGTGCAAGGGGCCTCATAAATGAGGCCCTCAGGGCCTTATTTATGAGAAAGTGACTCAGCACGGTGCCACAAGCCATTTTGCTGCGCCGCACTGAGTCACTTTCAAAGCACAGGGATGCATCATATCTACAACAATATGACGGATCCCTGTGCTCCCCCCTACGCTGACGCACAATTGGCTGCCATGCGCCGACACAGGCATCCTTACCTCGTGGTGCAAGGGTGCCTCTCTTGCAGGGAGATGGTTTATGTGCAGGAAGGGACACCTTCCTGTACAAAAACCATCACAAGAGGCGTTTTCCTTTTTCTATGTCTGCTGCAGAATGTCACAAAAAGGGACATTCTGGCGGCTCAAGGGGCCTCATAAATGAGGCCCTCAGGGCCTTATTTATGTGAAAGTGACTCAGCGCTGTGCCCCAAGCCATTTTGCTGCGCCGCACTGAGTCACTTTCAAAGCACAGGGATACGTCATATCTACAACAATATGATTGATCCCTGTGCTCACCCCAACGCTGACGCACAATTAGCTGCCATGCGCCGACACAGGCATCCTTACCTCATGGTGCACGGGTGCCTGTCTTGCAGGGAGATTGTTTATGTGCAGGAAGGGACACCTTACTGCACAAAAAACATCACAAGAGGTGTTTTCCTCTTTCTATGTCTGCTGCAGAATGTCACAAAAAGGGACATTCTGGCGGCTGAAGGGGCCTCATAAATGAGGCCCTCAGGGCCTTATTTATGTGAAAGTGACTCAGCGCTGTGCCCCAAGCCATTTTGCTGTGCCGCACTGAGTCACTTTCAAAGCACAGGGATGCGTCATATCTACAACAATATGATTGATCTCTGTGCTCACCCCAACGCTGACGCACAATTGGCTGCCATGCTCCGACGCAGCCACCCTCGCATCATGGTGCAAGGGTGCCTGTGTTGCGGAGAGATTGTTTTTGTGCAGGAAGGGACACCTTCCTGCACAAAAACAATCACAAGAGGTGTTTTCCTCTTTCTATGTGGGCTGCAGAATGCAGCACACATGGAAAGAGGAAAAATGAGGAGAAATGTAAACATTTCTCCTCGTTGCGCCTCCCTACTCGTCCCCAGGGGAGGCGTAGCATTTTCTCATAAATCTGGGAATGTGTCAAGTTCCATTGGTGTTGTGTGGGAACACCCACAGCAACACCCATTGAACACCCCTTTCAGACAAAGTGCTGAGTGAAAAAGGTCCATATTTGCAAGGACATGAAAGGTGACGCTGGGTGGCTTTACCTGTCCTTGCAAATATGGAGCAGTACACTGGGCTGCAGGTGTGTCACAAAAAGTGGTGTATCAGTGGCGCAAGGGGCTTGTAAAAAAGCCCCATAGGATTTAATTCAGTGCCTCGTAAAGCAGCACACTTATGAGTTTTCCAATTCGTCACCAAACCTTTTTCTGAATACAAGGCCCGATTATGATGCAGGTCAGACATCGTTGCCGTAAAGGGACTGACCGCCAAATTAGAATCCAACCACCATGGAGGCAGTCGGAAACATGCCTCTTTGCAGTGAGGCTTGTGCTGCAGACTGAAAAGGGCTGCAGTACAAGTACCAATGCCAAAAGGCACGATTTTAAACATCCCTGCACCCTGTGGTAGGCACCATGCAGTGGTTGATGCGCCCCAGGGACTATAGCGGAGGGCCATGGGCGACAGGGACCCTGCTAGGGGCCCAAATACAGCCTTTCAGCCAGCCTTTTCATGTCGGAAGGACCAACATGAAATGGTTGGAGGAAAGGTGGAACCCATTCCCCACGGTGGTGCCTGAGAAGGCACCGCCTCCATTGTGCAGCATGCAATCCGACCTACCACCTGTCTGGCACCTTGAGCCCGTCCGGAGCTGTTGGTCGGTCCCTGGAGCAATGTGGTCCAAATGACTGCATTGTAATGCGGTGGTCTGACCGCAGATATGGCTGATGGTGGGATCGATGGCACAACGGTGTCGGTCCAACAGACATCGTAATTGGCCCCATAGTGTGTTGATACAGATATTGAAGAGAAGCCAAAATTGTATTTTGTTGTGCAAGCACTTCTCTGCGGGTCAGCAATGATAACAAATGATTGTACAAACTAAAGTGATACCCTCCTTCAGGTACAGCTGTGTGTGCATCTCTGTGTGTGTCTGTATTTAGATGCGAATGTGACTACAAAGAAAGTTATCAGCAGTGTTTTACTATTATATGTTGAGGAGGAACTCACTGAGGTAGGAGAAATTATGCTAAATGTATTAAGTCATCAACAACGCTCCACAACTCTTCACAGAAGAAATGCCACTAGAACCAGTGGCAAGACTGACATCCTACCGTGACAGGTAAAAGGAGGATGGGGCAAGGGGAAAGGAAGGAGAAGGGACTAAAACTGCTGCATTAGGTTGAAAAAGACAAAGATCAGAATACAACACATTTCCCTCCTTAGCAAGTGGCTACAGAGTAACAGATAGTATATTGAATATTCAAAATTCAATTTAAGCACGGGTGTTATGGAAGGGTTCTAGGTTTAGCGCGAAGATTCCACATCTTAGTGCCTCTATCTGCTCCGAGACACCTGGTTGTATTGGTTGAACTCTGACTACCAACAATCTCTTGATGATGGCATTTAAAAATGGTGTTTACACTCCATATCTTGCCATTCTTCAGGATAACTACATTGCGTCTAACTCACTAAACCATGTGGTGTTTGGAGACCATGCTGGTGCCAACCCTCCTTCGTCTGCAGTTCTTTACCTGCACATAACCACCAGGTTTCACATATGGAGCCTTGACACCCTTGGTAAGGTTGTATATTTGCTTTGAATTTTGACTGGCTGTCCTTGATCCTAAAGATAACATCTTCTCAGTTCACTTTAACATGGCTATTTCCACATAACCACATTGGAGCCAGTGTGGTTCCAGCTTCTCTCACTCAAGGGCGAAAAATTGAGAAATCCCTATAACACTATTGGCCATATTATCATGGAACGGTGATAACATTATTGCGCCTTTAGCGGCAGGAAACTGCCGCTAAAGCCGTGATAATGGGCTTGATAATATGCCCTTGTGAATTCCCATAAAAGCCCAGGTTCTGGTGTTAACCTGGGCTTCTATGGGAATTCACAAGGGCCTATTATCAAGCCCATTATCGCCGCTTTAGCTGCAGTTTCCTGCCGCTGAAGTGGCGATAATGTTATCGCCGTTCCTTGATAATATGGCCCTATTTGTTGTGGGTTTCTACGACCACACCATCTCTTGAATTGCTGTCCTTATTGACTCATCATTCACGTATTCTCTGAAGGCATTCTTTTAAAATGCAGTTCACTCTGTCAAATAGACTCTTTGCTTTGGGGCAATACAACGCAGTCTTGAGATGTGAGATAGACATCCTCGATAAGAAATATTTCGTGAAATCTAAAGTTAATTACATCATATCTGTAAAGAGGACTCTTGGAATCCCTTCACTATAGATCACCTCCTTGGGAAATACCACTAGTACATTTGTGGTGGCATCATCTACTCACTTCAAATTAACACAATGGGGCACAAACATACAATTTTTTTGATGGAAACCCTTAAAAGCTATGGGTCCCACAATTTATAAAGCTACTTGTACCCATGGTTCATTGGGAACTTCCACAGTAGAAAGGATGAACTTTGTAACTTTTCTAGCCTTGCCTTTAGCTGAAAACTGTAGCAGAACATGACTTTATATTCAACTTGTATGTCAAGAAAAGACTGCCAGTAGTTTGATCTAATCTTACTCCTGGTAAGGCTTCTTCCCAGTTGGCACTCATGTACAAGGTTATTATTTTCTCTCTGAGCTAAATTGGTGGAACCAACATTTTCTCTCAATATATCATTCCTCTATCACTGCTGAGTTCATTCTTGACTGACAAATGGAAGTGGTGGGTATCCTCATATAAAGGAAAGCTCCAAGTGGAGTTAATAATGACATGAGGGGGAAAGAATTGGGATGTAGCTCTACTTGGTGATATGCTGAAGATTAGTTAAGGACACCGAAGCAACTAGCCCTCTTGAATAGGCTCAGAACAATATGCATCCTGAGTAGGGGAAGCCTGTCCAAGAAAACCATGCAGTAAATGCATATTCTAATAGACACACTGCCTGTTTCAGTGGCAAGGACAACCGGGGCTAGCCACTGCAAACTATTCTCATTTGGTTCAATAAAAATTGGCAAAACAATTTGCCCAGTTTAGCCTGAAGGAGAGCCGGCATTAAGTGGGGAATGGGGCACACCATGTGTACTTACAGGATTGTTGTTTTCATTTAACTTAATGTGATGTTGAGAATCAGTTAATACCATTGGTTGGTCCATAACCACATCGAGGAATTCTTTATGTAGAGAAGGAGAAAGAAGAGTCCACCAAAAGGAAAGTATCATTCTGTTAGGACCCAGTTTAATACCAAGTTCTGCAAAGAAGGAATTGTCCAACAAAACAAAAGTCTGCTAGGGTCCAGCTTAATACCTCATTTTGTTGTGCTCCCATTCCAAAAAATTAGACCCTTTCTTGGATATATAAACTTTCCTTACAGTAAATCTACCTTTGAAGAATATTTCTATTCACATCATTGCTTTTAGAGGTGTCAGATCCCAGTTATATCCCCCAGGGCTAACTTCCATACATTCTAACTAGGCCTAGGTGAAATTTAAATTATGCCAGTGTAATTCACGTAATTTTGAGAATTTCGCATTACTTTTGATACATGAAATATATGACATCAGGCCATTATGCCACTTTGCATAATAACATACCATTCTTGTTAAAAATGTAACGCAAATATATCTCCGGGACTAAAAATCCACAGTGAATGCTTGAGAACAAACCACTAACTGCTATGGTTCTCATTGTTTTGTTTAAGTGCATCCCTGGGGCAAACATTGAAGCACGGATGTATTTTGGACTAGAATATACCAACAAAACTGAAGATGAGAATACAACAGCTACACTCACAGAGTGGGAGCGTCCCAGAAAGAACTATGAGGCTGATGTAGAGTTTTGCAAATGGCGTTACCATTCAACTGTGTGGTAGGTTTACCTCCTCTACTATATGGGCGTTGGAGAGCCTACAGCATCCTGATGTCACTGAGATGGCTGCCTCTCCTATGTAGGGGTCAATAAGGGGGACATCTTAGCTGAAAGTATGCCAAACAGTGTGCGTTGTGGTATCAGCCCGACACACTGGCGATCAAAAAGAGGAGCTGAAAGTGTGTCCTCTGCAAGTGTCTTCTCTGGTGCTAGACATGGGCCACTAAATGAGGCATCTAAGTAGATGGGGCAACAAAACAGGAGCGGCCCTTGTTTTGACTAACTCTCTGTTCATGCCCTCCACTAAATTGGGTAGTGGTGTTCCTGCATTTAGACGCTGGAAATGGATGCAAACAATGAAGTTGTTACCATGTGAGTTTAGAAAGGGCAACACCTAAATGGGCAAGTTGCTTTCAGTCTCTAGTTAAAGATTAGCCTGAGAGTGAGGGGAGAGATCAGGTAGGCAGAACTCTGGACAGTTGGTAAGGTTCACACTGGATCATTCTACCTGTCACCCTAAATTGTATAAACAATATAATACGGCAACACAATAAATTAATTTGTTCTCCAAACATAATCCTAGTAATGTAAGCAATCATTATTTATTATGGTAGCTACCAGAGAGAAGAAAACTAGAATAGTAATATCTATAAGTGTTTACCTGAGCCCTGATGTCTGTGAGAATATCAGTCATTACTTTGCAGGTAAGTACTTTGTGAAACATCACATTAGGGATATTACTTCAGGAGTGCCTTTTTATTGCATGATTTTACATTTGCAGTGTCCATCGATCGCAAACAGTTTGGCAAATATTACTAACTCTTTTATCATTTAATATATATGTATATAATAATATATTTAAATAGGTAAAATAGCCTCAATATGGCAGCATTAAAGGCAAGACTGGAACTCCCCAATAGCCTTCAGCTGTGAGTTTCAAGTGAAACCAGACTCAGCAGCCCTTCAGGTGAATTCTGGTCAATGGGTCAGTTGCAGGTCTTCAATGAGCAAAGTTTCACATAGGAAAGAAGTATCTGCTTCTCATGTTTACCCCCACTTTTTGCTGATGTCACACTGTTTCTGGACAAGTCTGACTGGGATCCTGCTATTCAAGACCCCAGTCTATCTGCTTTCTCCCTTAAATTGCTATGCATGTACTTTTGGTAAACTCCAGATTGGAATACTGGGGTACCCTTATCTGTCCCTACTATATGGTACACCATGTCCCCAGGGCATAGGTACCCCAGGGGCCTTCCAGGGGCTGAAGCATGTATTATGTCACCCATGAGAGGCCATTCAAATTGACACGACAAGCCTGCCACAGCAGACTGTGTAAGCTGGTGCTTGCACCACTTACTTAAGATATAGGTTCACTATATCTATCTAAATCACTACACATAAATACCTTTCAGTCACCCCTATGGCTGCCCTTAACAATCCTGAAGGCAGGGTGCTGGGTTTTACATGAGAGGGTGCCCCTGCATGAGCAGAGCCCCTCTGCAGCCTTCGGAGACCATTCTCCGGGGTTGTCTGTGATGCAGCCAGACATATATGTTTAAGTGCATTATAACCCTGCGGTAAATGTTAACTTTAAAATGGCTGCTTGGAAACATGTTGTGTTTGGTGTCAAACACCTTAGAATCATACCTCTATGACTGGTGTGGGAGGTATGATTCCACCCTTCCAAAGGGACATATTTGGGTCACCGGTCTACCTGGTACCAGATTTCTCTACCTGGGCAGCACAAAATGGATGCTGCCAGCCACAGACACGATTCTGCTCTCCTGTTGCTGAGCCAAGCTCGAGCAGAGGAAGGCATGACAATAGGCATCCTGCCACAGGGAGGTGTGACCACCTCCCAGACAGGGTTTAGTGTATTGGGGCTGGGTGGGTGCACTCTGAGACTACCAGAAAGTCTGCACTGGGAGCACATTTGGTGTCCCTGTGCATAGTTCAGCTCAAACCAGTTCTGGGAGCCATTGGCTCCTGCTCTGGCATGAAACTGGACAAAGGACATGAGTGTAGCCACCCCTCTGTCCTGCCCCTCCCCTAGGAGGGTCCACAGAATCTTTCCACACCCTTCCCATGGGTATAAAGTGGGTTACCTGACTACAGGACTTTAGATTTTACCTGGACAAGATTCTGCTAGGAAGAAACCAAGTACTTTGACAGCCTGCATGACGCTGGATGACTGAAGAATCTCCATTGGAGTAAAGGAGTTACTCCCCTACAAAAGCAGGCACCTAAATGCATCTGACCGGTTTGCTTCTCCCAAGCTCCTGAGGACTACAAAGATGTCAGCAACACAGGAGGTGGGTTCCCGAATGTCCCTGAGGTTGATCTACCCTCTCAGTTATTCTGAGACCTATATCCCTCGTGGGGACCGTGCAACCTGAACCCATGTGCACCACATAATTTTGCAACTGCATATGCTTGTTGACAATTTCTGAGCTTGTACATTGGACTTCGTGTAGTCCTTACCCACGAGCAGTATTTGCACCAAAGATTTCTGGACTCCACTCCTCGAGTGTCCTGTGGGCTGGTACTCTGCAAAATTGCTTGAGGTCTACTCGCGATCCCTGGTCCGTTGGCCTGTGGGTCCCGGTGAGCATCACCTTGTTTGTTCTTGGGCTTACCAGGTTGCTCCAGACCTGCCCTGACTCTCCAGTGCTTGGAGAGTCCCCTGGACTTTTCTGGTCCACACCGTAACCTGTTTCCTCTGACCACATGGGTTGCATTTGCCAATGCTTGTTTGTGCTCCAGCCGGGCATAGACCCCTCAGATCTCAACATTCTTTGTGGGACAGCTCACCTCCGGATCCTGGTTGTCCTCAACAACTTCTGGTCCCCGTGGCAGCAGAGTCAATCAACCCTTCTTCACGCCTGAAGCACTCGACATTGGTGGGCATTCGACTAACCCTTGTTGTAGTGGGCGTAGTGGGGCTACGTGGAGCATCGCGTAGTTTGGCCAAATCTATGCACACTCGCGCACTCTGCGTAGCCCCACTACGCGTCTCCCGCCTCCCGCCCGCCTCCAGTCCGCCCTCATTTTAAAATAAGTTAAAGTATTTTAAAAGTAAAAGAAAATACCTTAGTTGCGGTGCGGCGTCCCGGGACTCCCTCTTCCTGGTTGGTTGGTTTCTCATGAGAAATGCGCATGTGCGGGCGTCCGCGCATGCGCATTTGTGAGAAGAAGTTGCCGTCAACCAGGAAGAGGGAGCCCCGGGACGCCGCACCGCAGGTAAGGCTTTTTACTTACTTTAACATTCTTTAAATTATTTAAAAATGAGGGCGGGCGGGCGGCGGGTGGCGGGCAGCTCTGCTTCGCCGTGGCATGTGCGTAGCGCTGCCTGCTACGCCTACTTCGTAAACCATGAAGCAGGCAGCGCTACGTACACTCCGTGGGCGGAGCGGAGCACTACACCCGGGTTTATTTTCGACTACTGAGCCCCCGGTCACCTGAAGTGACCCAGACTCTCGATTCTTCTCACCTCGAATCCAGGCTTGGATTCCACTGGACATTCTTCGCCCTCCTGGCAGCAGTACTTCTTTGCGACTCTCCTTTGAAAACTTTGAAGGTTTCCGACATAACTTGATCCCTTTGCACCCGGCTCCTCCGGGATAGGTAACACAGGTACTTCGGTACTCACCGGTGGGTTGGCCTTAGAACCTTCTATGTTCGAAAGGGTTTGCTCAAAGTCCTCTTAGAAGTGTCCTTAACTTGTAAATTTGCAACCACGGACTTTCCCATAGAGTTGTACGTAGCACGCGTCCGTGTTTCCTCACTGCACCCGTCCTCCGTGGGCTCCCTGTGTCACTTCTCTGGGTGGTTCCTTGGGGTCCCAGTGATTCTACTTGCTCTAGGCACTGTGTCTAGTCAAGTTGTTATTGTTATACCATGTTTTTAATATATGGTTGGGTCTCCCACTGGAGCCTGCTGTGTATGTTGCTATTTACGAATGTTCTATTGATTTAGTATTGTGTACTTTGTGCCCTAGTCTCCTATAGAGACTGGTAGAGAGTGTTATATTAATAAATACATATTTTGTATATAAACACTGTGTGGTCCTCCTTTCATTTAGTCATTTAGGAGGTGATATTCTGGTAAAACAAGCTGCTTTACATTCCTTCAAGATTAAGCCTGAAGGCTGCTCTCCATAGCTACCACTAAGATAGCTTTCTAAAGGATATCTTTGACCTCATTCATCATAAGGGTCGTGTGGACTGGTACAGGGTGCCCACTTTAATTAGTGGACAGCATATTCCAGGCCACCTTCTCACAGTTCATAACTGTTAATTTTGTTTAATTTTTCTATGCCCCAGAACTATGTGTTTCACTCTTCATGGGCTCTTCCATGGAGCACAGCAGGTATGAGTGCCAATCCTGTTTACAGCATAACATTCAAAGACAAGCATCTCCTTTGCTGTCCAAAAAAGAGCAAGTTACCTCAAGGGTCATCCCATTTTCTGCAAAACAACCTCCACGTGGGTGCACTCAAAACCAGACTGGCACTCACCAATGGCCATCAGCTGTGAGTTTCAAGTGAAGCCAGATTCATTAGCCTCCCAGAGCATTTTGGTCTGTGTGGTCATCCATCGTTCAAAGTTGCAGTTCTTCCAATGGAGGATAGTGCTCACTTTAAATTTCTTTCAAAAATATAATTTTTTGAAAGCCCAGATATATATGTTTTACTCAGCATGAGCTCTTTGGTGAAGCACAGAAGGTAATGAGCACCAATGCTGTGTGCAATATAACATTCAAAGATCAGTGTCTTCTTAACTGTCCAATTAACAGCACACTATTGCAATGGTCAGTTCCATCTGGTGCGAGCCACTGGTCAATGGAACCATTATAGGCAGAACAACCATGAAAACAAATGTGTTTTCACCCAAAACAGAACAGGCACTCACCAATAGTCTTCAGTGGTGCATTTCAAGCAGAACTAAACTCAGTAGCCTTCCCAGTGCCTTCTGATCAACGTGGTCTATCTTTGCAAACTTGAAGTCCTTCTTATAAAGCAAAGCTTCATAACTGTTAGTTATTTTCAAATATTTCATATTTCTTGCCCCAGACATGTGAACTGTTCACTGGAGCACAGCAGGTATTGAGCACCAATCTCTTTTTCCGCATAACATTCTAATACCAGTGATAAGTGCGCAATGAACAGTTGGCAACTACAGGCACCTACCCTTCTGGTGTGAGCCATTGGCCCCTTGAACTATTTTACATAAAACAACCTTCACATGGGTGCACTCCATTTTTTCAATTCAATTTCAATCTTTAGTTGATCAGGCTAAAATGATCATAAAAGCACAGATAAATACATAATCATAAAATTTTAAAAACAACAAATAATTCATCATAGATATTAGAATAAAGACCCTATTACAATAAAATCATGTAATGTACTAAAAGCTATACAATGAAGTTATCGCCTGACAAGCTCAAGGCTCTTGGCACCCCTTCCTCTTTCTCATACAGGCCCATAAGAATGTAGCTACCAAATAACAAACCAGGGGATCAGGTAACGATGTAAAGAAATATAGTGCCACCCAGCATTGGTTAAAATTCCCTTGCTTTAAATTTGGTTTAAGGTAGTCATACCTTTCTTTCTCATAGAGCCTGCACATTACATGGACACACACTTAAATCTGAGTGGTTATATGTTTTTTTCTGGATAACCTAACATCAAACGATCATGTTCATGCTGAACCTCAATATTATAAATCTATGTTGCGGCCTGCTGACATTTACTAAATAGGAGTACCCCTCCCCATTAGTGGAGGGTTTTGGCGGTATATACAGACCGCGTGTTCCTCTCCATGGTATTCCTTTCGCTTATACTCAGACATCAGTGAGAACATGTTAGTGACCTTTTGTTTGGAAACCTTTCTACAAGCCAGTGGGTCCTTAAACAGTTCAGGGAGGCCAATCTCCTTTAGTGCTGACTCCACATAGCTGACCCACCTAGACATCTTCCACTTGTCCATGCTTAAGCAACTGATTATTATTGTTTGTGTAAGTGTCACTGTGTCTCTCCGCCAGATTGAATGCCATAGAATTAATGGGGCTAGATGTATTGAGTCTGAGATGTAGGGCAAACCCAATTCCAAGTATAAAAAATAATTTGAGGAGGAGAGAGGGAGGCCCACTATGGATTTGAAGAAGTTATTCTCAGTGGTTTGCAGTGATGTTGGCGCTACCACACCCCACGCACCAGCCCCATAAGTTGTTGCCTTTACTTTAACCTGGTAGATGTTTGTTATTGGTAGTAAAGGTCTTGCCCCCAGTTTTTGGGTGAAAGATTTAACAGCCGTGGTATCTCTCTCCATTACCAGCTTCTTTCCTTCCATCAACTTTGACCATGATAGGTCTTTATCAAAGAGAACTGCCAAATAGGGAAAGAAGTCCACCACCTCTATTCTTTCAAGTGTCCGCATACAGATACAGCGTTTTGTCTCTTTTTTTGGCCCCAGCTATTATTACAAAGGACTTACTTTGATTTACCTTCAATTGTAATGAATCCATAAAGGAGACATACGCAGTTATCAGGCGTTGTAGGCCAAGCCCTGTTCTGGCGATTAACACCGCATCATCCGCGTACTCCAGTATTGGTAAGGGTTGGGAGTTTAAGTGCTTCCTCAGCTCCATTTGTATATATGGAGAAGAGGAATGGGGCAAGGACGCAGCCCTGCCTTACTCCCTGGCAATTTTAAATGGGCGCGTCAGTCTCCATTCTTAGTATAGCGGACTGATGCCGCGGCGTTTAGATACAGCTGTCTAATGAAGTTTATTATGGCTTGGTCAACCCCCATCGTCTCCATTATATTCCATAGCTTAGCATGGACCAAGCAGTCGAACGCAGCCGTCAGGTCCATGAATGTCATGTAGATCTTTTCTTTCTTCATTCTGGTGTATTTTTCTATGGTCATTGCTAAATTCAAGCACTGATCCACATTACCCCTTCACTTCTGGAAACCATTCTGGGCCTGGATTAAGATGTTATTTTCCTTAGCCCACCCCTCTAATCTAGGGAGGAGGAGGCGGCCCATGAGCTTCGAAGTTGTATCCAGCAGGGAAATTGGTCTATAATTCTTTGGGTTGGTCCTGTCTCCTTTTTTATAGATTGGGACGTTGACACCCGTTGACCATGAGGGGGGACCTAACAGAGCTATGCTATTCAGGACGTTCATCAAGACCGGTACCCATAAATCTGGGTTATCCTGAAAGAAATCAATTTGGACGCCGTCCGGTCCTGTGGCCTTTCCCATACTACATTATTCTAGCCCTATTTTGACTTCAATAAGTGACAAAGAAAGAGGAGCATGGGGCTTTGGCTCCAGGGACAGAGGGGATTGGGGGTGAGGATTAGGGGCAAAAATGAAACCATTGCCTCCTCATCTACATTTGTACCTGTTGTGGGATCGCTAGAATTTAAAAAGTATGGTGCATTTACTAGCTTCTAGAAATCACGACTGTTTCTCGTTCTGGCTGCCTTGTCAAGGTCCGCCCATAAGTCCTCCTTAATGGCTTTTTCTCTATTTATTTGTGCCAGTTTATATGAGGCCCGCAATATTTTTATTTGGTCCGGGATTCTGGGCCTGTTTTCAAGGCATGCATCAGTGCCTTCCTAGCAATTGTGCACGGTGAATCAAACCAACCCCTACCTTTTGCTTTGTTTGGCACTTTTGTGCATGTGAGGGCCGATATTACCTTCTCTAGGATGTCACAAAAGGCAAACACCACTTCCCCTGCATCAGCTTCTGATTCTAGACATGATAATATGCTATCTCGTGTATTTGATATAATTTCTAGGATCATCTTTATTTTATCAATATGAGCCCATTTCAGTTGGACTCTGTTTTTCCTTGCCACAATTGGGGTTTCAACATGCTGATGGTTGTGTGGGTCCCATATAAGTACCTTTAGCTCTATGGATAAAATGGCGTGGTCACTAAAAATCAAAAATGAGTTTCCTACCTTGGTAGACCTTGTGCTGAGGGGATTTTTTGTAATATACAATCAATCATTGACTCAACCCCATTTCTGAGGAAAGTTCCCACTGGGTTGCCTGTTGGGGAGTCTGGATCGCTAATTACTTCCATGTTTAGGAAGGCTAATGACTTATTTAGGCAATTGCCGTACTCATTGTGGGTGAAGTGATATATTGGATTTCCCCCCATGTCCTCTAGACCACAGACGGGGAGTGCGTTGTGATTACAAGGATGTATGTTAAAATCACCCAAACAAATAACATTGACATTCTTGTTCTTAACGTTGCGTACAATGTTATCTATTGCCTTGTCAACCTCTCCCACAATTGAATGCATGTTTGGGCCAAACCTATTGTTATAGAAATGTATTAGTACCCATATTCCTTCCTGTTGTACCTCCATCGTAAGGAGATGGAAGTTTAAATTTGAAAGATCACACTTTTTTACTTTTACTGGTAGTTCATTTCAAATTAAAGTCAGGATGCCCCCCTTAGCCCTTCCCAAGACATAAGGTTTAACTTGGGTCTGAAAGAAGCAGTATCCGTTTACGAACACTGGCCCCATAGCCCATGTTTCCTGGAAACATACAATTTCATGATCTTGCCATACATTTAGCCAGTTATTGGCGCTCAGTTTAGGAACAATGCACGGCAAATTCCATGAGGTTGTTTTAAGAACCGTTTTATGTGCCCCCTGTTGTATTATACGTGGATGTATACTCTCACCAGTAACAGGGGCCGAGATGGGCTGACTCTCACAATTCGCTTGAGAGTGTGATTTCGCTGACTGTTGTCAGTAACAATCTTCTAGGTCAGATAGGGTGCAAATCTATTCTCAAGCCTCAAGTCTGGTAACCTGGGGTTCCCCCATGAAGAGCCCCATGTCTGTCCCTCCCTGTGATGTTAATAGCCCCCTGTTGCCGGTGGGAAAGGGGGTCTATAGAAAAATCCCAGAGGTACTACACAGTTATGTGCAAACTTCTAAAAAGTCATTACCTAATTGTTCTAAGGGGAATCTAACAACAAATTCATTTTTGAAATTTAGGACCACACACTCTCCCCTCATTTCTGTCCTTGCAGGGCCTACCCAGGGTACTCTTCTAGCCATAATCATTTGACTTGGGAGGCTCCTGCCTTTGCCCCCACCTCATTCAAGTTTTGGGTTAGCCAGTGAAGGGCCTTGGACATTAATTGGGCTGTCGATTCTACCTGGCCCTCCAGCACCAGTACCAGGGAGGCGGCTGCTGGGGGGAGATGTAAAGTCTGAGTTCCAGTCGCCAATATCCCAGAAACCGATCTTTCATCCCTCTGGTAATCATCTTGACTGCCCCTCCCTAGCGGAATTCTATCTTGGCCTGTAGGTGCTGTCGTAGGATTATCCTTTGCCGGTTTATTTTGTCCCCCACTTCATTGGAGTCTTTCGTACTAAAATGACTTGGATGGCTATGAGCAGTTTTGCTAGATATACCAGCGGTTATACAAGGGGTTGTACCGATACGAATGTCAGAATTGATATATGGGGGATAGGCCAGATTAGGGAGAACAGACGTCGTCTTTGTGGCCATTGTGGACGAATCTGTACTGCGTGTCTCTTGGTGAATTTGAGGCTCTAGGCCAGTCATTGATCCAGTCTTTACTAATAATGCCTCCAGTGCACAAAATATATTTTTAGCCTGGGATTCTAAGCCAGTTAATTTTCTAGTCTCTGCCACATGGCCTCGTTCATCAAAGGGCATGGAGTAGAGGTTAGTGATTCTGTGGAACTTGGTCCACATTGTTCTTATTCTATTTTGCCCCCCCTCCCCCATTTTTGGTCGATCTCGTGGCTTTCGCTGGTTTCGGTCTCTGTGGGCCCCCACCCCTCTTCCTCTTTACTGCGGGATCAGGAGTGGTTCCCAAGGGTTTTTTCGCAGCTGCAGCCCTACTGAATGCTCTTCGTGTGGTGCATGTCAATATGGGGTCTTGGGGTATAGATCCTGTAAATGTTTCTGTTTCAGCTTCCTTATCTGGTAAGAGAGGTTGGTTTGGGGTGATGTGAGATGTCGTACCCCCCAGAGAGGATCTTTTTTGGAAGATGGGCTGCAAAGATAGGTGGCATTCCGTCCTTTTAATCTTGTGTGCTAGAACTGAGGTCGCCGTGGTTAGAAAGGAGTCGAGTGTCCCCACAATGCTTCCGCCCAGTTCGGCACTCTGTCCCTCATGCTTGCTCATTCTGGTGGAGAGCCCTGGTGCTGAATACAGTGCAAGAAATAATGCCAATAACGGGGAGTTGATAGTAATGGTAGCAGATCATAACAAAACTACACACTGTACCTTAAATAGTCACAGACTTTAGAGGGGTGGCTCCGACGGGCATGGACGGGCCGCGGTTCGGCGGCGTGATTTTATGTGCACCAGAGCGCACGGGGTGATGGGCAATGTGGTTTAGTCCGCCTCCTGCCTCCTCATTGAGTACAAAGCAGCAGATTCCCCGGCTATGGCATGCCACAGGTCGGCGGTGCAGTTTTATGCGCACCAGAGCACAAGGGGTGATGGGCAATGTGATTCTGTCCACCTCCTGCCTCCTCCTCGAGTGCAAAGCAGCAGATTCCCCGGCTATGGGTGCACTCAAATCAGGAATGACGCTCACCAATAACCTTCAGCTGTGTGCTTCAAGTGAAATCAGACTCCCTAGCCCACCCAGTGAATTCTGGTCAATGTGGTCCATCTTTGTAAAGTTGCAGTTCCTCCAATGCAGCAAAGTTTGTAACTGTTAATTTCTTTCAAATATTACATTTTTCTAAGGCCCAGATACATGTGTTTTTCTCTTTATGAGCTCTGTGGTGGAACACAGAAGGTATTGAGTGCAAAACTTGTTTGCAGCAAAGCATTCAAAGAAGAGTATCTTCTTAATTGTCGAACAAACAGCATGCTACTATAAATGTCACCCCCTATGATGCAAGCTATCGGCCCCAACAACCACTTCATACAAAACAACCCCCATGTGCTGCACTAAAAACAGGACTGCCACTCAGCAATAGCCTTTAGCTGTGAGTTACAAGTGAATCCAGACTCTGTACTCTTCCCAGTGCATTCTGGTAAAAGTAGTGTATCTTTGCTAAGATGCAGTTCTTCCAATGGAGCACATGTCCAAAACCTCCAAAATACAAATAAAAGGGTCTAGAAGGTCGGATATGGTCCTTGAAATTTGGACTACAGTTACCACAATGCACCTGTACAAATCCCTGAACGACCACTGGACACACTCCAGGCTGGGGACTTCTTTGAGGAGATGGTGTAGGCTAACTCTTTTAGCCTGTTGCTTTCAGGGAGTGCACTACTTAATCCTTGTTGATGCACTGTTCTGCTCTCTTTGAAGCTCATGTTTTATTACCCATCCCCCTGCCTGACCTGGTCTTTGCAGCTGCAGAACTCCCACCATCAGATAACCTTTGCTTCGGCCAGGCCACTTATCACCTAATGAAAGCAACCTGGCTAAGCCTGTTACAGCTGACCAATCAGGAGAGGCTGCAAGAAGGCTGGATGTTGGCTCACAGAAAAGAAAGTCTTATATAACTTTTTTTCTAGACTAGTTTTGATACATTCAACAGTGGTAAGTTGTTGAATGTATCAATACCAATCTCTTATATCCTTGAATTACTTTTTGACTCCTTTCGTAGCAGTAGTTATACTTAAATAAAATATTGCAATGTTAGTCTATGGAGCTAAGTCTCTACAATGTGGAAAATGAAATGAGCAGTTTATCCCTTGCCAGGGCATATAAAACATAAAACATCTTTTATAAGGTCCCTGCTTATTGTTACATGTTCCTCCACCCCTGGGATACCTAGGGGAAACCTTGGGGTGCCTACTATGTACAAGTAAGGTATATTATCACTTTTGAAGTGCCTTTTCCACCAAAGTCGAATTTTCATACAATTTACTTTTAAAGACACCCTGCAAAGCAAAGCTGCCTTAAAAACTGGCAGCAGACCTACAGCAGTACACACATGCAAGTGCAGGAAATCTGCTAGGCCTCTAACCTCCCTTGCCCTATTATAAACTAGGTACTTATAGGTAGTTTGTATCCCTCTTGCCCTTATGTATAGGGCCTGTCATTGCCAATTGTAGTCGTCTCAAATTATCATATACCTTTTAAATCAGAAAACTGGCCTGGGGCTGTTAAGAGTGCAGTCAGAGCCAGTTACCACCAGTATCAGTTAAAATATGGGGGGTAACAGGGCAAAAAGGATGACTTTCTCGCATGCCCCTCCAAAAGGAAAAGAGATAACTTACTAACCTACACCCTGGTAGTCCTTAACAGCTAAGTAGAAAAACCTGGAAAGTCCATCCGCATGGGTATGGGCAGCCCCATGTCTGTGTTCCATTGTAAAGTGAATTCCCTGTAGAGAACTGAACCACGTTAATAGCTTTATATTCTCCCCCCTCATCTGCATTAGCCATCTGAGATGTTTGTGGTTAGTTTGAACACAGAAGTGAGTACCAAACAGGTATGGTCTCAGCTTTTTCAGAGACCAAACCACAGCAAAGGCCTCTCTCTCAATGGTATTCGATCATTGTTATCTAAAGAGAAGTTACCTGCTAATTAGGACTGGGCATAAAATTCTGCTCCGGTCTCAGAGTTTGCAGACTTTTTCCTACTGCGCGTTCCGCATAGTGTACGGAATTCCCCAAAACTCAGTGGTGCAGAGCTTTTTTCTCGCTTGCACTCGTCAATGTTAAGTTGGCGAGCGAGAGCAAGGAAAATCTTACTCCAGACCACTTCCTAACGAGATTTCTCAACACAGGCGGTCGCAGATAGTCTCTATCGCTCACGGTGAGAATCCCTCTGTTCGCATTGAGGAAGCTGCTGCTCGACTAGACCAGCTTCTTGAGTACCAGAAAGAAGCAGCGCCCTCTTGTGCTGCGCATGGTGTTCTTTGTGCTAATTTTACAGCGTGGGACAAATACCCATGTTAAAAATCAGCGTGAATGCCACAACGTAATGCATTTCAGCGCTTGCGGAACTCTGTGTAGTGCAGTGTATTTTTCGTCACTTTGTGGAGTTCTACGTAGCACAACACTGCAAACTCTGCCCAGGCCTACTGCTAATGAAGGCAACTGGCTAAACAAGGCCCTCCAAATTTACGTGTGCCAACACTACCCCAACCCCTTGTTCTGAAGCATTTGTCCGAACCAAAAACTCCTTTGTGTAGTCAGGGGCCAGTAACACAGGTGCTAAATAAATAGCTCCTTTCAAAGTCTCAACAGCTTTCTGACACTCTGTGCTCCACAGGAATTTCTTTGGCCGCTTTTTAGAAGGGTGTTCTGTCAGGGGAGCCACAATAGTCCCATAGTTTTGAACAAACCTTCTATAATACTCAGTCAGACCAAGGAATGCCCTGACCTGTGTCTGGGTTGTAGGAGCTGTCCAATCAATGGTGGGTTGCTTTTTGGCTTGGAGATATGTACATGACCTCCATCTACAAAATGGCCCAGGTACACAACTGAACTCTGCCCTATTTGACACTTACTGGCCTTAATAGTCAGGTCTGCCTGTTGCTGGGCCTGAAGCTCTTCCTTCAGGTGGCCTAAATGATCCTCCCAGGTTAACTGTACACAGCTAAAACATTGAAATAAGCTGCACTGAACTGCTCCAGTCCAGATAGGACCCTGTTCACCAACCTTTGGAAGGTGGCAGGGACATTCATTATGCCAAAGTACATTACTTTAAACTGGTAAAGTCCCTCTGGTGTGGAGAATGCTGAGTTCTCCTTTGTTCCTTCACTAAGGGCCATCTGCCAGTAGTCAGGTCAAATGTACTTAGGTACTTAGCAGCCCCTAACCTATCAATGAGCTCATCAGGTATAGGGTGAGCATCAGTCTTAGTGACTGCATTCAGTCCTCTGTAGTTCACACAGAACCTTAACTCCTTCTCCCCCCCTGGGGAATAGGTTTGGGTACCGGACCCATGTCAGAGGGCTCACTTACGTCCAATTCCAGCAGGTGAGCTACCTCAGCCTTGATGTTGGCAGTGGCCTGGCCTGACAATCTTCACAACTTAGGTAGGCTATCACCAGTGTCAATGTTGTGTATGCACCAGATGGGGATACCTGGGGTCAGAGAACACAGACCAGCAAACTGCTACAGCCCCTGCTTGCAGTCTCTGTACTGTTGCTCTGTCAATTTGGGGGAAAGTACCACTCCCTCCACTGTTCCATCTTGCACATTGTTGGAGAGGAGATCTGGCACTGTCTCTGTTTCTTCCTCTCCTCCCTCATCAGTGACCATCAACATTGCCATGTTGCCCTGTCTTGATGGGGTTTCAACCTATTTACATGCAGGACCCTGTGAGGGTTCCTGGAGGTGTTCAGGTCCACCAGTTAGGTAACCACACCCTCTCTCTCTAAGATTGAATAGGGCCCAGTCCACTAGTCCTGGATGGCCCTTAGGAGCCGCCAACTCTAACACCAATTGTCTTGGAGTGTACTCAGGCATGGCAGCCTTTTGATCATACCAGGGCTTCATGAGCTCCTGGCTGACTTCCAGTGTTCTGCTTGCCCTGAACATATACTCTGCCATTCGACATCTCAGGCCTAGAACATAATCTGACACATCGTCCTGGGCTTCTTTGAGAGGCTTTTACCAAGACTCTCTCACCAGACACAAAGGGTGTCCAAACAACAACTCAAAGGGACTAAAGCCCACCCCTTATTGTGGGTCTTACCTATAGGCAAACAGTAGGCATAAAAGGAGAAAATTAAATCTCCTCCTGAGTTTGTCAGACAAACTATTAATCATCCCCTTCAGGGTCTTATTGAACCTTTCCACCAGACCATTAGTCTGGGGGTGATATGGGGTGGTGAACTTGTATGTAGCAGTACATTCATCCCACATTGCTTTCAGATAGCTGGACATGAGGTTTGTTCCCCTATCTGAAACAACCTCTTTCGGGAAACCCGCTCTGGTGAACACACCAAGAGGCATATTATCAAGAAACGGCGTTAAAATTATTTAGCGGCAGAAAACTGCAACTAAAGCGGCGATAATGGGCTTGATAATATGCCCTTGAGAATTCCAATAGAAGCCCATGTTCTGTTGTCAACATGGGCTTCTATTGGAATTCTCAAGGGCATATTATCAAGCCCATTATCGCCGCTTTAGCGGCAGTTTTCTGCCGCTAAAGCTGCGATAATTTTAACGCCGTGCTCGATAATATGCCCATATGTAGGGCCATAGCCACTGAATGTGTATTGACTGCTCTGAGGGGGATTGCGTCGGGGTATATGGTGGCATGATCCACTACCATCAAGAAATACGTGTTCCCTCATAACGCTGGGGGTTCTAAGGGACCCAGAATGTCCATCCCCAGCCTTTCAAAGGTTGTCCAAACCATTGGCAGTGGTATTAATGGAGCCTTTGGCTTGCCCCCTGTCTTGCCACTGACTTAACAAGTTGCACAGGAGTTGCAAAACTCCTTCACTTTGTCAGACATGCTGGGCCAATAGAAATGGTTTACCAACACAATCCTCCCAGTAGACTTTGTGGAAGCCACTGACATCATCCTTCTCTTTCCTGGAGGCAGTCTGCCCCAGGCCCTCAAGAGTGGAACTCTTCTCTGGAAGGTCCACCTGCTCCTTCTAGTTCTTCCAAGTCGGACAGATCTCACATGGGTGAAACCCCTACCTCAGAGGTCAGATCCTCCGTCTCAGTGTTGTTTTCCCCCTGCACCTCTGGAGATCTTTAGGCTGGCCCATCAGATCTGGTGCCCTTTCTCTTGTCATTGAATATTTGGCCTTTTGTTCCAGGGTCCAAGTGTCAAGCATTTTCCTCCTGGATAGTCTGTGACCTGGTCACAGTACATACCCACTCAGGTAGGTCCAGCATCCTTAAATTAACCTTTCTCTCCACCCCTGACCAGTCAGATGCTTCACGATCATTTCCTAGTAGACAGTCAGCTCGAAGAGCAAGAGATGCAACTACCTGTTTAGGGCCTGTCACAACTCCCCATTCAAAACTCACTATTGCCATGGGATGGAGTTTGGCCCTACTGTCTGCATAAATTAGCTGGCGATGCACACCAGGCATGATCTGCACTGGGGAAAGCAGTTTCTCTGTGACCAAAGTCACACTGGCTCCTGTGTATCTCAGAGCCTCAACTTTAGTTCCATTGATCTTTGGCCACTGCCTACACCTTTCCTTGAGGGGGGCAAGACGGCCAGAGTTGCAATTTCTACCCCACCGAAGGACGCTAAGGTTGCCTCAGCCTCAAACCTTTCCCCATATCTGGGACAATCTCCACCCCCACACTTATGCTAGCAGTCCCCTAGGACTGCCCACCAGTGGGGGGCTTCTTTGTGCAGACAGTATCTCCTCTCTTGTGTCCTGACTGTAAACAGTCAAAACACTAACCTGCCTTCATCAGGTCGCAGAATTTTCCTGCCTTTGCAGGGTCAAAAGAGTTCCCCTGATACCCTCTCTCCTTGAAAGTGGTTGGGCTCGGGGTCCCTCATCTCTATGCAGGTTTTTTTTGATCTTGTGAAGACTGGGCTATCCCTTGGGAGGGGGCCTATCCTCCCTTCTTCTGATCACCCCTCTGGTGCTGATAAGGAATCCTGGTTTTCAACCACTCATCTGCTAGCTCTCCCAGTTCTCAAGGGTTAGCCATCTTAGAGTCCACTAGGTGCTGGTGTGACTTATATTCTGCACAATGAGACGGGATGTTCTCTTTCAACATCAAATTGTACAGCCCCCTCCTAAGTGCTCACTTGGTTACCATTAAGCCAATCTAAGCTGACTTTGCCCATGATACAGTGTTAACTTGTCATTCTGCACAATATCAATAACAGGCAACACAATGTTGTTTAAATTGTAAATGTGAGATGATAATGTATTAATACTATTAATCACAACAGCAAGCACTTTACCTTTACGAGTAACTGAGGGAATTTTCAAGGCATTAATTTCTCAAATTTTGGACAATCCCAGACATGTAGTCCGCTGGATCATTTCTTTCCAAAAATTAATTTGGGTGTGAATTAAACAGGCCCAAAATGATATCTCTGTTCCCTGAATTTGCTAAGATTTAGTTCCCCAAATTGACTTCAAATTAATAGTGTCCTTCCAGTAATCATAGCATATAAGGGTCAACTGGTAAACTTGAGATTAGTTTGGGTGAGCATATATTTTTTTGGTGGGGTCGGAACTAATTTGAAATTATATGACGCAGGGTCTGAAGTACCATATTCTGTAAAATACGTGAATTTGGATTTTTTCCTTTTGGAACTCCTTTGTGGGGGAGTTGGACAGTTTTCCCATTGTATGTAATTAAAATGCGGACATTGGCCACAAGCTCTGTGCTAAAAAATTATGTCCATAAGTATGATAACAGAACATATTGGCATAGTTAGCAGAATTAGGATATAAGTCCTCTGATTCGAAAAAAGTATAACACTCAAGTTCCGAAAGCACAGAATTTACGGTATCAACATCCCAGTCATCGAAAGTAACACAGGTACCATTACAACATCCATAGAAACTTTGAACACCTATGGTATCTGCTTGAACTCCGTAGGGCCGAATATGTTGAAAGGAACTGTATGCCAAATAATTCCATCAGTCACCGGAACAGCTGAAATGTTAACGAGGGACGAGTCTCTTTGCAGTTTATGCAATGAAGAATGGGGGGTGAACACCCCGTCAATCAGTTCTGTACCAGAACGTTCCGGGAGGTAATGGCCATTGATGAAGAGGAGAAAAACTGTTGCAAATCCAATTCACATGAACAGAAAAACTAAGGAGCGTATGATACAGACATATATTCAAGGCAGGATAAAATACGTATTTTTTTATCCATGAAATAAAATACAAATCCATGCGGGATACGGATGCAAAGCAGATGAACAGTCTGAAGAAAAATGATCTTGAGCCATATGGTACCCGAATGTTCTCAGCTGGAAAACTGGAGGCCGTGACTCAGCAGTAAGACCCACAAAAATCAATTTCGGAAGGCCTCACCAATGGTGGATCCGTATAAATAACATCCATCGTAGAAGATATTATAATAGAAACAAGTACTGTCAAATTATCGATGGGGGACTCAGCCTCCCCCTGGCAGCTGGGAGAATCAGCTTCAATGGTGCTCACGGGCTGTAAATGAAAGTCTTGTGGAAGTGTATAAGCACTATGTGACATACTAATGAGAATTAGCCACATGGTGACATGTTCAATGAATATAAAGCATTTGTCTTTAGCTCCTGGAAGTGGTGATAAGATCACAGTTCTTATACAATGTATATCAAGGAGTGAACCTGGAGCATGGTATGTCAGGCCGACTACCTTTTTTAACTCCACCTTCTCCTGAACCAGATCTCCAACTTTTGGAAAGCAAACCAGAAACCAGCGTATGGTCTTCAGTACTCTAAGAGAGAGATGCAAGCAAGTGTTTTCGTGACTGAGCGTCACAGAACTTTTGTTGGTCCTGTAAGACAGCACAATGGTTATCGACATCAAAGGTTGTTGCAGCCGCCACAATGTCTGTGCCAACAAGGTCTGGAGCACACATCTTGATGCCAAAAAAGAATTTAGTACAGGATCCGCCCACCCAGAGATCTTTAGTGGAGATTATTAAATGCTTGTTGAACCCCATAGAGATGGTTCAACCAACCACGCCCCCTGTACCTAATAATCTAGACTTTAAGGACTGGTTTAAGTCACGGTTCATTCTTTCCACAACAGAATTGCCCTTGTGCCGATATGGAGAAGAATAAGGCACCTGTACACCCATAGACATCATTGAATTATGGTACGCTTTAGGGACAAAAGCCAGACCATGGTCTGAATGGAAAGTACGACATGCATATGTCCCGATGAAGACTTTCAAGTCTTTAATAACTGTTTGAGCGTCAGCTGAGTATTGCGGCCAAATCCAGAGGAAGCTAGAATAAGTATCAACTGCAATCAAGATACATTTGAATGCAGTACCTTAAAGCAGTGGAGCACAATGATCAAGATAAACACAGCCAAATGGCTTGTTAGAATTTAAGAGAAGTGTTAGCGTTGGACAAAACACAGTAGAGCTTTTAATCTGCTTAGAGATATCACAATAAGCTTTGCCACCAATAGTGGTGATATAAGAGAAAAATTGTGTCTGTGACTCCCGCAGGAGCAGAATATACACCTTCATGTGTGGCAACAATTAAAGCCTGTATGCCTTCATAGTTGGGAATTACACAATCGCCAACTCCAGGAATAGTTACAAAAGGAACATTCTGGTCGTTTACGCAATAAGAGTATTTTAGAAGCAAAGAACTCCCACAGCTGGGTGAAGATAAGGACTGATGTAGGCAATATCCCTGGGGGACGTATATTGTCGCTTTCAGATCTCAACTGCATCCACATGGCGAACAGACAGGGATAAGGGTGGTGTTTATAATCAGACATGAATCAGTAAGGGAAAGGGGAAGTGGCTATGTTACCAAAGAGATGGCACTTATCATAGACAATCAGCTATTGTAGACATATTATGCAATTACTGTAATGTGCCAGTTGTTCAGTTGGAAAATAAAAGAAGAGTATTTTAGAAGGAAAACCCCTAGTTAAAGTTTTGCTATTTTTAAATGCATTTACGGCACCAAGTTCTCATAATTGATAAGAGTTTTTGAGCATGTAACTGCTTCTATTTTACCTATAGCCACTGTAAATTTGCCTGCTTCATCAGCCAGAGAATTCCCTAAAGCATGTGTTCCCACATGTTGATGACTCAATGTATGTATTACCTAAGTTAGTGGCAACCTATCTTTATGATCTGCCACTTAAACCCAAAGCAGTTTGTGCTTGATTGTGCTACCCTTTGAATCTCTTTACTCATTTTGTCACCATAAATGCAAATTGTCATTAAAAGACTGTACACAGTAATATGAATCACACAAAATAAGTGTGGGGAATTTAGGATTCGCATTTTTAACTGCAAGAAGCAAAGCCCTCAGTTCAGCTAACTGCACAGTACAGTCTCCTAAAGACAGTGTGCAAGTTATTTGGGGTGTGAAAAACACTATCTAACCCAACACCAAGAACAATGTCATATGCAACAGAGCTGCTGCTTAGATCGTATAGCAGGTTGAGCTGAACAGTCAGTGTAAATAACAGGTATATACTGAATAAGAGGCAGAACTGTAGAGGGCAAAGGGTAGACCTGCTCGTACTGTAGAAATGATTGTGCTTGTAAAGAAGGGTCGAAGACAAAGTTTACATCTACGGCTGTTAAGGACTTAACCCATTATATTCATCAAGGACGAAGGGGTTAGGTGTTAAGAACACTAGCTTTTCTGAGAGCCTTTAAGGCCGGCACAGGAGTGATAAGAATAATGTATTTCCCTTGTGCAAGGGGCCGGTCTTTAAGGCTGGCGGTCAGCATTTTTTTAGTGGAAGCAAAACAAATTTCTTCAGTGGAATATAAATGTGATTTATATGCTATAAGAACTGTTTCACCCTCATTAAAGGTAACATATGTAAATCCAATTGCACCTGAAAACAACTCAGATGACGAGGTTTGTGGTATTAACACGTATATGCAAGTGTTGTGTTGTAGGCAAGTCAGATTGTAAAGATTTGAGTGTTTCTGTGTGGTCTGATGTCCAAGATGAAATGGAAAAATCAGCATCTATTAATTCATAAATGGGTTTTATGAGTTGGGCATAATCAGGTATGTATGTCCTGCCAAAAGTAAAAAACACAGCAGGAACTGTAATTGTGTGTTTGGAGGTTTTAATTAGGCAAATTTTTCCAACGAAGGAGGGGCAACACTCTTTACTTCACTGGTAAGAAAAGGATACTCAGGAAAGCTATGATAGATGTTTTTAAGTTGATCTTGTAACCAAGTTCAGCATATCACAACATTATGTGATCCACTCTTGCCAAGCGGGCATTTAAATTCATTGCCCGTCAGGTAGATTTCATCCACATAGGACAGAGCATCAGAGTCTATTTTATGATGATTCAACATAATTCGAGCTACAGAGACACCTGGGCTATTCTTATAGTCAATAGGAAGACGAGCATAGCACATTTGAAAGCCTAAGGTGCTAAAGGCAGACCAGTAATGGCTATCAGGAGCTAAATTGTGACAGAAAAAACTATTGACAATATCCAAAATGATTTTGTAATTTTTACGGAGGACTTTATTAATAAGAGTGGTGCTATACGTATTTTGCACTGCAAATGTGCATGTATAACTATTCTAATATTTATAGTCTATGACTATGCAATAGGAATGATCAGGTTTCAAAACCGGAAAAAGAGGATTACTCATTTGAGATACACAGGGTTCAATTACTCCCTGGTAAGAATTTCCTTAATGCGGACTTTAGCATTTCATTTAATAAGATACTGTGGTTGTACTTGATGTTTGGACCGTATAGGAATGACACGGTAAAGCGATTTTTTATCCCAATCAGTGTGGTTACAATACAGTGCAATGGCCAATGCAAGGGCCCCTTCAAATGCATAAGCTTGTTTCACTTTGTGTGGAACAAGGTGTAAAAAAGAAGGGAGAATTATCCTCAACTTGGGGGGAATGTAAGAACAAAAGGTGGGGGCCTTTTTGATTCCACCAAAAGTGTGTCATAAGACGTGGTTAAGTTGTCTCAAAATATTGCTTTATTGGTGTCCGGCATACTATGGTGACTTCTGCCGGGCTGTTGAGGACAGTCAATGCCCAACTCCTGTTCAGGAAGAGGGTTCTCACTGTCTGTGGCATATTTACCAGGTTTTTAAGCAAACTCACAGGCTGTTCTGGCATCCTTGTCAGAGCTAGATTTGCCAAGTGGTGATACTAAAGGTATGATTCCCAAACTATTGCGCCCTGAAGACATATAGACATTAGCTATAATAACTGACAACTTGTGTTCGCAGTCGGCTACCTGCACAGAGGTAAGTCGCTGACGTATAACCAAAGACACTGCTTCACCTTTAACATTAGAAAGTTAATTCAACAATAGGATGGTGGCTGTGGAGATCAGTGCTCACTGCTTTAACAGTACAAAAGGTGACTATATAAACAAGTTAGTTATGCAAATGTCCATTTATCAGTTGGTGCTCTGGAGGAGGAGAAGCCACCCGATCTCCCTCAGTGGGAAAGATGTTTTTCCAAATCAGTTTTAATGGGTTTCTCCGAGCACTCAAAAATATTTCAAGTGTCGAGGTAATGCTATCAACTTGTTCTTTATTAAGCTATTAGAATTTTTCTAGCCTTTTCAGCCAACACGTTTGACATCTTAAGCTGTTGTCATGACAGCAGACTTCATCAGGTCATGTCAAATATATTATCAGCTTATCTTCTATTCCAGGATTAAAAGGTAAAATGTAGACACGATCAAAAAATTATATGATTCTTGCTGACTCAGAGGGCCCGATTCACAGAACAAACTTAAGACTAAATCCTAAACTTAGTACCATTCTTGTATTCACAGAATGCACCTAGTACTTCTGGTATTCACAGAATGAACTTACTACTTTTGCTATTCACAGAATGAACTTAGTACTTTTGCTATTCACAGAATGGATTTACGACTACTAAACTTACGTCCGCACTCGGGCCGGAAATTCCGGCCCGGAGGCGGAGCTTCCGGCCCGGAGGCGGGGCTTCCGGCCCAGAGGTGGGGCTTCCGGACCGGAGGCGGAGCTTCCGGCCCGGAGGTGGAGATTTCGGCCATAGCTAAATCGGCCGGAATCCCCACCTCCGGGCCGGAAGCTCCGCCAACGGGCCGGAAGCTCCGCCTCCGGGCCGGAATTTCCGGCCCGAGTGCGGACGTAAGTTTAGTAGTCGTAAATCCATTCTGTGAATAGCAAAAGTACTAAATTCATTCTGTGAATAGCAAAAGTAGTAAGTTCATTCTTTGAATACCAGAAGTACTAGGTGCATTCTGTGAATACCAGAATGGTACTAAGTTTAGGATTTAGTCTTAAGTTTGTTCTGTGAATCGGGCCCAGAATGTCTTGAGTGGAGACTGGGTGCAAGCAGTAATGACGGCTCTGTATCCTTGGCTTTCATTAGAAAATGAATCATTTTCAGACAACAGGAAAATTATTCATAAGTTCATCTCCAAATTGAGGGCAGGACCTGCCCGTGCTCATTCTGTATTTGTTTGAGGATGATCAGTAGAACGGCCATCGAGGGAGTGCCATATCAAAGAGTATAGACTGTAGCAAAAATAATCCCCCAGGTGTTGCAGTCAGCCAGAGTGGGAACCAGTCCAGTGGGTGAGCACATAGATAAAATTATGTGCTTGTACTGTGGCCTGTAAGGGGAAACACAGCTTCAAGTTGATCAATTTTTTGGCCAATCCAAAATGGTATTTCCTCATGAATAGTGGGTCTTTTGCCCTTAACTGAATTAACAAATACAGGACTAATTAGAGGTGCTGAAGGCAACTGGTCTTGTGCTTGCAGGCTAAGTCTAGCTGGACCATCTACTAATGTACAAAAATTGAGTTAGGTGTCAATAGAAGACAAAAAGTATATTATACAAAGTAAGGGTTTGTACTAGGTTCAAATTACCTAAATCTGGATATGGTGTCTATCCAACCAGTTCCAGTCATGTGGCCCCAACATTACTGAGAGGACCTATTCGAGCAGGCCCCAGAACATGGGGAAGGGTGCCATTAAACCAAGTCTGGTGTTTGCAGACTGTAAAAAGAATTTCAATAAGAGCATAAGGTTGATATGCTGCGAGTGCCTCTGGTATTATGTAGTCTTGAAAAGTATTAGTGCTAGCGTCCATAGCTGGAAATGTGACCCAAGAATAAAGAACTTCAAAGCAGAATGCAGCATCCCGTTCTAATTCAAAAATCACAGGAGCTCCCATGCTCCCACATTAGGGACTCCATATTGCTGTAAACTGGCATAGACTACCTTGTTGGTAGTTGGCCCCAATTGCAATAGGTTGCACCGTAAGTAATTTTATAACAGATTCAAAGAGTAGCACAAACAGGGTTTAAAACCTTTTAATATTCAAGCTTCAAAAACCAACATAACTAGGTACTACCTAAAACTGTGGCGGATCCCCAACACTACGGACATCTATGATACAAAGGTTCAAGGGTATTGTGGACAAGCACATGCACTACTCAGGGTTCCCTCATGTAAGTACCTGAACAAAACATTGGCAGAGCCATGTTACAGGGATTCTGCTTAGGAAAAGAACTATGCTTGGGACCATACAACATCAGCATGTAGGGACTGAGTTACCATACTACCTTCTAATCGATGAGCCAGAGTTCAACTAACTACAGTGCCTCATGTACCCTCCTAACTTTTCCAGAGAAACAAGTGAGTTGGCACATCAGAACACAACAATCTCAATCTCTCGGGCGTTGCAATAACAGGACACAACCTTTCACACTCTCACTCGTGCTTGTCTACAATAAGATAAACAAGAGACACAAAGGAAGATTAGAATATTTATTTAAACTATCATGTTCTAAGGTGCAGTATTTGAGCCACAATTAGAAGACAAATGGATAGCTAAAAATATTGCTAGCATGGTTAACAACGAATACCATAAAAAGCCCTGCCATGTTATAAAACAGATTAGCCTATACCCCCCCTTCTACTTAGGCTGACTGAATATATATTGAAGATATCTGGGATGAGTGGTAGACCCTGTACCTTAGCATACATAAATGGACATTCTACATCTCAGATGACGTGGTAATCTTGCGTCAGGACCTTCACTCAGTGAGTGTTTTAGAACTCTATTTAGAACTCTTGTCCTTAGATATATGACAAGACATGTGCTCACAAACAGCAGCCGCATTCTCATGTTCTGTCTAGGGGCTAGTGTCTGACAAGATAGAATAACAAGGGGCATTGTTGCTTGACCTTGTCTCTGGTGTACTGAAGCCCCAAAGAAGGAGGGAACTTGAAAACATATGCAGGTTCTGTGTTAAAATACAATGTGGCACAAAAGCAAACGTGTTTATGTAATAACTTATGCAAAAAAAAGCGACCTACAATGTGAACAATGTGTACGACTAGGTTAACATAGGGAAAACGACAATGGGCCATGCAAGAAACACAAGACTGTTTTAGCTGCTGCATATATAGCTACTTTGGTGAACGGTTCTATATTTCTTTAACATTTCTTGTTCTTCATTTTTACAACTTTTTGTGGCATTTTATTACCATAGAGGGAAAAGATGTGCATTATGTTAATGATAAACTCAAACAGGACATTTCTCTACCTCTGGTCTGCGGAAACATCTTTAGCCACATCATTGGAAGAATTACAGGCTGTCGGTTCTAACACTGACAATATTCCCTTAGGAATTAAAATTATTTTCAAATATATGGCTGGTCTGTCTATAGAAGGTACAGAAAATGCAGTCAAAATTCAAGATAATAAATCAAAAATAGTTGGTCTATTGCCCATTACAGCGAAAGTTCTTCCGGTGAGCAATCTTTTACTGGATTTAGAAAACCGAAATAGGCAATATAATTTGTGCATTTCTAACCTGCCTGAAAATTGAACTTGATAAAGTGCATTGGATTCCATAATATTGCAAACCAGGTCAAACAAAACTTAGCCAAGTGATCTTCAAAGTTCAGCAGCATCACCATTTAGTGATGATAAGGAAAGCTTCAAGAGATATTCGATCTCTCCTCGTTAATGGTACCAAAATGTTAATTCATCAAGACTTCACCAAAGAGACAGTTAAGATTTAAATATGGCCTTTGTGATACCTCCACTATGAGAATTTGGAAAGACAGCATCTCAAAATCATTCCACTGCCCAAATGACCTCCACGCCTTCTTAGAACAATATTTTCCTCCATCTATGGATACTAAGAGACTTCCACCTGAGATTATTGTATTTACTATTTCTCCTCCATTTTTTGGCTAGCCTTTAGTATGATATTGCTATTTCAGGGCATTGTTTCCTTTGCCTACTCTTGTACATGTATGTGAGTGATTCCATCTCTTTATTAATGTTTTCATGTTGTCTTTTATATGTCAGTCTTTGTCGTTCTTTTTCCTTTGGTTCTTTTACATTTAGTTAGTATTTCCTGCAGATGATCCAACCTTTTAGAACCATTTCACTTCTGAGGTTCTCAGATTAGGTAACATCTCCCTTATTGTAGGAGGTGACTTTACCTGATATGCGAACCTCTGTTATACTGAGTTTCTTCCACTGCATATAACCCTCCCAAAGCACTTTATGCACTCAAGATTTTCTGTAAAACCACTAAACTTGTGGTTATTTGACACTTACACCACCAACCGCTAAATATTTTCCTTTGCTTTCTAATTCTTACTCTTGAATAGATTATTTACTAACCTCACATAACTTAGTTAATTCAATTTCAAACCCTATTATTAGCAATATTGATATTTCTGACCATGCGCTCACTTCTCTGGTTTTACAACGGCATACAACTCCTCCTAATTCTTAACCTAGATGGCGTATGAATGTTGATGTTGCTCTCAATGATGATAATAAGTCAAAAGTTGTATCTGCTATCAATGATTATTTTTCATTTATTCCTGAAAGCATTACTTTTCACATGAACCATAGGGATGCGTTTAAAGCTTATATAAGAGTGGTAACAATATCTATAATGACACATGAAAATAAATAATTAAATTCGAAACTTAAAGAATTGGATAAACAAATAGCTATATGTGAACACCAATTTATTATGTCTCAGAATATTACTTACAAATTACATTTACAAAAACATTGCAATTAATTCAACTCACTTTTAAGCAAAAGAGCTGGCATATAGGTTTCAAATAACAAGGCTAAATTCTATTTCAATGCTAAGAGATCTAGGAAGCTTCTGTCATATTACCTTCATATTAAAAACGGCAAAAATAAAACAAATGATATTCATGTACCTAATGGAAAAATTGCCTTAACCCATACAGAAATTGTTCATGATTTTTTATAAGTTTACTCTTCTGTTCACAAAAGACCTACTTCTACAGGCAATCATATTAATGACACGTTTTTAGAGACTTGTGGTTTTTCTGCAATCTACCAATCAGTTAAATCCAAAGTAGGCTTGCCCATTTCCACAGAACAGATTGTGTTAGCCATTAAATCACTGAAACCACTTAGTGCAGCAAGTACAGATGGCATCCCAACAGAATTTTACAAATCATTTTCTCCTCACCTGTTACATCAGTTGATCCAAATATTTGATCACTTTAGTACTACTGGGGCAACTTCAGGCTCCTTCACTGAAGCGTTGTTCATTGTTCTCCCAAAACCAGACAGATAAAGATCATACCAAAGTTTCTAACTTTCGATCTTTAGTTGATCAAGATTTATCAAGATTGTAAACAGAGTGCAACAGTTGTAGCTGCAAGAATAACCCCCATTATTTCTAATGTTATTCTTGTAGATCAATCTGGAATTATGAAAACAGATACTCTGTTAATAACACTCAACTTTTGTTCCATGCAATGAAAGGTAGACCATCTATCTATCTGCCCTCTGGCCTTTTGGCAACTAATGCTGAAAAAGCTTTTGATAAAGCCCATAGGTAATACTTATTCTGCACTCTTTATGCAGTCAATTTTGGAAATTCATTGATATGTATGATATCAGCTCTCTACTCCTGTCCCACTGCCAGACTATTTATCACTGGCCAATTTTACAGCACTTTTCAACTTTTACTTGTTTTACTGGCTATTGAACCGTTATTTCTAACCATCAGATTTTCTAATGAAATTCAAAGTCTTACCATCAACAATGTACCATTAAAGTCTCTGGTTATGTAGATGATTTTCTTTTATACATTAGTTATCTAGAATCCTCCATTCGTCATTTACTCACACTTATACAACACTTTTCCCAGGTTTCAGGATACACATAACATTAATAAAGCTGAGATTTTCCCTTTCAATGTCGACTGCACTCCAGATATGCTCACAAATAATGATATAAGATGGCAAGTTTTAATAATAAAATATTTACTTATTCAATTCTCTCACTCTATTAAAAATAAATTACTTTGAACTACGATCACATTCTCACTAAAATTAAGAATACATTTCACAACTGGTCTTCCTTACATTTATCTTGGTGGGGTACAATTAAGTCTATCAAAATGGGTATTGCCACTCAAATGTGTTTTTTTTTATCTATGCTGCCAATGTGATTGCCTCTTCAGTTTTATAAACATCTAGATAACCACAGATCTACATTTATTTGGAATAACAAACCCCCTTGGTTAAGATACCAAATATTCTAAATTGCAAAAGTTAATGGCGGTCTTGGCTTGCCAGATTTTCTTAAATATCATAAGACTTTTATTTTGAAACAAGGTTTGGTGTGGTTTAGGCACATTGACTTATCAAATTCACCCACATGGCTTCATATTGAACAAGGAATGGTTGCACCCTTTCCTTTACTTGTGGTATCGTCCACGTCTAATTTTTCTACAACAGTAAAATTCTCTATCATTCTTAAATTCACCAAATCAAGATTTGGCTTCATTAATTGAATCACCTATTTCAGCTCCTATGAACGTTATGTTGTGGTATAACCTTGATAATGTTAAATCATATAATTAAATCCTGGATTGAAGCAGGTATTTTATTTAAGAGATATTTATCACAATAATACCTTTATAACTTTTTCTGAATTGCATCAAAAATGTCTTTTACCGTCCACTGATAGTTCTGAATATGACCTTTTATGCAACTCAGTTATTCATTCTTTTCCAAACAAATTACCTGATATCATTATCTCTGATTCAGAAAATTACAACAGACTTTGCACCCCCTAGCCCCCATCAACCTCCTCATGCCAACCAACGCCCACCAACACCAGCTCACCTAGTGGAACACACGCACCGGAAACCAAGCAGCATCCATCATGAGACCAATCCACTCCGAAGACCCAGCTGACCCCTGCCTCTATCACATATTTAACCTCAGCAATCAAGCCATCAGCAAAGAACTCACCAAGGTCCTCAAATCCTCAATCACCAATGCCCACTTTCCCCAAAAATGGAAACATGACAACGTGAAGACGCTACTAAAGAAACCATCCACTGACCCAGGAGATCCCAAGAACTACAGACCCATCTCCCTGCTCCTCTTTCCAGCCAAGGTCATCGAAAATGCTATCAACGTCCAGCTATAAAGACATCTAGAGAACAACAACCTTCTGGACCCCTCCCAAGACGGCTTCAGAGCAAACCACAGCACCGAGACAGCTCCCGTTTCAGCAATGGAAAACATCAGAATGCTGTTAGAGCACAGAGAAATAGCATCTCTCATCCTCTACGACCTCTCAGCAGCCTTCAACACCATATCCTATGACACACTGATCAACAGACTTTACTGGATCGAAATCCAAGGAGCAGCTGTCAGTGGATCACATCCTAGCTCACAGGATGAATGCAGAAGATCATCCTCCATCCTCCTCGCTCCCTTTGAACATCACCTGCGCTGCACCTCAAGGCTCCTCCATCAGCCCAACCCTCTTCAATGTATACACCCCTGGCTAGCATCATCAGGGGCCATGGACACAACATCATCTCCTACGGCGACAGCACCCAACCCATCCTTTCCCTGGCAAACAACCCAACAACCATCAAAGACAAGTTCCAAAGATGAATGAAGGAAGTGGTCATCTGGATGAACAACAACTGTCTCAAACTCAACACAGACAAGACAGAAGTACTCATCTTCGAGAAACACAAGGACTCCCTATAAAATAATGAAGATGGCCAACTGAGCTGGGCCCTACCTTCAAACCTACCAAACACTCCTGCAATCCCGACACCATCCTCGACAGCCAACTATCCTTGAAGAAGCAGGTCAGCGACATCTCCTCTGCTTGCTTCCTTACCCTCCAAATGCTCAGGAAAGTCTTCAGGTAGTTCCCACTCAGCACCGGGAGAACTGTCACACAAGCTCTCATCATAAGCAGACTCAACTAGAGCAACTCCCGCTACATAGGAATCACCACCCATCTCATGAGAAAACTCCAGACCATCCAGAGCACAACAGCCAGACACAATCTCGACCTCCCCAGACAGACACAGATCAATAAGGCTATCAGTCGCAAAGAGATGCCAGTTCAAGCTGCTCACCCATGCTTACAAGGCACTACCCAACCAAGGATCGGCATTCCTCATCCCTCAACAAATGAGTGAATTTCCACCAACCTACCGGGAGTGGTTCAGTCGGCTAAGGCAATTACTTTGAACCTATGAAGTATTAATCAATGCAAGATAAGTCTAATACCTTTCTTTATAGAGTTCTGATCAGAATGTATATTTTAGAATCTTCTCAATAGATATCTTCAATTCGATAACACAATGAATGTGATTCCTACAGGAGTCACATTCATTGTGTTATTGACTTGAAGATATCTATTGAGAAGAATAGAACATCTACACTCTGATTTGTACCCTGATCAATTCACAAAGATTCCAGTTGAATTGAAGGATTCTTCACTTCCCTTCTCTGATTTATCCCGATGAGATTCCAACCTGAAGGTGGTCTCTCTGCTTATAAATTGGTGTGATAAGTCAATGCCCCACCACCACTGCTTTTTAAGTTAAATATCATAGTTTGAGATTTTTGCATATCGTTGCATGCCTTGAACTCAAACCTACCCTTCTACACACACCCTTGTTGTGGGAGTGTTTAGCTTGACAGGGAACTGGCTGTCCACTGGTGTTGTCTGCTTGTCCTAAGGATGACCCGCCATGACGCTTACCTATTCGCACATACTCCAGGGTCGAAACGTCGATGTTCATTTCAGTCTATGTCCATCAGGTCTCTTGGCCCCAAGAATTAGAAAGAATACATAGGAGTTACTTGAGATTATGTGTTTAAAATTGGAAAGGACATACACCCTCTTAGCTGTATTTTTGTATATTGTGTACATATTTGTATGTCTTTTACTACATGTGTATAATTTCACACAGTCATGTATGTCACCTTTTTTTGCTTTATTCACCGCATTTTCATGTCACTGATGTCATTGATGTTATTGAATTTGACAGCCATATATGATTTTAAAAGTAAATATTTTTTCATACCAAGAATTAATTTCATTTATGTGTGTACCCACAGAAGTCTATAAAGAAAGGTATTACACTTATCCTGCAATGATCAATACGGTTCAAAGTAATTGCTCTACCCGAAAGAACCACTTGATCAAACAGTGGAGGCCGCTTCTTCTCTCACCTGTCGGCCATGACCTGGAACACTTTCTCTCTGCATTCCGGATCCTCACCATAGCTCCTGCAGTTCAGGAAGGACCTCAAGACCTGGATGTTCTACCAATAAGCACAGGCAATATGATCCAGCTGCATGAACCCCACAGTGCCTCGAGACCCTTACGGTTGAAGCAGCCACACTTTACAAATCCTGATTCATTGATTGATTGATTGATTGATTGATTGATTCAGACATTGTCTGCACTGCCTCATGCTGTTTGAAAATTTTACAAAATAAATAATAATTCAAATGATGACAAAATAAATGATCTTCATAGTTTTTGGAATAATTAACTTAGCAAACCTGTTTTTTTGGATACTTGGAGAAAAATCTGGCTGAAAAATATTTTTTGTTGGCCTTCTGTCACTTTAAATCAAACTAACTCATTTATTCAATTTAATTGTTTATCGACTCCCTTGAAACTATTTGCTTTAAGGCTTTTGGATTCCCCGATTTGCTGGCATTGTAATTTGAGTCCTGGCTCTTTAAGACATGTTTTGTTTGATTGTCCTATTTTTTTAAATTTTTAGAAAGATGTTTGGAATGATATTAGGAAAATATTCAATATTCTTATGTCATGCTTATTTGTTAATCTATCTAATTGTTCACTACATTGTTGGAATTGCATAACAAAATAATTGAATATTTGCTGTCTTCTGCTCTTAAAATGATTACAACAAACAGGAAAAATGCTTCTTTATTATCAGTTTATGCCTGGTGAAGTTTTATTATTTTTACTAGACGTGGAGCTAATTTCGCTATTTTGGACACCAGTTGATGTTTATATTGCATCATATTAATAATATTGACTATTAAAAGTTGATAAATTAGTATGTTACATTTAATGTGCTTCCCTTGAAGATTAGTAGCTCTAGTTGGTTCTCTTTATACTTATTCATAGTTTTAACCATTAGTAGCTTCTATATTAAATTTTCAAGTATATTCCTTATTACAATATGCATTTCAATATTCAGATTTTATATGTATCTTTTCGGTGCTCATTTTTGTATTGTCTCTTCATTTACATTTTTTTAATGACAATATATATAATTTGAACACAAAGTATATATAGAAAAAGGTCCTCTTGTTGCACTGTAGGACTACTTATAACCTGCTGTGCCAGGCCATGATGCTTTTCTTCTACACCCTGGGAGTGAGGGGGCCGTTGTTGGAAGAATTCTGGAATATATATATATATTTATATAAATATATTTATATATTTATGTGTGTATATATATATGTGTGTGTGTATACCTGTAGGGGGAGGGCTATATATGCTAATTAGGCCTGGGCGAAGCACTACGCTACGCTCGCGTAGTTTGCGAAGTTCGCGCTACTTCGCACTACGCGAACTGCACGTAGCACAGTGCGAACACGCGTAGCGTAGTGTTGCGTAGTGCTGCGGTCATTTTTTGCTTGCTCGCGGTCCTCAACGTCAAGTTGGCGACCGCGAGCAAGCAAAATGACATCCTGGCGAGACTTTTTCCTTGTTCGCGATCGCGAGCATGGAAAATAAACCTCCCGGCGAGATTCACAACGCGAGAAGGTCAGGTTTCTCATTGCGAGGGGTCGCGTATGCTCGCGACCGCTCGCGATGAGAAACTACCAGTTCGCGTTGAGAAAGCTGCAGCTCGAGGAAAAATCTACTCGAGCAGCAGAAAACTACAGCTCGCACTGTGCAAGATGCCATTTTCAATGATTGCACAGTGCCGGTTGCTTGTCCGCACTGTGCAATCATTGAAAACAACATCTTGCACAGTGCGAAAATGTTACTTCGCAGTTCGCGAAGTGCTACGCGTAGCTCGCGTAGTGCGAACTTCACTTTGCGTAGCTTCGCGAAGTGCTACTTCGCGAACTACGCCCACCCTTAATGCTAATACTGTTTGGGTGCCAATTTGATTGGCAAAGGCTTCTGCAAAATTCCACGATTCCTGAATTGTAAAAGTGACCACGTGGTTTATGTGCTGCAGTGCACCTGCCCTTTAACATACATAGGAAGCACAATCCACATGGCACACATAATAATTTTGCAACATCTTAGGGCAGTAAAGAATAAAGATCAATCATACCCTGTTGCTAGGCATATAAATGAGGTTCATGGGGGCAGAGAGGAAGACCTGACATTTTATCTAGTGGATTCGGTCCCGAGATGAAGAAGAGGTGGGAACAGAGAAGCTAATTTGAGAAAAATGGAATCGAGGTATATTCTGATGTTTGACTGTAAAACTCCAAATGGGCTAAACAGTGATGAAGAAATGCATGTTCATTTGACATAAATAATTGAAAAATGGAATGAAGACCAGTTAAGTAAATCTTCGTTTCTTTAAGATTTTAGACATTTCTCCAGGAATATTCTTTAGTGTAAGATAGGTGAATCGGACAAAGTATAAACTCTAGTTGGGCCAGTTGATGAATTTTGGACTTGAGGGATGTAACCTATATAAACAATGGCCAACTAGGCGTTGACAGTATTTAGATGGAAAATGCTATATGAGGAAGGAAGAAACCTGCTAATTCCATAGGCACTTGCACTTTAGTATATATTGGAGAACATCTGCGTAATTTGCACAAATAGCATAGGAATACCTCTTCCAGATATTTCATCCCGAGAGGGAACAGTGGTAAACTTTAATGCATATGCACTTTCAGTTGTGAAATTTGCACAATTTTGCATGATTTGCACATTATTGTGAAATTAGGCTATGCTACTATGATAGTTAGGTGCACTGGCACTTTATTGTTTTTGCGTAGTTTTGCACAAATATACTTGTGAGCGAATGTTTTATGTTAGCAGAACTGAAATTAGCATTTATGTCAGGTCTGTGCACCAAATGGTATATTGAGATTCTGCAGGAGTGAAGAAAATTACAACATACTGCTATCATGAGAAGCTGTGATTCAGTGCGCTTGCACTTTATTCTTTAGCAGATTTGCACAAAGCACTTGCACTTTATATACCAACCAAAAATGCAATCCTAATATTGTAGATGGAGGGAATTATCATGAAATGTAGAGTTGGGATTTTGTGTATTTTTATCCACATAATGGTTGATATTTTCATACAGAACTACCGAATACAGAAATAATAAGCACTATGAGAACTATCATTCCATCAAGTGTGATCCTGGTGGCAGCAGGTGACCACATGGTTAACGCATAAGCCTAATGTTTTTGTGAAATAAAAAGAGATCCATCCCAGATACATGAAAAGTATGGAACAATAAAGTTAGTTGCATTGTATGCAAAAATTAGTCGACAGCCATTTTGAAGCCAGTATGGAAAAAAGAAAAAAAGTGCAAAAGATAAATTGGAAAAAACAGATGTGTGCATGAAACATTAAAGAATGTTGATAAATGAGGATAAAAAAAATTAAAACAGTGTGCAAAAAATTGAAAGAGAAAAAAATAAATGACATACACACAGTCTATTGTTGGTTTCTATGAGCATGTGATGTCAGAAAAAAAGAGTTCAAAATGTGGAATTGTAATGGTGCTCGTTGTTTGAGCAAGGCAGGGGATCCTGCCAAAATGTTTAGCAGCCTTTCCAACAAAATAATCCTATGTTCGATATGCAGCGTCGTCTTTCTGGTTAAAGAGTGGCAACCAGAAGTGGTGAAGGAGATATGCATATGTATATATATATATATATATATATATATATATATATATATATGTATATATATATATATATATAATCTACTGGTGGTCGCCAGTAGATAGTTATAGTTAGGACCGTGTTTCCATAGGAAATCCGCAACATTCTATTTGGAATAACTTTAGCGCCGGTTGACGAATCCTCGCGAAATTTTCAAAATAGGTGGGGCGCTCCGCTCCGCTCCTACCCTGAAAGTCTCGGGGGAATTCGTCAAGCGGGGGCTGAGAAAAAAGGGGGGGCCCAAAATGCGTTTTCCCCATGCAATTTTCCATAGGGACCTTTAGTCCAAGGTACAGCCCGAACGGCTGAACAGAATTACTTGAAATTTGGCAAAGAGGTAGTCCTCAGGTCAGGGAAGTGCCTTTTGCAGGTCTGGTGTCAATCTGTTCAGTAGTTCCTGAGAAAATCAAAAGTAAAATCATATATATATGTGGGCGGAGCCTAACCACACATCTCATCCTGAGATCTGATTGGCTGTCAGCACTTCATCCAAGAAGTGTTGGCAGCCATCTTGGGACCAATATACATGATAGCACCTCATTAAAAAGCATTGCAGTTAATAGAAGGTTTTAAGACTTTAGTTACATTATAAATCATTTGTTGATGGTACTATACTCATTTTAGGAATTGTGGTATGTTCTAAGGTGATTTCACCATGTGAAAAAGCCTTCTGCTGGGATATCATGATTGAGAGAAAAATATTTTCTCATGTTTTTCCCACAGAGGTTTGGAAGGTGATCTATAAGCTAAACTGAGAGCTTATTTTCTGTAAATTCACATTATCTTTCTCAGTCATGTGAGAATGAAGTCTGACATTCTCAGTAAAACATGTACATCCAACAAGGGCAGAGACTGTCAGTTGATTCCTTTGTGTTCTACTGCAGCTTCCCAGAGTGTTCCAAAGAACAACTAGAGCGCTAAAAGTCCTACTTATGATAAACGTATGGCACACCTGAAGCCATCTTGCTTGGATTAAAGTGGTAACTCTTAAAACATTTAATTTAAAAAGGAACAAAATGAGGGGGTTCATTTTTCCATAAAAAGTATGATTAGTGCTGCAGAAAGAAAAATTAGGGCACATTTTGAGTGACTTCTCAAATCCTCTTCTATTTCATTAAACAATTCTGATGTGCAGACTGAAACATGCGCTTTCAATACCAGCAGCAGTTTTCCCCGGTGAGCAGTAGCTTTACTACAGTGATTTAATGAGCAAAAAGAGTGCTAACATTCTGAATTTATGGCAAATGTGTGACACATCTGAATGCCTTCTTGTTGGAATCAAAGTAAAAAACTGAAAGTATTTCCTACTGAGGAGACTGCAGTAAATGAGGAAATTAGGAAACTTCATAACAAATAAGTCTCCCAAGATGGCCACCAGAGACAAAAGAGCCCAAATGTAGCCCAAATATCACCCAGATGTAGCCCAAGTATAGCCTAATGACAGAATGTCCCAGAGTGTTCTTAAAAACAACTAGAGCGCTTACTGTCTTCATTATGACAAAAGTATGCCACACCTGAAGCCATCTTGATTGGAATAAACTGGTAACACTTAAAACATTTAATTTAAAAAGGAACAAAATGAGGGGGTTCATTTTTCCATAAAAAGTATGATTAGTGCTGCAGAAAGAAAAATTAGGGCACATTTTGAGTGACTTCTCAAATCCTCTTCTATTTCATTAAACAATTCTGATGTGCAGACTGAAACATGCACTTTCAATACCAGCAGCAGTTTTCCCTGGTGAGCAGTAGCTTTACTACAGTGATTTAATGAGCAAAAAGAGTGCTAACATTCTGAATTTATGGCAAATGTGTGACACATCTGAATGCCTTCTTGATGGAATCAAAGTAAAAAACTGAAAGTATTTCCTACTGAGGAGACTGCAGTAAATGAGGAAATTAGGAAACTTCATAACAAATAAGTCTCCCAAGATGGCCACCAGAGACAAAAGAGCCCAAATGTAGCCCAAATATCACCCAGATGTAGCCCAAGTATAGCCTAATGACAGAATGTCCCAGAGTGTTCTTAAAAACAACTAGAGCGCTTACTGTCTTCATTATGACAAAAGTATGGCACACCTGAAGCCATCTTGATTGGAATAAACTGGTAACACTTAAAACATTTAATTTAAAAAGGAACACAATGAGGGGGTTCATTTTGCCATAGAAATTATGATTAATGCTGAAGAAAGAAAATTAGGGCACATTTTGAGTGACTTCTCAAATCCTCTTCTATTTCATTAAAAAATTCTGACATGCAGACTGAAACATGCACTTTTAATACCAGGAGCAGACTTCCATGGTGAACAGTAGTTTTACTACAGTGATCTAATGAGCAACTAGAGTGCTAACTTTCAGAATTTATGGCAAATGTGTGACATATCTGAATACCTTCATGATGGAATCAAAGTAAAAAACTGAAAGCATTTCCTACTGAGGAGACTGCAGTACATGAGGAAATTAGGAAACTTCATAACAAATAAATCTCCCAAGATGGCCACCGGAGACAAAAGAGCACAAATGTAGCCCAAAATCACCCAGATGTAGCCCAAATATAGCCCAATGACAGAAGTGTGCAAAACACTTATTATTTTGTGTTTTTGCAGTGTTATATAGTGCAGACTTGTCAGGTATTGGAGTGCTTTACATGAGCATTGGTTACATCACACAAGAACAAATTCATTTTCGTTGTAGACATGGGGAGACTAAGTGATTTGACCAGAATCACAGAATGTCGAGCTGAAGCAGAAACTCCAACCTGGTTCCCCAGTTGCAAAGTCTGCAGTTTTGGAAGTAACACCACATCCTCTCCCCTAAGTGCAACATTTAATCAAGTGGTCAACTGGATAAAAAAACATAAAGATAACAAATAATTTAAAAGTGCTTTGTCGCTATTTGAAAACTCAGAAAATGTGTCCTTATTTTAGTCTTTTAGAGCACTAACCATAATTTTGATGCCAATAAGACCCTCTCATATATGTAATTTCTAAAGGTAATGCTCTAGGTATTACAGTTTTGATTACATCAAGATGACGTCAGGAGTTCCACACTTTTGTAATAAATATAGAATGTTAGCAATCTAGTTGTTCATTAGGATATTGTTGAGAGGCAGAGGCCAGGGGCAAGGACTCTGAAAATTGAAGGCAGGTAGGAGGGTGCAAAGGCAACAATTTAACCACACTGAGCAAGCAGGAAGGGCCGTGGCAGCACAACAGAATATGGAGGGCAGTGGAAAGGGGGGCAGGGGCAACAAACCAACAATACAGGACTTGCAAGAAAGGCTGTGGCAATGTAATAGACCATTGTGGGAAGAAGGAAGAGGCAATGGTAGTACAACCATACATGCCAACAGACCCGTTTCAGCCAGGAAACGTCCAATGTTTTTAAGCTCAAATGGGCTTTATTTGATCTGTCTCCTGTCTACAATCTCCTCTTTTTCAATGTAACTCAAAGGGGAAAATCAATACCCCAGTTTTTTTTCAAAATCTCCCTCTTACGAAGTTCAAAATGTTCGCAAGTATGGTACATTGGATCATGGAAGGAAATGGGGTAGGGACATGGACTTGGATAACAGAGGACAGGAGGGACATGGAGAGGTGCACCAAACTGACCCTGCAGGGCAGGCATCAGGGTTTGCAGCAGCACAATACACCACACAGGGCATGCGGGACGGGAGTGCAGCACAACAATCCATAGAAAGCAAGAGGGAGGGGACAGGACCATGCACATGGACAACAGAGAACAGAGGGGCAAGAGGCAATGGTAGCTAGCTGACCATAATGGACAGACAGGAGAGAAAGCTGCAGCATAACAGACCATAAAGGGCAGGAGGGACGGATCAGGGGCATTACAATGGAACAGACAAGCCAGGAGGGAGGGAGTAGGGGTCTGCACATGTAAACAGATGGCTGGGGGCAAGGGGGCAGGGCAGGAGCAGCAAGATAGCCATGGAGGTCAGGCAGGATGGGCACTAGAAGCAAGACACACCGTGAAGAGCAACAGTGAGACTGTGATGGCATACACACAGACCATGGAGGGAAGGTGGGAGGGGGTCAGGGGCAGCTAACTGACCACACAGGGAAGGTGGGAGGGGCCATGGCAGCACAGAAGACCATGCATGGCAGCTGGGAGGGTTAGTGGCAGCACAATGGCAATGATTGGCAAGAAGGAGGGTGCAGGGGCATGCACAAAGGAGGATGGAGGATAGAAGGGAGGGTCAGGACCTGTGCACAGACAAGAAAGTTCAGGGGAAGGGGCCTCACAACAGACCGCACGGGGCAGGCAGGAGGAGCAGTTGCAGCACAACAGACCAGGGAGGGCAGAAGGGTGTGGCAGTACAATGGACCATGTAGGACAGGAGGAAGAGGATAGGGAAATGGCATGTGGACAGGCAGGGTGGAGGTGGCAGGGACAGGTTACTGTCATCTGACAATGCTAGGCAGGTGGGAGGGGAGTGGCAGCTCAACAGAACACTCAGAGTAGATAGGAGTGGCAGGTCCATGGAACATGGTGGGCAAAAAGGATGGAGCAGGGGCATGCACAAAGACATCGGAGGGCAGGGGGAAGGAGAATAGGGGCAGCAAGCTAAGCACAGAGTTTAAGCAGGAGGTCAATGATGGGGCATAGAATTGGGCAATGGAGGGCAGGCGGAGTGGACTGGTACATCATACTAAATTGAGGGCAGTGGAAGCACATCAGACCATGCATGGCAGGAGGGAGGAGGCTAGTCCATGGATTCACACAACAGAGGATAGGGAGGAGGGGGATGGGGCAGCAAGCTAACTGTTCAGAGAAGGCGGGTATTAGGAACTTTATTGTTTTTAAAACGTGTGTCTGTGCGAACTACTTAAAATATGAATAAGTATGCAGCATAATCTCACTTTTATTTAGGAAGAAGAGGACGTTTGTGACTGTGACTCCGGGCTCACTTGGCAGAAACACCCCCTGACCCTCCACCCCCTATCACAAAATGTAATGCCCGTGAAAAGGGTAGGTGAACACAGTGTTATATAGAACATAGTCCCGAGAGCACGATTGAAAATGAAAACTAGATATAGTGTATGGTATAAACTATGCACCAAAAAGTGTGATATAAGATGAACCGGGCGTGAAATATAATATGCAATACATTGTGCGCAATGACAGATTCATTGGAGAGCGCGAGATAGCACAGGCACTAGCGCGTGCTATGCGATATGCGCCTTGGAGTGTAATATGCACAGGGCAGTGTTGTGTAACCTAACTAGTCTCTAAAGTTGTAATATAAAATATGTGCTGGGGAGTGTAACGTTGCATATGCACTGTGACAAAGATATGGATCCCAGATTGTAATATGTATGGCATAGCACTGTGCGTTATAACATAGATCGAGGAAGGCACCTTAGATGGGGCAATATAACCCGTGCGAAGACAAGTGTGGCATGACATATTCACGGGGTGGTGTTACAGTGCACATGGGCTAGAGAGTGTCATAGCATATGCACTAGCTGGTGGAATACAACACAGAGGTGTGTGGCACTCGGCAGGCAATGGTGGGTGTAACACAGCATTGGGCTCTGCCAGGAGCGCGCTGTGACTCTCAAGTGATGTTCGTCCCCTTTCCAGAGAGTAAAATAAAAAGTATTACACATTCGGCAGTGGATGTGTGTTTTATTAACCGTGAGGGGGGTTTCTTGCATAGTTTTTGTCGAATTTTTGTCGAATCCCCTTTGAATGGCTTGGTGTGCATGTGATTTTGCTCCGATCCAGCAACAAACACGACGGACAGAACACAGCGTAATTGAGACACGCTGTAGAAAAGAAGAAGACGTATATGTAATTCCTACGGTGTGATTAAGTGGCACCATCAATTCAAAGAAGAAATTTTAAAAATATACACACCTTTTATACCAACGAAAAGACAATAGGCAATACGCCATTGTACTTATCAGGAGAAACATAGATGGCGAGTTGGTGTTTGCTCAATATCTACAGAGCCAGGAGCACATAGAAAAGTCTCTTACAATTCAGGAATTGCATGTATTGTGGAGGGAGACAGTATAAAGTTGTCTTGATAAAGATGGTCGCATCCCATTAAGCCATCGAAACGCGTCGACGCTGAGGATTTGCACAATCAAAGCCCCAATACAGATTCAATTATGCACAGATTTATCCACGTGTAACAAGCTGTATTTTAGGGTTTCTCTTGATGTGCATTTGAAAAAGAGTAGTTGGATCTTTTTATTTTGTCTGTCTCCATGTTATGCTGGTTATAATTGGGTTACAATTGTATATGTGATTGAGATCAAATGAATATGTATTACATGATGTTTTTACTAATGTGATTTAATGTAAGATGAAATGTTTTTATGATTGTGTATGTTTTTAAGGATAAACATGTTTTTTAAGAAAATAATAAATATTTGATATAGAATACCCCCCCCCCTCTTGTTTTGACATAACATTGTATGCTTTTTTAAGTATAATAACAAGGGAATATTTCTCTCTTTACTGTGTATTAAATGTGCCCGTCAATAGCTACCCATGTTTGTATAAATAAACGACAAGGGTGTCTACCGGGATTAGGCACGGTAGGGCATCAGACATGTCAGAGCTTCACTAGTGGTATAAATACATTCCACGTGGATTCATTGTATGTATAGTCGCCTTTTAATGAATATCACGCAAATTGTCATGGTGATAGGTACGTACGGTTTGTCCAGCATGTCCTAGGTGTGTCTATAAATATATATTTTTTTTAAATAACAAAAAACAGTGGCCGGCACTGGGGATTGGGGTCAACAAATTATAATTAGGAGACAGGCCCTGGGGGATGGGGTCATCAGGGCCAATAAATTAGAATAAGAAGGGGAACCACACAGCCCCCCTTCTTAAAAAATTAAAATAAATAAAAAACTGGCATCGTGCCGGAGGCCACGCCCCCTCCTTGCACCACTCTGCAAACGTGCCCCCTGGCGAGTTGTAAGTTGGGGAATTAATTCCTCTTCAATACTGAGGGTCCCTGAGGGCCAACTAGCCCAACAGGCATCTCCAGTATGCGCCAGGGAGCTGCGCTGCAGACAGGTGTTCTGAGGCCAAGCCCCTTTTTACACCTCTCTGCAACGCAGCTCTGTGGCGCTTACTGGAGGTACCTAGTGGTCTAGTTTGACCCTAGGGACCCTTAGGATTCAAGGGGACTTAATCTCTCAACTTAGAACAGCCACAGGGCGCGTTTACACAGTGGTGAAGGGAGGGGACGGGGCCTGAGGTGACGTGTGCAAACACGCACTGTGGCACGTTTTAAATTGGGGATATCATTTCCCTTCAATACTGAGGGCCCCTGGGGGCTAACTAGCCCACCAAGTGCTTCCAGTAAGCGCCACTGAGCTGCATTGCAGAGAGGTGGTCCAGGCCGTGCCACTTTTTACACCTCTCTGCAATGCAGCTCTGTGGCACTTACTGGAGGTACCTAGTGGGCTAGTTGGACCCTAGGGACCCTCAGGATTCAAATAAACTTAATCTCCCAACTAAAAACGGACACAGGGCGTGTTTACACAGTGGTGAAGGGAGGGGACGGGGCCTGAGTTAACGTGTGCAAAAACGCCCTGTGGCCTGTTTTAAAAGGTAGTTTTAATCCCCCTGTCCTATTATATACTAGGGGCTTACAGAGGAGGTCATGCTAATCACAGGGGGACCCCAACGCATAATGTTCCCTAGTGTATGTAGGTGTTTTCACTGTATTCTAAGTGTCTTTTAACATAGCACTGGCTCTAGGACTGGTTAGTCAGACTCAGTTACCACCAGTATCCGTCTGAAAAAGTTGAGGGTACAGGATGATTTTCCAACAAGGATTCTTTCTGCTCTTCTTTTTGTTCTTTCTGCACGTTAACCTTCTTCCTGCACTTTTCTTCGTCTTTCAGGACTTCTGTTGCTTCTTTCTGCACTTCTGTTTTTTTCTTTCTGTGCATTTTTTCATCTTTCTTCACATGTCCTATCTCTGTTAGAAATTAGCATTTAAAAAACCTTTGAAATTCACAGAAAAAACCATAGGTTTCAGGCAAGTTATAGTTAGGAATTAGCATTTAAAAAACCTCAGAAATTCACTGAAAAAACCATAGGTTTCAGGGGTGTTATAGTTAGCTGGCCTTTTCACTTGTACAAAACCATTGAAATTCCCCCGTTATAGTTAGTTCAGCTAACTATCACTCGCGCGCCCGCAATCCACTGCTGATGACGTCACATATTACATCACTCATGACATGGTCAGTGACATCACTCATGACATCACTGATGACATCTCAAATGACATCACTGATCTCATCACTGATGACATCATCCTTGTGATAGAGTGGCAGACTTCCTCTCACCCTAATATAACCTTTGATACACACATTCAAAAATAGAGACTAACATTTTCAAAACAATGGACATACCAATACCAGTTACAACAACCTCTTCAGTAATTCTAAGATCCACATACACATCCACTCATTCACCAACAGTCCTATACAGTCACTCATACATGTACTCACTCATCATATGTATTCATACACCTATACATCCTGTTACACAATGCCACTCATCCATAGAGTTACTCACACACATAGTCACTCATGCTAATAAAGAATCAAACATACATTTACTTGCATATACAGTTATACACACACCACCACACTTACTTCTAGGGAAACTTACACATACTTGGTCTTTTAAACAATGTAAATGTATGTGTCTTGTAAATCGCACTGCTGCCCTGAGGCGTCCTGGCGCTGTAGACCGCTGGGGAACCCGTCCTGGCTATCCCTGTGAGATGGTCCCTCCTGGGTATCTCCAAGGTGAAACCAGGCATCCCCAGCGAATGTGGGGGGCCGTTGTGGAGATGAGGCAAGCTAATGCCCAGAGTTGCCGAGTGTGATCCCTGGTTAGAGTAGGCACCGAGGCGAGAATTATCGAGTCCGCTGGACCTGGTCCACGACCCTGCCGCATCGGGAATTGAACCCTGGTCCCAGGCTGTCCTCTGCTATCACTTATAGAAACACATACTTATTCATACAGGAACTCTTTCAAACTCTCACTCTCACATATACTCACTTATATACACCAATAGTCACATATACTAGTTTAAAACATATGTAGTTACTCATAAAGACACTATTGAGACAGTCATTCACTCACTAACACACCCATACACACACTCATCCACCCATACAGTCCTGCACACATGCTGTCTTCAACACATACAAACAGTGAGTCACTCATTCATGCACCTATGCACTACGTAATACCCCCCACCGAACCATGCAGACACTCAGACTGATACTCAAAAAACCAACTAATAACCTTTATAGACACCCATGTTGCTACTCACCAACCCATGCAGCCACTTATACACAAAGTGAGAGACTGATACAGATATTTACATATTTAAACATTACTCACTAAGCCATGTATTCAATATGATAGACTTAATCAGTCAGTTACACAATCAATTTTTCAAAAACAAATCATCCATTTAGACACTTATATACCCATTTATTCTTCCATCGACCTTGAGATATACATATATAAAACATATTTAATTTTCAGAAAAACACACATTCACTGGATGATGTCATCAGTGATGTCATTTGAGATGTCATCAGTGATGTCATGAGTGATGTCACTGACCATGTCATGAGTGATGTAATATGTGACGTCATCAGCAGTGCATTGCGGGCACGCGAGTTATAGTTAGCTGAACTAACTATAACGGGGGAATTTCAATGGTTTTGGACAAGTGAAAAGTCCAGCTAACTATAACACCCCTGAAACCAATGTTTTTTTCAGTGAATATATATATATATATATGTATATATATATATACACTTAAAAAACCATAGGTTTCACACATGTTATAGTTAGCTGTACATTTCACTCGTAAAAAACCAATGAAATTCCACGTTATAGTTAGATCAGGTAACTATAACTTGCGCGCCCACAATAAACTGCTGATGACATCACATAGTACATCACTCATGACATGGTCAGTGACATCACTCATGACATCAATGATGACATCTGAAATTACACATTGTGGATTGCGGTCGCGCAAGTTATAGTTACCTGATCTAACTATAACATGGAACTTCATTGGTTTTTTACGAGTGAAATGTACAGCTAACTATAACATGTGTGAAACCTATCTTTTTTTAAGTGAATTTGCAAGGTTTTGTAAATGATAATTCCTAACTATAACGTGTGTGAAACCTATGGTTTTTTCATTGAATTTGTACGGTTTTTTAAATGCTAAGTTATGTATTTATTTTTTATTTTTTTTTCTGGTTTTTCACTATGCGCACACCCTGCACGCACGGTGCGCAGTCCATGCCGTGCGCGCCTCGCCTTTTTTTACGCAGTAACATTTGTTTTTTTCTCCCTTGTGGGTCCTTTAATTTATTTAATAAATGTGATTGTTACTTCTTTATTTTTTTTTTATTTTTTTTTTGCCGTGCGCGTACGGTAAGCTTACCGTACGCGTACCCCGCGATTTTTTTTTAAAATTATTAAATTTATTTTTCGTACTTTTGGGTCCTTCTTGGACCCCCTGACAAACACTAGGGGGTCTGCAACTCTCTTCGTTGCCCCCGTTTCACGTTCCCCACCTTTGTTTCTCAGTGCGAGAGACAGAAAATGGCGTCCGACACTTCCTGATTTCGACCGATTCGAATGTTTACAGTCATGTAACCACCAATCAGAATTGAGCTCGCGCACGGCACCGTACGCGTACGGTAAGCTTACGGTAAGCGCACAGAGCGCGCTTACAGATATATATATTGATTTAAATGCTATTTTCTCAGGACCTACTGAACAGATTTACACCAGACCTACAAAAGGCACTTCCTTGACCTGAGGACTACCTCTCTGCCAAATTTCAAGTAATTCTGTTCAGCCGTTCGGGCTGTAGCTGTGTCTAAAGGTCCTATGGAAAAATGCATGGGGAAAACGCGTTTTGGGACCCCCCTTTTTTCTCAGCCCCCGCTTGACGAATCCCCCCGAGACTTTCAGGGTAGGAGCGGAGCATAGCGCCCCATTAGTTTTGAAAATTTTGCGAGGATTCGTTGACTGGCGCCAAAGTTATTCCAAATAGAATGTTGCGGATTTCCTATGGAAACAGGGTCCTAACTATAACTACCTACTGGCGACCGCCAGTAGGTAATATCTATATTACCTACTGGCGGTCGCCAGTAGGTAGTTATAGTTAGGACCTATTATCCATAGGAAATCCGCAACATTCTATTTGGAGTAACTTTAGCGCCGGATGACGAATCTTCGCGAAATTTTCAAAACTCGTGGCCCGCTCCAGTCTGCTCCTATCCTGAAAGTCTCGTGGCGATTCGTCAAGCGGGAGCCGAGAAAAAATGGGGGTCCCAAAATGTGTTTTCCTCATGCAATTTTCAATAGGGACCTTTAATCGCAGCTACATCCCGAACTGCTGAACGGAAATACACCAAATTAGGCAGAAAGGTAGACCTTGGTTCATAGTCATGCCTTTTGCTTAAATGGTGTAAATCCGTTCAGTAGTTCCTGAGAAAATCAAAATCAAAATCACATATATATCTGGGCGGAGCCTAACCACACATCTCATCGTGAGATCTGATTGGCTGTCAGCACTTCATCCAAGAAGTGTTGGCAGCCATCTTGGGACCAATATACATGATAGCACCTCATTAAAAAGCATTGCTGTTAATAGAAGGTTTTAAGACTGTAGTTACATTATAAATCATTTGTTGATGGTACCATTCTCATTTTAGGAATTGTGGTGTGTTCTAATGTGATTTTACCATGTGAAAAAGCCTTCTGCTGGGATATCATGAATCATGTTTGAGAGATAACTATTTTCTCATGCTTTTCCCACAGAGGTTTGGAAGGTGATCTATAAGCTTATTATTATTTATTTATTTTAAAGGTTTTATATAGCGCTGGCTAGACCCGGAGGTATCAGAGCGCTTTACATGAGTATAAGATCATAGTTGCAGGTTACATCGTTACAAAGGTTACACAGTTATTAGAGCATGGCAACATAGTTACTTGTAAGGTCGAGGTAAACAATAAGCACATATACATAAGGGAAAAAGCAGGCAAGGGGAGAGATTCAGGGGAGGTGGGTTAGGAGCAGGGGGAAGTAGACAGAGAATGAAGGAGGGTAAGAGGAGGGGAGGGTGAGAGACACAGCATGGAAAGAGGAGGGGGAGGGCGACGGGGACACAAACCGGTAGACGAGTCAAAGCTACGTCCAAGTCCAGTAAGCTGTCATCCTAGGGGAAGTGGTATAATTTCTCCATCTCTGTTGCGAGAGGCTCCCTTTAAGCAGTGGACTCTCTCAGAGGGGTCTCTGAGACTCCAAGGCCTACATACTGGATCTTTCCCCGAAAAGGGGAGAGGGAGTGCTTTGGCATGGGGTGCCATACCATACCTCAGTTGTGAGTGGCTTCCTTGGCACTGTGGACTCTCTCAGCGGGTTCGCTGAGACTCCAGAGTATAAATATTGGATCTTTCCCCAACAAGGGTAAAGGGAGTGCTTAATCAAAGGGCACAAAGGACAGAGGGCTAGGCGGTGTATCAGGTAAGGGGAGAGATTTGGGGGAGACAAGTTACATAAGTATCAAGAAAAGCATTTAAAGAACATAGGGGACAAGTTTAATGGAGCAAGGAAGGGTAAGGGGATAGGGTAAAGGGGTAGGAGGAAGAAAGGACGTAGGAAGAGCTGTGCCCACTGTCTGGCTGGGTAGGATATAGCGAGTTACAAATTGCAAAGGTTTCACAATAGTTACATAATGGATAGATAGACAATACAGGAGTAAATTGATGACACGAAAACTAGGTTAAGAAGGACCAGGGAACTGGTAATCAACACGAAGGAGACAGCAGCGGGGAGGAAAACGAGACAAATGTCCGAGATCCGGCTGGGTAGGTGACGGCCATAGCGGTGTGCCAGGGCCAATCTCCCCTATAGCTGTCGGAGCAGCTCCACTGGGAAACAGTCATGCATGCATTTAGGGCACCGCAAGAGTAGAGTGAGGATCAGGAGGTGATCAAAAGACTAGAGTTAAATAACTGGTGGTAGGCGCAGGGAGGATGGCATGGTGGGGGGGGTGTGGTTTTGGCAGCCATCATAGGGTCAGGCACAACGAGTCAGTTAGACTCCTTGGTACAGTGGCTAGTTCTAGTTGCCACAACCTCTGAAGTTGGTTAATATCGCAGAGCCAATAATCCTGGACGACGGCAACAAGGGACATCTACCTTCACCGGTGAAAGTACTATGGGGGGTGCCATTTTGAGGTCAGGATCAGCAAGTGAAAAATAGGAGTAATTAGCTGAGAAATTACAGTGGAATTAAAAGACTTAACAAAAGTCTTGTTATGCGCCAGAAAGTTAACAAAACCCACATTGGGAAATGCCTGTGACTGGTTCTTTGGCTCCCCACTCACCGCCACTGAAGCGAGTCCGCTGAAGATCCCAGAGGGCACTGCCGGGCGTGCTCAAATGTCCTTCCCTCTCAAGAAGTAGCCAAGTTTGGTAGCAACGGGGGAACGTGAGACTGCATAGAGAGGCAGAATCAGTAGGCATTTTGAGGTGAGGGCCAAGGTGTGGGGGTGTAGATTGACAGCAGGAGCGGGGGCTCGCGGCATCGCGGTCCGCTCCTCTCAGCATCAGGCTCGGGGAGCTCCCGTAGCTCAGGAGCCATTTTGGATCATTCAAAGGTAGGGACGTTGCGGCAGAAATTTCAGCAGAGATCGGCTGTAGCAGAGCGAGACCAGACTCAAAATCAGCCACCTGCATTCCGGTCCGATGAAACTTGAGAGAGGATGGTTCGGCAATGCGGAGAAAGCGCCGCTCACGAGGCTGGATTGAGCGTTCTTAGCATAGTAACAGATTCCGGGCAGCCACGAAAAGAGCATTTGGAAACAAACAATGTCACAGTTAACTTTTAAATACTGATCTCCACACCATGACTTTGATGTGCTCCACGTCCACTATGTGTGCCTAGATGAGCGTTTATGCTGGTGTCACCTTCCGATGCGGAGCGGTGGAGAGAGTGGTGTTCAGGCTGGCAGCCCCGGGTAGCATTTCTTCATGTCCTGCGGGCTGTCCTTCACAGCCAGCATTGGGGTGCCCACTTCGGTGTTTTTGCCGCCTGGTGTGTCCCAGTGTCTGCAATTTTCACTTCGGGTGCTCAGCACTTTGTCGCGGGTTCAACCAAGCTGGAACGCTCAGCCAGGTTATTCCACAACAAGTCAGCTCGGGGTAGGCGGCATCTTGCTCACCGGTGCTCCGAACAGTGAACTCTTGATTCGGGGCCAGTTATTCCGGTTAGGGCAGCGATGTTATGCCCAAGCGCTTCACACCATATTCAGAGGCCGATGGTAGAGAGATTGGCGACCATTTGAGTTGCCAGGGAGAGAGAACAGCCTTGGAGGGACTCTGCCAATTGCAGTCAGTAGTGCAGGTCCGGGGTCGGCTAATAGATAACCGGAGAACAGGAGTCGTCGAAACCAGTGACCTCCGTGTTGCAAAACTCAAGGCCAAAGGTACATAAATGTGAAAATCCAATTACTTGTTGTTTGGTTCGAATTCTTTGGCACGATGGGGTGGGTTTAACAGGGATTAATGCATATGGCTATCCCTTAACTCAGGAGCTCCCTGTAGGTACTCCTGCTCCGTCGGCCATCTTAGTGCATCTTTGTACTCCCTGCTCCAGCTGTGTCGGGCACCGGGAGAATGGAACCGGGTCTGTCCGATCTCGTGTCCAGCCGGCCGATAGGTCGGGGCCCGTCCCCTCAGTGCGCAAACCCGGAGGGCCGAAAGGAGTCTTCGCTAGTTGGTACTAAGGATGTCCCAGGGTAGCCAAGGGGGGTTTCTGAGGACTGTCCGTTGTTGTGACCGGGCGGGAGCCCAGCGTGCAGGGACAGAGGCGGGAGGGAGGCGAAGGTGCTGTCTTGAAGAAGGTGCGGGGCCAGGCAATAAGGGGAGGTAGAGAATGTCCAGCCGCTGCTACGCTATTAGCGATCTCCCCAGACGGGCTCCGAAGCTGCAGTGCCACGATGGGGCTGGCGCGTGCCTCCCTGAGAGCCCACTGCGAAAGAGATCCCCGGAGGATGGGCGTGGGGTTCCACCGCAACTGTGTCCCACGAGGGCAGATGAAAACACAAAGCAGGGGGGTTGCTAGTCTCTAAGTCCAGCCCACCCCAGAAGTCACAGGGAAAAAGCGTTGCTCATCTGGGAAGGCCGCTGGCATGGGCCACAGGGGGTGAGCTAACGTCGCAGCAGAAAACATATTTTCTGTAAATTCACATTATCTTTCTCAGTCATGTGAGAATGAAGTCTGACATTCTCATTAAAACATGTACATCCAACAAGGGCAGAGACTGTCGGTTGATTCCTTTGTGTTCTACTGCAGCTTCCCAGAGTGTTCTAAAGAACAACTAGAGCGCTAAAAGTCCTACTTATGACAAAAGTATGGCACACCTGAAGCCATATTGATTGGAATAACGTGGTAACACTTAAAATATTTAATTTGCAAAGGAACAAAATGAGGGGGTTCATTTTGCCATAGAAATTATGATTAGTGCTGCAAAAAGAAAAATGAGGGCATATTTTGACTTCTCAAATCCTCTTCAATTTCATAAAAACATTCTGACATGCAGACTGAAACATGCACTTTCAATACCAGCAGCAGACTTCCCTGGTGAGCAGTAGCTTTACTACAGTGTTCTAATGAGCAACTATAGTGCTAACATTCTGAATTTATGGCAAATGTGTGACACATCTGAATGCCTTCTTGATGGAATCAAAGTAAAAAACTGAAAGTATTCCTACTGAGGAGACTGTAGTAAATGAGGAAATTAGGAAACTTCATAACAAATAAGCCTCCCAAGATGGCCACCAGAGACAAAAGAGCCCAAATGTAGCACAAATATCACCCAGATGTAGCCCAAGTATAGCCCAATGACAGAGTGTCCCAGAGTGTTCTAAAGAACAATTAGAGTGCTAACAGTCTTACTAATGACAAAATTAGACTTCCCTGGTGAGCAGTAGCTTTACTACAGTGATCCAGTGAGCAACTAGAGTGCTAACATTCAGAATTTATGTCAAATGTGTGACACATCTGAATGCGTTCTTGATGGAACCAAAGTAAACAAGCATTGAAAATGCAATAGGTCTCGCCCTTGTTTCAGATAAAGCAATTCTGTTTGTAATTATGTTGAAAACTAAAACAGCGATATGATTAAGCATTCACTAAAGACATGAATTCTCTCCAGTTAAAGCATGTTTTTCGTCTTATGTTGACTAATGTCTGGACTCCATTTTGTATTGTCATGTCTCCACGTGCTTTGCACGAGAAGAGTCCTATCTTTTCGCTAGTTGCTCTTGTAATCTGCCTAGTAACAGTCTATAAATAGCTCCTTTGTCCGTCTGGCGCATGCCCAGACTTGACCACATCTGTTATCAGTTAGTCCTTGTTTGACCATGTTTTCGCGGGCTCAGGAAATTGTTAACTCCGCCCATATATTGATTCTGTATCGAAAATGTCCATAAATGGTAATGAATTTTGCTCTATGTTGTATACACCCACTTATGAGCCCCTCTGTTGTGTATAAAAGGGGACCGTGTACGCAAGTTCTTTGTGCTACTCTACGCAATACTGAAGAGTGTTGTGTAGGTTGTAGGACCACCCTTAAGGGTTAATAAACTCTGTCTTTGTATTTGCAGTTCCCGTGCCAACTTCCTTCTAGCTTTTGTTACAGGAGAGCGAACCCTTGTATTCTGCGGGCCTAGCTGGGGCCTGTATCCATCAATTGGTGCCCGTCACGTGGGGCTCATCGGCGACTCGGATGCTCGAAGGACTGGTCGTGACGAAGTTGAGGAATTTGGCCGGGGATGTGATCACTGCCAGCGGCGTTTTTAGTCCTGGCATCCCGAGGTTTCTTCCTTCCCTTCCGAACTGACCATCTGGGTGGCGCCGGTCCTTGACTGAGACCTCTTCTGTCGGTCTGCCGTGACAGCCGTTTGGGCGAATTTTGGAACTTGGCAGTTGGAATCTGGACACTCTTGATTGGTAAGAACCGTTGTACGGTACTTGCTCCGAGTTTTGAAGCCTGGGTTGGCTATTTGAGTTTGATTTGTGATGACCGGTCATATTTTGTATTGATTACTGTGAGAATATATGCGTTGCAACACATATAGGCAGGTAATGTGGAGATATTTCTCCGGAGTTGTTTAAATCTGAACGGCGCAAAGTTTAAGTGCCATTTTTGATAATACTGCATATTTTGCATTATTTTTGAGCATGCCTTCTTTTAGCGCACTCCGTAAGTGGTGCTGCTGCTTTGGAAACCGGTTAAATCTCGAGGAATCTGCTCCAGCCCCCCCAGAGGGGACTCCTAATAGGGATATGTATGTGAAGCATGGTCTTTTCTCTATAATGTACAGCACAGTGTGGAGGAAATACACCAAAAAGGATCCTGAGTTACGATGGCCTTTGTATGGATCGTTTGATATGCGTAAGATTGAGTATGTGGAACAGTGTATGTGTAAACGGCGTGCTCGGCAAGACATGTTTGAATGTGTTCGGTTATGGGTGAAGGAAGTGCGTGAGCGAGAGAAACGTGAGAAAGCGCTGATTGATAAAGAGCAACGGAAAAATGATCATGTGAGAGCACAGGACGCGAAGCGTCGGGAGGAAAGTGAACTGGCGGAGAGACAAGAGAAAGAGCGTAGGTTGCAAGTGTCGGGTCAATATGCTGTCCGCCAGCCACTTTATCCTGTCCTTACTAATCTTGAAGATGATTTTCATTTATTAGATCGCTCTCCGCCCCCTTATGTTGGCGCGTCTGCCCCGAGGTCACAGGATTCTGGATCGGTTTCGGATAAGGTAGACACGCGGTCCATGTTATCAACTGAGCGTATGGGTGAGCTTCGGAAAATTTCTCTTCGTGCGCTTAAAGGCAAGCTATCTCTTACTGAATTATTGGCACTTTTGGAAAATTGGCAGGATAGAGAGAAGCTGTATTTTGTTGAAACTTTTTCTGATGAAGTGATTACTGCCTTTCGGAAATATTCAGATGTTTTCGAGCCTGATGCTGTAGTATCAGACGCTAAAGCATTACGTAACGGTGTTTTTTCTCCCTTTAAGGTGCCCGATGCGGTCCGACGGCTGTTTGCATTGCGGGATGCGGCGTTTGAACTTAAAGAGAGAGCGCGCCTAAAGGCAGGGGAGAAGGAGCAATCGGATTCACACATCGGCGGCAAACAATCATCTATCCACCATTCAGATAAGAGCGAACTAGTGCATGCTAAACCGATGCGAGAGGCGGCACCTTTGTATGTTCCTCCTAAAGGAGCAGGAAATAGTTCAGACATGTCTTCCCCCAATGCTAGGGGATATTTTGTGTATAATTGGGTTTATACTCTCTGGCATAGGACTGATGTTATGGCATTAAAGAATGCATTGCCTGACCCCCGCAAGAATCCAGCGGCCTTTTACGAAGAGGTCGAAGGGGCCTTGAATTCTTGTACTATGACTTTAGCGGATATAGATTTGTTCTTTGGGCTCATTTTACCACCGGATATGTGGCGATCTGTGCGGAAGGTGGATGATCCAACCGCTTTTAAGGCTAGGTGGTCTGAGATTGAGGATGAGGACAGGGAGAGAAAACCCACGCAAAAACCACCCCAGGTTACTTTAGATCTTCCTGCTGCTATCTTGACTAAGTTGAAAACAATTATCCCCCCTAAAAAGATTGACTGGAACATGTTAGCCTCATGTAAACAAAAGGTTGATGAATCAGTTTCAGACTTCTTTACGCGCTTTGAGGAGACATTTCATGATTTCAGTGGTCAGTCACTCACGGATGATACGGGTCGACATCTTTTTGTTGATAAATATGTGGCGAATTTATTACCGGGAATAGCAGCTCGATTAAAAGCGAGTGAAAGTTCTTGGTCCACCTCGTCTTCGGCATCCCTCCTGACTATGGCTAAGTATTATGAGCGTCAGGAACAAGAAGCGAAGGGGAATGAGGAGAAGAAATCGAAAGATTTGAAAACTAGGGTGATGCTAGCACAAGTGTATGGTCCGCCTCGTCGGGGTGTCGAAAGAGGTAGAGGAGGATTCTATGGTCCCCCTTCGGGTCGGTCAGATGTTAATAGAAATCAATGTGCGTATTGTAAACAGTTGGGTCATTGGGCCAGGGATTGTCCGGTATTATATGCATCTCGTCAGGGACGTGGTCAGGGACCACCGAGAGGTAGAGGGGGCTTTTCGAATTTTAGAGGGATCTCTAATGATCATGCTCGATTTGAGCCTAACGTGCAGCAACGAGATAGACCTAATGTATTCGATTGGCAAAATCAGTATCAACTGTCTGGGAACGACCGTTTTGGGTACCATGATTCGCAGCATGCATAGGATTGCGTTGGATGGGGGTTGGAATCAGTTGAAGTGCCAGTAGATCAGAGGCGTCCTTATGTTTCAGCAAATGTTCTGGGTTCTACTGATCGGTTCCTAGTTGATACAGGAGCTACTCGCAGCGCGCTGTCCAAACAATTGGTTCCGAGGGCTCCCCATCTGGCTTAATGGTTACATCGGTAGGGTTTGATGGTACACTCTCTCGAAGCCCTCTATCCCGACCCCTTGCATTTCATGTTGACCAATTTTCTGCACCCTGTCCGTTTTTACTTGCCCCGAATACGCCCGACAACATTATGGGTCTTGATATGCTTAAGCACTTCAGAGCCACGATTCGCTGCTCCCCTACTGGAGTACGTGTGATATTAAACGATAATCACCCTATGGCAGAACGGATGTGTGTGGTTGCGGAGGATACTGTATTAGCTTCTCTCCCTCATACTTTGTGGGCCACTTCGGATACTGATGTGGGACAGATGGTGATCCCGCCTGTCCACATTAGCGTCCAGGAGGGTGCGGTATTACCATGCCTCCCTCAGTATCGTATTTCCCAGGAGGGGGAGGAGGCACTCATACAGATTGTGCAGGATTTGATTAAGGTGGGAGTAGTGGAGGAAGTTCCCTACAATGTCTGCAACAGTCCTATTTTACCCATTTTGAAGAAAGATACCGATACTAGGGTTTATCGTTTTATCATTGACTTAAGGGAAGTGAATAAGATAGTGATACCTCAGTATCCAGTGGTTTCTGATATCACGACGTTACTCACTTTGGTCCCGCCAACGGCGACCACATTTTCAGTTATTGATTTGAAAAATGCTTTCTTTTCGATTCCTATTGATCCCGATAGCCGATACCTTTTCGGTTTTACTTTGAATAATAGGTCTTATAGATTTTGTAGAGTCCCTCAGGGTTATACAGAGAGCCCTAGTATTTACAGTCAAGCATTGAAAAGACAATTGGATTCCTTTGTTCTGCCTGATGGTGTCGCCCTTATACAATATGTCGATGACATCTTGTTGGCGGCCGACACTCCTGAGCTGTGTGAGGAGTGTACGTTATCCTTGCTTTCCTTTTTGGCATCTCACAATCACAAAGTGTCGAGGAAGAAATTGCAATTCTGTAGACCAAAGGTGACTTATTTGGGTCACCTTTTGTCTAAGGAGGGGCGTGCACTCACACCAGATCGTATTCAAGCAATTTTGGACACGCCAGTGCCTTCCACACAGAAGGATGTGCGTGCATTTTTGGGTCTTGCTTCTTTCTGTAGGCAATGGATATTGGGGTTTTCACACATAGCTAAGCCATTGTTAGCACTTTTGACAAAAGACACACCAATCCCTCTTCCTTGGTCAAATGAGTGTGAAATTGCTTTTCAGCAATTACGACAAGCCCTTTGTTCAGCACCAGTGTTAGGTACCCCTGATTATACGAAGCCCTTTTCACTGTATGTGCATGAGAAAGATGGATGTGCATTATCAGTTTTAGTGCAGATGCACGGCGACAAGCAGCGCCCTTGTGCATATTTTTCGGCCGTACTTGATCCTGTTGCCCGAGCATTGCCTGGTTGTTTTCACTCGGTTGCGGCGACAGCTGTGTCAATACGCCAAAGTGAGGGAATTGTGTTATCTCACAAGCTGTTGGTATTAGTTCCCCATGCTGTTGATGCCCTGCTTAATCAGACAAAGACGCAGCATTTGACCAGTGCTCGTTTAACGGGATATGAGTTGACGCTTTTGGCTCCTCATATTACGTTAAAGAGGTGTGCAACGTTAAATCCAGCCACATTGTTGCCATTCCCGGAAACTCAGTCCGAAGCGCGAAAAGCACATGACTGTATTCTTGTGACTGAGGAACAGACAAAGGGTCGTATTGATCTCCAGGATACGCCCTTTACAGATGTAGATGGAGAACTGTGGGTGGACGGATCATGCCTGAAGCTACCAGATGGTACGACTTCAGCAGCGTATGCAATTACCACATGGCAAACAATAGTGGAGACAGCACGCATACCGCAGAAATCAGCTCAAGCAGCGGAACTGATAGCATTAACACGAGCATGTGAGCTCAGTACAGGATTGTGTGTGAATGTTTATACAGATAGCCGCTATGCCTTCGAAGTAGCGCACGATTTCGGCCTACTCTGGAAGGAGAGAGGGTTTCTAACGTCACATGGAGCACAGATAATGTATGGAGAGTTAGTTCACAACCTTTTGACTGCATTAACATATCCAAAGAAGATTGCTATAGTTAAATGTAGTGCCTATAAAAAGGTGGTTGATAAAGTTGGAGAAGGGAATGCTTTTGTAGACCGGGTGGCACGAGAGACGGCGATGCAGCCTGGCGCTACTGCAATGTATGTTGTAAAGTCACAGGCAGAAAGATGGCACGATGCTAGGAGAGAAGTGCTGGAGATACAGAGAACCGCTTCCGATAAGGAACGGGAGCAATGGTCCAATGATGGAGAATTAGATGATGAAGGGTGTTGGAGAAGTAAGCAGATGGATAAGTGGAAGTTACCCACAGCTTTTGTACAACCTATGGTTCAGATGGCACATGGACTAGCGCATGTCGGAGCTTCCGCAATTGTCAAATTACTCACACGAGTTTGGGAGCATCCGGAGATCGCTAGTACGGCAAAGAGGGTAGTGCAGACCTGCATGATTTGCCTGAGGTATAACCCAGGAAAGGGTACACAAACTCCAGCAGGAGGATTTGCAACACCGACTGCACCCTTTGAGGTTTTGCAGATGGATTACATTCAGCTTGAGCGCTGTAACAATCTGAAGTATGTCCTAGTAGTGGTTTGTGCCTTCAGTAAATGGGTTGAGGCATACCCTACGAAAGACAATACTGCAATGACTACAGCCAAGATGCTATTGAAGGAGTTCTTCCCTCGATATGGTGTTTGTAGATTGTTGTGGAGTGATAACGGACCTCATTTTATAGCAGCCGTTATCAAGTATGACCTGAAAGGGCTAGGAATTACTCAGAAGTTTCATGCAGTGTTTCACCCTCAGTCTGCGGGATTGGTTGAGAAATATAACGGTACCTTGAAGCTTAAGATCGCTAAGATCCAAGCTTCGACTTCTCTGACTTGGCCAGATGCTTTACCGCTGGCATTATTGTCAATTAGATCGATACCGCATTCTCGGACCGGTCTCACACCCTACGAGATCGTGTTCGGACGCCCAATGAATATTTGGGGTCCATCGAAACCGAAGTCAGTGTATGATGTACCTTGTGTAATGATGAATGATTATCTGGCACAGTTAACGGATAATTTGGTTTCTATTCATCAACAGGTTCGAGAAGCGCTCCCTGATCGGTCCACAGGTGAAGGACATAACCTCCGGCCTGGGGATCATGTCATGATCAAGGTATTCGAAAGGACGAACAGTCTGGAGCCGAGATGGGTTGGTCCTGAGCAAGTCTTGCTCGCAACGAGGACAGCTGTGCGAGTTTCCAATCGGAAGAACTGGATCCACTCTTTGCACTGTCGTAAAGTGCCGCCTGGATTAGTGGAGCCTGCTGTATTGACCGACCATTGAGAAGTCCTGACCGCAGAGAAAGGCCGTGCTGTGGAACCGAACGACACTGAGGAGCTCTTCCCGGACCAAGCGATTCCTGGAGGAGGAAGATATCATCTCAGACCGAGGAAGTGATTTTTTCTGTATCCACATACGTTGTCAGAACGGCCCTTAGGTTAGTGAAACGGAGAGCCAATGAGGCAAGGGGGGGGGGATCAGCCCTGCATTAGTGTAGCGACACCCGTCTTGGCCCGCTGGTGAAGAAATCAACGGCTGCCTAAGGGGAAGAGTTCTGACAACGTTTTAGTTTCAGGAAGATATTGACATTTACTACAAGATGGAGAAGAAGAAGATTCTTTGTGCGACAAGCTTCATTATCATTTTAGCTATTGTTGGTATAACCATGTGGGTTGTTGAGGATGTGACTCCTGCCCGTGAGTTGCTTGTTTTGACCACTCCAGTGCCTGAGGAGCACTACTTTTATACCCTTCCGTATCAAGAATTGAAGCATCGTCAGTCTTATTTGAATAATACTTTCATCCAGATGTTGCATCATACCCATGTTGCTACAAATGCTACGAACTGTTGGATATGTGGTATGATGCCAGCTCATCAGAAGAAAGGAGGAACGCCGTTTATACCTCTTCCTTTCTCTCATAATGGCTCTTGTCGAGCATGGTACACTTTGCTTTTTGCCACACGGAAACCTACAGTGGGACGACTACTTTTTAGACTTAATAGGGAATGTCATCAAGATAAAGAAGGCTATCCACAAGCGAATGGGACAATATGGGAGTGGGAAGAATATCGACCAGACAATGAATCGATCCCCTACATCTTCATGAACACCAGAGACACTGCTGGGAATGAACAATTTGTGATTCAAGTGGCACAAGCTCAAGCGGACCTGTGTGTTCAGAGTGTGGGTCATATTCCTGTTGGTGTTAGTGACTGTATTATTGTTTTGAATATAGATGGATTAAATAATAGTACTTTCTTAGCTTCCCATAATACATACTTCGTATGTGGGAATAAGGGTTATTATCGCTTACCACCCGGCTGGTCCGGAGTATGTTATGTAGCGTTTTTATTACCTCCTGTATTCTTAGCACCTGCATCCTATCATAAAGATTTGAAGTTGTTGAACAATGTAACTGTAAATAGGTATAAACGTACTCTATCTATTGATGATGTTGAACAAACCGACACTAGCTTACAGCAGTATGTTGATTTTAACTTAGGATTGTTTTTCTTTGTTGGAGCTGCCCTAAATAGTAGGAAGGTTCGGCTGTAACGAATCAAGCTGCTGCTGCTCTTGGGAATCTTACGGAAGAATTACAAATTACTAGAATTGTTGCATTACAGAATCGTATGGTATTAGATGTTATGTTAGCTGACAGAGGTGGAGCATGTAGGATTATCGGAAGTAGTTGTTGTGTATTCATTCCTGACCACACGCCATCAGTCTATAACGCTATTAATAAATTGCATAAAATTGCAGCTGAGATTCATACAGAAAATGGCACTTGGACCTTTTCTGGATGGTTTTGGACATTGATCACTACATGGGGATGGAAGGTTTTAACTGGTCTCTGTATTATTGTAGCAGTTCTGTTTTCCTGTTGCATCTGTGTTCAGTGTGGTCCTTTACTCTGTTCCTTATGTGTGTCATTCTGTATTCCTGATAAGAAAGCTATTGCCAATGTCACCTATCAGAAACATTTAAACAAAGAGGTGGAAGAGATGATGAAAATTGACATATATGATTATCCTAATAAGCCGAATGTCTTCAGTGAATGCTGAAAGGGTCGTCTGTTGAAAACTAAAACAGCGATATGATTAAGCATTCACTAAAGACATGAATTCTCTCCAGTTAAAGCATGTTTTTCGTCTTATGTTGACTTATGTCTGGACTCCATTTTGTATTGTCATGTCTCCACGTGCTTTGCACGAGAAGAGTCCTATCTTTTTGCTAGTTGCTCTTGTAATCTGCCTAGTAACAGTCTATAAATAGCTCCTTTGTCCGTCTGGCGCATGCCCAGACTTGACCACATCTGTTATCAGTTAGTCCTTGTTTGACCATGTTTTCGCAGGCTTAGGAAATTGTTAACTCCGCCCATATATTGATTCTGTATCGAAAATGTCCATAAATGGTAATGAATTTTGCTCTATGTTGTATCCACCCACTTATGAGCCCCTCTGTTGTGTATAAAAGGGGACCGTGTACGCAAGTTCTTTGTGCTACTCTACGCAATACTGAAGAGTGTTGTGTAGGTTGTAGGACCACCCTTAAGGGTTAATAAACTCTGTCTTTGTATTTGCAGTTTCCGTGCCAACTTCCTTCTAACTTTTGTTACAGGAGAGCGAACCCTTGTATTCTGCGGGCCTAGCTGGGGCCTTTATCCATCAATTAGGTGGCTTTTTAGCTTTGCTTTTATTAGTGTTTTTCAAACTTTCATGTACATAACATGCATATGTATGCATATATGTATACATATATATATATATAGCGGGTCCGTGGAGGTGCTAACGCACTTCCAAAGGAAGCAAGTTGCAGTAGTGAAAGGCACAAACAAAGCAGCATGCCACGTTATGGATTGAAACGTCAACCCACTGGGGTTTTAAAGTGTTTTTATTTGATTGCAACGAAGCGGACTCACTCGAGTTTTCATTACTGGCACCACATGATCCAGAATGCCTCTGGCCACGCCCACTGGGGCAGGAACAGTGAAAATCAAGGTGTGCCAGCATTTCTGTTTCTTTACAGTCAACAGTTTGCCACTGAGGAAGAGATCAAGTCTCGAAACGCGTCTGGCTGGCTGAATACCGTGATGTTCTTTCCACCGTGTCTGATTGCTGCCTTTCACGTAATAAAGCGGATTATTACACTTGCAGTGCGGCTCTTCAGGGTAACTTTGTTTGTTGTATATATATATATATATATATATATATATATATATATATATATATATATATATATATATATATATATATATATATATATATATATATATGTAAGCATGCATTCATATATGTATTTATATAGATATGCAGATTATATATATGTTTATATATATACACATACACATATATAAATGCATATGCATATATAAGCACATATATGTGCATATGTGTGCGTGTAGAGAGAGGTAGAGGTGTATAGGTACAGAGGTAGAGAGTAGTAGAGAGAGAGGTAGAGAGTAGAGGATGAGTAATAGAGAGCAGAGCATGAGTAGTAGAGAGTAGTAGAGAGAGTAGTAGAGAGTGAGTAGTAGAGAGTAGTAGACAGTGAGAAGTAGAGAGTAGTAGAGACTGGGTAGTAGAGAGTGAGTAGTAGCGAGGAGTAGAGAGAGAGTAGTAGAGAGTAGTAGAGAGTGAGTAGTAGAGAGTGAGTAGTAGAGAGTAGTAGAGAGTGAGTAGTAGAGTGAGTAGTAGAGTGAGTAGTAGAGAGTAGTAGAGAGTGAGTACTGGAGAGTAGTAGAGAGGGAGTAGTAGAGAGAGAGTAGTAGAGAGTGAGTAGTAGAGAGTGAGTAGCAGAGAGAGAGTAGTAGAGAGTGAGTAGTAGAGTGTGTACTAGAGAGTAGTAGAAAGTAGTAGAGAGTGAGTAGTAGAGAGTAGTAGAGCGTGTGTAGTAGAGAGTGAGTAGTAGAGAGTAGTAGAGAGTAGTAGAGAGAGAGTAGCATTGAGTGAGTAGTAGAGAGAGAGTAGAACAGAGTGAGTAGGAGAGGGTAGTAGAGAGTGAGTAGTAGAGAGAGAGTAGTAGGGACTAGTAGTGTAGTAGAGAGTGAGTAGCAGAGGGTAGTGGAGTAGTGGAGAGTGAGTAGTAGAGCGTAGTAGAGAGTGAGTCATAGAGTGAGTAGTAGGGAGTAGGGGAGAGTGAGTAGGAGAGAGTGTGTAGTAGAGAGAGAGTAGTAGGGAGTGAGTAGTAGAGAGTGAGTAGTAGAGGGTAAGTAGTAGAGAGAGTAGTAGGGAGTAGTAGAGTAGTAGAGAGTGAGTAGTAGAGAGTGAGTAGTAGGGGGTATTGAAGTAGTGGAGAGTGAGTAGTAGAGAGTAGCAGAGTGTGAGTAGTAGGGAGTAGTAGAGAGTGAGTAGTATAGAGTAGTAGAGAGCGAGTAGTAGAAAGCAAGTAGTAGAGAGTGTGTTGTAGAGAGTGAGTAGTAGAGAGTAGTAGAGAGTGAGTAGTAGAGAGAGTAGTAGAGTAGTAGAGAGTGAGTAGTTAAGTGAGTAGTAGAGAGTAGTTGAGAGTGAGTAGTAGAGGCTGAGTAGTGGAGAGTGAGTAGTACAGAGTACTAGAGAGTGAGTAGTAGAGAGAGTTGTAGAGAGTGAGTAGTAGAGAGAGAGTAGTAGAGAGTGAGTAGTAGAGTAGTAGAGAGTGAGTGGTAGAGAGTAGTAGAGAGTAGTAGAGTGAGTAGTAGAGAGTAGTAGAGATTGAGTAGTAGAGAGAGTAGTAGAGACTAGTAGAGTAGTAGAGAGTGAGTTGTAGAGAGTGAGTAGTAGAGAGTAAGTAGTAGACAGAGTAGTAGAGAGTAGTAGAGTAGTAGAGAGTGAGTAGTAGAGAGAGAGTAGTAGAGAGCAGTAGACAGCAAGTAGTAGAGAGTGAGTATTGGAGAGTTAGTAGAGAGTAGTATAGAATGAGTAGTAGAGAGTGAGTAGTAGAGAGTTAGTAGTAGAGAGAATAGTAGAGTAGCAGAGAGTGAGTAGTAGAGAGTGAGTAGTAAAGAGAAGTAGACAGCGAGTAGTAGAGAGTGTGTAGTGGAGAGTGAGTAGTAGAGAGTAGTAGAGACTGAGTAGTAGAGAGTGAGTAGTAGAGAGTGAATAGTAGAGAGTGAGTAGTAGAGAGAGAGTAGTAGAGAGTGAGTAGTAGAGAGTCAGTAGTTTAAATTTAAAAGGAACACAATGAGGGGGTTAATTTTGCCATAGAAATTATGATTAGTGCTGGAAAAAGATAAATTAGGGCACATTTTGATTGACTTCTCAAATCCTTTTCTATTTCATTAAAGAATTATGACATGCAGACTGAAACATGCACTTTCAATGCCAGCAGCAGAGATCCCTGGTGAGCAGTAGCTTTACTACAGTGATCTAATAAGCAACTAGAGTGCTAACATTCCGAATTTATGGCATATGTGTGACACATCTGAATGCCTTCTTGATGGAATCAAAGTAAAAACCTGAAAGTATTCCTACTGAGGAGACTGTAGTAAATGAGGAATAAAGCGGTAACACTTAAAACATTTAATTTGCAAAGGAACAAAATGAGGGGGTTCATTTTGCCATAGTAATTATGATTAATGCTGCAGAAAGAAAAATCAGGGCACATTTTGACTTCGCAAATCCTCTTCTATTTCATTAAAAAATTCTGACATGCAGACTGAAACATGCACTTTGAATACCAGCAGCAGACTTCCCTGGAAAGCAGTAGCTCTACTACAGTGATCTAATGAGCAACTACAGTGCTAACATTCAGAATTTATTGCAAATGTGTGACACATCTGAATGCCTTCTTGATGGAACCAAAGTAAACAACCATTGGAAATGCAATAGGTCTTGCCCTCATTTAAGTTAAAGCAATTCTGTTTGTAATTAGGTGACTTTTTAGCTTTGCTTTTATGAGTGTTTTTCAAACTTTCATGTACATAACATGCATATGTATGCATATATGTATATTCACTGAAAAAACCATAGGTTTCAGGGGCGTTATAGTTAGCTGGACTTTTCACTCGTACAAAACCATAGAAATTTCCCCGTTATAGTTAGTTCAGCTAACTATAATTCGCGCGCCCGCAATGCACTGCTGATGACGTCACATATTACATCACTCATGACATGGTCAGTGACATCACTCATGACATCACTGATGACATCTCAAATGACATCACTGATGACATCACTGATGACATCATCCAGTGAATGTGTGTTTTTCTGAAAATTACATATGTTTTATATATGTATATCTCAAGGTCGATGGAAGAATAAATGGGTATATAAGTGTCTAAATGGATGATTTGTTTTTGAAAAATTGATTGTATAACTGACTGATTAAGTGTATCTTAGTGAATACATGGCTTAGTGAGTAATGTTTAAATATGTAAATATCTGTATCAGTCTCTCACTTTGTGTATAAGTGGCTGCATGGGTTGGTGAGTAGCTACATGAGTGTCTATATAGGTTATTAGTTGGTTTTTTGAGTATCAGTATGAGTGTCTGAGTGTCTGTATGGTTCGGTGGGGGGTATTACGTAGGGCAGAGGTGCATGAATGAGTGACTCACTGTTTGTATGTGTTGAAGACAGCATGTGTGCGGGACTGTATGGGTGGATGAGTGTATGCATGGGTGTGTTAGTGAGTGAATGACTGTCTCAATAGTGTCTCTATGAGTAACTACATATGTTTTGAACTAGTATATGTGACTATTGGTGTATATAAGTGAGTATATGTGAGAGTGAGAGATTGAAAGAGTTCCTGTATGAATAAGTATGTGTTTCTATAAGTGATTGTTAAAAAAGACTAAGTAACTGTATATGCAGGTAAACAAATGTTTGATTCTTTATTAGCATGAGTGACTATGTGTGTGAGTAACTTAATGGATGAGTGGTGTTGTGTAACAGGATGTATAGGTGTATGAGTACATATGATGAGTGAGTACATGTATGAGTGACTGTATAGGACTGTTGGTGAATGAGTGGATGTGGATGTGGATCTTACAATTACTGAATAGGTTGTTGTAACTGGTATTGGTATGTCCATTGTTTTGAAAATTTTAATTTCTATTTTTGAATGTGTGTATCAAAGGTTATATTAGGGGGAGAGGAGGTCTGCCACTCTATCACAAGGATGATGTTGTCAGTGATGTCATCAGTGATGTCATGAGTGATGTCACTGACCATGTCATGAGTGATGTAATATGTGACGTCATCAGCAGTGCATTGCGGGCGTGCAAGTTATAGTTAGCTGAACTAACTATAACGGGGGAATTTCTATGGTTTTGTACGAGTGAAAAGTCCAGCTAACTATAACGCCCCTGAAACATATGGTTTTTTCAGTGAATTTCAAAGGTTTTTTAAATGCTAATTCCTAGCTATAACGTGCCTGAAACCTATGTTTTTTTCAGTGAATTTCAAAGGTTTTTTAAATGCTAATTTCTAGCTATGCCTACAGAGATAGGACATGTGAAGAAAGAAGGAAAAACGCACAGAAAGAAAAAAAAGAAATGCAGAAAGAAGCAACAGAAGTCCTCAAAGACAAAGAAAAGTGCAGGAAGAAGTATAACGTGCAGAAAGAACAAACAGAAGAGCAGAAACAAGCCTTGTTGCAAAATCATCCTGTACCCTCAACTTTTTCAGACGGATACTGGTGGTAACTGAGTCTGACTAACCAGTCCTAGAGCCAGTGCTATGTTAAAAGACACTCAGAATACAGTGAAAACACCTACATACACTAGGGCACACTATGTGTTGGGGTCCCCCTGTGATTAGCATGACCTCCTCTGTAAGCCCCTAGTATATAATAGGGCAGGGGATTAAAACTACCTCTTAAACCGCACCACAGGGCGTGTTTGAACACGTCACCTCATGCCCCGTCCCCTCCCTTCCCCACTGTGTAAACACGCCCTGTAGCCGTTTTAAGTTGGGAGATTAAGTCCCCTTGAATCCTGAGGGTCCCTAGGGTTCAACTAGACCACTAGGTACCTCCAGTAAGCGCCACAGAGCTGCGTTGCAGAGAGGTGTAAAAAGTGGCACGGCCTGCACCACCTCTCTGCAATGCAGAGCAGTGGTGCTTACTGGAAGCACCAGGTGGGCTAGTTGGACCCCAGGGTCCCTCAGGATTGAAAGGGAATTATTTCCCCAACTTAAAAACGCGCCACAGGGCCTGTGGCCGTTCTGAGTTGAGAGATTAAGTCCCCTTGAATCCTAAGGGTCCCTAGGGTCAATCTAGCCCACTAGGTACCTCCAATAAGCGCCACAGAGCTGCGCTGCATGGAGGTGTAAAAAGGGGCGTGGCCTCAGAACACCTGTCTGCAACACAGCTCCCTGGCGCATACTGGAGATACCTGATGGGCTAGTTGGCCCTCAGGGACCCTCAGTATTGAAGGGGAATTAATTCCTCAACTTACAACTGGCCAGGGGGCGCGTTTGCAGAGTGCTGCAAGGAGGGGGGGTGGCCTCCGGCGCGTTGCCGGTCTTTTATTTATTTATTTTTAAGAAGGAGGGCTGTGTGGCCCCCTTTCTTTTTCTAATTTATTAGCCCTGGGGACCCCATCCCCCAGGGCCTGCACCCTAATTTTTTTTGTTGAAAAAAACTTAATTTGGCCCTCCCAAGGCCTTAATCGGCCCCGGGGACCCCAACCCCCAGGTCATGGCCTTTTTAAAAAAAAATTATTCTTTAGGAGGGGGGTTGTGTTGCCCCCCTCCTCAGGCCACTTATGGCCCCGGGGACCCCATCCCCCGGGGCCGGCCTTTGTTTTTTATTTTAAAAAAAATATATATATTTATAGAAACACCAAGGACATGCTGGACAAACCGTATGTACCTATCACCATGACGATTTGCGTGATATTCATTAAAAGGCGACTATGCATACAATGAATCCACGTAGAATGTATTCAGACCGCTAGTGAAGCTCTGACATGTCTGACACCCTACCGTGCCTAATCCCGGTGCCCCCGCTGGTGGGTACTCTCCAAGTAGACACCCTTGCCGTTTATTTACACAAACATGGGTAGCTATTGACGGGCACATTTAATACACATGCACACCAAGCCATTCAAAGGGGATTCGACAAAAATTTGAACAAACTATGCAAGAAACCCCCTCACGGTTAATAAAACACACATCCACCGCCGGATGTGTAATACTTTTTATTTTACTCTCTGGAAAGGAGACAAACCTCACTTGAGAGTCACAGCGTGCTCCTGGCTGAGCCCAATGTTGTGTTACACCCACCAGTGCCCGCCGAGTGCCACACACCTCTGTGTTGTATTCCACCAGCTAGTGCGTATGCTATGACACTCTCTAGCCCATGTGCACTGTAACACCACCCCGTGAATATGTCATGCCACACTTGCCTTCGCACGGGTTATATTGCCCCATCTAACGTGCCTTCCTCGATGCCTATGTTATAAAGCACAGCGCTATGCCATACATATTACAATCTGGGATCCATATCTTTGTCACAGTGCATATGCAATGTTACACTACCCAGCACATATTTTATATTACAACTTTAGAGACTACTTAGGTTACACAACACTGCCCTGTGCATATTACACTCCAAGGCGCATATCACATAGCAAGCGCTAGTGCCTGTGCTATCTCACGCTCTCCAATGAATCTGTCATTGCGCACAATGTATTGCATATTATATTTTACGCCCCGGTTCATCTTATATCACACTTTTTGGTGCATAGTTTATACCATATACTATATCTAGATTTCATTTTCAATCGTGCTCTCAGGACTATGTTCTATATAACACTGCGTCCACCTACCCTTTTCACGGGCATTACATTTTGCGATGGGGGGTGGAGGGTCAGGGGATGTTTCTGCCAAGTGAGCCCAGAGTCACAGTCCCAAACATCCTCTTCTTCCTGAATAAAAGTGAGATTATGCTGCATACTTGTTCATATTTTAAGTAGTTCGCACAGACACACATTTTAAAAACAATAAATTTCCTAATACGCACCTTCTATAAACAGTTAGCTTGCTGCCCCATCCACCTCCTCCCTATCCTCTGTTGTCTGAATCCATGGAATAGCCTCCTCCCTCCTGACATGCATGGTCTGATGTGCTGCCACTGCCCTGCATTTAGCATGATGTACCAGTCCACTCATCCTGCCCTCCATTGCCCAATTCTATGGCCCATCATTGACCTCCTGCTTAGCCTCTGTGCTTTGCTTCCTGCCCCTATTCTCCTTCCCCCTGCCCTCCGATGTCTTTGTGCATGCCCCTGCTCCATCCTTTTTGACCACCATGTTCCATGGACCTGCCACTCCTATCTACTCTGATTGTTCTGTTGAGCTGCCACTCCCCTACCACCTGCCTAGCATTGTCAGATGACTGTAACCTGTCCCTGCCACCTCCACCCTGCCTGTCCACATGCCATGCCCCTATCCCCTTCCTCCTGTCCTCCATGGTCCATTTTACCGCCACACCCATCTGCCCTCCCTGGTCTGTTGTGCTGCAACTGCTCCTCCTGCCTGCCCCGCGCGGTCTGTTGTGAGGCCCCTTCCCCTGAACTCTCTTATCTGTGCCCAGGTCCTGACCCTCCCTTCTATCCTCCATGGTCCTTTGTGCATGCCCCTGCACCCTCCTTCTTGCCCATCATAGCCATTGTGCTGCCACTAAGCCTCCCGCTTGCCATGCATGGTCTTCTGTGCTGCCATGGCCCCTCCCACCTTCCCTGTGTGGTCAGCTATCTGCTCCTGACCCCCTCCCACCTTCCCTCCATGGTCTGTGTGTATGCCATCATAGTCTCACTGTTGCTCTCCATGGTGTGTCTTGTTTCTAATGCCCATCCTGCCTGACCTCCATGGTCATCTTGCTGCTCCTGCCCTGCCCCCTTGCCCCAGCCCTCTGTTTCCATGTGCAGACCCCTATTCCCTCCCTCCTGGCTTGTCGGTTCGATTGTAATGCCCCTGATCCGTCCCTCCTGCCCTTTATGGTCTGTTATGCTGCAGCTTTCTCTCCTGTCTGTCCATTATGGTCAGCTAGCTACCATTGCCTCTTTCCCCTCTGTTGTCTGTTGTCCATGTGCATGGTCCAGTCCCCTCCCTATTGCTTTCTATGGATTGTTGTGCTGCACTCCCGTCCCGCATGCCCTGTGTGGTGTATTGTGCTGCTGCAAACCCTGATGCCTGCCATGTAGGGTCAGTTTGGTGCACCTCTCAATGTCCCTCCTGTCCTCTGTTATCCGAGTCCATGTCCCTACCCCAATTCCTCCTGCCTACCATGATCCAATGTACCATACTTGCAAACATTTTGAACTTGGTAAGAGGGAGATTTTGAAATAAAACTGGGGTATTGTTTTTCCCCTTTGAGTTACATTGAAAAAGAGAAGATTGTAGACAGGAAACAGATCAAGTAAAGCCCATTTGAGTTTAAAAACATTGGACGTTTCCTGGCTGAAACGGGTCTGTTGGCATGTATGGTTGTATGACCACTGCCTCTTCCTTCTGCCCACAATGGTCTATTATATTGCCACAGCCTCTCTTGCCAGTCCTGTATTGTTGGTTTGTTGCCCCTGCCCCCCTTTCCACTGCCCTCCATAGTCTGTTGTGCTGCCACTGCCCTTCCTGCCTGCCTAGTGTGGTCAAATTGCTGCCTCTGCACTCTCCTACCTGCGTTCAATTTCCAGAGTCCGTGCCCCTGGCCTCTGCCTCTCAACAGTATCCCAATGAACAACTAGATTGCTAACATTCTATATTTATTACAAAAGTGTGGAATGCCTGACGTCATCTTGATGTAATCAATACTGTAATGCCTAGAGCATTTCCTTTAGAAATTACATATATGAGAGGGTCTTATTTGCATCACAATTATGGTTAGTGCTCTAAAAAACTAAAATGAGGACATATTTTCTGAGTTTTCATATAGCGACAAAGAACTTTTAAATTATTTGTAATCTTAGTTTTTTTATCCAGTTGACCACTTGATTAAATGTTGCATCCAAGGGGAGAGGGTGTGGTGTTACTTCCAGAGCTGCAGACTTTGCAACTGGGGAACCAGGTTGGAGTTTCTGCTTCAGCTCAACATTCTGTGATTCTGGTCAAATCACTTAATCTCCCCATGTCTACAACCAAAATGAATTTGATCTTGTGTGATGTAACCGATGTTCATGTAAAGCACTCCAATACCTGACAAGTCTGCACTATATAAAACTGCAAATACACAAAAAATAAGTGTTTTGCACACTTCTGTCATTGGGCTACATTTGGGCTACATCTGGGTGATATTTGGGCTACATTTGGGCTCTTTTGTCTCTGGTGGCCATTTTAGGAGATTTATTTGTTATGAAGTTTCCTAATTTCCTAATTTACTGCAGTCTCCTCAGTAGGAAATGCTTTCAGTTTTTCACTTTGATTCCATCAAGAAGGTATTCAGATATGTCACACATTTGCCATAAATTCTGAATGTTAGCACTCTAGTTGCTCATGTAGTAAAGCTACTGCTCACCACGGAAGTCTGCTGCTAGTATTAGAAGTGCATGTTTCAGTCTGCATATCAGAATTTTTTAATGAAATAGAAGAGGATTTGAGAAGTCACTCAAAATGTGCCCTAATTTTTCTTTCTTCAGCACTAATCATAATTTCTATGGCAAAATGAACCCCCTCATTGTGTTCCTTTTTAAATTAAATGTTTTAAGTGTTAGCAGTTTATTCCAATCAAGAAGGCTTCAGGTGTGCCATACTTTTGTCATAAGTAAGACAGTAAGCGCTCTAGTTGTTCCTAAGAACACTCTGGGACATTCTGTCATTGGGCTATACTTGGGCTACATCTGGGTGATATTTGGGCTACATTTGGGCTCTTTTGTCTCTGGTGGCCATCTTGGGAGATTTATTTGTTATGAAGTTTCCTAATTTCCTCATTTACTGCAGTCTCCTCAGTAGGAAATACTTTCAGTTTTTTACTTTGATTCCATCAAGAAGGCATTCAGATGTGTCACACATTTTCCATAAATTCTGAATGTTAGCACTCTAGTTGCTCATTAGATCACTGTAGTAAAGCTACTGCTCACCAGGCAAGTCTGCTGCTGGTATTCAAAGCGCATGTTTCAGTCTGCATGTCAGAATGTTTTTATGAAATAAAAGAGGATTTCAGAAGTCAAAATGTGCCCTAGTTTTCCTTTCTGCAGCACTAATCATAATTTATATGGCAAAATGAACCCCCTCATTTTGTTCCTTTGTAAATTAAATGTTTTAAGTGTTACCACTTTATTCCAATCAAGATGGCTTCAGGTGTGTCATACTTTTGTCATAAGTAAGACTGTTAGCGCTCTAGTTGTTCTTTAGAGCACTCTGGGAAGCTGCAGTAGAACACAAAGGAAACAACTGACAGTCTCTGCCCTGGTTGGATGTACATGTTTTACTGAGAATGTCAGACTTCATTCTTACATGACTGAGAAAGATAATGGGAATTTACAGAAAATATGCTCTCAGTTTAGCTTATAGATCACCTTCCAAACCTCTGTGGGAAAAGTATGAGAAAATAGTTTTCTCTCAAACATGGTTCGTGATATCACAGTAGAAGGCTTTTTCACATGGTAAAATCACCTTAGAACACACCACAATTCCTAAAATGAGTATGGTACCATCAACAAATGATTTATAATGTAACTAAAGTCTTAAAACCTTCTATTAAATGCAATGCTTTTTAATGAGGTGCTATCATGAATATTGGTCCCAAGATGGCTGCCAACACTTCTTGGATGAAGTACTGACAGCCAATCAGATCTCACGATGAGATGTGTGGTTAGGCTCCGCCCAGATATGTATGTGATTTTACTTTTGATTTTTTCACGAACTACTGAACAGATTGACACCATATATGCAAAAGGCACATGCCTGACCTGAGGACTACCTCTTTGCCAAATTTCAAGTAATTCTGTTCAGCCGTTTGGGCTGTACCTTGGACTAAAGGTCCCTATGGAAAATTGCATGGAGAAAACGCGTTTTGGGACCCCCCTTTTTTCTCAGCCCCCGCTTGACGAATCTCCCCGAGACTTTCAGGGTAGGAGCGGAGCGGAGCGCCCCACCTATTTTGAAAATTTCGCGAGGAGTCGTCAACCGGCGCCAAAGTTATTCCAAATAGAATGTTGCGGATTTCCTATGGAAACACGGTCCTAACTATAACTATCTACTGGCGACCGCCAGTAGATAATGTATATGTATGCATGCATTTATATTTGTATTTATATAGATATGCAGATTATATATATGTTTATATATGTATGTATATATATATACATACATATATAAATGCATATATATGCTTATATATATGTGCCTATGTGTGCGTGTAGAGAGAGGTAGAGAGAGGTAGAGAGGTAGAGGTGTAGAGGTAGAGATGTAGAGGTAGAGAGGTAGACGTAGAGAGGTAGAGAGGTAGAGAGTAGTAGAGAGGTAGAGAGTAGAGGATGAGTAATAGAGAGTAGAGAGTGAGTAGTAGAGAGTAGTAGAGAGCAGAAGAGAGAGTAGCAGAGTGAGTAGTAGAGAGTAGTAGAGTGAGTAGTAGAGAGTGAGTAGTAGAGAGGAGTAGAGAGTGAGTAGTAGAGAGTAGTAGAGAGTGGTAGTAGAGAATGAGTAGTAGAGAGGAGTAGATAGTAGTAGAGAGTGAGTAGTAGAGTGAGTAGTAGAGAGTAGTAGAGAGTGAGTAGTAGAGAGTAGTAGAGAGTGAGTAGTAGAGAGTGAGTAGCAGAGAGAGAGTAGTAGAGAGTAGTAGAGAGTGAGTAGTAGAGTGAGTAGTAGAGAGTAGTAGAGAGAGAGTAGTAGAGAGTGAGTAGTAGAGAGTAGTAGAGAGTGAGTAGTAGAGTGAGTAGTAGAGTGAGCAGTAGAGAGAAGTAGAGAGAGAGTAGTAGAGAGTGAGTAGTAGAGAGAGAGTAGTAGAGAGTGAGTAGTAGAGAGTAGTAGAGAGTGAGTAGTAGAGAGTAGTAGCGAGTGAGTTGTAGAGAGTCAGTAGTTTAATTTAAAAGGAACACAATGAGGAGGTTAATTTTGCCATAGAAATTATGATTAGTGCTGAAAAAAGATAAATTAGGGCACATTTTGATTGACTTCTCTAATCCTCTTCTATTTCATTAAAAAATTCTGACATGCAGACTGAAACATGCACTTTCAATGCCAGCAGCAGAGATCCCTGGTGAGCAGTAGCTTTACTACAGTGATCTAATAAGTAACTAGAGTGTTAACATTCCAAATTTATGGCAAATGTGTGACACATCTGAATGCTTTCTTGATGGAATCAAAGTAAAAAACTGAAAGTATTTCCTACTGAGGAGACTGTGGTAAATGAGGAAATTAGGAAACTTCAGAACAAATAAGTCTCCCAAGATGGCCACCAGAGACAAAAGAGCCCAAATGTAGAACAAATATCACCCAGATGTAGCCCAAGTATAACCCAATGACAGAATGTCCCAGAGTGTTCTAAAGAACAACTAGAGCGCTAACAGTCTTACTTATGACAAAAGTATGGCACACCTGAAGCCATCTTGATTGGAATAAAGTGGTAACACTTAAAACATTGAATTTGCAAAGGAACAAAATGAGGGGGTTCATTTTGCCATAGAAATTATGATTAATGCTGCAGAAAGAAAAATTAGGGCACATTTCGACTTCTCAAATCCTCTTCTATTTCATTAAAAAATTCTGACATGCAGACTGAAACTAGCACTTTGAATACCAACAGCAGACTTCCCTGTAACCTAATGAGCAACTAGAGTGCTACCATTCAGAATTTATGGCAAATGTGTGATACATCTGAATGCCTTCTTGATGGAACCAAAGTAAACAAGCATTGAAAATGCAATGGGTCTCGCCCTCGTTTAAGTTAAAGCAATTCTGTTTGTAATTAGGTGGCTTTTTAGCTTTGCTTGTATTAGTGTTTTTTAAACTTTCATGTACATAACATGCATATGTATGCATATATGTATATGTATATGTATGCATGCATTTATATTTGTATTTATATAGATATGCAGATTATATATATGTTTATATATGTATGTATATATATATATATATATACACATGCATATATATAAATGCATATGCATATATATATGTGCATATGTGTGCGTGTAGAGAGAGGTAGAGAGAGGTAGAGAGGTAGAGATGTAGAGGTAGATGTGTAGAGGTAGAGAGGTAGAGGTTGAGAGGTAGAGGTAGAGAGGTAGAGAGGTAGAGAGGTTGAGAGTAGTAGAGAGAGGTAGAAGGGTTGGGAGTAGAGAGTGTGTAATAGAGAGTAGAGAGTGAGTAGTGGAGAATAGTAGAGTGAGTAGTAGAGAGTGAGTAGTAGAGAGTGAGTAGTGGAGTAGTAGAGAGTGAGTAGTAGAGAAGGAGTAGTAGAGAGTAGTAGAGAGTGAGTAGTAGAGAGTGAGTAGCAGAGAGAGAGAAGTAGAGAGTAGTAGAGAGTGAGTAGTAGAGTGAGTAAGTGAGTAGTAGAGAGTAGTAGAGAGAGAGTAGTAGAGAGTGCTTAGTAGAGAGTAGTAGAGAGTGAGTAGTAGAGAGTGAGTAGTAGAGAGAGGGTAGTAGAGAGTGAGTAGTAGAGAGTAGTAGAGAGTGAGTAGTAGAGAGAGAGTAGTAGAGAGAGAGTAGTTGAGAGTAGAAGAGTAGAAGAGAGTGAGTAGCAGAGAGTGAGTAGTAGAGAGTAGTGGAGTAGTAGAGAGTGAGTAGGAGAGAGTAGTAGACAGTGAGTAGTAGAGTGAGTAGTAGAGAGTAGTAGAGAGTGAGTAGTAGAGTGAGTAGTAGAGAGTATTAGAGAGTGAGTAGTAGAGAGCAAGTAGTAGAGAGTGTGTAGTGGAGAGTGAGTAGTAGAGAGTAGTAGATAGTGAGTAGTAGAGAGAGTAGTAGAGGGTGAGAAGTAGAGAGAGTAGCAGAGAGTAGTAGAGTAGTAGAGAGTGAGTAATAGAGTGAGTAGTAGAGAGTAGTTGAGAGCGAGTAGTAGAGAGTGAGTAGTGGAGAGTGAGCAGTAGAGAGTAGTAGAGAGCGACTAGTAGAGAGTGACTAGTAGAGAGTGAGTAGTAGAGAGTGAGTAGTAAAATAGTAGAGAGTGAGTGGTAGAGAGTAGTAGAGAGTAGTAGAGTGAGTAGTAGAGAGTAGTAGAGAGTGAGTTGTAGAGAGAGAAGTAGAGAGTAGTAAAGTAGTAGAGAGTGAGTAGTAGAGAGTGAGTAGTAGAGAGAGTAGTAGAGAGTAGTAGAGAGTGAGTAGTAGAGAGTGAGTAGTAGAGAGTAGTAGACAGCAAGTAGTAGAGAGTGAGTAGTGGAGAGTGAGTAGTAGAGAGTAGTAGAGAGCGAGTAGTAGAGAGTGAGTAGTGGAGAGTGAGTAGTAGAGAGTGAGTAGTAGAGAGTGATTAGTAGAGAGTAGTAGAGAGTGAGTGGTAGAGAGAAGTAGAGAGTAGTAGAGTGAGTAGTAGAGAGTGAGTATTAGAGAGTAGTAGCGAGTGAGTAGTAGAGAGTGAGTAGTAGAGAGAGAGTAGTAGAGAGTGAGCAGTAGAGAGTGAATAGTAGAGAGTAGTAGAGAGTGAGTAGAAGAGAGTGCGTAGTAGAGAGTGAGTAGTAGAGAGTAGTAGAGTGAGTAGTAGAGAGTAGTAGAGAGTGAGTAGTAGAGTAGTAGAGAGTGAGTGGTAGAGAGTAGTAGAGAGTAGTAGAGTGAGTAGTAGAGAGTAGTAGAGAGTGAGTATTAGAGAGTAGTAGTGAGTGAGTAGTAGAGAGTGAGTAGTAGGGAGAGAGTAGTAAAGAGTGAGTAGTAGAGTAGTAGAGAGTGAGTGGTAGAGAGTAGTAGAGAGTAGTAGAGTGAGTAGTAGAGAGTAGCAGAGAGTGAGTATTAGAGAGTAGTAGTAAGTGAGTAGTAGAGATTGCGTAGTAGGGAGAGAGTAGTAGAGAGTAGTAGAGAGTGAGTATTAGAGAGTAGTAGTGAGTGAGTAGTAGAGAGTGAGTAGTAGGGAGAGAGTAGGAGAGAGTGAGTAGTAGAGAGTGAATAGTAGAGAGTGGTAGAGAGTGAGTAGTAGAGAGTGAGTAGTAGAGAGTAGTAGAGAGTGAGTAGTAGAGAGTGAGTGGTAGAGAGTAGTAGAGAGTAGTAGAGTGAGTAGTAGAGAGTAGTAGAGAGTGAGTATTAGAGAGTAGTAGTGAGTGAGTAGTAGAGAGTGAGTAGTAGGGAGAGAGTAGGAGAGAGTGAGTAGTAGAGTAGTAGAGAGTGAGTGGTAGAGAGTAGTAGAGAGTAGTAGAGTGAGTAGTAGAGAGTAGTAGAGAGTGAGTATTAGAGAGTAGTAGTGAGTGAGTAGTAGAGAGTGAGTAGTAGGGAGAGAGTAGTAGAGAGTAGTAGAGAGTGAGTAGTAGAGAGTGAATAGTAGAGAGTAGTAGAGAGTGAGTAGTAGAGAGTGAGTAATAGAGAGAGAGTAGTAGAGAGTAGTAGCGAGTGAGTAGTAGAGTAGTAGAGAGTAGTCAGTCAGTGTCAGTCAGTCAGTGTCAGTCAGTCAGTTTCAGTCAGTCAGTGTCAGTCAGTCAGTGTCAGTCAATTAGTGGCAGTCATTGTCAGTCAGTCAGTGTCAGTCAATCAGTGTCAGTCAGTCAGTCAGAGTCAGTCAGTCAGTGTCAGTCAATCAGTGTCAGTCATTGTCAGTCAGTGTCAGCCAATCAGTGTCAGTCAGTGTCAGTGTCAGTCAGTGTCAGTCAATCAGTGTCAGTCAGTGTCAATCTGTCAGTGTCAGTCAGTCAGTGTCAGTCAGTCAGTGTCAGCTAAAGCAGCTCTGCTGACCTGGTTCTCTCCGTCTAAAGCAGCTCTGCCCACCTGGTTTCTCTGACTCTACAGCAGGTCTGCTGACCTGGTTCTCTGGCTATAGAGCAGCTCTGCTGACCTGGTTCTCTCCCTCTAGAGCAGCTCTGCTGACCTGGTTCTCTCCCTATAGAGCAGCTCTGCTGACTTGGTTCACTCCCTCTAAAGCAGCTCTTCTGACCTGGTTTCTCTGGCTCTACAGCAGCTCTGCTGACCTGGTTCTCTGGCTCTAGAGCAGCTCTGCTGACCTGGTTCTATGGCTCTAAAGCAGCTCTGCTGACTTGGTTCTCTGGCTCTAGAGCAGCTCTGCTGACCTGGTTCTCTGGCTCTGAAGCAGCTCTGCTGGCCTGGTTCTCTGGCTCTAGAGCAGCTCTGCTGACCTAGTTCTTGGGCTCTAGAGCAGCTCTGCAGACATGGTTCTCTTGCTCTAAAACAGCTCTGCTGACCTGGTTCTCTGGCTCTAAAGCAGCTCTGCTGACCTGGTTCTATGGCTCTAAAGCGGTTCTGCTGACCTGATTCTTTGGCTCTAGAGCAGCTCTGCTGACCTGGTCCCTTGGCTTTAAAGCAGCTCTGCTGACCTGGTTCTCTCCCTCTAAAGCAGTTCTGCTGACCTGGTTTCTCTGGCTCTAGAGCAGCTCTGCTGACCTGGTTCTCTGACTCTAAAGCAGCTCTGATGACCTATTTCTATGGCTCTATAGCAGCTCTGCTGACCTGGTTCTCTGGCTCTAAAGCAGCTCTGCTGACCTGGTTCTATGGCTCTAAAGCAGCTCTGCTGACCTGGTTCTCTGGCTCCAGAGCAGCTCTGCTGACCTGGTTCTAAAGCAGTTCTACTAACCTGTTTCTCTCCCTCTAAAGCAGCTCTGCTGACCTGGTTTCTCTGACTCTAGAGCAGCTCTGCCAAACTGGTTCTCGGCCTCTAGAAGCAACTCTGCTGACCTGGGTCTCTGGCTCTAGCTGGCTCTAGAGCAGCTCTGCTGACCTGGGTCTCTGGTTCTAGAACAGCTCTGCTGACCTGCTTCTTAGGCTCTAGAGCAGCTCCGCTGACCTGGTTCTCTGGCTCTACAACGGCTCTGCTGACCTGGTTTCTCTGGCTCTACAGCACCTCTGCCATCCTGGTTCTCTGCACTCACGATGCACGCACCCGAGTTCGCGAAAATATATTTAAAAATAATATAAGTTTTTTAAAAGTACAAATATGTTATTTTTATGACTATCTTAGATAATCTCTTGAACTAATATGTATATTAAAGACACATACATATAATTTTGGAACATAACTTTTTTTGCGGGAGTTGCGCACCCCGCGCGCCCCAGCATGTATATGACATCACGCGGGACCCGCCACCGCACAAGCATCTCGTACCGTAATGCGCATGTGTCGTGAATGCGCTGGAGCAGGAGTCGCGGACTGGTCGCATACCTATTGCGCACATCATGTAATATTAAATGTATATGATGTAACTGAAAAACACCCAGCCGACGCACACCGTACGCGGATCCTTCACAACTTTTCTAAAATAGCGGCTAGAATCTGCGCACCCACCGTGATGTGTAGGCTTTGAGTGCGCGATTCCGAAAAAAAATTGGATTTGTTTTTAAAGAAAATAATATAAATATATTAAAATAAAAAATGAAAACCAAAAAATTAATCAATATTTCAGTTTGAATTTTTTTGTACATTTTTTTTGCAATTTTCAGAAAAGTATATAATGTTATTTAATGAATAAAATATTTATAAATAAAGAGTTAAAAAACTGTAGAAAATCAGTACAAAAAAATAGGTATAACTACTATCACACTTAAAAATTAGCATTTAAAAAACCTTAGAAATTCACAGAAAACCCATAGGTTTCAGGGGTGTTATAGTTAGCTGGCCATTTCACTCGTACAAAACCATAGAAATTCCTCCGTTATAGTTAGTTCTGCTAACTATAACTCGCGCCCCCGCAATGCACTGCTGATGATGTCACATATTGCATCATTCATGACATGGTCAGTGACATCACTGATAACATCACTGATGACATCTCAAATGACATCACTGATGACATCACTGATGACATCATCCACATGATAATCTGATACACCTCATCATACACTAGTATAACCTTTCATCACTCACTGTAAAATACAGAGTACCATATTTGAAAGCATTGACACACCAATACCAGTTACTACATACCCACTTACTGATTCCATAGTCTACACACACAACGACGCATTCAACAACAGAATCATTTATACATGCAGTCACTAATTAATAGAACATCACCAAATGCACATAGACACATATATAGACATTGACACATCAGCAGTCATCTTAGTCGGTTATGCATTCATCCTACTCACTCATGAAAAAAAGTAATCACACTTACATTTACTCACTTACACAATTATCCAACAACACCTCATTTATTCAAACACATAGTAACTCATAGTTAATAAAATGTTTAAAAAATCACCATTACAATTATACACTCATTCATATAGTTACTCTCACAATCACTGACTCACACATACTTATTTACATACACCAACTCTCACATACAATGCCTTTTATTTTTTTACTTTGTTGAAGATGTACAACTAAAACATATATTTGCTTACCAACACACAAATAAATACACTCAGTCACCCAAACACCTGTTTCCACATGCACTCTTAAACCTATACACCTGGTCAATCAACCATTCACACATCTATGCATAGAGTTACAAACACCCTATCCAACCACACACAAACTCAGTGTCCCATACAAATACTCACCCAACTAATGAATAACTAATATACACACTCATGTAGTTAGTGACCAACTGATGCAGCATGTCATACAAACACAGAGACAGCGATGTACACATTCTCATAGTTTAGTTACTAATCCATGTATTAAGTGAGACACTTTTAATTACTCTCTTAAACAGACAGTCAGACAGCTACTAAATCCTCCATCCAGTTATATATCCACTCAATCTTCAATATAGATTGGTATATATATATATAATACATATTTAAATTTCAAACTAAACTACATTCACTGGATGATGTCATCAGTGATGTCATCAGTGATGTCATTTGAGATGTCATCAGTGATGTCACTGACCATGTCATGAATGATGCAATATGTGACATCATCAACAGTGCATTGCGGCGCGCGAGTTATAGTTAGCAGAACTAACTATAACGGAAGAATTTCTATGGTTTTGTACGAGGGAAATGGCCAGTTAACTATAACACCCCTGAAACCAATGGTTTTTTCTGTGAATTTCTAAGGTTTTTTAAATGCTAATTTCTAACTATAACGTCTCTGAAACCTATGTTTTTTTCAGTGAATATATATATATATATTACCTACTGGTGGTCGCCAATAGATAGTTATAGTTAGGACCGAGTTCCCATAGGAAATCTGAAAATTCTATTTTGAATAACTTTGGCGCCGGTTGACTTATCTTCGTGAAATTTTCAAACCTAATGGGGCACTCCGCTCAGCTCCTACCCTGAAAGTCTCGTCATGATTCGTCAAGCGGGGGCTGAGAAAAAGGGGGGTCCCAAAACGCGTTTTCCCCATGCATTTTCCCATAGGACCTTTAGTCGAAGGTACAGCCCGAACGGCTGAACAGAATTACTTGAAATTTGGCAAAGAGGTAGTCCTCAGGTCAGGCATGTGCCTTTTGCTTAAATGGTGTAAATCCGTTCAGTAGTTCCTGAGAAAATCAAAAGTAAAATCACATAAATATCTGGGCGGAGCCTAACCACACATCTCATCGTGAGATCTGATTGGCTGTCAGCACTTCATCCAAGAAGTGTTGGCAGCCATCTTGGGACCAATATACATGATAGCACCTCATTAAAAAGCATTGCAGTTAATAGAAGGTTTTAAGACTTTAGTTACATTATAAATCATTTGTTGATGGTACCATACTCATTTTAGGAATTGTGGTGTGTTCTAAGGTGATTTTACCATGTGAAAAAGCCTTCTGCTGTGATATCATGAATCATGTTTGAGAGAAAACTATTTTCTCATGCTTTTCCCACAGAGGTTTGGAAGGTGATCTATAAGCTAACTGAGAGCATATTTTCTGTAAATTCACATTATCTTTCTCAGTCATGTGAGAATGAAGTCTGACATTCTCAGTAAAACATGTACATCCAACAAGGGCAGAGACTGTCAGTTGATTCCTTTGTGTTCTACTGTAGCTTCCCAGAGTGTTCTAAAGAATAACTAGAGCGCTAACAGTCCTACTTATGACAAACGTATGGCACACCTGAAGCCATCTTGGTTGGAATAAAGTGGTAATTCTTAAAACATTTTATTTAAAAAGGAACAAAATGAGGGGGTTCATTTTGCCATAGAAAGTATGATTAGTGCTGCAGAAAGAAAAATTAGGGCACATTTTTGAGTGTCTTCTCAAATCCTCTTCTATTTCATTAATAAATTCTGACATGCAGACTGAAACATGCACTTTCAATACCAGCAGCAGACTTCCCTGGTGAGCAGTAGCTTTACTACAGTGATCTAATGAGCAACTAGAGTGCTAACATTCAGAATGTATGGCAAATGTGTGACATATCTGAATACCTGAAGCCATCTTGGTTGGAATAAAGTGGTAATTCTTAAAACATTTTATTTAAAAAGGAACAAAATGAGGGGGTTCATTTTGCCATAGAAAGTATGATTAGTGCTGCAGAAAGAAAAATGAGGGCACATTTTTGAGTGTCTTCTCAAATCCTCTTCTATTTCATTAATAAATTCTGACATGCAGACTGAAAGATGCACTTTCAATACCAGCAGCAGACTTCCCTGGTGAGCAGTAGCTTTACTGCAGTGATCTAATAAGCAACTAGAGTGCTAACATTCTAAATTTATGGCAAATTTGTGACACATCTGAATGCCTTCTTGATGGAATCAAAGTAAAAAGCTGAAAGCATTTCCTACTGAGGAGACTGCAGTAAATGAGGAAATTAGGAAACTTCATAACAAATAAATCTCCCAAGATGGCCACCGGACACAAAAGAGCCTAAATGCAGCACAAATATCACCCAGATGTAGCCCACATGTAGCCCAATGACAGAAGTGTGCAAAACACTTATTTTTTTGTGTATTTGCAGTTTTATATAGTGCAGACTTGTCAGGTATTGGAATGCTTTACATGAGCATTGGTTACATCACACAAGATCAAATTCATTTTGGTTGTAGACATGGGGAGATTAAGTGATTTGACCACAATCACAGAATGTTGAGCTGAAGCAGAAACTCCAACCTGGTTCCCCAGTTGCAAAGTCTGCAGCTCTGGAAGTAACACCACATCCTCTCGCCAAGGTGCAACATTTAATCAAGTGGTCAACTGGATAAAAAAACAAAGATTACAAATAATTTAAAAGTTCTTTGTCGCTATTTGAAAACTCAGAAAATATGTCCTCATTTTAGTTTTTTAGAGCACTAACCATAATTTTGATGCAAATAAGACCCTCTCATATATGTAATTTCTAAAGGAAATACTCTAGGTATTACAGTTTTGATTACATCAAGATGACGTCAGGCGTTCCACACATTTGTAATAAATATAGAATGTTAGCAATCTAGTTGTTCATTGGGATACTGTTGAGAGGCAGTGGCCAGGGGCACGAACTCTGAAAATTGAAGGCAGGTAGGAGAGTGCAGAGGCAACAATTTGACCACACTGGGCAGGCAGGAAGGGCAGTGGCAGCACAACAGACTATGGAGTAAGCCTGGGCAAAGCCCTACACTACGCTCGCGTAGTTTGCGAAGTTCGCGCTACTTGGCACTACGCGAATTGCTCGTAGCACAGTGCGAACATGCGTAGCGTAGTGTTGCGTAGTGAGGCGGTCATTTTTTGCTTGCTTGCGGTCCTCAACGTCAAGTTGGCGACCGCTAGCAAGCAAAATGACATCCTGGCGAGACTTTTTCCTTGTTCGCGATCAGCAACATCAAGTTGGTGATCGCGAGCATGGAAAATAAACCTCCCGGCGAGATTCCCAACGCGAGGAGGTCAGGTTTCTCATTGCGAGTGGTCGCGTATGCTCGCGACCGCTCGCGATGAGAAACTACCACTTCGCTTTGAGAAATCTGCCGCTCGAGCAGAAAACTACAGCTCGCACTGTGCAAGATGCCATTTTCAATGATTGCACAGTGCCGGTTGCGTGTCCGCACTGTGCAATCATTGAAAACGACATCTGGCACAGTGCGAACAAGGTACTACGAAGTTCACGAAGTGCTACGCGTAGCTCGCGTAGTGCGAACTGCACTTTGCATAGCTTCGTGAAGTGCTACTTCGCGAACTCCGCCCAGGGTTACTATGGAGGTCAGTGGAAAGGGGGGCAGGGGCAACAAACCAACAATACAGGATTGGCAAGAGAGGCTGTGGCAATATAATAGACGATTGTGGGCAGAAGGAAGAGGCAGTGGTAGTACAACCATACATGCCAACAGACCCGTTTCAGCCAGGAAACGTCCAATGTTTTTAAGCTCAAATGGGCTTTATTTGATCTGTCTTCTGTCTACAATCTCCTCTTTTTCAATGTAACTCAAATTGGAAAATCAATACCCCAGTTTTTTTTCAAAATCTCCCTCTTACCAAGTTCAAAATGTTCGCAAGTATGGTACATTGAATCATGGTAGGCAGGAGGAATTGGGGTAGGGACATGGACTCGGATAACAGATGACAGGAGGGACATGGAGAGGTGCACCAATCTGACCTTACAGGGCAGGCATCAGGGTTTGCAGCAGCACAATACACCACACACCACATGCGGGACAGGAGTGCGGCACAACAATCCATAGAAAGCAATAGGGAGGGGACAGGACCATGCACATGGACAACAGAGAACAGATGGGAAAGAGGCAATGGTAGCTAGCTGACCATAATGGACAGACAGGAGAGAAAGCTGCAGCATAACAGACCATAAAGGGCAGGAGGGACGGATCAGGGGCATTACAATGGAACAGACAAGCCAGGAGGGAGGGAATAGGGGTCTGCACATGGAAACAGAGGGCTAGGGGCAAGGTGGCAGGGCAGGAGCAGCAAGATGACCATGGAGGTCAGGCAGGATGGGCACTAGAAACAAGACAATGAGACTATGGTGGCATACACACAGACCATGAAGGGAAGGTGGGAGGGGGTCAGGGGCAGCTAGCTGACCACACAGGGAAGGTGGGAGGGGCCATGGCAGCACAGAAGACCATGCATGGCAAGCGGGAGGGTTAGTGGCAGCACAATGGCTATGATGGGCAAGAAGGAGGGTGCAGGGGCATGCACAAAGGACCATGGAGGATAGAAGGGAGGGTCAGGACCTGGGCACAGACAAGAGAGTTCAGGGGAAGGGGCCTCACAACAGACCGCGTGGGGCAGGCAGGAGGAGCAGTTGCAGCACAACAGATCAGGGAGGGCAGAAGGGTGTGGCAGTAAAATGGACCATGGAGGACAGGAGGAAGGGGATAGGGGCATGGCATGTGGACAGGCAGGGTGGAGGTGGCAGGGACAGGTTACAGTCATCTGACAATGCTAGGCAGGTGGGAGCTCAACAGAACACTCAGAGTAGATAGGAGTGGCAGGTCCATGGAACATAGTGGGCAAAAAGGATGGAGCAGGGGCATGCACAAAGACATCGGAGGGCAGGGGGAAGGAGAATAGGGGCAGCAAGCTAAGCACAGAGGCTAAGCAGGAGGTCAATGATGGGCCATAGAATTGGGCAATGGAGGGCAGGAGGAGTGGACTGGTACATCAAGCTGAATGGAGGGCAGTGGCAGCACATCAGACCATGCATGGCAGGAGGGAGGAGGCTAGTCCATGGATTCAGACAACAGAGGATAGGGAGGAGGTGGATGGGGCAGCAAGCTAACTGTTCAGAGAAGGTGGGTATTAGGAACTTTATTGTTTTAAAAATGGGTGTCTGTGCGAACTACTTAAAATATGAACAAGTATGCAGCATAATCTCACTTTTATTCAGGAAGAAGAGGACGTTTGTGACTGTGACTCCGGGCTCACTTGGCAGAAACACCCCCTGACCCTCCACCCCCATCGTAAAATGTAATGCCCGTGAAAAGGGTAGGTGGACGCAGTGTTATATAGAACATAGTCCTGAGAGCACGACTGAAAATGAAAACTAGATGTAGTATATGTTATAAACTATGCACCAAAAAGTGTGATATAAGATGAACCTGGGCGTGAAATATAATATGCAATACATTGTGCGCAGTGACAGATTCATTGGAGAGCGCGAGATAGCACAGGCACTAGCGCGTGCTATGCGATATGCGCCTTGGACTGTAATATGTAGGCCTGGGCGGTAAATTCCGTTCCGCTGGCAGAATTTGCGGAATTTGGGTAATTTCGCGTTCCACGGAGAACGCGGAATTTCCTAAAATTCCGCTTTCCGCAGCTTCGCGGAATTTTTGCTTGTTCGCGATCTCAAAATGCATGTTCGCGAGATATTTCCCCCGAGCATGCAAACAGTGGTCGCGAACAGGAATAAAACATCGCGAACAAGCAATTCCGCGTGTTTGCGTAATTTATGCGTGTTCGCTGAGATTCTGCCCACCCCTAGTAATATGCACAGGGCAGTGTTGTGTAACATAACTAGTCTCTAAAGTTGTAATATAAAATATATGCTGGGGAGTGTAAAGTTGCATATGCACTGTGACAAAGATATGGATCCCAGATTGTAATATGTACGGCATAGCGCTGTGCGCTATAACATACACATCGAGGAAGGCATGTTAGATGGGGCAATATAACCCGTGCGAAGGCAAGTGTGGCATGACATATTCACGGGGTGGTGTTACAGTGCACATGGGCTAGAGAGTGTCATAGCATACGCACTAGCTGGTGGAATACAACACAGAGGTGTGAGGCAATCGGCGGGCACTGGTGGGTGTAACACAGCATTGGGCTCAGCCAGGAGCATGTTGTGACTCTCAAGTGAGGTTCGTCTCCTTTCCAGAGAGTAAAATAAAAAGTATTACACATCCGGCGGTGGATGTGTTTTTTATTAACCGTGAGGGGGGTTTCTTGCATAGTTTGGTCAAATTTTTGTCGAATCCCCTTTGAATGGCTTGGTGTGCGTGTATATTAAATGTGCCCGTCAATAGCTACCCATGTTTGTATAAATAAATGACAAGGGTGTCTACTTGGAGAGTACCCACCGGCGGGGGCGCCGGGATTAGGCACGGTAGGGCGTCAGACATGTCAAAGCTTCACTAGCGGTATAAATACATTCCATGTGGATTCATTCTATGCATAGTCGCCTTTTAATGAATATCACGCAAATCGTCATGGTGATAGGTACATACGGTTTGTCCAGCATGTCCTAGGTGTTTCTATAAATATATATATTTTTAAAATAATAAAAAACAAAGGCCGGCCCCGGGGGATGGGGTCCCCAGAGCCATAAGTGGCCTGAGGAGGGGGGCAACGCAGCCCCCTCCTAAAGAATTTAAATTAAAAAAAGGCCATGACCCGGGGGTTGGGGTCCCCGGGGCCGATTAAGGCCTTGGGAGGGCCAAATTTATTTTTTTCAACAACAAAATTAGGGGGCAGGCCCTGGGGGATGGGGTCCCCAGGGCCAGTAAATTAGAAAAAGAAGGGGGGCCACACAGCCCTCCTTCTTAAAAAAATAAAAGACCAGCATCGCGCTGGAGGCCACGCCCCCTCCTTGCAGCACTCTGCAAACGCGCCCCCTGGCCAGTTGTAAGTTGGGGAATTAATTCCCCTTCAATCCTGAGGGTCCCTGAGGGCCAACTAGCCCAACAGGTATCTCCAGTGTGCGCCAGGGAGCTGCGTTGCAGACAGGTGTTCTGAGGCCATGCCCCTTTTTACACCTCTTTGCAACGCAGCTCTGTGGCGCTTACTGGAGGTACCTAGTGGGCTAGTTTGACCCTAGGGACCCTTAGGATTCAAGGGGACTTAATCTCTCAACTTAGAACGGCCACAGGGCGTGTTTACACAGTGGTGAAGGGAGGGGACATGGCCTGAGGTGACGTGTGCAAACACGCCCTGTGGCGCGTTTTAAGTTGGGGAAATAATTCCCTTTCAATCCTGAGGGACCCTGGGGGCCAACTAGCCCACCACACCAGGTGCTTCCAGTAAGTGCCACTGCTCTGTGTTGCAGAGAGATGGTGCAGGCCGTGCCCCTTTTTACACCTCTCTGCAATGGCGCTTACTGGACGTACCTAGTGGGCTATTTTGCCCCTAGGGATCCTCAGGATTCAAGGGGACTCAATCACCCAACTTAAAAGACGGCCACAGGGCATGTTTACATAGTGGGGAAGGAAGGGGACGGGGCCTGAGGTGACGTGTGCAAACACGCCCTATGGCGCGTTTTAAGTTGGGGAAATAATTCCCCTTCAATCCTGAGGGCCCCTGGGGCTAACTAGCCCACCAGGTGCTTCCAGTAAGCACCACTGACCTGCGTTGCAGAGAGGTGGTCCAGGCCGTGCCACTTTTTACACCTCTCTGCAATGCAGCTCTGTGGCGCATACTGGAGGTACCTAGTGGGCTAGTTGGTCCCTAGGGACCCTCAGGATTCAAATTAACTTAATCTCCCAACTAAAAACGGCCACAGGGCTTGTTTACACAGTGGTGAAGGGAGGGGACGGGGTCTGAGTTAACGTGTGCAAACAAGCGCTGTGGCGCGTTTTAAGTTGGGGAAATAATTCCCCTTCAATCCTAAGGTCCCCTGGGGGCTAACTAGCCCACCAGGTGCCTCCAGTAAGCGCCACTGAGCTGCGTTGCAGAGAGGTGGTCCAGGCCGTGCAACTTTTTACACCTCTCTGCAACGCAGCTCTGTGGCGCATACTGGAGGTACCTAGTGGGCTAGTTGGACCCTAGGGACCCTCAGGATTCAAATGAACTTAATCTCCCAACTTAAATTGGCCACAGGGCGTGTTTACACAGTGGGGAAGTTAGGGGATGGGGCCTGCGGTGACGTGTGCAAACACGCCCTGTGGCGCGTTTTAAGAGGTAGTTTTAATCCCCTGCCCTATTATATACTAGGGGCTTACAGAGGAGGTCATGCTGATCACAGGGGGACCCCAACGCATAGTGTTCCCTAGTGTATGTAGGTGTTTCACTGTATTCTGAGTGTCTTTTAACATAGCACTGGCTCTAGGACTGGTTAGTCAGACTCAGTTACCACCAGTATCCGTCTGAAAAAGTTGAGGGTACAGGATGATTTTGCAACACGGCTTCTTTCTGCTCTTCTGTTTGTTCTTTCTGCACGTCATCCTTCTTCCTGCACTTTTCTTCGTCTTTGAGGACTTCTGTTGCTTCTTTCTGCATTTCTTTTTTTTCTTTCTGTGCGTATTTTCTTCTTTCTTCACATGTCCTATCTCTGTAGGCATAGTTAGAAATTAGCATTTAAAAAACCTTTGAAATTCACTGAAAAAACCATAGGTTTCAGGCACGTTATAGTTAAGAATTAGCATTTAAAACACCTTGGAAATTCACTGAAAAAACCATAGGTTTCAGGGGCGTTATAGTTAGCTGGACTTTTCACTCGTACAAAACCATTGAAATTCCCCCATTATAGTTAGTTCAGCTAACTATAACTCGCGCGCCCGCAATGCACTGCTGATGATGTCACATATTACATCACTCATGACATGGTCAGTGACATCACTCATGACATCACTGATGACATCTCAAATGACATCACTAATGACATCACTGATGACATCATCCTTGTGATAGAGTGGCAGACCTCCTCTTCCCCTAATATAACCTTTGATACACACATTCAAAAATAGAAACTACAATGTTCAAAACAATGTACATACCAATACCAGTTACAACAACCAGTTCAGTAATTCTAAGATCCACATACACATCCACTCATTCACCAACAGTCCTATACAGTCACTCATACATGTACTCACTCATCATATGTACTCACACACCTATACATCCTGTTACACAACGCCACTCATCCATAGAGTTACTCACACACATAGTCACTCATGCTAATAAAGAATCAAACATCCATTTACTTGCATATACAGTTATACACACACCACCACACTTACTTCTACAGAAACTTACACATACTTAGTCTTTTAAACAATCACCTATAGAAACACATACTTATTCATACAGGAACTCTTTCAATCTCTCACTCTCACATATACTCACTTATATACACCAATAGTCACATATACTAGTTTAAAACATATGTAGTTACTCATAAAGACACTATTGAGACAGTCTATCACTCACTAACACACCCATGCACACACTCATCCACCCATACAGTCCTGCACACATGCTGTCTTCAACACATACAAACAGTGAGTCACTCATTCATGCACCTATGCACTACGTAATACCCCCACCGAACCATACAGACACTCAGACACTCATACTGATACTCAAAAAACCAACTAATAACCTATATAGACACTCATGTAGCTACTCACAAACCCATGCAGCCACTTATACACAAAGTGAGAGACTGAAACAGATTTTTACACATTTAAACATTACTCACTAAGCCATGTATTCACTAAGATACACTTAATCAGTCAGTTATACAATCAATTTTTCAAAAACAAATCATCCATTTAGACACTTATATACCCATTTATTCTTCCATCGACCTTGAGATATACATATATAAAACATATGTAATTTTCAGAAAAACACACATTCACTGGATGATGTCATCAGTGATGTCATTTGAGATGTCATCAGTGATGTCATGAGTGATGTCACTGACCATGTCATGAGTGATGTAATATGTGACGTCATCAGCAGTGCATTGCGGGCGCGCGAGTTATAGTTAGCTGAACTAACTATAACGGGGGAATTTCAATGGTTTTGTATGAGTGAAAAGTCCAGCTAACTATAAAGCCCCTGAAACCTATGGTTTTTTCAGTGAATATAGATATAGATCGATATATATAGATATAGATATATATCTCACGAACACCAGACCAGGTTAGTTGCAAGGCTGTCAAAATGGGCGGTCTGAGTTTGGGTTACCGGAAAACCCTATCATACAGCAAATCTTCCTCCCAATCAGCAGGAAATGCCAAGACACTCCAGTATGCTTGAAATAAGTTTTAATGACAAAACGACTCGTTTCCGCTTTACGCCTTGTTCACGGTCATCAAAAAATTGAATCCAGTATCATAATTGCTGTGTAACTACTGAACTACTGTGGAGATATTAATTATAAAGCAGGGAAGAACGCTTTGAGTCTCCATGTTAAGATGGCCAACACTTTAGAATCACGATGTTGTGGTGTAGTCCACTTTCTATTTTTAGTAGATGAATTTAAATATGGAAGAGTGATACTGGATTTTTGATGACCGTGAACAAGACGTGAAGCAGAAACGCGTTGTTTTGTCATTAAAACCTGTTTCAAGCATACTGGAGTGTCTGGGTATTTCCTGATGATTGGGAGGAAGATTTTATTTATATATATATATATATATATACACACGGAACCGCCCGGCTCCCTCGCTCTCCACAGTGCGGGTGCGCCAATTGGGTGGACGATACCACAATCAATATTCCAAAACACCACGTCCCATCAAAGACAACGTACTGTGCACTCCAGCTCGATCAAGAAAATCATTATAATTCTGTTTCCATAGAAAAGCTAACACACGCGTTCCAGCACCTTTGCCTTCGTCAGTGTTAGTTTGTTTACATCATAGCTGCCCTTAAATAACAAACTTTCTCATTCGTCCAAAGGGCTCTCTAACAACATAGACAAGGGACTTCATAATACATTATATAAGCAAACATTACTGCAACTTACTATATATATATCCTGCTCCACTGCACCTTGGACCAACGCACTCTCGGACGGGTGCTATAACGCAGAGGTGCAACCACGTATATTATGCGCGCTCATTCCTTCTCCTTATACCGTTCTGGAAAAGCACTCGCAGGGGTCTTTATCTTTATCCAAATTTTAATTCATGCAGCCAACAGTTAACATGACGCGTTTCAGCTACTGCCTTACTCCAATGTTACAATGTTGCACGCCAACCACCGGAATTTGAAATCATCAACATCTGGTCACATGATGCAGATCAAAACGAAAATCAACATAGGACAATAATTTCTCTGTTCTATCACAGGCGCCATCTTAAAACATGCATAAAGTGGCTAAATCTAATGTCTAACGCTATATCAGCCTTCTGATGTAAATAAAATATAATACATTCAGTAATTTCATTTATCATATTGTAAAATTAACTTTAGACATTCTAATGATTCAAACAGGGTGGCGCTAACTGAAATAGTATAAAGCCGTATATCGGCATTAACAAGCAAACACCACCTTGAGAGCCCCAATGATGGCGCACATGTGATCTATAATCATGCCGTGTATCGGCTAAGTCCACTCTATAATTACTTAATTTCGTGCATCAAAGACCAATAAATCTATAAATTATATAGCATGTTACAAAATCAAAAATGAAAAATATCATACATGTATTTATCTCAGAATCCACACAGAGAACCTTAAAATTCATAATCTTCCTTAGGTTACACATAAATTACAGATTTAATCGCCCAGGTGTACAGCTAGCTCTTCCCCTATATTCATTCCCTTAGGGGTCTTGGTCTCTAGGTCGATTATATATCTGGATTCAAGTCTGCACAACTTTCTGATCCTATCTCCACCTCTTATACTAGCGGGAATCATATCTAGACCTTAATATCGTAACAGCTCCCTGTCACTACCATGTTTCTCTGCATAGTGTCTTGCGACTGGATAAGTATCATCTGTTTTGGCTATCGCCCTCATATGTTCTAATACCCGTATCTTAATGGGATGAATTGTGCTGCCAATATATTTCGGTCCGCAAGGGCATTATAAGGAGTGTACTACATAGGTAGTATTACATGTGATGAACTTCTTATGGTTCTAGGTATCTTAAGCCCTGTCACTTCATATGTCAATGTTCTTCTACTCCTGCGCAGGCCTTACATCTGCCACAAGGATATAAACCCCTAAGCTCCCTTAGGGTCCCGCTTGTGCTTGGTCTAGTATAGAAATAGCTTTGTACTAGATTATCCCTCTATGATCTAGCCTTCCTATATGCTATCAAAGGGGCTGCTGGAATATCTGAGCCTATCACATTGTCCGTCTTTAAAATATGCCAGTTCTTCTTAATGATTTTTCTCAAATCATTGGCTTCATTAGAAGAAGTTGTTATCATCCTGAACTTGTTATCTCCTGTCTCTATTTTATTCTTCTTCTTCTCATTAGCAAGAAGTGTTTCTCTTGGTATGTTGTTAACCCTATTGAAGGTTACCTCTAAGAAATCCCTATTATAACCCCTATTGACAAATCTATTCAGACTGGCCTTGGCAGCTAATTCAAAATCCAAATTCCTCGTGCTGTTACGTTTTAATCTTAAGAATTCCCCATAGGGGATACTTCTAACCAACCTAGGTGGATGGTTGCTAGCCGCATGTAATAATGAATTACCGGCTGTAGGTTTTCGGTATAGTGACACATTTGGCTTGTTGTCTATTACACTTATTTTTAAATCTAAGAAGTTTACCATATTAGAACTGACCTCACCGCTAAACTCTAGATTGACAACATTATCATTCAAACTACCAATGAACTCATTAGCTGATTCCATCGAACCATTCCAAACAATACACAGATCGTCGATATAACGGTACCAGGAAACTACCCTACTCATGTTGATACTTCCCTGTGCTCTGGACACCTGCTCCTCCCACCAGCCTACGAACAAGTTCGCATAGCTGGGGGCAAAGTAGGTGCCCATCGCAGTACCGGAGATCTGTCAGTAATAGTCATCACCAAATACAAAGATGTTATTGGTTAAACAGAATTCTGTGAATTGTAAGATCATTTTGTTATGTTCTGCATTTGACAGAACAGGGTCTGTGAAACACCCTGACAGCTAGGCCTGCTTAGGGGGTCCCACAAGCACCCCCATGGCCAAAAAAAGCATTTTTTTAAAAAAAAAATCGCGAAATGGGCAGAGGATCTGCGGATCCAGCCGCGAAAATAAAAAAAATTAAGCGCAGGCTCCCGCGCTTCGTTATTAATTAGCCCCCGGGTGGGCCAAGTCCAGGGGTCATTTCTAAAATATATTTGTGGGGGCCAGGGGGACCCACGCAGCCCCGGGGACTGCCAGCTATGGGGCTTTCTATAAATATTTGCAGGGGGGCAATAAAAGACCGGCATTGTGCCAGAGGCCCCACCCCCTCCCTGCAGCACTCTCAAACGCACACCCTGGTGCGTTGTAAGATGGGGAACTAGTTCCCCTTGAATACAGGGAGTCCCTGGCGGCCAACTAGCCCATAAGGAACCTCCAGTATGTGCCAGGGTGCTGCGTTGCAGAGAGGTGTTCAGAGGCCACGCCCCTTTTTACACCTCTCTGCAATGCAGCTCTGTGGCACTTACTGGAGGTACCTGGTGGGAAACATGGACCCCAGGGACCCTCAGGATTCAAGGGGACTTAATCCCCCAACTTAAAACGCACCACGGGGCACGTTTGCACAGTGGTGAAGGCAGGGGCATCACTGGCTCTAGGAGGGGTGCCGCGCGGCCCCCCTCCCAATGTTAGCAAAGCCCCTGGGAGGTGGTGGTCCCCAGGGCTCGGGGGTCCGTAATGGACCCCCACATTTGCATACTTAGTGCCCCGGGGAGGTTGTGGTCCACGGGGCGTGTGGGGGGCTCGAGCCCCCCACACAGGTAGTTTTATTTTACAAAAACCAAGCCCCGGAGAATGGCGGTCCCCGGGGCTGCGGTGGGGTGTGAGCCTCCCGCAAATATTTTGAAAGGGGTGGCAGTCCCCCTGGGCTTGGGGGGCCTTGGAGGCTCCCATCTATTTAAAAATCAAGCCCCAGGGGGGTGGCGGTACCCGGGGCTGCGGGGGCGGCTGCGTGCCCCCCACAAATATTTTTAGAAAGCCCCAGGGGTGGCGGTACCCGGGGTTGCGGGGGTTCCCCTGAGCCCCCGCAACTATATTTTTGAGGTGCCCCCCAGCCTTGGCCCACCTGGGGGCTAATTAATAATGAAGCGCGGGGCCTGCACTTTGTTTTTTTTATTTTCGCAGCCGGATCCGCGGATCCTCCGCGCATCTCGCGATTTAAAAAAAAAATGCTCTTTTTGGCCCTGTTTGTCCTGGTGGGACCCCCTAAGCAGGACTAGGGGGTCAGGGTGTTTCTACCCTGCACCCTTTTCTTGTTTTGCGCCTTGGTTTTCTCTTTTCTCTTTTCTTTTTGCTTTTTCCTAGTTTGAAGTGTTGACAGCCAATTAAAATGCAGCTTGTGATCGGGAGGGTGCGCGGATCCTCCATGCCTCTAAATATCGAAACTTTTATTTTTGATTTTCTCAGCAACTGCAGAACGGATTTACACCATTTTTAAAAAGGTCGTCTTCTGAGCCAAGCAATACCTTTTTGCCAAATTCGGGGTAAATCCGTTCAGTAGTTTCAGCAGTATCCTTGCATAAAGTTTCCTAAGGGAAATAGATTTTTTTACTCTTATTTTTTTAATTTCTCAGCAACCACTGAATGTATTCACACCATTTAAAAAATAGGTCTTGGAAAAAATGCTTCAGTGCCAGTGGAATACCTCTCTCACAAGGACATCATTTAGAGGTCATTAGGGGGTGCAGTTGCAACTCCTAACGTCTCACTTGTGACCCTTGGCATAGATCTTGCAACTCCTGGTCTCTGTAATGACCAAAGAGCCTCAGGAAAAGAGAAATCTATTTCCAGCATGCAAGTCTCATTTTAAAACCAGAGCAGACTGTGGCTTGGATCAGTGAGCTTGTAAACAGTTGCACAGAAACTGTCACAATTTGTCTGGTTCCAGACCAACCACCTCTCAGGCCCATGGCCCACAAAAGCTTTCCTGTAGCGTAGCAATTTGGTACAACACCTTACTGAAATCCACCTGGAACTAAACATCTTCATAGAACAGCCCAGGGGCGTCGCCTCTTAAATAGCGGACTAGCATTGCCCAGCCTGCTGCGAGCACAGCTGACAAACAGCAATAAATAAAATGGCAGACGGTCAACAGGCATGGCTGGCCTCACAGCCTACTTTCTAGGTACCTGAGACCCCCTCCCACTCAAAGGGAACCTGTGCCACTTTGCAAAGGCACTCTGAGTTGTCAGCTCCAACTCCTTGGAAGAATGTGTTGGGGACCACCTGCTCCTCAGACACCAGCCGACAGCTAACAGCTGTCACACTGGCTCGAGTTTCTCTTGGAGCCTCCAGATTATGCCCATTGATGGTCACCCACTGCCTGAAATTCTTAGTGTTATCAGGCAGATGAGCTCTTGGGGCCACCTCACTGTATCCTAATGAGACCAGGGAATTTCTGAGGGACCTCAACCCTCTTGGGCACCCGATACCTCCCCCAAGGCTACAATAGCCATTCCCAGGGCAGTGCACCAGTGGGTTTGTTGGTAACCTTCTTGGGACACCTAGGATCCCCTTGAAGGTGGCCCAGCTGGCCACAACCATAACATGCCCTGGGACCCCTATGAACAGACTTACTTGTCAGGACCCATGGCTTCTTTTCACTGTGAGGCTGGGAACCCTTACCTTGGTTGCCTTGGGATTTACTTTGGGGCCCTTTTTGGAACTCCTTCTGTTTATCCTTGCCCCCCCCCACACTCCTTGGCTCCGACTCATGTACCCTGCTTCTCTCCCTGTCCTTCAACTCCTCTGGAGACAGACCCTGTGAAGGCACACTGCTGCCCCTCCCCCGAAGGCAACTTCCTTCCAGTCAGGCCCAATAGCCCATCCTGCTGCCCATCTAAATTCTCTCCCTCCACCATAGGCTCCTGGGTATGCTCACTGGCATTCCTTGATTCTAACCAGGACCTCAGTGTTTTTTGGTATTCCTCCTTTCTGGTGAGGCCTCTTACTGAGATACTGTGGCACAGTGTACGTATTAACCCTCTCCTCTACAAATTTAATATCCACAGATGCAAGTGATGCTGGTTTACTCATGATGAAAATTGGCAGTTCCCAAGTTGCACAAATATCCAAATAAAAAGTTCTACCAAATGCATGTGGTCGCGTAATGGTCTGCACTCTACTAGTAGTGTACACCAATCACTGTATGTAAGTAACAAATGCCAGTCCAGACACTCACCACTGACCACCAATGTTAGAAATGGGGTTCTTAAGTTGGCTTAGATAGGTACCTTTGTCCAAGTAGAGGCCCTTCTTCCTAGTCAGGGTAAGGGGTGTACACTTCTAAAATAACCCCTGCTCACCCCCTTGGTACCTTGGCACGAGAATGCAGGCTTTTCTCAGAGGCAGTGTGTAAAGCATTTGTGAACGCACACAGTAATACAGTGAAAGCACTACAAATGGACACCACACCAGTTTAGAAAAAAAAATAATCTTTATCTAAACCAAAACAAGACCAAACAACAAAAATCCTCAATGCAGCCATACAGATATCCTTATAAAATTAGTGATTCACTCAAATAAAGTATGTAGCAACAAATAACTCCACTTGGAGTTATTACAACGTTGTGACAGATGAGAATCCCCATCGGGGAGGTAATGCTTTGTTGGTGCTGGGCGGCGTTGGTTCCTTACCACACCAGGGGAGGTGAAGCCTTGGTTCAGGGGAGGTGAGACATCTGTTCCTTACTGTGTCGGAGAGGTGACATCACGGTGGCGATGAGGCGGCGGTTCCTTATGACGGTGCGGTGTCGATGGATTCAGGAGTCACCCACGTCGAGTATTGGCTCCGCGTTGATGAAATACCGGTGTCCGTGAAGTCAGGGCTGCGTTGTGAGTCAGGAAAGTGCGTCATGGATGTCATGAGCAGTGGTCTCGGCTCCAGTGCAGGCAGCGGCCTCGGTGACGGCTTCGGAGAACGATGCTGCAAGGCATCAGCATGCGTCGGGTCTACGGTGCAAGTCAGGCGGTGCGTTGTGCTCTTCACGAGAGGTGCCCTTGGCTTTGGTGCAGGTTACAGCATCCGTCGCCAGCTTCAATGTTGCAAGTCCCTTCTGTGGCAGTTGAAACAGCAGTTCCAGATGCAGAAAGACAGAAGAAATGAAGTCTTTGTGTCCCTGAGACTTCAGAAAAGGAGACAAATTCCATTTCATGCCTTTGGAGATCTTCCTCAAGCAGGGGACACAGTACACAGCAAAGTCCTTCTCCTTTCCTTGGCAGCAAGTAGCCACTGCAGGCCAACCCCAGACTGCGAAACAGCACAGGGGCAGTATTCCTCCTCAGCTTCTCCGGCTCTTCTCCTTGGCAAAGGTTCCTCTTGATTCCCAGAAGTGATCCCAGAAGTGATCTAAAGTTCTGGGGTCTGGGCCCCAATATTGATACTACAGAATCCTTTGTGGCAGAGAAGCCCTGTGCTGAGTCAAAACCAGTTTTGTCCTCTCTTGTGCAGCTTCCTGGCAGGAGGTGAAGGCAGCATTGTGGAATGTAGACCAGGCCCATTCAGGTGAAAGAAAGTCTCCTCCCCCTACTCTAAATGCAGCCCAGTTCTATTCAGCCTAGCCCTGACTCATCAGACTCTATGGAGCCACTGCACCTCCCCATCCCCAGCCCCTTAAACTCCAAACCCAGACAGTCAATCCACATCCTATCAGAGCCACACTGGATGGCTAAGCAAGAAAGTACCTACTTTCTAAAAGTGGTATTTTCAAACCGAGAATGTAAAAATCACCCTCACTAAAAGATGCATTTTAACATTCTGAGTTCAGGCATACTAAACTTTATTTTACTACATTGTTCCCAGGGGTAGTTAGGCTTATAAGATGTTATAAGCAAAACTCTGCTTTCAATCATATGGGAACAGGTAGTCTTGCAATAGTTTAAAACGAAATTGGCAGTGTTTCACTATGAGGACATGCCACACACACCAAGGCATGTCCATACCTTCACATACACTACACCCTTCCATATGAGTATATTGGGCCTACCTTAGGGGTGATTAACATGTAAGAAAAGGAAGGCTAGGGCCTGGCAAGTGGGTGCACTTGCCAAGTCGACATGGCAGTACTAGACTGCACACAGACACTGCAGTGGCAGGTCTGAGTTAACATTATTTATTTATTTTATTTTATTTTAAAGGTTTTATATAGCGCTGGCTGGACCCGAGGGTATCAGAGTGCTTTACATAAGTGTAGATAGTACAGGCATAATATATTTATACATGGCATAGAGGTCACATAGGTCGGGTTATGCAGAACAGGTAGCATAATACCAATAAGCAAATGTCAAACGAAAACAGACAGAAACATAAATAAAATGGATACATGTAATCAAATTATGATATAGTGGCCTGAGAAGGAGGGAGGCTAGGAGGTTGGAGGGTGGAGGTATGAGAGGCGTGAATGGGGTAGAGGGAAATTAGACAAAAAGAGGGGGGTAGTAATTAAGAGGAGGGGAGTATGGAAGGAAGACGGTAAGAAAAGGGGAAGGTGGGGAGGGAAAAGGAGGGGAAAGGGAGAGAGGAGGGAAAAATGTGGAAAGGAAATCATTATGGACCCCAGTATTTCTTGAGCAAGTGTAGTTTGAGGTCTTTTTTAAAGCTGATGTAGGAGGGGTTACAGCGCATGTTTTTAGGGAGGGCGTTCCAGATGCTGAGGGCAAATCCGGAGAAAGAGCGAGATTGTGTGGATTTCTTTTTTGTCTGGGGAGGGACAAGGAGGAGGGTGTTGGTGCTTCTTAACGGACGTGCGCAGCCTGCTTTGTTGAGTTTATCAGTGAGATATAGCGGGCCTTTTGGTGAAGGGCTTTCTGAGTAATGCATGCCGTCTTGTAGGTGGATCTGTCTTCAATGGGCAGCCATTTAAGGGCCTTAAGGGCTGGGGAGATGTGGTCAAAGCATTTGCAGTCGGTGATGAGCCTGGCTGGCATGTTTAGCACAGATTTGAGTGGGGTAAGGAGAACTTTTGGGGTTCCGGAGAGGGTAGCATTACCATAGTCAATTTTCGAGAGGACAAGTGGTTGAACGACCTATTTCAAGTCATCAGCTGGGATAAAGGGCTTGAGTTTCTTGAGATGGCGTAGAGTGAAGAGTGCTCCTTTTACTGAGTTTTTTATGTGGGCCTGTAGGGTTAGGCTGTTGTCAATGGTGACGCCAAGTGATTTTACTGAGTTTGATGAGGTGAGCGTACAGTTGAGGGCATTGAGGTCAGTGATCCATGTTTGCATAGGAAGAGGGTTGTTTTTTGGAGAGAAAAGAATGGTTTCTGTTTTTTTAGGGTTGAGTTTGAGGTGGTTGGAGTGGAACCAGGATTGGATTTTAGTCAGGATGTCGTTAAGGTGTAGAACATCAGAGTGGGATCCGATCTTATAGTACAGTTGGGTGTCGTCAGCGTAGAGGTGGTAGCTGATTCCAGCTTGTTTTAGAATGAGGGTAAGGGGTTCCATTGTGGATTTTGATTTGTTGTGTTCTGTGTTGGAGGAAGGAGGAGAACCATTTAACTACCATGCCATTAAGGTCAAATCGAACTTTGAGCGCATTAAGCAAGGCGGGGTGGTTAACAGTATCAAATGCAGCAGAGAGATCGAGAAGAATGAGTAGGCAGGTCTCGCTATTATCAAGAGAGTGATGGATGTCGTCTACAATATTTGGTATGGCAGTTTCTGTACTGCAGCCTTTTCAGAAGCCGGATTGTAAGGAGTCGAGTAGGTTAAAGGTGTCAATGTGTTTGTCCAATTGAAGAAGGGCACATTTTTCAAGAGCTTTGGACAGGAGGTGGAGGTTAGAGATGGGGCGGAGATTATTAAGGTCATTATGGTCAGCATTGGGATTTTAAGAATGGGAGTGAATTGTCCGAGTTGAAGGGAGGGGGGGACACAACCCGAGGAAAGGCAAGAGTTAATGATGGTAGTCCAATAAGGGGCAATGATGTGCTTAAGCTCCAGAACAAGGTTAGCAGGGAGAAGGTCTTTGGTGTGTGAGGACGGTTTAAGTTTAGAGATGATGTTAGAGACTTCAAGCTCAGTTACGGGGTGGAAATTGTGCCAAAAGGCATTGTTTTAAGGCTGTGAGTTAGAAAGGCTGGTATCAGGAGAGGAAATGGTAGGAAGGGGGGATGAGGAGTCAGGGGGAGTGTTAATAGAGGGGGGGTTGAGAAGAAGAGTCAGCGATAGATAGGGGATAAGAAGGGATCTGAGATGTCAGGAAGGATTGGTCTATTATGGCTTTTTTTTCGGAGAAGAAGTTAGCAATTTCTTTGCATCTGTCAGTTGTGGCCGTCACGGTTGGGGGGTAGAGGAAGTATGGTTTCAAACTATGTTGAACAGCTCTCTGGGTCTGTTCTTCGAGCGGTCGAGTTGGGTATGGAAGAAGGAGGTCTTTTCCATAAAGATGTGTTTCTTGTACATGGCTCTGGCAGATCTGAGGAGAGCAAGATGGGCGGGGGAAGGGTGTTGTCTCCATATTCTTTCTGTAAGTCAAAGAGCACGTCTTTCATCATTCAAAACCATAAAAGCATGTTAAAATACCCAACACATAGAACCAGGAATTACAATAATCCATCATAGATAAAATACATGTGTAAAATTTCAACAATAAAATTTAGAATACATATTATAAAAGGGAGAGTCAATTTATACTCTATAAATCTGATACCACAAATATCCAATGTAATAAAATACAAATAAAATAAAGTAGAATATTACAAAATTATTAAATAGATGTGCATAGAGAAAAGTTGAAACCCATAGCCCCACATTTTTTTCATGTTACCTTCTTTTCCTTGCTCTGACTGCTGCTGCTAAAAAAACTGGCAATAAAAAAATTTCCCAAGGGCTATTCAACATCTGCAGATAGATGGCCTGACCTGCAGGAAGCCTTTGTCCTTTAAAATTCAGAAAATAAAACGCTTGCAAATCTGCAGGTAATAGTCACAAAACATGACAAAGTGCAAGGTATCTTGCCTTGAGAAGTTATCACAAGGGCATGGTCCCAGATCCTCTATCTTACTCCAGCCCAAAGGTTTGGCTAATAAAAAAATTTCAAGGTTAAACCTCAGTCTTGTCAACAGAAAACGATGATGGGGCTTGTTAACTAAGGCCAGATAAGGTTCCATTTAGTAAGATGTTTTTAAAATCTGGTGAGCACGGGCGGTAGGTTTTGATAATGCAGTGGCCTCTCTTTCTGCGGAAGCTAAACGTGAGAACGAGGTCTTGGCCCACACAAGATCTTTTTTAAATATGCTGTCAGGTTTATCAAAAACCTCTGGGCGACCAAGCATCCTAGTTATACCATTCACATGTCTCAACCATGGGATATTGCTAGCCCTATCTAGTGCCATACAATCTCAGATAATATCTTGATTTAACACTAACTCCAGATTACACCAGATCGAATTCCATTCAAGAAGAGGGGACATTTTAATTAGATCAGCCACGTAGCCAATACCCAATTCCTCATGAATTATGTACGAAGATGTAGATTGGGGGACTGAAAGCAGGCTTCTTAAAAATTTATTTTCCACAGTTTTAAGCTCTGTGCAATTTTTGTAACCCCAAACATTGGAGCCATAATTCACAATGGCAATACACTTAGATTTGTATATTTTTAACATTGTATGCACAGGTTTAGCACACAACCTTCGAGCGAAATCGAGTACCGCGGGGTCATCAGTCACATTCCAGTGGAGATTGAAATCTCCAAGGAAGAGATTTTTTGAGTTGTAGAGAGACGATTGAGTAAGAAGCTCAGATAGTTCCTTCACAAAGGGACGTGGGTCACCAGGAGGGTGGTAGATATTATGTAGACGAATCGGGGGAGAACCTTGGGACTTAAGTTCGGCTTCGAGGTATTCAAAGGTGTTGTAGTCGGGGTTCTTGTCAAGGGACAGTTGAAGTTCATTTTTAAAGATGATCGCTAGTCCACCCGCAATTCTCTCAGTTCTATTATTCTGATGATAGAGTAACCCGGGGGGATAGTAAGTCAAGGCTAGAAGTAGAGTGGTTTCTGTGAGGAAGGCGATGTTGATGGCTTCGCTAAGGATAGTTTCTGATATTTTGATTGCATGCCGAACAGCCGAACGGCAGTTAACGAGCATGTAGGCAAGGGGTTTATGGAAGTCTTTGTGGGGGTAGCGTGAGTGGATGGTGGTACGTTGGGCTGGGGGGCTGGGGAGACGGAGGAGAGGGATCTGTTGGCCCCTACAATAACAGGAATGTTGGAGCTAGGGAGACTGTAGGTGAGGGGTTTAGGGAAGTCTGTGGGAGGGGAGAGTGAATGGATGGTGGTACATTGGGATAGGGGTCTGTGGGAGGGGGGAAAGGGGGAATCTGTAGGTCCCTACAATAACAGGAATGTTGGAGTGAGGGGGGGAGGGACATTAATCAAGGAATTAGGAAGGTAGGAGTTGCAGAGGTCATGGATGTTGGAAGAGGTGAGAAGACTAAATGTACGGAGGGGCCTATGGGTCCAGGCAGCAAAGGGGTATAGTGTTCCATGGTTTGGGATTAGAGAATCGTTGTAGGTCAGGGAGGACGGGGTTAGAGTTATTAAAGAGGGACTTGGAGTAGAGGAAGTTGAAATCTTCTCTCAGCAGTGTGAGTTCAGTCGTCAAGGTTAAGAGATTGCGTTCAATGTTGGACAGAGTCAGGATTAAAGGAATAGGGGCAAGTGCTGTTGGAGAAGAGGTGGGGAAGGATGGGTTCATTGCAGATCGGGGGGAAATCTAGAGTGAGGGGGTGGAGACAGTTCAGGGGGATAAGAGCAGTGCATGGTTTGAAAGGTGCATGGAGGGCCGATGAGTAGGACGGGGCATCGAGTCAGGAGATGTGAAATGGGATGATAAGAGGCCGTGGGAATGGGCTACAGTTGGTGTAGGGGTGGGACTGCAGTTCTGAGATAGTGAGGAAGGGGTTGGACTGATTGGGGGGAGTGAGGGGTTCCAGGGGGGTGGGTAAGGTGGCAGGAGTGTGGTCATAAGGGGTTTGAGGGAGGAGGTCGTTGGAGAGCATGTGAGTTTGGGGGACAGAAGGTGTTGTTTGGAAGCCAGGGGGGAAGGTCTCAGGAGGGACTGAGTGGTTAGATGTCGAGAATTGAGGGACAGCGTTAGCAGTAGAGATGTCTAGGGAAGAGGGTATAAGAGTTGAGGGAGATGGTGAGAGCCAAAGGGCGACTAGGGGTTGGGTAGACGAGGTGGTGTTTAGAAGATTGTATTAGGATATTACCTGTATTAAATAAGGAGATGTCAATTTCTCCAGGAAAAGCTTGGGACGGGGTAGTGGATAGTTTAAATCCATAGGTAATTTTGAAAGATTTGGATACTGAGTTGTGTTGAAGGAAGATGCTTTTCCATTTGGAGGGGCGTTTGGAGTAAAAGATGTAATTGGTTTTTATAGGGGAGGAAAGGCTGAGGTAGTTGTCAACTATTAGTGTTTCAGGATGTCGAATTAGTAGTTTATGTTTAAAAAATTTCTTGGCATGTTTTGAGAGATTAGGAGGGTAAGTAATGGTTCATGAGTTGGGGCCATGTCTGATGAGGGTTGAGTTTGGGGGGTGTGGTTGCGGGGGTGCATGATGGGTCACTGAGGTGAGGTGGTGGGGAGAAGGGGGAGAGGGGTAGGAATGGGTAAAAGAGTAGTAAGGCCGGTGAGGAATCAGGGGAAAAAGACGGTGAACGAGGAAGGACCAAATTAAGGAGGGTAAAGAAGTGAGCAAAAGCAAGGGGCAAGCAGCACTTTGGGGGAAGAAAGTGAGCGGGGGAGGTCTATAGGACACGGAACAGTGTATGCCAAAATTAGGGTATACCTAGGAGGGTAGATCATCCTGAGTGGAGAATTATAAAAAAAGTCAAACCAAGACGGGGCTTAGACACAGGTAGTTGAGGAGAGATGTGTAGTTGGCGGAACCAAAGGGATAGAAACCATAGTAGAAACCCAGTAGTGCTTATGTCTGGAACGGCAACAGAGATTTGGAATTGAAACATCAACACTCAGATTAAAAATAGATTATATTTGTTATAGAGCTAGCACATCAACATAGATTAAAAAAAAAGGTTGAAATAATACTAGTGGTTGCATATCATCAATAGAGTTTTGTAACGGCATGAGTCCGAGTACAAGAGTTAGTGGTGGGACCATATCAGTATTATGGGAAAGTTGAGGTTGAGTACCAAGGTTGGGAGTGGGACTAAATCCAGATCGGCCACAAGGGCTGTGCTGGGGTGAGTCTTATACCTGGCCTCAGATCACCGGCGACCCCTTTGTACAGTTCAAGAGAAATCAGAAAGGCCCGAAAAGACCAACAGTAAGCGTTGGGCTGTGGTTTTGCTGGGGAGACATGAATCATCCGCTTTGGGGTGAACTCGGCAGGGGAACGATGGATTGCCACCTTGGTGGGAGGAAATGCGATCGGGTGACTCTGCACGGTGATTGTCGGGCAGATGACACTGAGCACAACTCACCGTGTTCTCCATGTAGGGTCATTCGCCCTCTTGTGAGGTAGGATCATGATGGTAGTAGTCATCGTGGTCTCATTGTAGGGTCATTCGCCGTCATGAGGGGCAGGATCCTGAGGATGGTTACCATCGTTGAGGAGAAAATAAAGATGGGACCAAAAATGGGCAAATGGGACAACCTGAAAGGCTGAGGGTTGAGTGGTAAACAGGGCGCAGATCAGGCCCGAGGTCCAGCTGCAGGTCGGGGGAAGGGGCTCCAAAAGCAGTGGGCCTATATTAAATAAGGGCAGTTCCCATGAAAATCGATATAATAGCCTAACTACGCCGCATGAAAGTCTCAGGCGTTATACATCAGGGTTTGTCATGCTTTTAAGAATGATTCGAGGTGGGGGTCGGGCTCCGTAGTAGAGAATACAAGGCCACGGAGTACGCTGGGCAATGAGGGCATCTCTGGGCTCAGATCATTCCAGGGACAAAGCGTTGTGGGAGGCAGCAATCCGGGAAACCTCCAAAACGAGAAGGACCTCAAGAGGCTCCCGGACCACGAAGAGTGCACCGTTGTTGTGAGGCAGAGCCCATGACAGGCCACAGACCAGGCCAAGGAGGCGATGGGTCTCCGCATTGGAGGCGGGGGCTCACGTGACAAGCAACAGTAGGCCAAGTGTGTCCGCTCGGCTCCGTGACCTCCTGCAGGTCGGCAGAACTTAGTGCAGTGATTAGGGCCGGGCCCAGCCCATTCCCCGGTCCGATCGGCAGAGGGCACCAGGCATTGGAGGTGCCACCGGAGGCCCACGGTCTCCCTTGTTCCGTTGTTGTTGGGGACGTTGGGACACTGAGTCAAATCCCAACCACCGGAGAGAGCAAGCAGCCTCGGGAGTCCTCGCCGAGGCCGCAACTGGAGGCTCTGCTTCTCACTGGTTCCGTCGTTGCTGAGGACGTCCAGTCCAGAATCAAGACTTGACCACCGGAGAAAGAAAACAGCCCCAGGAGTTCACGCCAAGGCAGCCCGCCGGTGAAGTCCGAGACTGCTATCGATAGGAGGCAGGGGCCGAAACTGGAATCCTTTGCGTTGGGAGTCTGGCAAATCCGGGATGAGGGTAAGTCGCAGTATAAAATATTCCAGATGCTGGTTGTTTCATTGGGAGTGCTCCATAGGGTGGGTTTTACAGGGATATGCTCCACCTTTGATAGGCTGCTTGTGTGGGTGGCACAACCAGTGCTGCAAGCCCCCTAGCAGCATTTGATTTACAGGACCTGGGCACACACAGTGCACTGTACTAAGGACTGACTAGTAAATCAAATAACCAATCATGGAAACACCAATCCATGACAACAATTTACAAAGGGAGCACTTGCACTTTGGCACTGAACAGCAGTGGCAAAGCGCCCAAAGCATCAAGACCAGCAGAACAGAGTTCAAAACACATTAAAACACAGGAGCTAAAGGTATAAAATACAGGGGAAACCCACACCAATGATGCCAGGTCTAACATGAACCATTCCTAGTTCAATGCTTTATTTACTATTGCTCATGTTGGAGTGTCAATATCAAATCTGATCCCATCAAAGTCAAATGCTATCCCCCTACTTCTACTCTGGTTGTAGACAGAATAGTAAATGTGACTCCTCCAATGTACACCACTTTCCCCACTGTTGCTCAGGTTGGAGTGGGTATGGTAAATTTAAACCCTTCAAAGTCTAATTATTTTTCGTTTGAATTTTAAGATGTTTCTATATTTTTGGAGTCATATTTTTTATTCAATTGTTTATAAATAAAAATATTATGAGTTAATTTTTTACAAAATGTAATAAAAAGTATTTTTGAATTATTGTTGATTGTAGGCAGCAATTATTTTAAATAAAATTAAAATACATTGTGTTTTATTTACATTTACTCCAGAGTATATGTTTTTACTTTACATTTCAAGCTATAACATTTATTAATACTTTCTATAATATATACATCTATTTCGTAAATGCAAGTTTATTTAAAAGTTATGTCATTTATTTGGAATATAATGTTACATATTTTTCTGTAATCGCAATATTTTGGTCCACTATGTTTTTGTTGTCAAGATGTTTGCAATTTACATAGAAAGTAACAATATTTTTGCTAGAGCTATTATATCATGGAAGCATGTTGCTCATGCCGTCATCTTTAGTTAGTTATATATTGTTTCACATTATCCTGCATGCATTTTTTTGTGTCCACTGCATATAAGTATAAAATAACCTATTGCCATGCTTTGATTTTATCCAATTTTACAATATCTTCTTCAGGATCAAAATATATTCTGGATAAATACAATATAGAATTTATCATAAGATATTTCGAAAAAGCTATATCTTACTCAAACTATTGCATGATTGCATGCCACTATTTGTTGACATTCTGTATCGAATCTATCATACGCTGTTCTTAAATAATTACCATCTTTGGCAAGTAATGCATATTTCCTGAATATGTGTCTTCACAATATTTAGACAATATAAACTCGGGATGAATATGCCATCCCCGTTTCTCTTCATCCCAGTACTTCATGATTTATCATAGCCGCATATTTAGTATATTTTATTTTGTCTTGATATTAGCTTCCTCTCGAAGATACTTTTTCTAACCACTTGATCGTGTTCTTTTATTTACCTCTGTCTGTGTCCTTGTCAATTACAGCGTGACGTCTGTCAAAAAAGCAGTATTTAAATGAAGGTTTCTTTTGCGTTATGGCAACAAAAGACTGGTGTTAACATGAACAGCCCTTTCACTCTGATGGCATCACCAGCACCCGCCTGAAGATACAATTGCATTTCATGGCCAGCTATGTTTATGCTTCCATATTGCGGGTAATGCTGTACGAGCTGCAGGAGCACTCAAAATAATATGTCTATGGAATGGCTTTATGATTTTAATTTAAAAGCGAACGACACAAATAATATCCCTTCTGAAAATGATGCTATTTCATTTCTGAAATCATGCATTTATGCACAGTGAGGAGAGGACGGCAAGCCCAGCTGAATGCAAACATAATATTATTGTTAAAAAGTATGAAAAACACATTTTGAGTGCTGTTTCCTCCCGACGGTAGCTCTAAAATCTGCGCAGTGCATTTTATGAATATTATAAATTACAACACACACTCACACGGAGATTTCTAGAAGTGTGATTTTACACACAAAAATTATTCATTGTTTTGTGCCTATACGCCTTCAAGGCTAGGCCTGGGAGGTAAATTCCGTTCCGCTCGCGGAATTTGCGGAATTTGGGTAATTTCGCGTTCCGCGGAGAACGCGAAAGTGCCCAAAAATCTGCGCTCCGCGACTTCGCGGAATTTTTTGCTTGTTCGCGTTCTCGATATGCGTGTTCGCGAGATATTTCACCCCGAGCACGCAATCAGCGATCGCGAACAAGAAAAAAGTATCGCGAACAAGAATTTCCGCGTGTTCGCGGAATTTCTGCGTGTTCGCGGAGATTTTTTACCGTTTTGCGGAGATTTGCGTAACGCGATTACGCAAATTCCGCCCACCCCTATTCAAGGCACAGCGTTGCAAATGTCAAAGATTCCTAATTTTAAGTATGTTACAGATGAGCAGTGTTTCCCTCCATGTTGGCGATGCTTCAATAATGGGACAGCTCGCAGGAATGACTAACCTGGTAGCATCATCATAAACACATCTGATGACTCTTGACTGCACTATTGGCATTGATACCTCAGAAACCCAAAAATATGGCAGAAGGAAAATGCCGCACGAATAGCCTTATATTAAGAGACCTAAAACCTATAAGGTAGAAATTAGAATATTCCTGGCATATTAAGGTAAATTATCTGAAATCAAAATTGATGCAGGGTCAGAATTAAAATCTGTTAACATAAACAAATGAAAAAATAAAAATACAGTTCTTAACAATGCAAGAGACATCACATGAATAGACTTTTGACTTTTTAAATCCCAACAAAAAAAATTCTATCTGATCTTCATGTGAGATCGACCTAAACTTCACACTCGGGGCTAACGATTTTAGTTCTATGAGCGGAGGGAGGAACTGGTGACTCTGCAGAAGCCCTGGGTGCTAGACAGCATCACAGTCATGCACTTTTTATATGGTGTTCAACTGTGGCGGGGTAAGTAAGTAAATAATTTATTGTGTGTGATTAATCAAAACCATTACAAAAATACACTTTAAAATTCATACTTTTTAAGAAAAAAAAGAGGAAAGTGGACGAGAGAAAAGATATTGAGAAGGATAAAAGGGAGGTGTATTAAAAGTAGGTTTCTAAAAGCCATAAAAGTCTCAACGTTTTGCAAGGACTTGCTCAGTGTGTTTGGTTTATATGTGATCGTCAGCAGAGCTGGAGCCTGTCCCAAAGAAATTCCTGCTGCTGGGCGTGACATTTTCAATTGTGGGGGTTAAAACTTGCTATTTATGCAATTAAAAGGTGTGTGGCTCTTCCCTGCTTAGCTTCTACTTGTGTCAAAAATTTCACTAGTTTCCCATTTAGTTGCGGGTCCTTGGAGTTGAAGCATGCGATCACAGCCTGTCGCCGGATGCGAATCCTTCGAAGATTAAAATGCAGTTTGAGTAGACATTCCCTTTCCTCCTTTAAATTGGGGCAGGAGCAGATCAAATGTGCATGTCCTCAATATCATTGCCACAGTCGACACCTGTTGGCAAGTTGCACCCTCTGCCATGGTGGGAGATGTGGAGTAGCTAGCAGCATTCCTAGCCTGTTTTCTAAAAACTGGTATTTTGTCTTCCTAGAGTACCCCAGGTTGAAATATGCCTGTATGTCAAGAGATGTGTAGGCATTCATTGCCATCCAGGCATGACTCCTTCGGACAAAAGCAGCTTTGTCTTCCACAAGGAAGAGTTTCTTTATTGGCTTTTTGACAGCATGCTTGAGGAATGAAAGGGTAATTTGAGTTTTCCATGGGTCAGATAACCCGATGGTTGCCAGGTAGTCCTTCAATTATTGTCTGGCTCCGGAATTTGATGTATTGCAAAGTTCTTGCCAAGGCTGGTGAGTCCAGGGGTGAGTTCCTAATTTTGTGCCAGCAAGTTATGTAGGAGCCTTGCCTTGCCAAGGAGTTGTTTGGTTAGGCCGAACTCTAACCGGATCTGGGATGGTGAGGCGTAAATTGAAATGTTAAACATGACTCTATAGGCCCTGGCCATGTTGGTATCCAACATTTTTTAATCCCCGCCCCTCAGAGCTTCACTGCCATAGGTAATGGTGAGTAGAATTTTGGCTTGTGCGACCCAGAGGAGGGGTAAAAGGATAGGGCCTGTGAGTTTTGTTTTTAACTGCCTTAATGTTGTTGCTATTGCCATCCTCTTCCTTACGATTGTCTTGAGTAGATTAGCAAATTGACTGCCTTTGTTGATGATTACCCCTAGATATTGTTCGCAATTGGCGTTTTTTCCAGTTACCAAGTATGGGTTCATCGTTTGCTGTTTTTAATTGTCAGGGTTTTTGTTTTATCTAGGTTCAATTCTAGGTGGTTTTCCACAGCGTATTCGTGCATTTTGTTGAGTAGGCGTTGCATACCCACTTAAGTATGGCTTACCAGGACCACATCTTCAGCATATGAGATGCTGGAGATGGCTTTGCCATTAAGACGAGGGGCATGCGCATTGCAGGTACTTAAAATGTATGTCATGTCTTCCATGTACAGATTAAACAGGGTTGGCGCTGGTACAAAACCCAGTGTAAACCTCTTATGCACCTCGAAAGATGTGTGCCATTGCCTAGTTTGACCTGTCCCCATGTGTTTGTGTGGAGATGTATTTGAAGGTTCAGGAGAGCTGGCGGGATGCCCCAAACCACCAGTTTCCTCCACAATCTTGCTCAATCAACATTGTCAAAGGCTGCCTTAAAGTCGATGAAGCAAAAATGAATCACCTGTTTTGTTGATTTTACCTTGTCGATGAGCAGCAACATGGTTAATATGTTGGTTGAGTTTCCTATGTCTTTGCAAAACCCAGTTTGATATGGGAGGATTATTTCCTTCTCTTTAGACCAGTTCTAGAGCTCTGTCAGTAAAGTACAAGCAAAATATTTTGCCTCAATGTCTAGTAATGCAATCAGACGAAAAATGTTCAGGGAGGTTTTGCCTCCGGACTTGGGGATGGGGGAAATTATAGAATCCTACCAGGAAGCTGGTAGGTGCCCAGACTGTCTGATACTAGGAAAGAGGGGGGCCAGTATATCTGACCAGTACTCAGTATCTTATTTCAAAAGAGCTGGTGGAATCCCATTTGGCTCCGGAGCCCCCTTTCCTTCCTTTCTAGATTTGCTTCTTATTAGTTATTGTGCAGGTTCGATTATCTGCTTCCTCTGGGTACCATTTAATTTGGGTAGGATGAGTCGGTTGGGAGTCGGAGTTTGTACGTGAACTGCAGTGGGGTGAAATAGATGGTGCTCAGTATGTGGCGAGAGGCACTGAAGATGACTAAGAGGGTGGGGCACCTCACTAGGAAAACTCTCTGTGCGGGACCTTGGATCAAGTATCATGGATCAAGGTTGGATCAGACATCATGGATCACCCTTGAAAAGTTCTTGCGATTGAATCTAATTATGATATCTGAAGTGTGGTATGTGCTTAGCCACGGCCACTTAAATCATTCTGAGATCTGCTATTAGAAGACGAATTGCACACCAGCCATTTCTACAACTTCTTACAACTTAGATACGTTCTTCAGGCCCATCTAGTTGGTGTAACGCTTTGCTGGTATTCTGTCCTCTGGGAGTGAAATGAACAACTGATTGACACAAAACACAAGGGAATAATGCTTCTGATATTTTGTCTAGGTTGAGAGAACCTTGTTTGACACATACAGCCGATCGACCAAGGAAGAGTGGAACGAATGAAAATGGTTCCTAGGAACATCTCAATGGGGCACCGATCATTCAATACAGTTGCCTTCACAGAACACAAACCTGGGTGAGACTCTGGTGAATGCACTGGCGGCCCTCAACATTTCAAACAGGTACAGCACTGAGGGAAGGATTGCATACAACCTGATGCATGCACATTCAAAACCTCTTTGAAGAGGTTGGCACCTGTGTGTGTAGCTAGAGATGAGTTGCTTAGGCTGTGGAGAGGCTGTTCCAAATACAAATAGCCTACTAGGTTACTGAAATTTCCCAATATATAGAAAAACTAAGAATCAATAAAAATTGGTCTCAGAGGGATCACAGCAGAATTTTCAGTGTGCTGACATGGAATATCACCTGAGTGTGTACGGTGTCAGAACTCGCATATTGTCACTAATCCACCTATACGCTCCTCTAAGTGAGCTAAGCACCCGCTCCAGAAATCAGTCTGTAACCTTTATGCCACTCATGCCTTAATTGTTCATGTTCTGTTTGCGGTGACAAATTGTACAAATCTGAGGTTTGGGATTTGTTCTAAAGATATTGCATGTAGTGCCTTCTTTGAGAGAGGGAAGCTTGGCTTCCTATTGCCATGCTATTCTTACTCAATAAAGAACTAAAGCTTTGTCTGCCTTTTGCCCAATTTGCACCTGATTGAGCTGATGCTACCCTAGCAATTCCTGCCCTCTGAAGGAGGGATGCTTGCACTGATTCCGCCCAAGTTGTAGCTGTTGTGTGGAGATGAGTGTTGCCACATTTTATTAAATATATATATATATATGAACATTTGAATGCCTTCGTATACCAAGTCCATGCCTGTGACAAGATTTCATTGAGCCCAGGGCAAACCTTGTAGCAGGGTCCTACACCACACCCCTGATTTCAATCTCAATTTTCAAGCTTGACCAAATTGTGTGCCCAGGGCAAATCATTTTCTCACCTCTCTTTCTTTTCCAGAGATTATCACATTTGAAAGCAGCTTCAAATAATTTAGTTCCAGATGTGCACTATAAAACAACCTCTCTTGATTATAGTTTAATAGGTCATAATGTTGCTCCATCAATGGCAACAGTAAAGACATTGTATAGGAGACATAAAACAACCGATGTTTGACTTAGATCATTAATAAAATTGTAATCACAACAGAAGGGGGAAAGAATGTGATATCCGGCCAGGATCTGAATTACACACTGTCTAATCAGGGAATTTAGTTTCAATCCCAGCTTCCAAGTTTGACAAAACAGCTTGACCCTAACAATTACTTTTCTCCACTATCACTCCTTTTCCATAATAACCATATTTGGAAGCACCTTGAAATAGTGGAAAGTGCTTACTGTATAACAACCTCTTGTGCATGGCTTAATAGACCAGAATGCTGCTTTATGCTTATATAGGAGGAAACAAGACAACTGACTTGCCTCTTGAGTCATTAATAAGATTGTCACTGCAGAAAATGTTTGGTTCAGTAATTTTAATAAAGCCGCGCAGGAAAGTAACATAATCTGAGGTGCTAAAGTGAACCATCCAAAATACACTTTCTTCTCTAAAAATTCATATCTCAGCTTTAAATAAAGTCTCAGGCACCGTCATTTGCAGAATAGCTAAATGTGTACACCTAAGCCACCACCGCACTGATTTTCCAGACAGGATGCAACGCAGAAGGGATGCAGAGAATTGTAAGACCCACCAGTCACGGCCTCACACCAATGCCCTTTTGGTGCTTGCAGTGAGGCAGGAGATGCTTTGGTGTTGTCTGTATATTTTGCAGTCTTCACTCACTCACCCTCGCACTGCCATCAGTAACTTTGAGGCATCTAGAGAGTCCATTGTCCCCCGGTCCGTCACGGCTGTTGTGCCGATTGAACGGAGGGGACGTGGCTCCTCCCCCTGCACCTCCCCTCACTTCCTGCCGCCTGCCCTGACCCGCATAAAACCAGCGGACGCGTGCAGCGGACACGTGCAGCGGGCGCGCAGCAGGCACGCCAAAGGCGCGCCAAAGGCAAGCCCTTCTGCGCCCGTCGGCGGCCGGTCGGGCCCAGGGGCCAGTTCCCCTGCCTCTCCCCTAAAATATGCATCGATTATGCTCAGAGAGCTGCACGGAAAACGGGAGATCGCCACTCACACCCGCCTCTGCCTGGCTGAAGCAGGTATCTTACAAAACAGATCCTCTTTCCTGAAGTCCTCCTTATTCCCGAATCTGACACTCCTACGAATGGCATCCCGCTCCACACTTTTAGCACTCATAGCCTAGGGGGCCTCTCGGTTATATACTTAAATACTCGATCTATGGTGAAACACCAACTTGAGATCCTCCAACTTTTACAGTTGAAGAGGCCTGATCTACTTCTCCTTACGGAAACATGGCTTACAGATGAATCTACACCTGACATTCTGGCAGCGCTGCCAGATAATTACTATATTCTGCAATCCAACCGCCCCTCAGGGAAAGCGGGTGGAGGTGTTGCTGCCATTATCCTTAAGGACCATCAGTTCAAAATTATGGAGATTAAGGGTGTACCTTCTGTTGATAGTCTAGTCATTAAACTAGAATCCCCAAAATCGTCCTTCACCTGTGCCCTTTTTTACAGACCCCCCTGCTGTATGCCCACTTTTCCCCAGGCTCTAGGAGAAATGATCTCTCACCTGGCGATTGTTCATGCTAGACTCCTCATCATAGGGGACTTCAACTACTGGCCCTTAGACGCTATGGAGAGCGCCAGCTCTATTGAATTAACGGATCTTCTGTTGGGTATGAACTGCACCCAACATGTTCAGGTACCCACCCACACCAAGGGACATATTTTAGACCAGGTTTGGACAACGAATATGACTCCCTCGTCCCTTTGGTCTCTCCGTGCACCTGGTCGGATCATCATTTTGTGTCCTTCACCCTACCGGAAGTTCAACTCCCTAGACCTATACCGACCACAAATCTTAAGTCAAGGAGCTGGAAAAATGCTAACATTGATCTTCTCTGCTCCCATCTTACTCTTACGGCCCCTATTGACTCGGAGTCAATCCATGATCAGGCCACAAATCTCAAGTCTTGGCTTGAATCCGCAAGTGAGTACGTTGCCCCGCTCAAATACATTAAATCCTGTAGACCACATGACGCTCAGCGATGGTTCTCTACGGACCTAAAAATTAAGAAACTTACACTCAGACAAGCTGAGCGTAAGTGGAGACTTCACTATATTCAGTCGACAAAAATATTTACATCACCCTATTAAAGGAATATAAAAGTGCTATTCTCCAAACCAAAACAGACTTTTTTTCAAAAAAGGTTGTAGATTCAGCCAACAAAGCTAAAGACGTTTTTTCTATAGTCAGTGAGCTGTCTAAACCCGACAGAATAGTGCCTAAGCTTACTCCCTCTCAATCACTTTGTGATTCACTCAACTCCTACTTTATGGATAAGATCACTGACATTAAAGCCAGCACCCCCCTCACTCCGCCTAAAATCAAGGACCTGCCACCTCCGATGACCCAGCTTTCCCCTATTTCTTCGGAAACCTTTTTGGGGCTACTAAAAAGAGTCAGCTCAGGGTCCCCAACAGATTGCTGCCCTCCCCACATCTTTCAGCAGACCCTCTCCAGGTTTCCTGACCATTCTCTCTCCCTCCTAAATAAATCACTTGAAGAGGGCATAGTCCTCAATCTCTTTAAGTACGCGGAAATTATCCCTATACTGAAGAAGCCAGGTGCTGACCCCTCCATCCCTGGCAACTACCGTCCCATATCACTCCTACCATACCTTGGTAAAGTCCTAGAGGCTTATGTCTCCTCACAACTAAGCTCTTTTGTTGAGCTGCATCATATTCTGGACCCTCACCAAGCCGGCTTCCGTCCCTTTCACTCCACTGAATCTGTCATTTTGACAGTGATGGGCGAGATTAGAGGGAGTGCTGACAATGGGCTTACTCAGGCTCTGGTCCTCCTGGATCTGTCCGCGGCTTTTGACACGGTCGTCCATAACATCCTTCTGGACCATGTCAATAATGCCGGGATCCAGGGGCAGGCTCTGGATTGGCTCTCCTCTTTTCTCAGTAATAGATTCCAATCAGTCCGTCTTGCCAATTTCTCATCTAAAAAGAGGAAACTTTCATTTGGAGTCCCTCAGGGCTCTTCCCTTTCCCCGCTTCTTTTCAATTTATATCTTCTCCCTTTAATCTCTTCTCTCTGGGTTAGGGAAGTTGTAACCTACAATTATGCGGATGACCTTCAGCTGATTTTCAATATCAGCTTCCTCCCTTCTTCACTAAACTACTTTCAGGACACTATGACATTTATTAGTGAATGGATGAATGGAAACCAGCTGAAACTTAATCCTGACAAAACGGAGCTAATTCTCACGGGTGGCCCTGCTAACCCATGGAACTCTAACTTCTGGCCTCCCTACTTAGGCAACCCCCCTGTCCCAGCCAGCTCCGCTAAGAGTCTTGGAATACTGGTCAGTAACGACCTCTCGATGAAGGCCCAGATCAGTTCTGTGGTCTCAGCCGGCTTCTTCCAATTGCGCCGAATCAAAAAAATTAGCAGATTCCTTTCTCAAGAAGCCTTGACCTTGGTAATCCTAGCCCTGGTCATCTCCCGTCTGGACTTCTCTAACTGCCTTTACGTAGGCATCCCAGCTTATCAGCTTCAACTTGTCCAGAATCAGGCGGCCAGGCTGATCTTCCATCAGCCTAGATGGCATCACATCCAGCCTCTCTTGAAGGAACTACACTGGCTACCTGTGGCCAAACAAGGTCTCTTTAAACTGGGGTGCACCATCTTTAAAGCTCTGTACGGAAGCTCACCAGCCTTCATCTCATCTAAAATCATATGCTATGTTCCCAACCGGCTCCTCCGGTCCCTTCACCACAACTTGATAGTCATTACTACCTTCAAACGTAAAAAAATGGGCGGCGCTCGTTTTGGAGTACTGGCACCACAGTTCTAGAATTCACTCCCTCTGGAGATAAGAACAGCCTCCACCTATGCCTTATTTAGGAAACTTCTGAAGACTCGGCTATTCTCTCAGGCTTATGACAACTAGTTCCTGTCCCTCTGCTGCCTCATGTTTCTCCCAGCGCCAAGAAACCGTTTGGTGAACGTGCGCTCTATAAATTCTATGTAACATAACATAACATAACAGTCTTTAGGCCTATGTACTCTCGCAGCCCACACCCAGTTAGTTACAAATGTGGCTTGGCAGCATGGGCAGGCTCTATTTCGCAGTGCAGGCTCTGATGACAGTGCCCTGCCCTGGGAAACATGCTACATACTGACAACCTTGTAAAACGTCTGCTACAAGGCCTGCCTCATCGCCCCTCTCCTTTCTGAGGATGATGAATGTGCTCTATGATGCACTGATTGTTTCATAATGTTTGATGTGAGATACCTATATTTCTGGGCAGACATCTGTCCCTACAGAGGCAATATTTAAGCTCCAAAATAAGCCATTGAAAAAGAGAAGTGTTCATTGCTAGGAACCCCTTTTGTTAATTATGTGGTAAGGAGACACAAGTAAAATACATTTTGTTCTCATCCACCAAGAATTTTATTATAATTCTACAGTTTAACAAAGGGAGCACCTAAATATTGATGAATGTGACATAACTACACCTAAAGTAGGGAACCCAATAACTAGGAGACTGTCAAACCAGTGAATAGTAGTACACTTGAATGTGTCCCAGTACAAGACATGGAAACCCCTGATTAAACACACTGCATGAAGTGGGTGAGGTTTTATCATATATATGAGTACATGAACTTGTGGTAAATCTATAAGGGGTTTGGCTATTTCTTGGAAGAGCGTTGTAGTTCCAGAATGTTTTGTCTGTTTACAAAAATTATACAACAACTATTTAACACCTTCCATTTGCTCTTTAGTGTGTTATCTATCTGTGTTGTACATGTCCTGTATGTGCAATGGAATTGTGTGATGTTCTTTTTCCTGCTGCCACCCGTCCATAACCTATTTTTTGTTAAGAAAGGTTGCTCTGAGACTGTGCATTTTGTACCTTCATTGTGTTGTGAACCTCAGTGAACAACTTTTCAATCCACTTAAGATATACACTATCCACTTTGCCAGTGCTTGTTTTAATGCTTGATGTGAGTGAAAGAGATTTTAAAAATAGAGTAGGTGACTTTATAACATTTTAAAAGAAAGCTGACAAGTGACAAGTACAAAAAATCCAGGCGATATTGGCATTTTAGCCAGCAGCACTTAGCATGCTGGGGTTTTAATACCATGATTAAACTGTTACAAGCAAAACTACATGCCTCATAATGCAACATGCTGCTGGCTTAAAAAAATAGAGATGATAGCCTATGAGTTGTGCCAAAGACTGGGTAGTGAAATGCTAAATAAAATTTAGTTCCTGACTTTCTGAATTTTTTCTTGTAGGCAATCACAGATTAAACAGCCCAGTGAGTGACAGCTAAGGATAGCCTTTCAAATTCAAATGCCAGCATCTCCTGTTAATGGGTTAACATTAAAACTCAATTGAACACCTGCTTTCTAAAGGGGTCTGTTTACTAGAACAATGTCAGCATCAACAAGTTAGAGTGTCTTGAGACACAGAAAAAAAAGACTTTCACCCCTCTTCTCCAGCCCATCCTCGGGGGTTTGTATGATTTAGGTGGTTCGCTCATATTACAATGTGATACTTCCTGCTTCAAACAAATACAGCACAGGCTGCAGATGCTGCCCCATGTAGGCCGCCAGTGGGTGAATAGATAAAAGTCTTTTAGCTATCTAAGATGTCTTCCATACTGCGTGGAGTGGAGTGGAGTGTTGCCCAAAGCTTGCGGGAGGTAGTTGCTATATATCATCAGAATAGTGGGGTGGCAGCTACCAATGGCCCCGGAAATCACATTCCTTGGGCTAGAGGAAGAACTGAAAATTGCTATCTTAAAAATGCAGAAATTACCTTAATACTCAGAAATGACGTGAAACAACAAAATGCAATTTTGCCTTGTTCTCGTCTGTATTGTTATGTGCATGTATAAGATTTTGTCCCAGCATGTGTTTGCTTTGTATGGATGTGTACAAGTGAATGTTTGTGTTGGTGTGCGTGTCTCCTTGTGTCCACCTGCTCCTGTCTGTGTGCATGTCTCAGTGTGCCTGTGCCATTCTGGGTGTATATGCACATATCAGAGTGGTTATGCATCTATTTGTGTTGGTGTGTGTCTATCTTGGTGTGTGACTCTCTGAGCGTGTCCTTGTCAAAGTGCAGCTGTGTATGTCAGGAGACAAATGTTTGTGTGTGTCTTTTTGTGTGTCTGTGCTTATTTTGTGTGTGTGTTTGCATGTTGGTGTGAGACAGAGAGCTTATGCAGCATACTTACAATGAAATATCGGCAGCGCTACACTCCGGCATTTCTAAAACGCATGGATTCACCATATTTACCACAATACAGTGCACCTCTGTGTTTTCCCTAGCGCTGGTATTAAAATTAGCTGCCTGGGGCCAATGTAGGCACCCTTACACCATAGTGCAAGGGTGCCTGCATTGCAGGGCATTATTGCTTATGTGCAGGAAGAAGTCCCTTTCTGTACATAAAAAATCCATAATGGTGATTTGTTACTTCTATGTGTGCTGTAGAATTAAACATACATAGAAGTAGCAAATCGTCATTATTTATTGGTTTGTTTTTTATGTTTAGGAATGCACACCTTCCTGGACATAATTAAACATTAATGGTGTTTTTCTGTTTCTATGTGTGCTGCAGACTGAAGCACACCTAGAAAAAGCGAAATCGAGGAGAAATAAAAGTATTTCCTCTCATTTTGCCATTCTAATGCCTGCTCCTGCATGGAGTTAGTTTTTGATACTGCCTCAAATTTACACATCCTTGTAAATCTGGGGCAGTGTCAAAAAGCAATTGGTGTTGCTGCGGAATACCCACAGCAACACTCATTGCACGCCCCTTTCATGCTAAGTGATGCGTGTAATGGGGCCGTATTTTCAAGGCACCGCCAAGAAACAGAAAAGTGGCTTAATGCCACTTTGTAAGTAAAGAGAAAGGAATGGTAGGTCAGGTTAAACTCTATGGGGCATATAATCAACAAACGGCGTTAAAATCATCGCCGCTTTAGCGGCAGAAAACTGCCGCTAAAGCGGCGATAATGGGCTTCATAATATGCCCTTGAGAATTCCCATAGAAGCCCATGTTCTGGTGTCAACATGGGCTTCTATGGGAATTCTCTGTGGTATATTATCAAGCCCATTATCGCCGCTATAGCGGCAGTTTTCTGCCGCTAAAGCGGCGATAATGTTAACGCAGTGCTTGATAATATGGCCCTATATTTCCCCACCAGGTTAGGTTTTTAAATGTGGTATAAGAGCATATTTTATCATCTTTTTTTGTCACGAAACACAAATATCCTGGACATTTTTAGACATGCAAACATGGTAATTTTGTAAAGAAATGTGATATCCGTTTACATTATCATATAGTCTGATGTACTAAACACTTTTCCTTTTGCAAACCCTGCACTTCCCAAAACACAGACATGCAGAAGTTTCATGTGCAATGTGGCTACTGCCTGCTCTCTCCCAATGTGTTCCCAAACAGAATCCATTTTTATTATTTTAAGCTGCACAGGATCCTTTAAGTTTTCTATTAGGGAATGCAAACCTGTACCTTGAAGGCCACCACTCTTGTGTTTCAGCCAAACACAGCGTGTTGTAATAGCAACCTAAGTGATAATGATATACCCCTCTGCGACTAGAGTTTTGTAGCACAACTTAGTAGTACATAAGGCGCATTGCAAAATCATCGTCAGTGCACGATTTGCAACCACTTTTTGTGACCTGTATCTTAGTACATTTGGGTCTTTGACGCAGTTTTGGTTTTACTGAGAGGTGGTCAAATCACAAGTTTTCCCACACTGGAGCCTATTTACACAGTTTCTACAGGTAATATTTTGGGTTGTGTGCACAGAAAAAAATAAGTTTATGAGGAAAATGTACATGCCCTCAAATCAGAATTTGGGCTAAATGGTGTTTGCTTCTAATTTCATTTTCACCACTGAACTGTGAATCAGGCAGTTAATCGGAAAGAAATGACCAGAACAATGTGTAGTTTTCTGCAGCTTTTTTTGTCACCAAACTCTGAAAGATACTTTTGGGGGCAGGTTCCAAGGATTCTTTATTATTAGATACTCGGATTATTTGATATTAGATAGCCGGTTCCTTGCTTCAGCATTCAAAGGCTCAAATACTATTTCTGATTTTTTTTTCAATATGTTGCTTTACCACATTCAGATCTGATGGTTTGGCTAGCTGCACTACTTGCATTTACAATTTATTGCACTTTTGTTGGGTTTTTGATTAACTCAATAAGACAGGGAGTGAATTAAAAAAAGAAGACAAGTGCTTCAGGCAAGATAACCTCTGAGAGCACAAAAGTGCGTGCATTCGTCGCAATGTGTCAGCATCTATTAGGCACAAGAGAATTTAATCAGATTTAAAGAAGTAACTATTACATTTATCTCCATGTTGAAACAATTAAGCTCTCTGTATTCTGTTTGTTTAAATCTAAATAAATATGCATGTGGTAAAGCTCCCTCATTTCTCATTAGAGCAATGCTCAACTCATTTAGCAACTTGAAATTGGTGCTAAATTAGGCTCGGCAAACAGTTAAAACATTTATGTGAAATCCATCCTTCCTCAGACAAAAAATACAACATTACATTAGAGGCAATGGATAAAAATAGCATTATATGCTTAGATTGTAGAAGTTGCAGACATCATTCTTCTGTAAGGAGCCGTTAGTAGATTCGCATTTAGAAACTTAGAAAAAAGATTAAAAAGATGAATTTTAGAAATACGATTACGTTTATGGGGTTGTAATATACTACTTTTCCCAGAAGAGAGTTGGAGGGGAGATTGATGCCTCGGAAATAGATCTTCTCATCACTAACTAAACATACTGTGCCCTATGCACAGAGGTAGATGAATAAGTGTATATGTAATCATGTGTATACTTACTACTACACCTCAATATAACTCTACAACAGTGGCGGCTCGCCGAGGGAGTGCTGCGGAACGGTGAGGCGGGGGAGGGGCATGGCGGGGGGCTAGTGGAGTCCGACATACGACAGACAGGAGTAAGGTAAGTAATTAAATAAATAAAACAATTTACATTGCGCGCCCTGCATCGCTGAGTTGGCAATGCAGCGAGCGCAAGGTACATTTTTTATTTATTTAATTACTTACCTTACTCCTGTCCGTCGTATGTCGAAATCCTCCCTCCCCCGCCCCTCCCCACTACCCCCAGAACTCCCTCGGCGAGCCTCCACTGCTCTACAATTTTTGCTATCCCCCATATCCAAGTCTAGATATATACTGAGGTGTAGACTGACATGTCTCCACCATCACTGCACACCACACACACACACACACACGCGCGCACACAAACATACACACACACACACACAAGAGGGTTTATCCACCTCAGCTCCTTCCTGGAAAGTTTCAGGGTTATCCATATACGGTTACCTAGGAAAAGGGAAGGTCCAAAAAGTTTACCCATGTTAATTCCCCATAGGACATTTTGGGAACTGAGACAGACATAGTGGCTGAACGGCATTACACTATAATGCACAAAATCCCTCTTGACCTATATTTCTTTATATCCAAAATGATGTGGGCTCACATATACCAAACAAAGAACACCCCTATATCAACATGATCGTTGTATCAGTTTATAAATTTATTTATTTTTTCATTTTAGCATGTAAATGCCATTTTTTTCAATTTTTCCAAATGTAAAAGAGAAGACATTCCAAAATTATTCTATTTATACATAATCCACAATTTACACCAATATGATAATTTGTACATATATATACACATTTAGAGAACCAAGACTATGGTCAGGATCATTCTACATAAATGAACATACAAGATCAGAAGAGACAATAATCAAAAATTCCAATGAATTATCTGAAAAAGGTTTTTCAACAAACTCAAACTATATAATAGTCCTCCGATATATTATTCTTTATTCGTCCCAGCGTTTTGGCTCAGTTTCCCCAGGTTGGTGGGTCTCTCATCTGGGGCAGCCCTGTTAATAATGGATGGGAAAATTGTAATAGAAACGGACTACGATGGAGACATAATAGAGGTTTTTAAAAAGAAATTTATGTTGTTGGAATGTAAGCATGGCTGTCCTTTTAACCAGCCGGTGTGTTAAGCACATTTGCCTATGCGCCACGACTACTAATTCCCATTTAAAATAAGAACACCCAATGAACATTATAACGGCTTTGTCTATGCGCCACGAATACTAATTCCCATTTAAAATAAGAACACCCAATGAACATTATAACGGCTTTTGAATAGTTCGAGGATGGTCCGAGATGTTTAGACCCCCTTAGATTTAACAGGGGGCACGAGTGGTATGTTAGATAGCAGGGAATGTCGATTATCAGAAACGTTGTATATTAGCGGGTCAGCAGCACCACTTTACCGCGTAACGAACACAGTCATCTTACCTTCTTGGGAATGTGGAGTCTCATACAGGCGGCATCTCCCTTACGATAGCGGATCCAAGAATGTACTTTGTTTGACCGTGCTTATATATCTCACCCAGGGTCGGGAAGTTTCTCTAATTCCCAACACCTGTCTGACGTAATGACGTCAACGTGTCCACGTCGTCCCTACCGGGACGGACCTAGTTGGCTCTGTTATTATAAGCGCCATCTTGGAATGTATAATGGATAAGCCAAGTAATGACTAAAGGTCCATTATCAAGTTAATATTTACTTTGTCAGTTTGAGGAGAAAGAACAACACCGTCCTAAATGATGTTTCTCGGCATCTTCACCTCGTATTTAGTATTTATAATCCCCAGGGTGTATCTGTTATTATGTCGATGTATTTTCAGCGCCATCATAAGATGGACAGAAGGAGACTCAATTGAGGAAAGTAATTGGGCTAACCAGAAGATGGACAAAAACACCTACTTGGCAATTCATAGCAGGCATACCTTTTGCTGCCCCATCTCCCAACCGTACAATGAGTAAGTGAGTCATGACTCCTAGATGGGGATTTTGGGAATGATTCTTCACATTACAATTGTAATCATCATAGAAACTCAGGTTGTCACTCCTATTTGGGTGCACTATGTGCAAAAAATGGGACATCTGCCACCAAGAATGACATATGTACGGTGGGGGTGTGAGTGTGTGCCATGCCGCTAGCTGGTTTTCTGACTTTAGTTTGAAATAAAAGATGTATCATCTCGTATGCCACACTATCTCTTCATTTAGACCATTTTTGACTGTGTCCAAAGTGTAGGTCCAATAAGTTTCCCGTATTTTTCGAACATCCTTTATGTCTTTACCCGGAATATATCTTACTTTCTCCAGAATAAGCCACCTCAGTTTGTTTTCATTGTGTCCTGAGTCAATACAGTGTTGTACCATTGGGCATGATGTCTTTCGTGTCCGAATTGCCGACCTGTGTTCGCTGTAGCGAACTCTAAACTCACGACCTGTCTCTCCCACATATCCCAGGGTACATGGGCATAGGATTAGGTAGAAAAGATTCTGGCTTCTACAATTGGTGAAGTCACGTAGTGTCACTTTTTTACCAAGATAGTTCCACGTTTCAGTTACAATGGCACTGTCGCATGCTATGCATGTGCCACATTTGTGATTCCCCATGATATGAGGTCCTACCAAGGAGGTTTGTCTGGCAGCTATTTTAGGCTTTGGTCTGGTGTGTACCAAACTGTCTTTCAGATTCCTGTTTCTGCGGAAGGCTAGGATGGGTTTCTGAATGGCCTCCTGTTCTTCGTTCGTATTCAAGATATGCCAGTTTTTGTCCAAAATCTTCCTGATCTTAAAATTCAGAGTGGAGTGATTTATGACACATACCATTCTGTCATCACTGGGGCGTGTGCTCCCTGCTAATAGGGCATCGCAATTGTAATACCCTACTACACACCCAACTAAACAAACATTTTTTATCTTTATAGAAATATTATCCCCCACCGACCTGCCCGTTACCGAATTATCAAGTAACAGGTCTTGAAGAAGATGGTACTAAAAGAGGATTAAGCCATCGAAACGCGCGTCGACCAGTGTGTATGACACACCTCAGCGCTCAGCACTACATCAGAGGGTTGAGTTTCTCACCCCTGCTAGTCTGTACCTGTGTATGCGGCCCAGTTCTGGGGTGTGTAGGATGTATGTGATGGATGTCAGTGAAACAAATGTGAAGAGTGGAGAGGTATAATTGGTATGGGGAGTTTGTTGAAAAACCTTTTTCAGATAATTCATTGGAATTTTTGATTATTGTCTCTTCTGATCTTGTATGTTCATTTATGTAGAATGATCCTGACCATAGTCTTGGTTCTCTAAATGTGTATATATATGTACAAATTATCATATTGGTGTAAATTGTGGATTATGTATAAATAGAATAATTTTGGGATGTCTTCTCTTTTACATTTGGAAAAATTGAAAAAAATGGCATTTACATGCTAAAATGAAAAAATAAATAAATGTATAAACTGATACAACGATCATGTTGATATAGGGGTGTTCTTTGTTTGGTATATGTGAGCCCACATCATTTTGGATATAAAGAAATATAGGTCAAGAGGGATTTTGTGCATTATAGTTTTTTGTCCTTTCCCCCTGTTCCCTGACCTTTGAATTAATTGTGTAGGGGGTTGCCTTTCTCATATTGAACAGCATTACACCACATTTAAAGAGGTGCTCAGGGTGGTCATGAAAAGATTGAAATTATAGTGTTATCTGGACGGTTGGTCCAATGGGACCGTAATTTTAAAAGACAGAGAGCCTCTGCTTAGCAAAGAGCATTTCCTCCCTTGGACCGTTTTGGTACCATGGTACCTGGGCTGGTACCACAGTAATGAATTAATTAATTGACTGGCTGCAGCTAGAAACAAAAGGCTGTGGCCATCATTACTGGACTTGGAGACTCGGTAGCAAAGTCCAGTAAATGTTTGTGAAAAGTCCATAAGTGGGCAAGTTCACATGTAAAATAGGAAAAGGAATAGAAGCAGCAGCAGAGGGTAATAGCAGCAAAGGGACAGTGGGAAGATAACTGACCAAAACAGGGATGGAGAAGGGCACTTACATGGAGAACAGGGGGCAGGAAGAGGGAAAGCAACTGAGGGCAAAGTCAGTGGGGCAGAGGAGCAGTGACAGCACAACAGCACAACAGACCAAGAAGAGAAGGGAGGGGCATGCACACAGAGTAAGAGGGGCAGAGGGATGGGTAGGGCTAGCAACAGAGAGAAGTGTCAGCATAGTGGCACGGGCATGCATACAGAATGGTGGAAGGTATCAAAGGCATGAGCAAGGGCACCAACGGAGGGCAGTGTCAGGACAAGGGCAGTGCCAGCACAATAGACCAGGGAGGGAGGTGGCAGGGAAACGCACACAGAAAGAGGTAAGCAGGAGGAGGGCATGTGCAGGAATGGAGAGCATGACAAGAATTAGAAAGGGAGGGAATATGGGAGGGTGGTAGGGCAGCAATCTCACCTCAGAGGACAGGAAGAAGAGGGCAGGGGTAAAACAGACAGAGAACAGAGGGCAGACAGGATGGAGCAGTTGCAGGGACAGCAGAGACAACAAGCTGACTATAAAAAGCTGAGTGCAATGGGTTGTCCAACCATGGAGGTGGTCCCAGGCCAAGCCCTCGCTGTACATGATGAACATGGGTTTGGACTTTTGAACACTACTTTAACCTTTAGTTTTTTCAGTAAATACATGATATCTATGCACACACACACATATATATGTGTGTGTGTCTATATATCAGGTAGCAAAACTCTGTGAACTACGCCCAGGCCTGATATATATAGTCACTGAAAAAAACAAAGGTTACAGAGACGTTATAGTTAGGCGCAAGTTTCACTCATGCAAAAACCGTGAAATTCAGCAGTTACAGTTATCTGAGCTAACTATAACTCACGCCTCCGCAATGCACTGCTTGTGACCTTCCATATTACATCATCATGTCTTGGTCAGTGACATCACTGATGACATCACTAATGAAATCTCAAATGACATCACTGATGACATCATCCACATGATGTTTGACTCACACACTCACATCGTAATATAAACTTTTATACACCCACTTCAACTTTCACACTACCATTCTCCAAACTATTGACACACCCATACCAGTACTTCCACACTGACTTACTAATTCATAGATCTACACACACATCCACTTAGTCACTAATACAGCCACTCATACACCAACTCACTCACAAATGCAGCCATGGATATATACACTCATACAGCCATATAGCAACTCACATACTGTTAGTCACTCATAGAGCTACTCACACACTCACCCACTCACTCACCTAGAGAGTCAATCAGACAGCACTTTACTCACCTATACAGTTATACACACACTCAATCACTTATTTATACAGATACTAACACATACTCACTCACCTATACAGTCACTGACACAAGCACACACACACATACTGCTGCTCTTACAATCATTCACTTATATGCTCTACCACTCACTTATACTGTCTTTCACATATGCAGTTACTCACTCATATACCACTGACACAACCATTTACTCACTGACACAGCCATACACATACTCAGTCACTTATACAGCCCTTCTCTTACAAAGTCACTAACTCATACACCCACTGACTCACCCACTCACTCATCCTCTCACCCATCCACACAGACACTCCTACATCCATACAGGTACTCAGACAACCAATCAGTCACCCATACAGCCACTCATGTACCCACTCACCAACCCATACAGCCACTTAGACACAATTTGATAGACTGATATAGACATTCAAACAACCTAGCCAGTTGCCCCTAAAATTCCCTTTGACACCTAATCACTCACTTATGCAGTCACACACCTACTGAATCATCAATACAGGCACTCATACACCCACTGATTCACCAATACACCTTGGTATATAATTTAACACTCAAACGTTTTAAAAACACTCACAGTCACCGGATGATGTCTTCAGTGACTTCATCTGAGATGTCATCAGTGAAGTCATTAGTGATGTCACTGACCATGTCATGAGTGATGTAATATGTGTGGTCACAAGCAGTGCATTGCAGGGCATGAGTTACTGTAATTTCAGCTAACTATAACTGCTGAATTTCACTGGTTTTGTATAAGTGGAACTTGAGCCTAACTATAACGTCTCTGTAACCTTTAATTTTTTCAGTGAATTTCTAAGGTTTTTTAAAATTGTATTTCCTAACTATAACGTCCATGTAAGCTTTGTTTTTTTTCAGTGAATTTTGAAGGTATTGTTAATTTTATTACCTAAGTGTAACCTGTAAACTTTGCGAGTGAGTGTGTGAGTCGCTGTATCGGATGGTGACTGGGTATGTGAGTGACTGTTTGAGTCTGTGAGTGAATGTGTAATGTCTAGGTAATTACATAAGTGCATAAGTAGTGCCTGGGTGATTGTATGATTGCATAGGTGGTGCCTGTGTGATTCTATGAGTGCAATTGTCAAGGAGAGACTGTGAATACTGGGTGTTTTTGACAAAGTGTAAAACATATACATAGACATATTTTACAATACGTTTATGTGTAGCTATTTGGTAAGATACTAAGTTAACTTTCCCCTTTGTATTCATTTGTTGAAATAACTACATAAAAAATGCATTTTCCTTCTACACAGCAACACCGAAGGTCGCAATTGCATCAGTAGTCACAAATACAAATGACTAAGTGTAAAACAGATATATACACATATTTTACACTATGTTTGAGTCTAGCTGTTTAGTAACATGATGGTAAAAATGTATTATAACAACACATTTCTAAAAAAACAACAATTTCGAAAAATAACTTTCAACATCTGATCTCACGAATAAAACATAACTACCAAACACCAAGCATACTACCCATTGTTACCCAAACTCATGGGGAATCAGAACTGCTGAGAAACTAATGCAATGCACAGTCTGTGACAAGCCCTTCTCTAGAGGGACAAACAAAAAATATTCATGTGGGACGACGTCTATGTTATATAATCTTGAAACCTATCATAGAAAACGTCTACAACTAGCAATCTAGCAGAGGGAAACTGGAGAACCATCTATATCAATGGCAGCAGAAACAATTTCCAGGCAGAAAGTCTCTTCATATGGTCAAGACTACTACAACAGATATAGCTCCAGAATTTTCAAGAATGGCCACGTATTTAATGGACTGTAGAGCTGGTGAGCAGTGTGCTACAGCTATTCGCAATGCTGCAAAAAATCATACATGCTAATTTTTCCCACTTTACATTTTTTTCAGATATCACAGTGCACATTTTTCAAATTCCTCCTATCCCAGTTGCCATTTTTGCTACCATAAAAAAGAACAAAAACATTTAAAAACTTTACAAAATTACAAAAAAAATCTAAAACAAAATGGAACATCATGTTGCCGGGAAATAAAGGATTATCATTGGATAATACTCTTTTCGTCTAAAAAAATAAGAACACATCCATTTATCTATCTTCAATACTTTTTAAGAGGAGTTAATAGTGAGCAGATTTGTACAATGCACAATATGTCACAAGACATTGTCAAGGAGTACAAATAAACAATATTCTTGTGGGACTATGTCCATGCTTTACAATCTAAAAACATACCATAGCAATCGTGTAAAAGCAATAAGAAGGCAACAGAAGGCTGAAGGACCCTCAACTTCATTAGCAGCGGCAACAAAACCGGGACATAGTCCCTTTAGAGGTCCAATCTCAACTTCAATATGTGGCTCTACAGTTTTCCCAGATGGCATCATACTGCATGGATTGTAGTGTTGTAGGGAGTGCTTGAGAGCAGTCTATAACAGGCCTTCACAATGCTGCAAAGAATCGTAAATGTTGATTTATTGTTATTTTTGGCCCTCCATAGTTTTTCTACATTAGCAGGCATTTTATTATCTTACAAAATAGGTATCTAATATTTATGTGTTGTTCATTTTATTATCTTATAATTTACTGTAACACCACTTATATATAACTTGCTATATGGATGGACAAGTCAAAGCGTTCCTCTACAAATACATACACAGTTAACGTTTGCCAGTTATCATTATTTACTTTTTCACTTTTTAAATACAAGTCAACACTCTGTGTTTGAATCTTCTAGTGAGTACATCGACAACATATACAAACATACTCTGGTTTTTGAGACCACACTGTGTTAAATTTTGTAATCTCTTCTTCAAAACTATCCACTGTAATATCTTTGACCTGTTCTGCAACTCCTCCTCTTCACAACTCTTCATTTTCCCTAGAATCCTTATTAGGACAAAAGTTCACATCATCACAAACCTTTTCTACGTCTGCCTCAGTAGCATGCAAAAGTGCTCAGTTCATTCCACCTAAACAGAAAGCAGGAGTTTTCACATAGTACAGCCTCCTAACTAAAGCTTGCATTGTTGAGTGTTGTACAGCTAACATCCTGAAATGGTGAAAGGTGCTTTGGCACACTTTGTTAGATAAACAAGCTAGTGAATGTCCCTGCAAATTTGTATGCTTTCCAATCTTGCAAGGATATAATCCTTTCAAAGTACTTATTTTGTGTTTTAAACTTCGCCTTGGAAAGATATGTAGAAAAGTCCTTAATATATCAATGGATTGCAGTCGAATACTACAACACTAGTACAATTCTATTGCTATACAGGCCCGTGACTCTGCCTTCCTTGTACTTCTTCTCCAATAACTCTTTTGCTATAGGAGTACCATTCTACATTCCATAACATCGGCCTCTGTAATCAATAGCATGAACTAATCTATTATCTTGGAGATAGCTTTCTTCATTAAAGAAAGTCTCTGTACTAGAAGTATGTCTGCATTCTCCAATAAAAACTGTATAAAAGTTACTTCTATTCAGTAATATTTTTTTCAGGTTTTGTCTCCTCATGCACAGCACCATTTTGTCAAGAGTCTTCATTTTATTTATAATCAAAATGAAAAGCTTCCCCTTCGAAGCAAAAGCCTTAACAACTACTATCTCAAATCATTCTTTCTGTTTATGTGCCTCTCTCCTTCTTCTATACATTTTCATAGTTCTCAGTAGACTTATAACTACTCTACTACGATAAATTCTGGCTCTGATTTCCTTAAACTGCTTCTGTCTCCTGGTTAAGGTGTGTCCAGCTTTAGTTCATTCTTTCCTGTTCTTGTTATATAGATTTTGTCCACTGTTATTCTTCCACATCGTTTTAATTTTATTTTCATTATTATGTAACCTTTGGAAATGTCCACATATATTTTTAAAGAAATTAATGTTTCCGCTTACCAGTAGCTCTTTTTTCTTTCACCACTTTTTCTTCATTTTGACCCTTTTGTGTCTCAGTTCTGCATAGATACTGTAGTTGTGTCTGTTCCTTTTTTCTCCGAGCTATTGTAGGCATTCAGTTTGTAGCTATGCAGATGTTGTTCTGTAAATAAAAAAAAGCATATTTGAATTTTTATTTATGACAATGTACTAACTATTTTACTACTGGCTTACCCACAATACAAAACTGCTTTTTGTTATGTTGCAGTTTCAAATGTACAGATGAACCTAACTACATAACTACAAGCACATACTTCGAAGTACCCAAACCAAAACACAAAACTTTATGAGTTACCTTTTAATATTATAACACCCTCTCCTACAACACAGCGGCACCATATCCCACTTCTCACTTATACACTGTAAAAGACCACTTCATCCCTTTTGTGGTAAATTGTAAAATAAACATCAGCCTAAGTGTAAAAGTACATATGGTGTCTCAATACTGTAAATCTGAAAACACAACATAGTAGCTATTTCTGTGCCGTTCTATCACTGTGCCACTGGTAGATTTAGTGTTTCAGTACTTTTCTACTAGAGAAACACTACATATAAAAATCTGCACATTAATCTGTATCACAGCATCTAGCTCTCTAATTCTTCCGAGTGCATGCAGTGTGTGATAGGTTACATATATAATTCACCAGATGGTTCTATAAAAGTACATATTCCTCATGAACATTTGTAAATACATGTGTTTGTGGTTGAGTACAACAATGGTCCCTGGTTGATTGGATGAGTGGACAGAAAGTGCTTAGGGGATTCCCTCAGAGTATAGGTAGTCTGCATGATTACCTGAGTATGTAGGAACTAAATCAGTGGTCCCAGATCTGCATAGTTAGTGCCTGTGTATTCGCAGGACTATATTGCTACTTGTTTATTTAAATTACATGCAGACTTTCAACGCAGTTTTGTTCTGCATGTCACGTCGGGTTTTAGTCTTACCCAAATTCAACTAATTTGTGCAGGAAAGGAGGAGTACTCGGAGCCAGAGGCATGCAAGGTGAGATGCCACCGTGCACAACCATGCTTCCAAGCAGATGGCCAAAGGTGCATTTTCATTCTCTCTCACCATCACGTTTCTCGGTGATATTTTGGTAACATCTGCCTAAAACTATCCAAAGATGCAAGCAACATTAAAAAAGGCTCTCTGTGTGTGTACGTCTGTGTGTCCTTTAGCGCGACCCCATGGCATGGTGAGACATCTGATACATAAACATGCCTGAGTTTTTTCAGTACACTGCACTTGGCTGCACGCTGGGGCGGACAACCAAATGCCGTATTACAGCCCCAAAATTTCTCCATTGTGTGCAGCAACAATTGTGAAATCACTCTCCTCGCTGGAGGTTGGGGGTTTAATTCAGCTGACTTCATGTTTAAGATGCCACTCCCCCACACGTACAAACTCACATGTTTTACACTACGGGCACTACGGGCCCTCCGTAAGTGCTGAAACGTGTTGGGTGGGGTCAAAAATACACAGCTTTAGGTTTCACATCCCCGTGACTTTATACTTGTTTAAATTACTTGCAGACATTCAACGCAGTATTGTTCTGTACGTCACTTCAGGTTTCAGTCTTACCCATAATTCAACTAATTTGTGCCGAGAAGGAGGAGTACGGAGCCGGAGGCATACGAGGTGAGATGGCACTGTGCACAACCCCGGTTCCGAGCAGATGGCCAAAGGGGCATTTTCATTCTCTCTCTCTATCCTCTCTATCACGTTTCTCAGGGATATTTTGATAATATCTGCCTAAAACTATCCAAAGATGCTAGCAACATTAAAAAAGGCTCTTCGTGTGTACGTGTGTGTGTGTCTGATCGTGACTCCATGGCATGATGATTGGTGATACGACTTATACATTAACATGCATGAGTTTTTGCAGAACACTGCACTTGGCTGCAAGCTGGGGCGGACAACCAAATGCCATACTACAGCCCCGTAATCTCTCCATTGTGCTACAGCAACAAGTGTGGAATTGCTTTCCTTGCTTGGTTTGGGGATTTAATTCAGCTGACTTCATGTTTAAGATGCCCCTCCCACCACACACATCCACACTCACTTGCTTTACAGTACAGGCAATCTGTACGTACTGAAACATGTGTTGGGTGGGGGCAAAGGTTAAATAAGTGCTGCTACATTTCGATGGGATCTTATGTTTACAACTATGTTTTAACATCACAAATGTTGCATAAAACTACCTACTTACTCTTTCTACTTCCCACGTGCAAGCAACCGTAACAAAGGCTCTCTACCCGATGATCGCTATCCCATGGCAGGCCTCGCTGAAGGTGGGGATTTAATTAGGGGTGGGCGGAATTTGCGTAATCGTGTTACGCAAATCTCCGCGAAACGGTAAAAAATCTCCGCGAACATGCAGAAATTCCGCGGACACGCGGAATTGCTTGTTCGCGATGATTTTTTCCTGTTCACAGTTGCTGTTTGCGTGCTCGGGGAGAAATATCTCGCGAACACGCATTTTGAGAACGCGAACAAGAAAAAATTTCGCGAAGTCGCGGAAAGCAGAATTTTGGGCAATTTCGCGTTCTCCGCGGAACGCGAAATTACCGAAATTCCGCAAATTCCGCGAGCGGAACGGAATTTACCGCCCAGGCCTAGATTTAATACAATTGACTGCATATTTGAAATTTCCTTCCCCACCACACACTAATGTGCATTTAACTACAGGGGCTTAATAGTGGAACATGCATTGGGTGGGGCAAGAGGCATATAACTGCTGTTTGTTCTGTGTTAGTCAGGAAGTACGAGGCTGTTCTTTTTTTTTTAACATTTTGAACCAGCATTCTTCAAAACAGCTGAGATTTGACAGGAAATGCTGACATGCTCTCCCGTCCTCTAAGATACCACCCTGCTTTACGTGGAACTCTTTCATCGCTGTGTACATGTTTGCAAATCTGGATCAAAAATTATACTTATATCGCAATGCTAACATTGCAACCAAAAGGGGCATTTATATTTCCCTAATTAGATTTTTCTTTTTTTTTCAATGAAGTAGCGATTGCGGCACAAAGCAACTGCAGTGGACAAATAAAAACGCGAGGTAAAGTCCCAATAGGCTGCTCCCTATAGGTTTCGCCCTAGTCGAGGAGGGAGCGGATGTCGTCGGTGGCAGCGAGGAGTGCGGTCTTGGTGCTGTTGTTGCTTCAGAAATTGGCTTTGGAGGGGTCCAGGACATGGTTCTCTTCAATGAACTCGGAGAGATGGGCATTGATGGCCTTCTCAATGACCTTGGCTTGGAAGGAGAGGAGGGAGATGGGTCTGAAGTTCATGAGGTCTGTAGGGTTGGCAGACAGCTTCTTCAATAGGGGGTTGATCTCTGCGTGTTTCCAGTAATGGGGGAAGGTGGTGGTTTCGATGGAGCAGTTGGTGGTGCAGCAAAGCTGGGGGGCGATGGAGGAGGCTGCTCTATGAAAGATGTGGTATGGGCAAGGATCATGAGTGGATGCTCTTCATGCTTTGAGTGCGTTGCCTGTGGTGAGCAGAGTCCAGTTGAGCACGATCTTTTGGGGTGCGGCTTGATTGTGTGCTGTGGTGGCGGGTGTAGTGGCAGGGTCTTGGTAGTTAAAGCTTCCATAGATCTGCCTGATTTTGTTGTGGAAGAAGGTGCAGAGTTTGTTGCAGAGATCTTGGGTGGGTGGGACATCTGTGGTCTCGCTGTTGGGCCTGGCAAATTCCTCGATGATGGCAAAGAGTTCTTTGCTGCTGTGTGCGTCAGCGTTGATTCTGTCTTGGAGGGCCATTTCTTTGTTGGTTTGAGGAGAAGATGATGCACATTGACAGCGGATTTGAAGGTTACGTGGGTTTCCAGGGTTTTGTTGGTCCTACTTCTGTTCTCGAGTCATCTGCAGGTGCGTCTGGACTAGTGGAGGGTGGAAGTAAACTAGCTGGCTTTCTTGGGGTGTTGCTTGCCTGGTGTCTTCTTCAGGAGTACCAGAGTGTCAGCGCAGTTAGAGATCCATCGGTCAAGGTTGCGTGCTGTGGTGTTGGCATCTGTTGGTGTTGGCGAAGTGGTTGTGCTGAGGAATTCAACGAAAAGTTCTTCAGTGGCCTTTTACCATCTCCAATTGTGGGTGATGAGGGCATTGGTATAGGGTGGGTGTGGTGAAAGCGAAATACCAACCGTGGTGGTCGGTCCAGAGGAGGTTGGTGGTGTGGCTTTAGGTGATGTTCCTGCCTTGGGTACGAGGTCTGTGATGGCATTGGTGAAGAATGGGCGGGGCCAGGGGGACTGTAGACAAGGGTGCGTTAATGTTGTTGTTGTGGTTGGTCTGGATCTGGAAGTGGAGGTGTTCCATTGTAGTGGTTGTGTCATTTGAGTTGGGTCAGTCAGTAGGGTCTTCTTATGGACGACAGCAATGCCTCCTCCTGGTCGGTTAGTGCGGTCCTTGGGGATTATTTTGTAGCCCTCAGGGATGTGGATGCCGATGGCAATGTCTGTTCCTGAACAGGGATTGGTCCAGGTTTCTGTGAAGAAGGCGATGTTAGGAGAGGCGGTGTCGAGGAGGTCCCAGATTTATGTTGTGTGTTTGTGGAGGGATCGCACATTGAGAAGGATGCAGTTGAGCTGGTCGGGTGCCCGGTTGGTTGGCGTTATGGCATGGATGAAGGTGAGGCTGCAATTATGGCAGGTAAAGGGTCCATGGGTCTCCTTCGGCGATGCAAGGTGGCAGGCGGCGTAGTCTGCCTCCCCAACACAATTAAGCCGTTCGATATTGCATCTCCCCACTCAGTGTTGTGTCCCGCATTTACTTCCATTTACAGGTCTTATGATTTTCGATATGATGCATAGTGGAGATGAATCTCTTTCCCATGTGTGTTAAATTAAGAGATAGTTGTGAGGTTATATTGTCGGTGGCATTGAGAGGGTGTGGTAGGGTGTGACACTACATTTAATTTAATTATTTTTATGGAATAATATAGGAATATCTTCAGATTATGGCGGTTCAAATATAGTGCATGCCATGCAATATGTATGTCTACGTCTAGATTAAGATTGTGAGAGCAATGTCTGACATGTGAGTGCATGTCCAACCCTTGATATTATGTGCTAGATTTAAAAACTGACTTGGAAGTTTAAATATGTACTTAGGGTAACTAATTGAATCATATGATTGTGGTGTGTGAGGTAAGTGAGTAAAGTTTGTTATTCATGGTAAACACTTCAAATTGGAGACATTAAAATACATTTATTTTAAATTTTAAACTGTTTAGATATTGGGGGTTAGCAATATGTTTTTCTCATCATGTACATTTATAAAAAAAAGTTACATTTACTGTCTGAACTGATGTGTGGGGGTTAGTAAAATTGTTTTATGTGAGTACTTAAAATGGGTATGTCGAATCACGCTTCTGGCCAGACTAGGAGACAGGGTAAATTGATGTCACATGTGGTTTTGCGTACCTAGAGTTAGCATTAGTGCCATTGATAGGTAACATAGTGCATTTAAAAAAGTTTTAAAAGTTGAACTTACCATTTATTTTGCTGTGCATTGTGTTGTTGTTCCTCCAGCACTCACAGGTAGAGACCCAGGCCTTGGAGTAGTGGGAACATGTTGATAGAGTAGGTTTGTGGTTGTTGTGGGCAGAGTTTGGCTTTTTATGCCCTTTTTCCTCCAACACAAGTGTGGAGCATGAACCATTATGCTTCCAGTACCCTAAATTATACTCTACGTATGGCAAGCGTAGCATCAGCTTTTGATCGCTCTTTCCGTGTTTAGTGTACACCGCCATCAAAGGAAGAAAGAACATGTGACAGAGATGGAAAATGATTGTCGGACTTTACTTTAAATCGGATGGACAGACCTTTATGGTGGCAGACAGGTAAGCAGAAGGCTTTGGATGGCCCACTCACATCCGGCAAATTTTAATTTAGGCCCTAAGTTATGAAACGTGTTGCGGAAGGCAATTCCTAATAAGTTATCAGGCACTACTTAAAGAGTTGCTAGTAGGATATACATAGCTTGATGAAACTAAAAATCAATTAAAGGTGCCACATTCAGTTACTTTTAACTTTTAAATATGAGACACTGATACAGAGAAACCTTAAATGCTGTTCTTTGTATCGAAATTAATTCCCAATTAGGTGTTTAGTTGATGTAGTGTGTATTTTTTATTGCCAATAAAATAAAATGTTTGAACAGAATAAGATGCCCTCTGTAGTCACTTTTTAAAATGTTTACTTTCTGTAAAGAAAGTATGTGTGATATGAAGGATTAAGGGCCTAGAGTACAATGGTGTATTAAGCCACTAACCATTCATAAAATGGTTAAGACATAGCATACAGGGTCAATGCTAAGGTTCTGCACAGGCTTTGTCCCTCGTTGTCTGGCATTATCTTTCATGGTAGCTGAGGTGACCACAATGCTGCGGTACAGGTTTTACTCTCCCAACATGGTAATCTGCTCATGGCTATCTTCAAAGCAGCCCACTCCTGGCATTCAGGGGTCACCAATTAGAACCTGCAATGATGCGGCAACCATATAATCACACCAGTAGTACACTGGACAGGGCTTCCCACTAGACCTCGCTCCTTCCAAACCTCTCCTCTTCCTCAAAGGTCACACTGCAAAGGGCACACTGGTCTTGGCAAGCCATCTGGCGCTGGTGCACCATACTCCAGAGCAGGAAGTCTTGGTTTCCCTCGGCAACGTCCACTCACTCATCAGGAAGACTAGCAGGCTTTGGCTACCAGTCATGGCCACAGGCAGAAGTCTTACAGAGCTTTATCTCCTCACATAGCCCATCTGGCTTCTTGGCAGATGACAGTTTTTGGGCTCTCAAACTCCCTTTCCTGTAGTCCACTTGTAGACACCAAATGTGATTTAGGGTCTGGGTCTTTGACATTTTATGTTAGGGTTCTGCTTCTTCTGAAGTACATACTTTTCCTCGCTCTTTCCTCTTCCTCTTGAAAAGCCATCTGTCACAGCAGGAGAGACTCCAAAGCTGATAGTCCCACAGCACAGGGCATGGGATTGACTAGAGTTCACACATGGATGTCGGACGCAATAATATGTACATGAAAAGGTTAATCTCTGGCTCCCAGCCCCACTCTTTATTATCCCCTTATCAAGACTATCTGAGATGTGTCCAGTCCCCTTCCCTGTGAGCTCTCACTGAACAAAAAGCTCCCAAATGATTGCTTAAAAGCACCAGCAGCCAGGTATATAATTAAAATGAATTGCTCTGACTTTAAAAATTGCCTTTAAACTTGAAACAAGGCTTCAACCTAAATGTGAAATCTAATGCAATGATGAGTCATGCTATTGGTGTGTTGCCACCTACAGAATTCAGCCTTGCCTGAGGAATGCTTCATATAACTTGGTCATTGGAACAAATAGCAAACACTTAACAATAGAATAGGCTGCAGCAGTATGATTGGAAACCACAACAATAGCTCTTGGTTATGTGTTTTTAACCCCTCTTAATGCTTCATCATACAGTAATACAGTAAACAGATATCACCAGCAGTGTTGGAATAATTTTCAGACTGGAGGGTGCTGTCTTCAATGTTACATCGCTAAGTCATAGGTATTGTGTGAGAAAACAGGGATATTTGCAGATGTCCCCCCCCCCAGCTTTTTGCCCCCATTCGGACTGCTAGATGCTGGTTTCAACTCCGACAGTGCACTGAAGTGTGCTAAACAGGCCCCAGTGACAGTGCTTTCTCCCTAAAACTGTTATGTTCGACTTGGTGATCCCATTTTGGCAAACACTTTATCCCCATATAAGGTCCTAGTATATGGTCCCAGCAGTACCCAAGGTATAGGTGGAAAAGGGGGTCCCCAGGGCTGCAGCATGGTTTTGGGCCACCCTGGCTGACCCAGGCAAACTACTGGCAGCAGGCCTGACTTGGCAGACTGCAGATGCAGCAAAAAACTGCTCGAACTCGGCTGTGCCCTCACCAAGAGTTGCACAGTCAAATGCACTACCTTTAATATATCTCAGGTGCTCCTGAGGTAGGCCGCCTCAGCCCAGGAGTCAGGGTGCAATATATTAAAGGGGAGGACATAGAAGTGCAACTCTATATGTCCCTAAAGTGGTGTTTGCATTGGAAACTTCTATAAGTGTTAGCGGTCCAGAGGATAACATGGGCTGCCAGCCAGGCATTCTTGACATTGGCAGCTCCATTATGGTACCGCCAAAATACGCCATATTAGGTATCAAACAACATTCCTTCTCACCCCTGACACATATCGTGTGCCCTTGGCAAAGTGTCATGCACCCTGGTGGCTACCTTAGAGGTTACCCACCTGGCTGCACCAGCTTCTCTGTGCTCTGGCTGATAAACCCGCATTTTCCTGTGCCTGCTGCCACCAAGAAAGGATTTTCATCTCCTGCCAGCAGTATAGTCACTACCACGATTCAGGAACAAAGACTTGGTCAGGAAGTAGGTCACACCTCCCTCCTCCCAAGCAGGCTGGTGAAGTGGCACATCAAGGCAGTGAGCTTCCATAGCTATACCACCACTGAAATGCATCACGGCTGACTCCTATTGGAGGAAACAGCCCTCCCTCTGCCCCAGGCACATTTGCACCCAAGCAGGTGGGACAAGAGCTATGCAGGGAGGTGTAAACCCCAGAAGGCTGGCCGCACCTCCACGGTGGGTAACCTGGTCTGTACATCACAATTTGATTTTTATCTTCTTTAGAGAGGGCAGAATAGAGGGTTCTCGATAGAAAAGGTGACCACGCCCCCAATGTGGTCACCTTAGGGGTGGACTAGCTGCAGGGACTACCTGCCCATTGGCTACTAGCTCCAAAACTCCTTACTTCTCTAAATCTAGGATTTAAAGGACCCCCCCCCGACACCAGAACCTCTGATCTGAACAACTGAGCACCAAGAAAGGACCATGAGACCACGAGAAGACCTGTGTCCCTGACAACAGGACTTTCCCACAACACCAAAGCAAAACAGGGATACTTCCTCCCTGTGACAACAGAACTGGAACTGAGTTAATGACCCTCATCCTTGGCTAAAACTCCTCACCGAAAGAGAGGGAAACCCTCAGACGCCCCTGGAATAGTGGCAGCAGTCCCATGCAAACTGCAGGTAAAAACAATCACCGGATCAGAAGAATCACTTTTCATCTGGCCCTCCATGGGATCGTCCAAATCCAGGTGGCACAGTGCATTGTGGGAGTTGTAGTCTCATCTGCCATGAAGTTTCAGGCCACTACCTCCCTCCCTGAGAGCCTGTGAAGTTCCAGTACCATTTCACTGTGCTTACCACTGCCAAGGCATGTTGGTCTCCAATCCTGCAACTAACCCCCAACACTAGACGCTGCATCTACAGGAAACACCGTGCAGCCTCAATGTGATGTCAGCAGCTGTGTATCTGTTGCGGTTTTGCATTCTGGTTCTTGCAGCACTGTGTAAGCCATACCCTAGGTTTTGTTATTTATAAATAGCACCTATTACGAGTTGTTGGGGAATAATATGCGGATTTTGGTGTTTTCAAACCCAAAATCTGCATGGTATGGTAAATACAGTACATATTTCTGTGTTAAATTTCGGCAGGCTTGACCTGCTGAAATTTAATGAATGTTGGGTTATTTAACGCATACAATAATTGTCGGATACGTTAAATAAAACCAAACTTGTAATTCCATGCCGTGCATAAACAGGGGTTTGCACAAGATAAGTTAACCGCCCAACTTGTAATCAGGGCCACAGACTGTCACTTTACCTTCGTCTTTAAAGCACAGTAAATGTTGCAAGATGAAAACAAAATTCAAAGGTCTGTTTGCTGCTCATTCAACTTGTGAACTCCAGCATGTGCGTTAGGGCTTTACACTTCCTAGTAAAAACTGTACATTTGTTGGACAACATAAATGTCAGGATTCTGCCAGAGTGGTTCCATGCACATCATCAGGATATGTTGGCCTGTAGACTTGCTAGCTCACAGTGCACTATCTATACCCCAAATCCAATCAGGTTAGAGATAGCTATGCAACCTCAGAACACAACAAGCTTGACTCCCCAAGGAAATCAAGGTAACAGATATAGAACCTTTTCGTTTGGACTTTCATGAATGCCCAAAGAAGTACACAAGAGATACACAACCTGCAGCTTCAATATTTATTGAAGCATTGTGATTTTTGATTAAAAGAAATGCTGCAATGATTATTAGAAGGAAACCCAATAATGTAATTAGCATTATAAGAAAAGTGAACAAGATTACCAATTCCACCATTGTGCTAAAATAGTGAATATGTGCTGGCATTTAAGTACTATGTATACTGTACTCCTACCTAGTGCTCCCTAACCTAGTCTTGCCTAGAGTGGGTGATCTACTAAATCTGGGTGGTCTAACTCCCCATTACCTGTGGGTAAGTGTCATCCCTTGTATGGGTAAACAGGAATCACCTGAGCTAGAATTCTTGTATGCAGTGACCTTGCAGTGTCAGCTGAATGCTCCTCTGCCCTAAACAATGAAATGGTTCTGTATATATAATAAAGGGCACTCAGGTGGCCATGTGGAAACCCCAGTCTGGTCGCCATTGTTTATTCTAGTTTGATAGCTTTGTTGTCTATCGGACAATAACAACTATGATGTTTGCTCAGTGAACTTTACCCCTTGTACTGAAGGTTTAAGGTGTTGTGATAGTGTGCCTACGAAGTGGAAATGTAAGCAATGCAGATTGAGAGAATGTTATCTTGCATTGTCACACACGCAAATGTATGGCAAAAGTCACCATGTTTAAAAGAGAAGGCAACTGAAGTAATATGAGCATGTAATGGTGGTGTTTCTTACCGTGTCTATCCTGACCACTTGAAACATGATTATTTTGGGGGTACTGCAGCACCCACCCCATGCCTACTTCCAATACCTATGGAATATCGGCTCAATGAAAATGGATAGAGTACACACAAAGGGAATGCTTTCTCGAAACTCTGGGGAGTACGCAGACATGCACTCTCAGAACATTTCCCACACAAGACGTTTTCTTTCACAATGCATTTTATGAATCTGCCATTTGTCTATTCGCCTCTGATAGAGGTCTTGAAACCACTCTTGCAACAGTGTAAAGGCTAAAACTGCAATTGCGTTTTTATTTAAATACATTGGAAGTAATGTTGCAATAGAATGCATAATGCTGATTTTCTAATTAAAATGTTGAAGCGGATGCCCAATTTGGCTCATCAATAGCTAGCCGGGGCCAAAAGAGGAGGCATAGAGATAATATAATGCGAAATGGCTGAAATCCATCCGGTTCCCATTCACAATTTACTGTATTATGTACCCAGCAGATTATACCCTCGCCAGTATTTTCAACACTTAGTCACGCTTCTTCCTAGAAATACAGTATAATCAACACATATTTGAGAAGCTGATTTAACCCTGTTGACATCTTACCTAGAGCACCCAATTGTGTCCAAGCGTTAAAAACATCTATTATCCACAAATGCTGGGCATTGAAGTTGCTACATGGCAACAAGTTGGAGGAAGGAAAGGAAAGGGCAGTATGTAGGTTGGTTGCATCATTAAAAACTTCTGTATCGTCTTCAGGAAATCAAACAACTTTTCATGCAACAAGAGTATAGAAGCGACGTCTAATGATTAGCTCACTTAACTCACATCAGCAGAAGCAATGCTCATACACTTTCCGGTTTCCTTTTCGACTCCTGTCAAGTCCTTGCTCCACTCAGCAGGACGACGAGTTACAGAAACAATTCATTCAAATCGTGTAACAACTGTTCTGGCAAATCTGCTCTCTAAACCTGCTGTACACTTGAAACATTCCAGTTTTCCAAGCCAGCCATCTTCCATACTAGAAAACTGTAGGGCTTATTTACAAGCCCATTGCACCGCTGATGCGTAATTTTTATTGATGCACTGGGAGCGTAATGGGTTACCCGTATTTACAAGGCCATATGAAGTCACCCTGCATGACTTTTCGTGGCCTTGAAAATATATTTCCCTTTCACGCAGACCTCTGCGTGAAAGAGATGTTCCATGGTTGTTGCTGTGGTTGTTAACATGCAACATCCATGGAACTTGACACATTCACAGATTTACAACATTTTGTAAACTTGTGAATGTAGCAGAATCCTACGCCTCCCCAGGGGAGGCGTAAGGAGGTGCAATAAGGAGATCTACTTTTTTCCTTGTTTTCTCCCTATTCAATGCCTTTAATGATTGATTTTGTGCAGGAAGGTTTCACTTCCTGCACAAAAACAATCATCCCCCCAGCGCAGGCAACCTTGTAAATTGATGCAAGGGTGTCTATCCTGGTGCGCGGCAGCTGTTTGCACACTGGTGCAGGGTTGAAAAACAGGTATGCATCATATCTTGTAGATACAGCGAATTCCAGCCCTTTTATTTTGATGCACAGAAGGAAGGCTTGCTGCGCTGCCATGCGTCAAAATATTGTAAATGAGGCTGACAGTCTTTACAGTAGCTGGCTCAAGATAACATTACCTCACTCTTCGGCCAAGAAAAGTAAAATATAGGATGCATGCTTTCTACTGCTTCACTGAGTGAATTTTAAGCAATCCTCTTGCAGCGATTCCTCTATTTCTAAATTTCCTTCTCCCTAGAAACACCCACAAATCTCTTATTTTTTCACCGCAATGTGGCCTAGTTCCTTTGACTCCTCTCTCCCCCTTCTAATCCCATTTGTTTGTTCAGTCCTCCTGCTTTCTTCTGATAACATGGTCAATATTTCTGTTTTTGTTGTATGTATCATTATACAGATTTTTCTCTGTTGAGCATTCTACTGCCCTTTTGACTAAGCCCATGCAATGTGCATGTACTAATACTGCAAGTACAACAACAACAACAACTACAACTACTACTACTACTATTACTGCTGAATTTTTTCAATAATAACATTAATAAAAATTCTCTCTTACAGTGTGAAATTACAGGCCTCCTCCATGAACCCTCTTTCCAGAAATATAGCCATGAGGCACTGATCACTCACTGCTCTAATTGAAGCAATAAAGAAAGAAGGCAAGATGTATTCTGGTATCTCTTATTGTCTTCACTTTCCCTCCTTTGTCACTTTGTATTCCTGATACAAGAATGGGGACTTTGTTTTATCTATTAACCAAGACAAGGGTAAGATTTCACTCCAATGAGTATTGTCAGTCGCTTTGCCATTTTCTACAGCAGTTTGCTGTCAAAGTGCAGCACTACGTGCCCATTACAGGTCTTTGTTTTTATAAAATGTATTGACACCCAGGGATAGTTTTACACAATGCAAGTAGAATTTTGCTATGTTATTTATTTCATATTCACAAAGAAGCATGTCCCTCATAATTTTAAGTTTCCTTCCTGCATTGTAGTGGACAGCCCTTGTTTGCATCAGTGACCACTGTTCAATATCTGCATCCTCAAAAATGTCATTTCATTGATAATATGTACAAAATTGGGTTGCTGGTTCTTGGGGGTAAAACCCTACACAAGCAGCAATGGCAATTCCTGTCAGGGTGAAGTCACAAGCAACCCCAAATTAACCTGTGCCTAACTCTCTGGTAGCTTGTCACAAATCAATCAGGCTTAACCTACAGGCAATGTGTAAATTATGGGCCTCATTTATGAGAGGTGACGCATCGCTGTGTGAAAGCAGCAATGCGTCACTTCTCAGTGCGCCCTCCTTGCGACATGATGGATGCGTCATATTTACTGTATGACGCATCATGTCGCAAGGAGTTAAAGATACGTCAGTATTTTTGACGTATCTGTTGGCACAAAAGTGAAGCATTGCTGGAGTGTGTCACAAAAGTGAAGCAACTTCAGCAATGTGTCCTTTCACATGGGCAAGCCCCATGTGAAAGGGCCTGCATTAGTCTTACGCCTGCTGTGAGGCAGGCGTAAGATATTGACGCATTTGCACCCTAGAAGTGGTGCAGTGAAATCTCGTAGATTTCACTGCGTCACTTCTACGAGTCTTACTTACGTGGGAACGCCCATCCTGCAAACATTATACCTGACACAGGTATAATGTAGCGCAGGGGTTCACAAAGTGACGCATCTGCTTAGATGCATCACTTTGTGAATAGGGGGCAACAGGAGGCTTGTTTTACGCTGCCGATGCACCACAAAAAGTGACGCAACAGAAACACAAAAGTGTCGCAAGGCCTTATAAATAAGGCCCTATGTATTCAGCATTTCAAACAGTGACCTCTGGGTCACTTCCCCACCCCACTCCCGAAAAACCATCGCCATGGGGTAGAAAGCCCTGCCCCTCGACCTGAGTTACCCTATACACCTGGCCAGTGTACTGTCAAGGACAATCCACCCTTTCCAGTACCATGGTCTGGAATGCCCCGGTGTCCTCAAAGCAGTGACAGGGATCCCATTCACCTTCACCTAGTGAAAGTGACAATAACCACCCTCAGGGATCGGAAGATCACCCTCTGAGTCTGTCTCCCAGCTAAGGAAGATCTTGGCATGGTCTATGCCCTCCCCCTGGGTACTACTTACTCCTAAGGCAACATTGGCCACCCCTGTAGAGGTCCCACCTCAGCCACCGGCCACCAGAACCTCCACCCGTTTCTCAGTAGGGGCTTCAGAACCTTTCTCCCCACCTTACTCTGGGACTTGTCTGGGTTTTCTTTAACCTCCTTCTCATACTGCTGGGGGAACCTGAACCACCCTTCTTGGGGTCACTTTCAGGTACCTTCCTAGACATTCTGGTAGTGATCCAGAAGTCTGCCTCCTTTGCAAACTCTCTTCGGTCAGTGAGCTTGCTATCAATCAGGTGCTGAGTGATTGTCTCCAGATTTTGCCTGCCATTGTTTCCTTAACTGTACTGTAAGTGATTGTGTACATATTGTATTTTTTCCCTTTTCTCTGTTCCCCCTCGTGTGGTTATTTTTTCCTCCCATCCGTTTTTCCCACCGTTTCTGACCCACTCCCGCCTCCCAGCTGCTCGTCCCTCCCCCCTCCCCTTCAAAAGCCGTCAACTGCGGGGAGCACGCGTGAGCCCTCAGACCGTGGTCAGAGGACATCACCCGCCTCGGCAGCCCAGCGGTGCTCTGCATCGCCTTTGGTCCTAGCAGCCCTCCGTGCCAGGGTTCGAGGCTAACCTGTTCCTTTTATTTTTCTCTCTCCGCGTGAGTGATTGTCTCCAAATTTTGCCTGTCATTGTTTCCTTAACTGTACTGTAAGTGATTGTGTACATATTGTATTTTTGCCCTTTTCTCTGTTCCCCCTCGTATGGTTGTTTTTTCCTCCCCTACGTTTTTCCTGCCATTTCCGCCCCACTCCTGCCTCCCAGCTGCTTGTCCCTCCCCACTCCCCTTCAAATGTCACCCTCTAAGTGGTCGCACAGTGGACGCGCGCAGCGGGCACGCCGCTGGTGCACCAAAGGAGCGCCTAAGGCAAACCCATCTGCGCCCGTCCACGCCTGGACCGTGCCCAGCACCAGAACCCCTGGCCACCATCCGTAACCTCCACAGGACCCGCCGACACTACGATGCAAGCACCCGCCACGCACTCAACACCAGCCGAAATACCAACTGCTTCCAGGCCACCCTAAAGCTCACCCACGGACCCTTCACCTGCCGAAACTGCAGCTACACCAGCCAGTGCGCTCCGGCACGCCCTGCTCATCCCAACACCTCAGGCCACAACCATCTCAACTGCATACTGCTCAACACCCACTCAGTCCACAAGCATGCCGTTGAACTCTGGGACCTACCCGACTCCTCCACCCCAGACGTCGACTTCCTTATGGAGATCTGGATGAACACATCCTCGGGACCAGACGTAGCCATAGCAATCCATGACGGCTACAAGGTCACTCGCAGGGACCGAAACAACAACAAACCAGGAGGAGGAATCACCATCATCCAAAAGAACACCATCAGAATCTCAACCAGTCCCAAAGACGCCCTCAGCACGGCTGAACTCCTTCACTTCCAGATCCACGTCAATAACAACACCCCCCTCAGAGGAACCCTCATCTACAGACCCCCGGGACCCCAACCACAGTTCAGCAAAGCCATCGCCGGCCTCATCAGCACGCACGCCATCACCTCCACAGACTACATCCTCATCGGAGACCTGAAATTCCACCTCGAGAACGCCAACGATAACAACTCCACAACACTGATCGACAACCTCGCTAACCTCGGGCTCAAACAACTCGTCACGTCACCCACCCACTCCGCTGGACACACGCTTGACTCTGTCTTCTCTGCCAGCGATCATGTCACTTTCAGCCACACCACCGAACTCCACTGGACCGACCACCACTGCATCAATTTCTCCTTCGAGAAACACACCGCTCACAACCAACAGCAATGTATCCCACACCGCAACTGGAAAAAAGTCACCGAAGAGCAACTCATCGCCACAGTCGCCCAAGACCCCCCACCGAGCCTACCAAGACCGACACAGCAGCCCTCAACTTCAGACAATGGATCAACGACTGCGCCAACACCCTCGCCCCAATCAGGAAACCCTCCAACAGACGCACCGACACGAGGGCCATCTGGTTCAACACCGACCTCCAGAATTCCAGGCACATCCGCAGAAGACTCGAGAAGCAATGGCGCAATGACCAGACACCAGACAACCACGCAGCCCTCATAAACGCCAGACGCAAACACCACCAACTCATCCAATCCGCCAAAAGAACCTCCTTCAAGGAACGCATCGACAACAACGCACACAACAGCAAAGAGCTCTTCAACATCATAAAATAACTCGCCACCCCAGGTCCAGCTCCAGCTCAAATGACGTTCCACCATCACAAGAACTCTGCGACTCCCTGGCTACCTTCTTCCACTGCAAGATCGCAGACATCCACAACAGCTTCGACACCCAGACACTGACGACAAACACCGACACCCCCGAACCAGCACCCACCAAACACACCAACCTTCTGCTCTCCTGGAACAACGTCAATGACGAAGACACCATTAAAATCATGAACACCATCCACTCCAGTGCACCCTTCCACCCCTGCCCCCACCACATCTTCAACAAGGCAAGCTCCATCATTGCACCCCAACTCCAAAAGATCATCAACAGCTCCTTCGAGACCGCCACCTTCCCAGAAAGCTGGAAGCACGCCGAGGTCGACGCCCTCCTCAAAAAACCAAAAGCAGACCCCAAGGACTTCAAAAACTTCCGACCCATCTCCCTGCCCTTGTTCCCGGCTAAAGTCATTGAGAAGACCGCCAACAGACAACTGACCCACTTCCTGTAAGAGAACAACGCCCTGGACTCCTCCCAATCTGGATACCGCAGCAACAACAGCACCGAGACCGCCCTCATCGCCGCCACCGACAACATCAGGACCATACTGGACAAGGGCGAAACCGTGGCCCTCATCCTTCTGGACCTCTCGGCCGCCTTCGAACCATCTGCCACCACACCCTACGCACACGTCTCTGCGATGCAGGGGTCCAAGGCAGAACCCTGGACTGGATCACCTCCTTCCTCACTGGCAGAACCCAGAGAGTCCGCCTCCCCGTTCCGATCCAAAGCCACCACAATCACCTGCGGCGTACCCCAAGGATCATCCCTCACCCCGACCCTTTTCAACATCTACATGGCACCGCTCACCAACATCGTCCAAGCATACCACCTCAACATCGTCTCTTACGCCGACGACACACAGCTGATCCTCTCCCTCACCAAAGACCCGGCCATCACCAAATCCAACCTCCACATGGAAATGAAGGCCGTCGCAGATTGGATGAAGACCAGCCGACTGAAACTTAACTCAGACAAAATGGAGGTCCTCATCCTCGACATCACCCCCTCCACATGGGACGACTCCTGGTGGCCGACCTCGCTGGGAGCTGCCCCGACACCCACAATCCACGCACGCAATATGGGGTTCATTCTGGACGCAACGCTCTCTATGACCCAGCGAGTCAACACTGTCTTCTCCTCCTGCTTCAACACCCTCCGAATGCTCCGCAAAATCTATAGATGGATCCCCACCGAAACCAGGAGAACGGTCACCCAAGCACTGGTCAGCAGCAGGCTGGACTACAGCAACGCTCTCTACGCAGGAACCACGTCTACCCTCCAGAAAACCAGCAACTATCCTTGTTCCTGGAAACCAATGAGCTCCTAAAACAATCCCAAAACAATCCCAAACGGGGCTCAGACCGAGGCAGGGAACAGACACTGCACTTCTAGCCGTGGTCGAAGAGGCAAGATCTATCTTAGACGCAGGAGGATCAGTGGCAGTGATCCTCCTCGATCTAAGCGCAGCCTTCGACACTGTGGATCACGACATACTAATCCACCGGCTTAAACTGACAGGAGTAACAGGGACCGCCCTCTCCTGGATTAAATCATTCCTGGAAGGCAGAACCTATCAGCGCTCTAGGCTCAGGGATAAAAGGAGCCCTCTGACAGTGTCTGGCGGATTAGCGAGCACTCGGGCAGTGTGTCACCCTACTGCTCAATTACTGCGCTAGAGGATAACAGACAGCCGTTTTTAAGCGAACAAAATCTTTTTTAAAAATTGAATTGTGTTTATTTGTATAACTGTGTTTAAATTTATAATCTTGCAGTCAGCACATTTGGGGCTTACCCACTTTGTCGCCAGCATACTCGCGCTCGATACCTGCCGAATCAGGGCAAGGCACCGAGCACCAGGGATTTAGTGGCGGCCATCTTAGGGCGGGACAGAGCGGTGAGAGCGCTCTAGGCTCAGGGATAAAAGGAAACAGTCTTTCTCCGCGATAGCGGACGCGTTTTTAGCGGACGCGCCTCGTCTTCGCCGGAGTCCAGCCAGAGTCAGCCCGTCTGTGCCCGTCCGGGCCAGGCCGGGACTTAGGGCGCATTACTCTGCTCCTACACTATACGGTATGCTAACAGGTGCTGCACTTAGGGCGTTACGCCCCATTAACCATGATAAATGCATAACCCTGAACCCGTTATTAGCTGGCTTACAAACATGCCCTGAATGTACTCTTTCCTTGACTAACTTTCAGCCCTATTGTGAAACTCCACAGAGTATGGTTATCAAACCTCGCCAGCAGGGAGAGTGTTCTAACAATGTTATATTCTACTTGGTTAACTGTCGTTCACTTCCTCAACACAAACTAGACATTTTTCATCTTTTAATGGAAAAAAAGCCTACCGCCATATTTTTAACCGAGACTTGGCTTCATGAAGGATCAGGTCCAGACGTCGCCACTGCCCTCCCCCCGAGCTATGCTATTGTAAGGAGGGACCGGGTAGGTCAAACAGGAGGGGGCATTGCCATTATTTACAGTAGAGATTTTGTGTGCAACTTTGAACCTGCAGACATTCCTAACTGCGAAGCGGCATTATTTAAAATTACTCTCAGTCCCAATTTTACCTTCTCTGGCGTACTGGTCTATCGACCGCCAGTAAATAATCCCTCCTGGTCAGATAATTTGGTAAATTTTATCCTACCCCAATACCTAAATGCTCAAAACTGTACGGTACTTGGAGATCTAAATCTTCATTTAGAAGATGACACCAATAAGACCTGCAAAAACTTTATAGACGACTTTATGGCTTTAGATATGACTTTACGTAATAGGGGTCCTACGCATAAAGCTGGACATTTGTTAGACCCTATCATATCAAACATGAAAGAACTCTCATGGCTTAACACTACTCCCGTTCTCTGGTCAGATCATTTTCTTTTACATTTCGCTATCTCACTTAAACCTACAAAATGCCCTGTTATGACTCATCCAGAATCTTTTAGGAGAAATTGGAAATCTCTAAATTTGGAGGATCTCAATAACGCGTTGAGGAAAGATCACCCATGCTTAGATGGAGATATGGAAAGTATAGCAGAAGCTACACAAATATGGCTAAATGGTGCAGCGGATTCTTGCCTGCCCTTATCCCGCTGCAAAGGAAAAATACATCGCCCTCCTGCCCCCTGGTACACAGAAGCTCTTAAGAAAGAAAAATCCACATGTAAGACTCTGGAGAGGCAGTGGCGTAAAAACTATGAACTCCATCAAAAAGAAGTCTACCGAAAGGCCAGAAATAGCTATCATTCAGCATGCATGAAAGCTAAAGCATGCTATGTTACTACCAGCATTAACATGGCCGTAAATAAATCCCAGACTCTCTTCAATACCGTAAGAGAGCTGGCTGGTGAAAATTCAAGAGCGGAACCTACCCCTCTTAATACCCAACAGTGTCAGGACCTGGCTTTGTTTTTTACTGATAAAATTGAGAACATTGTCTCTAACATCAAAAGGGACAGCATGACCACGCATAAACAATATAACATCCCTCAAGTTTTCAGAGGAAATTGTCATCTTGGGGCCTGGCCTCCTATTAATCTGGATATACTGAAGGAACTATTAAAATCGATCAAATCGGGTTCTCTACGTGACACCATCCCTATCAGTATTTTAAGTAAATTAGAGGACTCTGCTATGATCTCCATAGCTGAGATATTGAACGCCTCCATTGAGCAGGCCACAGTTCCTGCTCTATGGAAACATGCTATGGTCAGTCCTCTACTTAAAAAGCCGGCCGCAGACCCTATGATATTGGCCAATTACCGCCCTATTTCATTACTGCCTGCCTTCTCAAAAATTCTTGAGAGGCACATCCACAAAGCACTCTCATTCTATGTGGAAAATAATGAGCTTCTTCACTCGTCCCAATCTGGATTTAGGAGTGGCTACTCCACCGAGACGGCCCTACTTGGGGTCACAGAAAAAATCAGGGAGCTCATGGATGACGGCCAAACGGTAGCATTGGTCTTGTTGGACTTAAGTGCGGCCTTCGACACCATTTCTCACTCCATACTGCTTGACAGGTTGGGGGAGAATGGTGTCGAAGGCAAGGCACTGGAGTGGATTAGATCATACTTATCCCTCCGCACTTTCCAGATCTCCTCCTCGGAGGCATGCTCTGAGATATTCCACTCTCCTCATGGTGTGCCACAGGGATCGATCCTGAGCCCTTTGTTTTTTAATTTGTACCTACGTCCATTAGCCAACCTTGCAGAAAATTTTGGTCTTACTTTAATGACTTATGCAGATGACTCTCAAATTCTGTTCTCACTTTCTAAATCTGACTCATCTGCTCCATCTGCATTGAAAATAGGCCTTCAGGAAATATTTAATTGGATGTCAGCTAACCAACTTAAATTAAATGGGGAGAAAACAGAGGTCCTCCTTTTAGGAAACAGTAAAGATCTCTGGAGTGATCCCCATTGGCCATCATCATTTGGTAAACTTCCACCTCCAGCCTCTCAGGTTAGAAACCTTGGGGTCATCATAGATGATAGTTTATCTATGACTCAGCAAGCCAACAGAGTGGCAGGCACATGTTTTGCCATTCTTAAATGGCTTCGCAAAATTGCCTGGATGTTACCTCCTACCACCCAGAAGACCGTAGTCAATGCCTTAGTGACATCTCGGCTTGATTACGGAAACATCTTGTATCTGGGCTCAAACAAAGCGGTAATAAGACGTCTGCAATTGGTGCAAAACGCTGCTGCCAGACTGCTTTGCAGAATCCCTAGATCCGTTAGGATCACCAAACATCTTAGGGACCTGCATTGGCTCAGGGTCGAAAACCGGATCCGTTTCAAAACCCTGACCTACCTATTTAAAATCAAAGCTGGTACTGCCCCTAAATATCTACAGGACCTTGTTAAACCCTACCTCCCCAATCGCAGCCTCCGTTCTGGTACTGCTGCGAATTTTGTGGTACCAAGGTTCAAACGGGCTAGAATAGGCGGAAGATCATTTTCCTATTTGGGCCCAACTCTGTGGAACACTTTACCCATTCATATACGCAAGGAGGAAAACTTCATGACTTTTAGAAAAAGTGTAAAAACCTGGTTGTTCGACAAATAAGTGCTTTAATTGTTTTCTATCCAGTTGGTTTGTGCGATTCGCTGGTCCGGCGCCGGGAAACCCTTTGTGGGTAGCTGTGCGCCTTACAAGTGTTATAAAATAAATAAATAAAATAAATAAATATCAGGTAACCGATGGCTTAGCCACATCTAGAGCCACCCCGCTTCAGTGTGGGGTCCCCCAGGGATCCTCCCTCAGCCCCACACTTTTTAATGTGTATATGTCCCCGTTGGAGGACATTACCGCCCATTTGGCATCAAAACGGTCATGTACGCTGACGACACCCAACTGGTGGTGTCTATCAACCAGTCAAGTAAAAGTCTGGACAATCTGGCAGCTTGTCTAGAAGACATCTATCACTGGATGTGCTAATCCCGCTTAAAACTGAACGGAGAAAAATCTGAGATCCTCCGCCTTGGTAATCCACTCAAACGCCCCCAAACTCTATTATGGCCCCCCTGCATGGGTTCACCACCCTCCCCTAAACCCGAAGTCAAGAGTCTGGGCATATGGCTGGACCAAGACCTCAACTTTAAAACACAGGCCAGGAAAACGACAGGCATCTGCTTCGGTCTAATAAAAACAGCACGGAAGATCCTTCACCTTATTCCCTTCCAGTCCAGGAAACTGTTCATGCAAGGCCTGGTGAACGCCAGGTTGGACTATGGCAATGCCCTCTACCTGGGAGCCCCTGCCTATGTCATCAACAGACTACAATGCGCCCAAAACGCAGCAGCAAGAGTACTGACCGGAACAAAAATGAGATGCTCAGCCAAACCGGCCATAAAAAGCCTACATTGGCTCCCAGTAAGGGGAAGAATATCTTTCAAAGCCTTATGCATCTCCCACAAAATACTGCAAGGCAAAGGCCCCCCCTATCCTGAAATCCATTATCAATCCATACCGAGCAAACCGACAACTCAGATCGGACTCTCTTCATCTTGCAGCCATCCCCAGAGTGAAAAGGTCCCGCTCAGGAGGGAGACTGTTCTCCTACAATGCTGCCAAGCTGTGGAACTCCCTACCACTCTCCATAAGGTCAGAATCCAACCTGCTTGCCTTCCGTAGGCAGCTCAAAACCTGGCTCTTTCCAGTATAACCCTCTCCCCCTTCCGTTCCTACTGGTGTTTTTAGATAGTATCAGCGCTGGGACGCCCAAGGACAGCTATGCGCTTTAGAAATCCATATTCAAATTCAAATTCAAATAGACTCCAATGCATACAGAACGCCTCCGCATTCCTCATCTTCGGACTCCCTTGCCACAGCCACATCACCCCCCACCTAAGAGATCTACACTAGCTACCGGTCAACAAGAGGATCACCTTCAAACTACTCACCCACGCTTACAAAGCACTCCACAATGCAGGACCAGCATACCTCAACGAACGAGTGTCCTTCTACACCCCGAACCGCCAGCTTCGCTCCGCCGACCTCACCCTCGCCGCCATCCCACACATCCGCTGAACGACCACCGGTGGCATATCTTTCTCCCACCTCGCCGCAAAGACATGGAACACCCTCCCCGCCCACCTACATCAGACCGAATACCTGCTGACCTTCAGGAGAAATCTCAAGACCTGGCTGTTGGACCAGTAGCTGCCTCCCCCCACCTTAGTGCCTGGAGACCCTCGCGGGTGAGTAGTGCGCTCTACAAATGTTTAATTGATTGATTGATTGCTGGCGCAGATCAACAAAACATATACTGAGCATGTGGTCTTTCAGTATCAGATTAAGCAACCCAGTAAAATCATCAGTTTTACTGCCCTGTACCCAACCATTCAGTGCCTTGCTGCTGTAATCAAGAAAATCCATCCAAGATCGGTTCTGAATATTTTGGCAATCCCTGGATCTAATGTGGTAGTTCTCTGGGGCGAGCCCAAATTTTGTAACACGGATGGCTTTCATGGAGATGTACTTCATCTGGTCTACCACCTCCAGTAGATGTAAGGTAACCCTCTCAACTGTAAGCATGTGCTTCCAGAGTGATTCCCACCTCATAGGCAGAAAACCACTTGCTGATGTCATCCCCTACTACACAGCTGGGCACCAGCTCTTTAGGTATGTAGGCCTTCCTGCCCCCCTCACACATTTCAGGCAGTAGCAGCCCGTGGTGGGAGTGCTGCCGGGTGCTGACGTGGGGCAGGGGAGGGGCAGGGTGAGGGGTTGTAAACTGTGGATTATGGCCGATTAGAGGTAAGTAAACATGTCAGCGCCCGGCAGCACTCCCACCACGGGCTGCTACTGACTGCAGGTATGTTGCTACCATTGTTGCTGTACTTCACATGTTTGGCTCTGATGTCCAGCTCTTTGAGACTCAGCTCATGGGTTATGTTTCTCTCATCAATGGTCAAATTTCGTTCCTCTATGTCTCTATGGGTGGCAGGCTACTCCAGCTTGAGTTTGGCAAGCTGTAGCCTGAGCTCTCTTTCAGCCTTTCTGGCAGCCAGCTCCTCTGTGGACAGGCCTTGTGAGTAGGCCTGGGCGGTAAATTCCGTTCCGCCCACGGAATTTGCGGAATTTCGGTAATTTCGCGTTCCGCGGAGAACGCGAAATTGGCCAAAATTCTGCTTTCCGCGACTTCGGGAAATTTTTTCTTGTTCGCGTTCTCTAAATGCGTGTTCGCAAGATATTTCTCCCTGAGCACGCAAACAGCAACTGTGAACAGGAAAAAAGCATTGTGAACAAGCAATTCCGCGCGTTCGCGGAATTTCTGCATGTTCGCGAAGATTTTTTACCGTTTCGCGGAGATTTGCGTAACGCGATTACGCAAATTCCACCCACCCCTACTTGTGATGACACACTGTTTTCTGCTGTGGGAGGGAGTTCCAATTCAGGGGACAAGTCATACCCTAACCCTGTGAGCTGCACTTCAAGACCTGCACCCAGTTTTTCTACTTGCTCCTCCATATAGTTTTTCTCATACTGATGCTCTGCTGCTGTTCAGCAAATGGTGAGCCATTGCCCAGGCCTTTAGAGCTTTTTGCAGCTCTGCATTTTTTATGCCTTTTTTGGTTGGAAGTCCACTTTCCTTACAGAACTTCATGAGCTCAGTTACAGTGCAGCTCTCCAGGCTGACGAGCTCATATTCAATTTCTGCAGGTATGGTCACAGAAAGTCAGGTAGAATGAGGATGAATTTGGAAAAAACAAAAGAGCCAATTAAGGGGAATTTAAAAAAACAACTCAAGTTGGTATCAAAATATTTATCTGGGATTTTAACTGTAACACAAAATACCTGTATGCCACTGCACAAATACAAGTCTTACATCACCGGTGAACACCAATGTAGGAAATTGGGTTACTGTAGGAGTGATATGCGTGACCTTCTTTAAATACCACCTGCTGACTCCCCAGCAAAAGGGAAAGTAAGGAATGTGAGATGATAAAAAAGTGACAAAAGTGCCCCAAGTTCTTGGCGAATCCACAATCTAAAGGAAAGAAAAAAACAAAGAAAGTAAAAACCTTCTCTAAATCACAACTAAAAATAACAAACAGGAAGAGAACACTAATAATATACGAGAAACAAAAAAGGCAGTTAGAAACCAAGATAAAACAAGTAAATGAAATGCAAGGGTACATTGAACGCAATGAGTATGAGCCACTCAAAGTGTTGTTATGCAGACTGTTAAAATCTTAATTGCCTTTATAGGATACTTCATCTTGGAATCCTGTGTTAGCCCAGAATGACTTGCAGCCATTATGTTTCTTTGGGAAGACACATTAAACAGAGAAAGTCCTGCAACAAGAAAAATGTGCAGGACCTACATTTCTCCACTAGATGGAGCATGTGCGTAGTTGAAAGTAAGGAGCCAGGATCTAGCTGCTGCACAAAGACATATGTTTCTGAAGAGGGAACCTAGCCCACAAACACCATCTACACAGCATTTTGGGGCGTAAGAGAGCATCACACCAAATAACCCCCTGCCTACCACAACAGTGAAGAGGCAGAGAGAGTGGGCTCATCACCGAAGTGCCAAGGAGGAGAACAACAAGAAAGCTTAGCATCTACTGAAATGCTGCTGGGGATCCTGAGGATATCAAGTTGTCTATATACTGTTTCAATATTTCAAAATTAGTGTTTTTGGATCAACCAGGAATTATAGACAGAACTAGGCTGGGAACCCAACATTGCCCTGGCAATTTGTTGTTGGACCAGCCCTCAGGGTAGGGGGTGGGGTGGCATACATGTATTAAGCTCTGCTGCTTTTGTTACAGGAGCCGATATTGCAGCACCACTGCAAAACCGGCCCCCACCCTTCCAGCCTCCTGTGGAACGCTCAATGCCCGCTACGTCCTGTCTGGCCCTGATTAGAGACATTGCACCTGAATAGGTGTGCTTGCAAGCTCTTAACACAACAGATGTGCATGAAAGTACAAAAACAACATGACCTGACAAAATAATACACGGAAACAGAGAAAGTTATTTTTTTTCAGAATAGCATCAATAAGTGTCTAATTGTGTTATATATATTCTATTATACTGATTCCTATGTACCCAACTAAGGGGCTGATTACGATGTCGAACGGAAAACATTCTGACCGAATCGGTCTCAGAGTGGTTTGACACACGGTGGCAACTCATCTGAAAATGGTGTGAAACACGGTGGCAACTCATCTGTTGCCACCGTGTGTCACACCATTTGTCACACATGATCGGCTCCCTTTACATGTGAAGAGGCATAGATATTATATGCTGGAAGGTAATGTGAGCTGAAAGTTACTTCAGTAAGTGGACTTTTCAGCTCGTCTTTGGAAGGCTCTCACCAGTCGATGTCCATTAATGGTTTGAAAACACCACTCACATTGATGGCAGTCTCACTGAGTTCTTGTTTTTTGGGGTGTTGGAAGTTAGCGACAGAAGGGGAGAGGGCAGAAGTGCCTGTCAGAGAGTTCTTGACAAGAAGCCCCACTCTCTTCAATGCCCCATCCCCTCCTCTAACACTGTGGATTTTTTTTTTTAAGTAGGCGGGTCTGGTATCAGACATGCTTGTTAAATGCTATGGTGCAATGCATATCTAAGATGGGAGTAAAACACTCTTACTTATAGAATACATTTTGAGGGTTGTTGAGTGAAGCACTTGGGGCCATATTATCAAGAACGGCGATAACATTATCGCCGCTTTTACGGCAGGAAACTGCCTCTAAAGCGGTGATAAGGAGCTTGATAATATGCCCTAGAGAATTCCAATAGAAGCCCAGGTTTGTGGTCCTTCTCACCAGAACCTGGGCTTCTATTGTAGTTCTCTAGGGCATATTATCAAGCCCCTTATCGCCGCTTTAGCGGCAGTTTCCTGCCGCTAAAGCGGCGATAATATTATCGCCATTCTTGATAATGTGGCCCTTAGAGTACTATAAAGACTAGTGGCAGATCATAAACAGGGGCATCGGGACACAGCCTTGCCTCCTCTGAACCATCATATGCTGTCACTTGCCTCTGCTTACACTGGTCATTATTTAATTTATCAGTGTTGATGAAAACATGGCTTTGATGGATCCATGAACTCTGCCAGTGTGCATATCAGCTCTCTCTTGGCCTCTTCTGGCTCTTGATGACAAGAGAAAGAGGAGAAGGGTGGGACTGAGGAAGCTGAGAGGGCCAATGCATGAGCCATCTGCAGAGTGATGTTTCAAAGCACAGCACTCTGTAAATGGACATCTGGATTGTGCATGTCTCACGGGCATAAATCAATGTGACCCTCTCATACATGCACAATCCATTTTATTTGTGCTATGTAAAGCGCTCTGATACCAGATACCTTTGGGTCAAGTTTGCGCTATATAAAACTCTGTAAAATAAAATACAAAATAAAACTATTTAGCAGACATACTGTGCATTCCTTAGGCAGCACAACATAGCTTCTAATATGGGGCTGTCAAGGTGCACATTAGTGCATCCTTGTCCCCAAGAGAGTTCATAGAGAGAATCAAGGGTGGGCTCTCAAACCTTGCCCTGGCATTTGATAGGGATGTGTTTCTAACCCCAACAGGAGCTGGCAGTGGGATTATGGTGGGGTTGTCCTTGTTATTTCTGGGTGTGCTGTTCGTTCTGGCTCCTCATTTCCTGCTCAAGAATCATGTCTTGCCGACTCCTGTGCCCAAAACTCAATTTTTGCCCTATTGCGGTCATGGGGAAGTCACTCACAGAAGAAGCAAGGTATGTAAATACACGTTAAGTGTTGCTACTCTGTTTACGCATGAGTGAATGTGTGTGGGAGAGTGTACTTGTGAGTAAATGGGATTGAGTGTGGATTGGTGAGGGTCTGTGTGAGTGAACTAGAGTCTTTGTGAGTGTATGTGTGTTTGAGGGTGACTGAGAAGGATTGTGAGAGAGTCAACGAGTAGAAGTGAATATGTGTGAGAGTGGGGGAGTATGAGTGAGTCAATGTTAGTGAGTGAGTGAATCAGTGAGTGTGGAAAAGTGAGTGTGCATATGTGAATGAGCGGGAGAATCCGTCAGTGAGATTGGGTGTGGGAGTGTGAATGAGGGAAAGTGAGTGAGCTTAAATGAGTTCTGTGGAGTCAGAATGAGCTAGTGTGTTTGAGTGAGAGAGGGAATGTGAGTGGAGAGTATCAGTGAGTTAGAAAGAATAAGTGAGGGGGAGTGAGTGAATTTGAGTTAGAGAGAGTGTATGTTTGAGTGTGTGCTATGTTTAGGTCTCACCTACGCAGCACTGCATATGAAAAGAGACCTTTAGCCATCGGCACAGCTTTGCGGGCAAAAACGTGCACGCGTTGTATTGCTTCCAATGGCAACGCGTGCACATCTGGCGATTCCCTTGCGGGAGCAAGCTTTCAAACCGTGTGTTAATTACAAACATATGGTTCCTGCTCACTCCCGCAAGTGAAACAGGCGCAGGCCCCCTCCTCTCTCCCCTCCCCCTGCTCGCTCCTTTCAGCGCGAGGTGTGCGCGCTTGTTTCATCCCTGTTAAAGCCCTTATGTTGGTCACTAACTTTGGCTCGCAATACACAGTAATACCTCTGCACGCTGGCAACGCTGTCAAGAACACAAATGCTTTCCTTTAGGAATGTACAAACGTAAACATGATCTGGAGTTTAACAGGCCGTAGTTTATTCGCATGTTCAAAATACAAGTCCACCTCCCCAGGTGCACGTGGACTCTTTCCCACTCAGTGCTGTGTGGGTGCGTAACCGCGCGGCTAGAGTTACGAGCACGCGCTCTGGTTCTTTCCTGCGACCTCGCCCCCGGTGTGCTGTCGGAAGTGAGAGGCTCAGTGTGTGAGCTGTCGGGGTGAGGAGAGCAGGGAGTGAGTCAGGGTGTGTGTGTTAGGAGTCCATGAGACACCAGCGGCCAGTGTGGCCCCGAGGCGGGCTCCCTTTGAAGTGGCTGTGCTGCTAAACCCATTATTCTCGTAAATCGACAAAGCCGCGATAATGGCGTTGAAGTGATAGCAGCTCTGCTGGCCCAGCGTCTCATGTTAGCTTACCTGACAGCCGTTTTGCATGGGAAAGGCAGCCATTCATTCATGTTGTCTTGTCTCTGCCAGTGATGGGGAGTTAATCCCGTGAGATCCAACGCACCCCATACCGCCCGGATTGAACTCACCAGCAGGAAGGCGAGCTACAAGTGGGAAGTGCTCACGCTGAGTGGCAGAACCAGGCCACTGCATAGCGAATGTTAAATTGTGCTCAAGTTGTGTATTATGGGAATGGTGGCAGAGCTCAGTAAAGGTACCGGTCTGGTACTCCAACGGACAAAATCCCAGAAGTTGCTTCTAATGTACCCAAAAATGAAGTGGGTGGGTGATTGGGCAATAAATAAGCTGCAATGGACAAAATTCCGCTTGCACCTTGCAACTAGTACAAACCTAAGCTACATTCACCAAACTGAATGAATTGTTTTTTAGATAGGGGGAAATGCAAGGGTTGAGTGTACAGGCCCACCAAATTCCTATCAGTCACTTTCGGGCCATTCCTTAGGTGACATTTCTTGTTTTAACCCTCCAAGCATTTATATGTTGGGACTTGCAGACCCACAAATAAACGCGGTGGCCACCTCACCCATGGGATTTTATTATCTAATGAATTCTGGGGTCTGTAGCCTTGGGTTGTAACCATCTTAGTAGGGTCCTTTGTCCGCTTATTACAAAAATGTAATAATAATTTGCACCAAATAAATTACATTTTTTTAAACTGACCAATCCATCTCCGATCAAAAAATGAAGGAAAATTGGGGACGCATCATTTCACAGGCATTTGAATGTATGAAGAAGCATGCGTCATCGCACATGCACACGCCTTCAAGCTGCACAGCATAAGCAAACAAGCATTGGCATAGCCAATAGGTCTCGCTTTTGGGACCTTATAAGTATTTAGCTATGCAGCACAATATCCTTGGTGCAACAACATCAACTGTTGCATGGCTAAACACTTATAAGGTCCCAAAAGGGTAGTACTGTTCTCTAACAGGGAAAAACCTGCACTTCAATACAAAAGTAAGTAATAAACAATGTAAATGGCGTGAAACAGTAAATAGAAAAGTGCTGTAAGTACAGCGGGGTGCTTAGCTAGCTAAAAGCACACACTACCCAGGAGTGCTTAATAGGCAAGTTACAAGAAAAACCTGCCAATTTAAATATCAAAACACAAAACTAATACAGTACACCCTTAATCTGTGTACATAGGTCCCACTCAATATCCAGTAACGAGGACCGATATTCAATCAGGAACAAAGAAGCAATCTCACAAAAAATAAAGTCATATATGGCAGTCCAAAGTCCCATAAGCCATGATGAACAGTCCACATAGTTTCTAATTCTGGAGACTATATACCTACTCGATAGCCTTGAGAAAGTATGTGTACCAACAAGTACTGACGAAACACGTGTTGGCTGTGTTCTACTTTGGAAATTGGTCTTTCAAAATAATAAAAAGAAAGTTTTCTATTACAACTACGTGGACTGTTCATCATGGCTTATTGGACTTTGGACTGCCATATATGACTTTATTTTTTGTGAAATTGCTTCTTTGTTCCTGATTGAATATCAGTCCTCATTACTGGATATTGAGTGGGACCTATGTACACAGATCAAGGGTGTGCTGTATTAGCTTTTGTGTTTTGATACTTATAAGGTCCCAAAGGCGAGACCTATTGGCTATGCCAATGCTTGTTTTGAGTCTTCCAAAGGCCATGGTATACTTAAAGTTATGCTTGGCTTATAGGTGCACCCCTGACAACATCATGGCACTCTCAAATTGGAGGTACTTTTTCCATAAGAGAGGGCAACTGTGGCAAAATTCAGGCCATGGCATACTGGAGGTATTTGTTGTCATTTTTGGCCACCTGTGGTATAAAGCTTGCTCTGGAACACTGGAAACAATTCTTGATACATGGAGCTACTAAGTCAAAATGCTGGTGCTAACATATTGAAGGTATCTCTAAGCCTCAAGGAGAGCAACCATGGAATATTGGAGGATGTGGGGCAAACCATGAGAAAACTCTGGCCTTGAAATACTGGATGTAATTTTGATTTATAGGTCAATCATGGCAGAAGGCAGCAACAGTTGAAAAACTCGGGCACTGGGATATTTTACATAATTCGTGGCATAATGGGCTCCCCTGACATAATGTGCCACCCATAACAAAATGCTGGGAATGGCCCACTGAAGGCAATTCTTCAAATATTGAGGAGGGGGCCCCTCACATTTTGCAAACAAATAGTGTAAACTATTAATAGGCTTTGGGCTTCGTTGTTACCCAATGAAAGTAATGGAATGTTTCATAAGTGCTTACTAGATATTCAGCAAGTTTGACTGAAAACTGTGTTTTAAAATGCATTATTTGACCCCTTGATTACCTTGGTGGAAAAACACGATTCTCCCAAAACCCTCCTAGAAGATGTGAGGCTCACTCCGCCTCTATCACTCTGTCAATGCAAATATTCCGCCCCACCTCATTCAAAGATCACCAACCGCCATTGAAAAAGACACAGCTAATTTACTGCAGCTTTCCATTCGTCGCTACGAATAATCCATGAACAACGATTGCTGTCAATCGAGTGCTGCCTTCAGGTTTAGCATTGCTCTAATCTGTGACTGCCACTGTAAACAAAACAGCAAACAAGTTCACTAAGCAGGGATGTTTTATAGTTTAGTACATTGTGCAATAATGGCAAAAAGCCATCATTATTTCCAGTTTCTAGAGATCAGCTAAATGCCAAGTAAAATTCAGAGAGATGGGAGGTGTTAAAGTTTAATCCGGGGCCTCTGTTATCCTTTTTTGTTTGCATCCAATTCATTTAAAATTGACAGCACCGTTTTGCTTTCCTCCTGTAATAGGTGACTAGGGAAAACCTTTGTTTTTTTCATCAATTGACATTATATTAAAAGGGCAAAGAACAGTATTGGAAATGGGAACGATAGCACATTTATACAGCCATTAAAATGCAAGGCTTCATTTATGTACTACACTGCCATCCAGTGTTTAATGAATATATTGCAAGCAAATGTCGTCTCCACATTTAGAAAATGATGCAATATAAAGACCAATATCAGTCTCAAAATTAATGCTTCCTGAAGGAGTCATTTAGCCGAAAAATATACACACTTAAGGCCAAATTAAGACTCAGCCAGGACAAAATTAAGGCATGCTTTTATTACTTTTAAGACTTTTCCTCGCATGATTTTCTTTCCGTGTGCGGAAGAATCTAGCTAGATGTTTTCGGCTGCTGAAACTGGCCGAAAAAATCGCCTGAGACTTTAGCTACATTCTGCTGCATCAAGCAGCCACTTCCAAGTGTGAATGATAGAGGCCACGTTCAGTCAAAGGTCCCTAATGTCTGCTTTGGATGTATGCATGTTTTATCTGTACAAGGAGTGAGCTCTGTGGATATCCAATCTCGATTTCTATGTGGGTTCTGACAGTGCAATATTGCTACATTGATCCAATCCTCTTTTTTGCAGACTTGTCTGTTCTGCTCTGTTGGTGCTTGTGAGAGGCCTCGTGTAAATTGTAGAGTTCAATGTTAAAGTCGTTTTTGGGCAAAGGAAGTTTCTTTATGTTTGAAGGGACATCGTGTGAAACTGAAGCACTCCTTGATCATATGGCCAGTGAAGGATTTAGTCAAAGTAGCCACACACTCGGCTGGGCACTGCTCAAATGGGATTTTTGCGGATCATCCTAACCTAGCTTGGACCAGAGCACTGCCACTAAACTGGTCGGATCATAAGGCGATAATGTTCGAAATTACCTTCCCAAGGAAAAGGCCCTCTAAACCCTCAAATAAAGTTATCCATTTTCGATCATGCAATAAAGTAAAGGCAGAGGAGCTAAACAAAGCGCTCACCCATTCCTTACAGTATGCCCCCCATGACCTGGACGAGGCAGTGTTAAGCTATCACTCCTGGGTGGACTCTGCATGCCAACAGCTGGCTCCACATACTACTCGGAGATCAGCCAGGCAATCCCCATCAGAACCGTGGTTCAATGACTCTCTGAGAACACATAAACAAAGGTGCAGAAGACTAGAAAGGAAATGGAGGCTAGACAGCAATGCCATGATTAAAATGGAATACCGACTAGCCACCCAAACATATAAAAACCTTATCCTGAAGGAAAAGTCTGGGTAATTCAAGGAAAAAATTGAAGAAGCCAATCACTGCCCCAAAACTTCGTTCTCGACCATTAAAAACCTCTCCAAACTCCCAGATGCCCAAGATCATGGAAGAAGCCAACAATTCTGCAATAAGCTAGCAAACTCATTCCAACAAAAGGTTAAACAGGTCTTTGATGCTTTCCGGTCCCCATCTTCGTTGCCCCACAAGTATCAAGCTGACAGCCTCGGTCCTCACTCAAATTCGGATGGCTCAGCTATACCTATCTTTCCCTCCTTTTCACCCATCACACTAGATCAGATCATAAAAGTAATCGCTCCAGTAAAATCTGAGTCTCCCCTCAACCCCTGCCCTCCGACAATTCTTCATTCAGTTCCCGAGATCATAGCCTCTTCACTGCTGCCCATCTTTAATCGTATGATCTCCTCAGGGCACTTTCCCGTGGAATGGAAGAAAGCTTTCATCTTGCCACCCCTGAAAAAATCCAATCTAGATCCTAGTGACCCCTTGAATTACAGACGCATCTCCAGGTTGCCTTTCCAGACAAAAATAATAGAAAGATTTTTAAATGAAGAACTAACCAATATTTTGTTATAAGGTGACATCTTGGACCCTGCACAATTTGGATTCTGGGTCCATCATAGCACCGAGTTAGCACTACTATCAGCCACGGAGGAGCTTAGGCAAACACTCGATAAGGGTGGGAGTGCCGCTCTTATCCTTTTAGATCTCTCCGCAGCGTTTGACACGGTCAACCATGAAGTGTTGGTTTACCGCCTCGCTTCACTGGGAATCAGGGATAAAGCGCTACTCCTGCTTCACTCCTTCCTTTCTAATAGATCTCAAATTGTGGCTCACAATACCTTTGTTTGCCCGGCTTTCTCACTCCCATGCACAGTTCCACAGTGTTCATTGTTGAGCCCCAATCTTTTTAACCTTCACGTTACTCCCCAGGCCAAGTTAAGAAGAAGCTACAGTTTCACTCTGGTGTTCTATGCAGATGACACGCAGATTATAGTATCAATCAATAGCTCATCTACCAACACTGCATCCCGGTCCCACGCCTGCATGGGCCACATAGGCAACTGGACGCAGGATAATTGCCTAAAATGTAACTCATCAAAAACTGAAGTTATGCTCTTTGGCAACTCTCCCTTGATTTGGTCAGATAGCTGGTGGCCTTCTCATGTGTCCCCTCTTCTGACACCTGCTAACAAAGTAAAAAACCTGGGGGTCTTCTTTGACTCTAAACTGTCATTTGATACTCAGATTAATCAAACTTCCTCTGCTTGTTTTTTTATTCTGACAACCCTGAAAAAAGTACTCCGGTTCATCTCTTTTGAGTTAAGGAAAACAGTGGTCACTGCATTAATTGCATCCAGGCTCGATTACTGTAATGCCTTATTTACTAGTGCAACCAAGCTCAGCATACACAAGCTACAGATGACCCAAAATGCTGCAACAAAAGTCCTGTTTGGCCTTTCTCGCTACGACTCGGTCTCTAGTGCTCTTACGAAGTTACACTGGTTGCCCATTAGCCAACGTATTCAATTCAAAGTGCTTTGTATAGCTTTCAAAGCCAAACACTGCCAGTAATTTCAATCCTACATTCCAGCCAGACCACTCAGATCCAGCCGCGGTCGGTAGTGGGAGTAGCTGCCGGGCGGTGACGTGGGGAGGAGGAGGGGCAGGGTGGGGGGTAGTAAACTATGGATTACGGAGGTTTACAGATAAGTAAACATAGAAATAAAAAAAAACGAATTTTGTTGCGCGCACTGCATCCCCAAATGCGATGCAGTGCATGCAACGGAATTCGTTTTTTAAATGTAAATGTTTACTTACCTGTAAACCTCCGTAATCCATAGTTTACTACCCCCACCCTGCCCCTCCCCTTCCCCACGTCACCGCCCGGCAGCTACTCCCACTGTCGACCGCGGCTGCTCAGATCGGCAGATAGTGGTAATATGATCATTCCCAAGGCACACAAAGTAATATGGGGAGGGAAAAGCTTTGTCTACACCACCACCAAACTTTGGAACTCCCTTCCCATTTCCCTAAAAAAATAATCAAATCTGCTTGAATTCAGGAAGGCTGTCAAAACCTGGCTATTTCAACTCACCTCTTCCACAGCACCTCTGCCTGTAGGCTTCTTTTCAGTGCCTAGACACCTTTGGGTATATGTAGCGCTATATAAATCCTTCATTTCATGTATACATTTTATGATTCTCAGACATGTTTATTAGTAAGGTTCGGATATTGCATGATTGCAGTTTTAAAATCCTTGAATGGCTGGATGCGCTGCGGCCTCATTTCAGGTTCCCTGTTGTCTTCGCAGGGAGATACCAGGCCTGGAATGGGGAGTAACTTGCCAACCTGGCAATACCAATTCTGCATGTTTTTCCCCCTTCCAGGGGAAAAAACAGGCCCAAATCTCCAAACATTTAACACCTACTTGCAGCTGGTGGAAGATATTAAAGGGACCTTTTCCTTTGCTCCCCGTGGTAAAATATTAAGGCAGGCAGGAGCCGGGCACATCAGTTACCTGCAGCCCCTCCGGCTCCGCAGATGGCTTCGGGTCTGACATCTCCGAGCTCGTATCAGGTTTGGAATTTGAAAACCGAATAATTATGGGCCAAGAAACGCAGGAAAAATTGTAAATGGCCAGAGGTTATTTCCCCAGACCACCCCTCCCCCGTGGTGATAGCATCTGGTCAACTCTAAATGGGGGCCCGTAACATTCCTAGGCGACTATAGTGAACGTATGCATGATCTGATGAGAAAGGCTCTCGTGGAAAATGTAGTTGGTTTCATTTATAAATAGCTGTGGGGCAACTATCTCAACATCCCTCAATGTGTTGATTTGTTTGTGTACATTTCATTTCGGGAGAGTCGTTCTTGTTTGTTCGAGACGCGTCAATCTTGAGCCTACGTTTCAGGCATGGCTCACTGGTCTGATGATTGAACTCTCCATGTCAGAGCTAGGGCCTCATTCAGGCCTTGGGCATTGACGGCCCTACCTCCACAGTCCCAGCGAGGGCCTGTTCACCCTGTTTAAAGGTCTTTGACGTGTTGGTAAAAAAGATATTGATGGTCAGTTATTTTGTTGTTTTAAAGAAGCACATCGGCAAAGCAGGTGTTGTTTTGCAAACAAAAGAATCAATGTTTTTAACATGCTGACAGTTTTTTTTCCCAATGTGTGAAAGCTATCGTTTCTTTTTCCTGTTTGTAACCACGACGTCTTTTATTTTGGTTACAAGCAGGAAACAAGCACTGACAAAGACAATGGGCCTGGCCTTGTCCACCAGCTTTTTGACAATTCTTGTTGTGTTTTGTCATGGTTTTTGCAAAACTTTAATGCATTGGGAATCAGCTGCAGAGCCCTCTTGAAATCTATATTTTTTTTTAAAAAAGGGGCTAAAGGCAAAAGGGTTTTACTGGTCTCAAAAGACTTTACCATGGTACGTCCTACACTGAGAGGAACTACCTGCTGTGTGGATGGGGCCCCAGTGAAAGGGCGGCATGCCATAACTCATAGTAATGTCAGTAATGGCTGAATTTGGATAACATTGCCCCTTGATGCATGTTGGAGTGGGTGGAAGAAAAATGTTAATGGCACAACTGCAGACAAATGGATGAAGTCTGACTGAAACCCCTATAAGAAACTATGTTATACACACCTTTAGTAAAAACCAAACTGTCTTGGCTAAGAGAGACCTAAAAAGCAATAGGTTTGGCATTGGCTTAGCCTTGCCTTTGAGAAAGAAAGCAAGAAAGAAAGGAAAAAAAGTAAGGAAGGAATGAAGGAAAAAAGGAAGGAAGGTAGACTAAAAATAAAGGAAGGCAGACAAAAAAGGAATGAAAAAGGGATGAAGGCCAAAAGGAAGTAAGGGAGGGTGGCAAAAAGAGAATGAAGAAAGGCAAAAAAAGAAGATAGGACAGAAGAAGGAAAGGAAGCAAAAAGCAGGAAGAAGGAAAGAAAGGGAAGAAAGAAGTTAACAAAGGGAAGAGATAAGGCAAAAAGAAAATAAGAAGGCAAGAAAGAAAGTAAGAAGGAAAGAAGGCACAAAAAATGCTGAAAATAGAGAAAGAAGGAAATACAAATTCAAGACAGCAGCAAGAAATAAGGATAAAAAAATAAAAGGAAAGAATGAAGAACATGGATTGAAGCCAAACAATAAAGAAAGGAAAGGTGGAAAGGAAAAATGAAAGTAGGTAAAAAACATAGAAGGAAAGAAAGAAAGTAAGAAGATAAATTAGAAAGAAAGAAAAAAAGAAGAAGAAATACATAACAAATAAAAAATGAAGGAAAGAAGAAAGAGGGAATAAAGGAAAACAAAAAGGAAAGAAGAAAAGAAAAAGTGAGGTAGACAAAAAAGAAAGAGAAACAATGAAAGAAGGTAAAAAGAAAGAAAAGAATATAGTGAAGAAGGAAATAAGAAAGAAAAAATGAAGAAGGAAAATGAAGGAAACAAAAAAGGAAACCCAAAAAGAAAGAAGGAAAGAAAGAAAGAAATTACAAATGAAAAAAGAAGGAAAGAAGAAAGAGGGAATAAAGGAAAGGAAAGAAGAAAGAAATAAAAAATCAAATAAAATGAAAGAGCAAAAAAAATAAGGAAAGAAAAAAGGAAAGACAAGTAAAAAAAGGAGAAAAGGAATGGAAGAAGAAGGAAAAACGAAAGAAGGAAAAGAAGGCAAACAAAAAAAGAAGAAAAGAAAGAAAGAAAGAAAGAAAGATAGAAAGTGTAAAATATTGAGTACTGAAACCCTAATCACACCCTTCTATGACTAAATGAATACTGTTATAAGTGTACTTAAAATATTACAGCATAAAGTGTGTTTTACTTCCTGGACAAATTTTATTAAAGATCCATTGGTGAAACAAAGTTGAGGAACACAATGCTGTGAAATAGCGGCAGTCCATTTCAAAAATAATTTTCAACAGCTTTGGAAGGAGTCAGGAACTGATAAAGATGGAATGTTCCATGTGCTCCTTCCAATGTGTCCTACTATCACATCAGGCAACACTGGCACTAAAGGGAACTCCTTGTGTGCAGAGGTGCACCTTGTGAAAGAGCAAAATGCAGTCATTCAAAGTGACACTAACCAAAGGCTTAAGAAGGCTGCCCCATTGCTCCATGCTGTATGTTGTAGTGGGTGAAAGCAACATGAAAACAACACATTTACAGACCAATAGGTGAAGAATGATGGCTAAAAGCCCCTTTAGGTAAGTATATTTATTATACGTGTTATTTTAGTAAAATCAAAATGGTCTTGGGTACGCCAGACCTAAAAACACACCATGAAAGACCCACCCTAATTAATCAGGACTTCTGATGCATATGAGCTTGTAACCTTGAGGGAGATGGTTTGTTGGTAAAGGGGTTTTAATAGCAGAGTATTTTCTATTAGGGACTTAGAGACAGAGCTGGTCCCCAGCCTTTAAATGGGGCCAGGTAAGTGTGAGAAGGACAAACGAGGCATCTGCCAATATTTGTCACATCCACCAAATCTTCAATCTCGAAATAACCCTTCAATCTGTTGGCAGGACCAAGCCTCCAAATGCAGGCATTCAGAGAAATGTGTGTTGGATGTGTCTTCTATGTTAAAGCTAACATTATTTTTCATTGTTACAGTTTGTGCCAATTATTTGAGCATCAAACTGGACGATGGGATAGTTTGCTAAACCCTTGCTTTCAATATATATATTTGAACTGTTGGAAAATGGCCCTCTCTGAAAGGTCATCCCAACCTTTTGCCTTCCTCCTCCTCTTTGTGTGACCTCGTTTTTGTTGACTTTAGGACTCAAAGCTCTTCACCACTACCAACCAGTGCTAAAGTGCATGTACTCTTTCCTCTAAACATGGTAACTTTGTGGCATATCCAATTGGCACATTTAATATTCATGTGCCCAAGGCCTGTAGAGTAAATGCTACTAGTGGGACTGCAGCACTGATTGTGTCACCCACTTAAGTAGACCCTTAATCTCAAGCCTGCCACTGCAGAGCCTGTGTGTGCAGTTAAACTGCCGTGTTGGGCTCGATCTCTGACATGATGCTTCAGAGACTACGGAAGGCGGGCCTCACCGATGCCTGGCGCCACCTCTTCTCGACTGCTCGGGAGTACACTTTCATCAAACGTATGCCCGCATTGACCTTTTTTGGACTTCTCTGAGGGTTACGAGGTTGCTGCGCTTTCGGACCGATCCCCGATCGTTTTAATGCTGCTTCTTCCGGGGGACTCCCTGCGATAGGGTGCGTGGCGCTTAAACCGCAAGTTACTCACATACGATGCCAATATTGCAGACTTGCGGTGCGCGATCAAGACATATCTGGAGTTGAATGACGAAAGCGCAGTGGGGATCGCTACGCTTTGGGATGCCATGAAGGTCGTTGTCTGCGGCCGCTGTATTGCAATCGCAGCGGGCCTCAACAAGGACCGCAGGGCAAAGAGGGGGGAGTTGGAGGCTCAGATCCAGGAGCTTGAAGGGGTACACCGACGCACAGGCGGTCCAACCCCGTCGCTTACCCACACAAGCGAGGAAGCAATTGCGGGCATTGGATCTCGACCGTGCTGAATATGCTCTGCTCCGCACCAGGCAGCGCTACTACGAAGGAGGGAATAAGGTGGGGAGGCTTCTTGCACACGCCTTGCGAGCTGAGGCGGCGATGCATCACGGAGATCGCGACTTAACGGGGGGAGACTCTGCGCACTGATGGGGACATTGCGGCTGCCTTTGAATCTTTCTATAAGGCTCCCTACTCGGCTGATACCCTAGATCCAGTGGTGGCCAGAGAATATGCGCAAGCGGCACTGGTAACCCCACTGGTAGCCCCAGTTGCAGCTAGCCTGGATGTGGACATAACTCCAGAGGAGGTCTTCCGGGCAATTTGGGGACTTTCGGTTGGCAGGGCGCCGGGGGAGGACGGCCTCCTGGTCGATTTTTATAAAACTTTTGCGTCGGATCTCATTCCCCTCCTGGTGAGGTTGTTCAACGCTTTTAGCGATTCTGGGGAACTTACTCAGTCAATGTCAATGGCGGAGGTAGTGGTCATTCCCAAACCCGGAAAGGACCCCCAGGAGTGTGCTTCCTATAACCCTATCTCCCTGCTCAATATGGACCTGAAAAGCTTCACTAGTATTTTGGTTGCCAGGCTCGCTCCCCACATGCAGGGTATGGTGGACTCTGACCAATCGGGTTTCATCCCGGAGCGTAGTTGCGGAGATGGAACCGTAGACTTTGTCACTTACTAGATAAGACGCCGAGGACCCAGACCCCATCGTTGCTTCTTTCGGTGGACGCCGAAAAGGCGTTTGACCGGGTCCACTGGCCTTACTTACAACAGGTTCTCTGTCGCTTTGGGCTGGGTGACAGGTTCCGGAGATGGGTGAATTGTGTATATCCTATTCCCCAAGCGCCTCTCCGGGTCAATAGGGTGGTCTTGCTCCTTTCCGGGTGAGACGTGGCACGCGGCAGAGTTGTCCCCTCTCCCATCCTTTTCGCGCTCTACATGGAGCCATTTGCCGAAAGAGTGCGGCAACTCCCCTCAGTCACTGGGATCTGGATGGGGGGCACAAAGCATAAGATCTCCTTATACGCGGACGACGTTCTCCTGTTTATAACACAGCCGGCGCTCTTTCTCCCCCCTCTGTTGATGGAAGTAGAGGCTTTCAGTGCAGCGTCCGGTTTTAAAATGAACTTGAAAAAGACCCAGGCTTTAAGTCTTACCCTCCAAGCGGCGGATTGGCTCCACGTCTCGCTTAATTTCCCGTTCTCCTGGGCGGCTACGGATATTACTTATCTGGGACTACGGATTTTCGCTACCACTGCGAAAACTGCGCAGGTGAATTATACAGAAGCTTTGCACAAATTGCGTTTCGAGCTAAATAGTTGGAAAAAACATGCCCTTTCCTGGTTGGGTAAGATTGCTGCCGTCAAGATGACGGTCCTGCCCCGTCTGCTCTACATCATGCAGATGCTCCCTCTTGCCCCACCGCCTACGACACTGGCTCAAATGCAGCAACTCAATAACGGCTTCATCTGAGGAGGTAAGAAGCCACGTATAGCACAACACCTTACCTACCTGCGGCAGGATGAGGGCGGTCTCGGTATCCCGCATCTTAGGCGCTACTATGAGGCGGCGCAACTCCGCTGGATGGTGGAGTGGTACCAGCTAGAGTCGGAAAAACATTGGTGTTTTATGGATAGAGGGGTCGCTGGAATCCACATAGGGAAAGTGCCCTGGCTGTCCCGACGTCATCGGCCGTTGGGTGCGTATCTCTCCCCAATCCTGAGGGCCATTAAACAGGTATGGGATAGGGTCCAAGAGAGGTGTCAGCTTTCCTCAACTGTCTTGCCTCTGACCCCCTTTATTGGGAACCCAGATTTCCCCCCTGCCCTTGCGGGCGACGCCTACCTCAAATGGCAAGACGCCAACTGTAAGCGGATAGGCGACCTCTTCGACGAATGGGGAATCCTGGATTTCCCCAGACTTGTGGCTCACGATGGGATCCCCAAGGACACGCAATGGCAATACCTAGCGCTGCGCCATTGGGTCACATAGCCTCACATCCGTCGGCATGCTGGTCGGCTCCTCACGAAATTTGAGGTTTGGTATATCACCCGCACGTCCAATAAACTCCTTCTGACGGATATTTATGGCTTCCTCAACAGGGCAAGAACCCAGGCTAAATCCCTGGCACAGCGTAGGTGAGAGCTGGAATTAAGTCGGGAGTTTTCTCCCAAGGAGTGGGCGGATATCGTTCACAGAGCCCAGGCATCATTGTGCAGCACTTCAGGGAAGGAGATGCTCCTTAAAATTGCACACTATTGGTATTACACACCAGCAAGGGTCGCCAAATGAAAGCCCTGTGGCGGCAATATCTGTTGGCGTGACTGTGGGGGAGAGGCTACACTAACCCATATCTTATGGCACTGCCCTAAAATACAGGCATTCTGGGACACCATTCTACCTCTAGTAGATCAAATATACGAGACGTAACTCCCCCGTTTCCCTAGTTATGTTTTATTGGGGCTGCCCACCTCTCAGGTATCCTCTCCGGTCATGCAGGGGTAGAGCGATCACCCTAGCCTAGGGGCAGCCAAGCAGGTCCTGTTGGCAAGGTGGGGCCTGACTGATATCCCGACTAAACTTGAATGGCTACACAAAATGTGGGAAATTGTGGGGATGGAGCGGATTACAGCTGGCCTCAATCACACACTCTCTAAGTTTGACAAGACCTGGGGGTCCACGGTGGCCTACTTATCATATGAATTTGTGGAGCTCACATGCCCCCGGAATCTACGGTCCTGCGACTCCCTACGACTCACATACAGGATCCACATCCACCCCCGAAGGTCACTCAACCCTAGTCCCTACCGCACCCTGCCATATACCATGAGTGGAACCCTGTCCTCCCTTCTTCAGTCTCCTTGGATCTTTCTATGCTTTGTCTCATTTTCTTACTGTTTTCTTCTTTTCTTCTTGCATAAAAGTTTCATTTCGCAAATATGCTCCCCACCGGCCGGTGGTTGTAGGTGGGCGTAATGTTTATGATTGCAGCATACTCAATAAAAAAAGAATTAAACCATAAATTGCTGTGTCGACCTGGGAGGTAAAACCTCTTGCCAGACATAAACCTTCCTTTTAAATACATATGCCACTCCAGGGTAGGCCCTCGACAGTCCAGAGGACATTGTTAATTGTATTAAAAAAGTAGAACATGCACTTTTAAGTTTCACATGTCCTGGTATTGAAAACATATTAAATGTGCTGTTTCATTACTGCAACACCTACATCTCTGTCAGGATAACATTGGATTACCTTATTACAGCTTTTAAGCATAATTCTCAATTGTGAAGAGATAGACATGTTAAGTCTGGTGTCTCTGGAATCACACTTTAAAATCACAACTTATGGTAAAGTTGGATTTTAAATTACCATTCTTAAAATGCCACTTTGATAAAGTTGCCATTTCTTACTTAAGCCATTTAGTGCCTTCTGGTTGTCTCTGTTCAGTCTGAGGTGGGTGACAGATGGGCTTGGTGTATTCCCTCTAGACAGCCACACTCAAAGGAAGCTCAGGTGTGTCTGATGGATTTGCCTGGGAAAATGGGAGGGAGGAGCTGGGCACAGCCTTACATATACACATGAATAGCAGGTGTCCTGCACCCACACAAAAGAGTGTATACCCCCTGAAGTGAGTCTGTAGTCAGTGCTTGAAGGGTGGACCTCTGTACACTTCGACGCTCTCTTTGAAGTTTCTGCCACGTAACTTGTCTTGGTTCCATGGAACAGGAGGGATGAATGACGCCATTGATGAGAAGTGCTAAAGCTCAATAATTTATGCCAAGTATTTTTGCTTGCAGTAACTTTATGTGCTTATGTTTTCAGTGTCCAAGTGGAAGCTATAACACTAAGCATCATGCTTCTAGCAGGTGAATTTCCTGGGTGAAAAATGTGCAACTTCCATGTGAACTGAGTTTTGGACAACAGCCCCACCAGGAGCTCGTAACTGGTGCCCATAGTGTCTCTGCTAGTTCACTTATTAGTGTACTTGGCAAGAGACCCTAATCATTTTACAATATTATTTCATCTTCCATGTTTTACCTCCTCAACACAAATAAATGGTCTCTCTTCTCCCAAGGTCGTATTGTCTTTCGCACTGTCACTTACTATCTGCGTTTGTGCATCATGCAGTCATAAGAAACACTAATTTTGATCTTTTGATCTCCTGCCTCACTCCTTTATGCACATCTACCTTACTATGCCCTCACCTTTACTCCTGTTCCTATTTCAAGATGCATTCATATGCATGCCAAATATTTCTTCACTATCCATTCCAACCATAAGAGAAGGCAAAGGAAGCGAAAGCATGATCTCCCTCATACACAGTGCCAATTCACTACCACATACAACTATGTGCCTGATTTAAATCCTCGCAAAGAGGGAACTCTGTCACAGTCTCAATTGAGTTCCTTCCATGCCAAGATTATGGTCCACCTTCCAGATTTAAATCCTGGTGGACCATAGTTTGATTACAGCAGAGACTTCATCTTCTCCATCGTGGTCAAACTCCTTCGACGGCCTAACAGAGTAAGGGCCTTCTGAGGTTTGGTTATATGTCCGCCTGCCTAATTTAGATGGATGGACATATAGACATTTTTCAATTCCCATCACCAGGAAAAACCTGGTGATGAGGGCAGAGGCGGCCACCGCCTACCTAAAGTGGTAGCAAAAGACACACAGATGATGGATGGAATGCAGAGCACATCAAACATTTGATGCCACAAAACCGGTCCTAGGATGCTTGTTTTTGGTCCAGGGAGGACCTGGCTTGGCAGTTTGGTCTGGACTGTTCCCATGATGCACAAGGTCAAGACTGATATGCATTTGGCTGGGTCTAAACTGGGGTGACATGGTGAGAAAAAGAACAATGGATTTAACCCAGATATATTGACTGGGGGTGAATGCTCGATTTGCTCTGCTTTCCTTCCATCATCCTTGCGTCTTTTGCTTTCTCGCCCTAGGTGTGCTGGGTATGCCCAGAGATGAATCCCAGGCTCACTGTGCCACTGAATTCAAGCTAGCCTGGCTGATATGGGGAGATGCCCCGAAACCGGTTCCAGGATGCTTGTTTCCGGTCCAGGTGGGACCTGACTCGGCAGTTCTGTCTGGACTGTTCCATGAGGCACAGGGTCAAGACAGATTTGCATGTGGCTGGGTCTAAACTGGGGTGGCATGGCGAGCGAAAGAACAATGGATTTAAACCAGATCTATTGACTGGGGATGTATGTTTGATTTGCTCTGCATTCCATCCATCATCTATGTGTCTTTTGCATTCTCACCCTAAGTGCGCCGGGTATGCCCAGACGTGGTTCCCAGGCTCACTGTGCCACTGTATTCAAGCTAGCCTGGTTGATGAGGGGTGATGCCCTGAAACTGGTCCCAGTATGCTTGTTTCTGGTTCAGGGATGACCTGGCTTGGCAGTTCGGTCTAGACTGTTCCCATGAGGCACAGGGTGAAGACTGGTTTGTATATGGCTGGGTCTAAACTGGGGTGGCATGGTGAGCACAAGAACAATGGATTTAACCCAGATCTATTGACTGGGGGTGAATGTTTGATTTGCTCTGCATTTCGGACATCATCTGTGTGTCTTTTACCTAAAGTGGTAGGGCAGCTGCGGGTAGAGAGGGCAGTGGGAGATGGGGAAATAAAATATAAGTTACAAAAAATATAAAAGACTTACCTGCTGCTCCTCTCCAGTTTATGCCTGCCTCGCTGCTCCAGTAAAAATGTTTTTTTTTAAACACTGGCCCACACTTAATGCAGGCAGCCTCAATTTAGAACGCCTTCTTTTTGCTTTCAAGAAAAGCAAAAGTATAAAAGAGCCTCTGGTAAGGGCAGCCTTGCCTGGTCCCAAAAGTAATCGCACATTAAGAGAGGTCTGGAGGCTACCGCCTGTAATAGGTCACTTTATATGTGGTGGATGCAGTGTTTGCCACCGTACCATGGATACAAAAAAATGTGTGCATGCCAACATTGATGTCACCCTGACTCATTTCTCTAACTGTAACACTGTCAATGTTATTTATGATATTTTTTGCCCTGGCAACCTATTATATGTTGGTCAAACAACACAAACAGTCAGAACCTGGATTTGCCAGCACCGAAGCAGGGTTCGCTGCAAAACACTGAATGCACCACTTGTGTAACACTTTACTGCTATGAACGACACTTAAGATAAGATAAGGTGGCAACCCCTTAGATGTACGAACATTGCGGGCGTCCTCAACAAAGAGGAGATTAAATGGATCATAAGAACGGACAGTCTCCACACTGGACTAAATCGCTTGGAGGACTGGTCCAATTTGCTTTAATCCTCCTTGTCGTACTGAACATTTCTGCATCTTTGTTCTGTTTTTACCATTACTTTTCCTTGTGAATTGATGTCGTGCTCAATCCTGTTACTCTCTAATTGAGCCATTATCTACCATCTGCATACATTTAATATCTGTGCACCTGTGGATTACCCTTTCTGCTTTTAATTAATCCCTGTACACTCACCTGTTCTCCCGCATTAGACTGGTGTCACTAGGAAGCCTAACACTATGCTCTATTTTTGAGTTTTTTCCTCATCTTGCCATATTCTCTTACCTTTCCTGACTTAACCACTCTTATCTTTACTCCTTCTCCAACCCTATACTACTCTACTGTCGTTACTCTACTGCTCTAATTATCCTACCTTTTCTATTTTACCATTTTGACTCGATATCACTAGTATGTTCATACACCACCCATGCCCCCTTCACTTCCAATTGTTTCTACAATCCATTTTCTTCTTTTCTTGCAATTGCGCGCCCCCGCACCATGGTTCATTACACTTTCCGATCACCTTGGACATTTGTCCTCTATTCACATTACTCCCTTCCAATATGGCTGCCTGGTTCTTCCTTGCCATTAGGCTCATTTGCCCCCACGGATTACGTCATATCCGAGCGCCATTTATACATAGAGCCCGTAGTTGCTTCCTAAATCACTCGCATCCTCCAAGATTTGATAAGTGTAGGCATTGCTCGCTTCCCTATCGCGGCGGCACTACATTGATCATCCGGCTTGCTGCTGCTTCCCATTCCTGAAACGGTGCCTATTCAGGTAAGCACACTCAATTGGTGAGTGCACTCTCTTGTTTTGAGCGTCAACAGTATCCCACTACATACCCCTTCCTTTTCTATTTCAGGCTCTTATGTGATTGTTCCCGGATGGGAACGTCCCTTAATCCTCAATTTATTCAGATTCAGAATTTACAAATCTCTGGTAAGAGCTTCACTATGCAACTTCACCTAATTCATTCCAGATATTCTATTCCACGTACTGTCATTTAACACTTTTCCATTCATTCCCAGGCTGCTCGCCCAACCGCTGCCCCCCATTATTCGGGGTTTCCGAGGTCTATGTCGACCTACCCCACCAGTAAGTCCTTAAATTCATATCTAACTTATACAGCTTTTGCTCCGCATAATTATTGAACCATTCCATTTCACTGACCCTCCCTTGATCACTCACATCGCCAGCATGATCGGTATATACAAATTCACTTGTGCACATTAACACGCTGCTATACTCCATGAGTCATACTAATCTTCCACATTTTTCCATTTCTCTTCATGGCTCCAGCCTAGTCATGGCGACATAATTGTTCACTATTCCCAAGCCTTTACCCTATCGGGATACTTAACCAGCCTTCCCGGAATCACCCATTTTGCCCGTATGCATGGTTTTATCCGGATTCACTTGCGCAATTCACACACTGCTAGACCCCTCGTGTTTTTCAATTCCTCTTTATTTTTCCAATTCTCTTTACGGCTCCAACCCTACTATGGCTATATAATTGGTTAGATGCCCATTATGTAACATCATTTTATGGACCACTTGCGCCTGCCTGCCTTTCTCACTAATATAAATCAGGCTACCCCATCGAGCACGTACCCGTTATCCTTACTCTACCTTGCCCAGCGCATATTACATCATATCAGCATACGTTTTGCGTTATATTTTTCTGGCGTTAACTGCAATTTCCCTAAATCTGGCACCCCATACCGTGGCAGCCAGATTTTAACCATGTATCTTTGCTATACTACTTTTTATAAAACTCTACCTTCACCCAATTGCTTTCCCCTTTTCGCCACACCCCTTCCCCACCCCCTTCCTTTCTTTTATTCTTATCTAGGAAACTTCCCAGGCACTTGTTTTACCGCTTAGTCCTGATGAGATCCCTATACCTCAATTGGGATCGAAACGTCATCGACACATACATCTTCAACTCTATACTACTATTTGTATCCAATTCTGGAGTATGAGATGTAACTCTGATTGTGACTTTTTGCTTACCTACTTTTTCACAAATTGAAAAGTCACTTTTCAAGTCACTTGCCTGTGGTAAGGAAATCAGCTGTTTTCTTTTTACCCGTCCTGCTCACTCACTTTTTTTGTATATTATCTTTGCGTTGAACTCAATTGTTAATTAAAAAACGCATTTTGCATCTACACAATTCTAATTCCAATTTTGATGACTAACTTGTGATATTGTATTTATCTAACTTGTATGGGACCACTGTCCTCTTTAGCATACATCTACCCTTGGTCCCTTCAGACTTCTAGTGTCTCCTTGTTCCTTTTTTGCCTCACTGCTCCAGTAAAAATGTTTTTAAAAAAAAAATAAACACTTATCTTACCACCGGGTCCTGCGTCTCTGCTGCTGCTCTCCTCCATCAGGTTCCAGGAACAGGAAGCACAGCCAGACTCCTCTGACCAATCACAACGATGCAATGCAGCGTTGTGAATGGTTTGAGCATTGTTGTTCGACACTCAGCCCGGGAATGGGGGCCTGGGCATTTTCTCCATGTTCTCCATGCAGGCTGCATTGCAGCCTGCGTGAAGAACAGGGAAAGTGCATGACTGTTTGGCCAGTCCCAGGGGCCAGCCAAACAGTCATGTGCATTTAGGAGTGGGCAAGCCACTCTTTCCCTGCCCTGCTCCAAGAGCAGAGCAGCCCCACCTGCCTGCAAAGCAGCACAAAAACATAAAATGAAAATAAGTCAAAGTTAATATAATTTTATGTTTCCTTTATTTGCACTGCTTGAAAGCAGTGGGACCTACGCCTCCCCGCCATAGCGGAGGAACCACCACTGCCTAGCTAATAAAAAAGCAGCAATGAAGTGACACTCTGGGTTTTTTAAAGAACCTACTGCACCCAAAGTATGGCTATAGTTTACTCTCAACACAGTGGTATGGGCCCATTTTCCTTGTTTGCACCAGGTACCATAGCACCTTTGCAATATCATAAACAATAAACTTAAATCCTGACCAGTGGCAGCAGCAGCCAATACAGAAGTAAGCCCAAGTGAAACTCTGCAAGTGCATTTCAACTGTCTTATGCAGCAAGCGACCCAAATATCCAAGTACCTGCCAGGTTACATTGAGTCTGACAAGTCAAATGCTGAACATCTGGACACATGGCCCACATACAAATTTATCAGTTCCACGTCATATTAAGGTTTAGCTCTCCTTCCAGTTCCAATTCTAGTGTTGCAATTCTGACAAAATTGCACCCTAGATTTTTCAGAGTATACACAACTCTGATAATTCACAATAATCATAATATGCAGAGACCTATGTGAGCCCAGCCCTGGGATTGCACAAGTATATCACTGCATCTAAATACTATCATGCAGCATGCACTGCTGGTCCAGTACTGATACACACACTGTTATATCAATGCACCGTAAATCTGATTTGTGGCATGCCTCGGTTAGTGCCATTTTATGTCAAGCAATGTACCTCAAACTTCACTTTCTGTTCTCCTTATTTTTCATTACTGGCTCTCACACACAGCTATTCAAAGCACTTCAACACTAACCTGCAGCAATTTCTGTCATCCCATGACTGAGACAGAAACAAAACAGCTCTTCAATGTACTTTCACTGGAGATCTCTCTGCTCTTTCAGGTCCTGAAACAGTATAAAATAAAACCTTAAAAAACAGCCTTCAAGTTCACCAATGAAGCTCAACACTGACCTACAGTGATACCAGATACGCTGACACAGTGCCCAGCACACGCCTTTTTTAAAGCACCTCAGTTCCAACCCTCAGAATCCATTGTCATTCCACGACTGGGACTCAGATGCAGAACCTCCGTCAATGTACCTCCAGCATGCCCTGCAGCACGTTCCGCTATTTCAAACCTTGGATACATGTACACCTGTTCCAGTGGCTTAGAATCTGAATCTGTACCATCCCTTGCTACAACACTATTTGAATAGGAATGTTGCCCAGTACGGTGTTGTAGTGATACACAACAGTCACTTTGAGACTGAGAAGGTTAGGATGAAGCACGTCCATAGAGATGACAAGCTAGAAGATGACGTGCAAGCATGGGTGGCAATGATTAGCGACTTAAGGACCCCTCCTGAAGTTTGGATAGGGTTGAGGAACGTAGGGGAGGGAACATGCGCAAGAGCTACATGCATTTCCAGCTAGTCAGACCAGACAAAAAAGTGACACACTGCACAGTGAAGACATTACTTTTTGGGGGGAGTTAAGGGATATTGTTGATTGGCATTTAAAATTGAACTTGAATCACTAAGAAGGGAAGAGAAATAGGGAAGTGAATTGTGGGTAATAGCTGTGTAAAATATGGTGTAATTGAATGTGTAATACTTTGTAGAATCTCATAGCGATGACCACCAAAGTATTATCTGATGTAAAGTACTTGCAGGGAATATCCCAGGTTTAATGTATACACGAGTAATATAAAAATGCCAATAAAGTTGTTTTAAAAACAAAAAACAGCCACTTTGAGACTCATTAGGGCAATGTAGACCACCCTACTTGCTGTTCTAATGGCCTGATCCACTTGCACTGCTGTAATGTAACTCTCACGTGAAGCACCTGCCATGCAATTCAAGCCTAGGGTATATATATAAAACAAGACCTCCTGTTATCTCCAGTAAACCCTGCACAGTGGGATTGCCGAGATGTGGTTGGAGGCCACATTCCCTTTCTCCATCAATCTTCAAATGCACCTCTCGGTGCACTGCCAGTGGGGGGATGAGGTCCCCTTGCCTCCTGAGGACCTCGGGACTAAAGTGGACTTCATCCCCCAAGCAGCAGTGTGCCAGGAGGCACGTTTGCAGAGTGGTGGAGAAAGGGGTTTGGCCTATGATGACCTCTCAGCAATCGAGCTCTGTGGATCTCACTGGAGGTAACACCACCAGGTCTAGTTGACCCCCAGTTGTGTATGTGGTATATGGGTGAGTAACTAGATATATGAAAGGCAGTATAGCTGAGTGTTGGAGTATATGAGTGACTGTATGTGTGAGTGAGGGTTTGTGATAGTAGATGTATGGGTTAGTGATTGCTTGTGAGAGGGGATATATGGATGAGTGAGTATATGTTAGTATCTGTATGAATGAGTGAGTGGGTGTGTGTAGAACTGTATTGGTGAATAAATAGCTGTGTGACTGACTCCATTGGTAAGTGAGTAGATGTTTGAATATCTCTATGAGTGACTGACATTGTGTGAGTGGCTGTATGGGTATATGAGTGGATATATATGAGTAGCTGTATTGGTGAGTGTATTGGTGTATGAGTGGCTGTATGGGTAACTGAGTGGATGTGTGTGTAGACCTATGAATCAGTGAGTGGGTGTGTAAGTACTGGTATGGGTGTGTCAATGGTTTTGAAGTATGGAAGTTGGAGTGGATGTATGAAACTTTATATTGGGGGTTGAGTAGGTGTGTCAGACATTCTGTGGATGATGTCATCAGTAATGTTATTTGAGATGTCATCAGTGTTGTCACTGACCATGTCATGAGTGATGTAATATGTGAGGTCATAAGCAGTGCATTCCCGCGGCACAAGTTAAAGTTAGCTCAGCTAACTATAACTGCTGAATTTCTCTGGTATGGTACAAGTGAAATGTCAGCCTAACTATAATATCCCTGTAAACTTTGTATTTTTTTATTGAATGTCTATGGTTTTTTAAATGCTATTTCCTAACTATAACCCCCTTTATCCTTTGTTTTTTACAGTGAATTTCTAAGGTTTTTTAAATGTTAAATCTTAACTATGGCGTCCCTGTAACCGCTGTTTTGTTTGGAAGGGCTGGATGAAAGAAACCTTTTCAGAACTGATGTGCTTTTCCCTCACACTGTCTTGGTGTAATCTAATATATGCCAAAGACAGAAATGGAAGTTGTCAAATCAATTCTGTCCACAGATTAACAAAGCCAGGAAACATGTTAATAGAACTGTTTCTGTAGTCCTCAGAGATCATCGCATGGGCTGTACCTATAACAACAATCTGCGTTGAGATACTGGCTTGGAATGTACAACTTGGTGCCACCCTGGAACAAAAGGTGAAAAGGGAGATACGATATTTAGGAGTCCAGGTGGTCATAAATCTGGAAGAAATGGCCCAGATAAACTTCTTGAAGCTTCTGAAAGATACCAAAAGGCTTCTGCAAATGTGGTCCTCCCTACCTTTATCAATTATCGGTAGGGTAAACTTGATAAAGATGATGATCCTCCTAAAGTTCAGCTTTATTTTTAATGCCCTACTATTGCATTTTGAGATAAAGTGGTTCAAGAGAGTACAAGGTGATTTTACAAGTTTCATCTGGGCCTGCAAGAATCCTAGAAACGCATGGAAAAATTACGCAAAAAAAAGATAGAAGGTGGACGTGCTCTACCAGACTTTCACCTATATTGTTGGGCCTTCTAGTTAAAAAAAACACCAGAACATTACTAATCAAACACTGCCATTCAATCCAACCATGTTATGGAGCACTGACGAAAGACCTAGCTGACCAAGGCAGTTACTTTTTGTTCAAATTCGGGCACCCTAATTTTTTTTACAAAAGTCTGCCTAAAGGCGTTGAGCGCGTTGTGTAAGCTTTGGAGCCAGGTCCGGAGAATATTGAACTTATCTCATTATAGTCAACTGGCCCAAATTTGGAAATCACCTGGGATCCCTGTATGCTTACAAGACTCACTATCTGCACCACTCATGGGTGCCGCAGTCGAGAAATGGGGCCAATTAATGAACGAGCAGGGTAAAATTACTTGGGACCACCTATCAAAGAAATCCAACAATCGGCTGTCTAGATTTAAATATCTGCAATTAACAAACTGGGCCCAAACTCAAGCATCCATAGGAGGTCCGACGAAGTGGAAGACAGCGCTTTGTAGTAACCTCCCTCAACCAAAAGAGACAGCCAAATGGCATTGAATGCTGGTTCAGGAAGAAGACTCTCATAAAATGCCATTGGAGGAAAAGTGGAAAGATGTCCTACCCAACGCCGACGTAACAACCCTTTGGCAAGTATCTATGAATGTATTTTGCTTGTTTGTTAAATATCCCCCATTAAAGAAGAATCATTTATTCACTCTACATGGGGTATATTGGTCCCACAATAAAACTGTTCAGAATAGGAGGAGAAGCCAGGTACTGCCCGAAGTGCGGATTGACAAAAGCAGACGATGCACACATGTTCTGGCAATGCCCTGGAGTACATGCTTATTGGCTAGATGTATGTAAAGTATTAACAGCTGTTTTTAAAAGGGAAATAGAGTTAAGTTTATCTATCATAATGGCAGGGATTTTTTTCTAATACTGGCTTTATTGGCAGGAATAGGAAATTGCTGAAGCAGCTGTTGCTAATTTTGATTATTATTGCCAGTAGGGAAATATGCATTAATTGGACTTCTATAAGTCCTCCCTCTTGTGCAGCTTGGTTAAACGCATCTAGGCGATTTGGTAGGTTAGACTGCGTTAATGGCTCAGAGAAGCACCTGGGAAACCCTTGTACTTCATAATCCAAATTCTACCCAGTAATGGACTTTTAAATGGTCCAAGGATTTAGACACTCTAATCCACGGGGAGGAGAGTGGGGGTAACCTCACTGCCTCGAAGTAAAGGTTGAATATAGGTGTAGTAGGAGCAGGAAAACATCCTACAGCATGTGAGCGAATGTTTCGAATTCAGACACTGAACGCACCATAAACAGTCTTTCAAAGGATTGTTGCATAAGAGGACCAATAAAAAAATAAAAGAATAAAAATCTGCCATTTGACATGCATGGAATTTATAGAAATGTTGGAATGCACTTTATAGATGAAGACAACAGGGTGTTTCTAAGTAACCTTAAACTCTCCTTATGTTCTTACGTATAGCAACCATATACACACAACCAGGCTTGTCAGAGCCACCCTAGTACCTGAAATTTTGCGCCTTTTATTCTAAAGGGTTTTCTTTTTTAGTTTTTGGGGATCTTCGCAACAATGTCGCGATCCCTGCGGACACGTCGCAAAAACAGAAAACAAAAATAGACATTCAATGACCACCAACTCATCCAAAAATAACATAAAAAATCCATTCTAAACATTACCCTACACATATTACTACATATATACTTCTTTAAAAACATGCTTAAACTCATGTTTTTGTTTCTTTAAAGTTCATCTTTAAGACCTAGTTTCCGTTTTTGCGGTTAGTCGGGACGCCGCAATGACATTGATAACCGCGACAATCGCTTCTTTCCCATAAAGTGGAAAACACATATTTCCGCACATTTTATCTTTTCATGGTGAAGCCTGAGTTCCCCGCAGTTATGCTACAAAAGTGGAAAGAAAAAGCAAGAATTAAATAGACACCACCACATTAAAAAATTATAACTATATAATTAATTCTAACCCTCACAGTAAATAATTTACTATATAAATAACTCTATAAAAACATTTATCAAAATCTCAATACCTCTATAACAATGCATAATAATGATTTACCAATATATTTCTTTACAATTCCACCAATATTCGGAACAACCTTGATAGTCACAAAGGCCCTGCGATAGTACACGGGGGATGCGCTGGTGGTCTGAGTGTCATTATTAATATATCGCATGCAATAAAAAAATCAATTTCGGACACATATCTTGTGACACTAACATCCCCATTTCTCAAACATGAGGTCAGAGTACCTCTACTTTGACCACTCATGTTAGCTTTTTCAGAAATTTTCAGTCCCGAGAACCGTCCCCGAGCAGTAAAAAGGCAGCTGCGATTTTCTGTTCAGGTTTCGTCCAGCCAATCAGATCATTCTCGTTGCCGCGTGCATTCGCATTTAATCGCAAAACCACTGCAAAACTTCTGCAACCAGAGATATCACTAGAATTTTTAAACTTTAATTTCTCAAACAACTACTTAATGGATAAACATCAAATAGGTAAAAGGCACTTCCTTGACCCAACTTCTGCCTCCCTGACAAATTTGGTGTAGGTCAGTTCAGCAGTTTGGGCTGTAGCTGTGGCTGAAGGTTCCTATAGGAATTAACATTACAAACGCACCCTTGATTTCGCGCCCCACTTTTTTGGGATAATGAAATGATGATTGGTCAAATTACACCAAAGTTATAGGCAAGTAAAAAAATGCTTTTCCTATGGAAACTAGGTCCTAACTATAGCTACATACTGGTGACTGCCAGTAGGTCATATATATATATATATATATATATTATCTACTGGCGGTCGCCAGTAGATAGTTATAGTTAGTACCTAGTTTCCATAGGAAAAGTGTTTTTTCTTTTCCCAATAACTTTGGTGCCGGTTGATGAATCTTCGCAAAATTTTCAAAACTTGTGGCCCGCTCCGGTCAGCTTCTATCCCGAAATTTTGGGGTGATTCGCCAAGTGGGGGCTGAGAAAAAAGGGGGTCCCAAAATGTGTTTTAGACACGACTACAGCCCGAACTGCTGAATGGAATTACACCAAAAAAAAGGTAGCCCTTTGTTCAGAAAGAGACCTTTTTTTAAATGGTGTCAATTCGTTCAGTAGCTCCTGAGAAATTCAAAAAATAGAGGTCAAAAAATCAATTTCCCATAGGAAACTTTAGACACGGTTACAGCTGAAACTGCTTAACAGAATTACACCAGATTTGGCAAAAAGGTAGTGCTTGGTTCATAAAGCGACCTTATTTTTAAATTGTGTAAATCCGTTCAGTAGTTTTCGAGATATTAAAGGGAAAAAATCTTTATATATCTGGGCGGGACCTAACTACACAAGCACGAGTTTGGCTCTAGTGGCTGCCAAAACTTCAATCCAGAAAGTGATGGCAGCCATCTTAGTGCAATGCTTTTCAGGTCTCGCCTAGCGATGCAGCACATGCGCTGCCACTACACAAACACCACTGCACTGTCCTAAACCCTAAAACACTAAACCAGCACAACCCCCTACACTGCCCGAACACCACTGCACTGCCCTAAACCCTAAAACACTACCCCAGCACGACCCCATACACTGCCTGAACACCACTGCACTGCCCTAAACCCTGAAACACCAATCCCAGCATGACCCCCTACACTGCCCGAACACCACTGCATTGCCCTAAACCCTGAAACACCAGCCCCAGCACGACCCCCTACACTGCCCAAACACCACTGCACTGCCCTAAACCCTGAAACACCAGCCCCAGCATGACCCCCTACACTGCCAGAACACCACTGCACTGCCCTAAACCCGGAAACACCACCCCCTGCACGACCCTCTACACTGCCCGAACACCACTGCCCTAAACCCTGAAACACCACCCCCAGCACGACCCCCTACACTGCCCAAGCCCCAATGCACTGCCCTAAACCCTGAAACACCACCCCAGCATGAACCCCTACACTGCCCGAACACCACTGCTCCACCCTATACCCTAAAACATCAGCCCCAGCACGACCCCCTAAACTGCCTGAACACCACTGCTCTGCCCTAAACCCTGAAACACTACCCCAGCACACCACCTACACTGTCCGAACACCACTGCACCAACCTAAACCCTGAAACACCACCCCCAGCACGTCCCCCTACACTGCCCAAACACCACTGCACTGACCTAAACCCTGAAACACCACCCCTGCACGACCCCCTACACTGCCCTAACACCACTGCAGTGCCCTAAACCCTTAAACACCACCCCTGCATGTCCCCCTACACTGCCCGAACACCACTGCACTGCCCTAAACCCTGAAACACCAGCCACAGCACGACCCTCTACACTGCCCGAACACCACTGCACTGCCCTAAACCCTGAAACACCAGCCCCAGCATGACCCCCTACATGGCCCGAACACCACTACACTGCCCTAAACCCTGAAACACCAGCCCCAGCACGACCCCCTACACTGCCCGAACACCACTGCACTGCCCTAAACTATAAAACACACGCCAAAGCAATACCCCCCACACTGCCCGAACACCACTGCTCGGCCCTAAACCCTGAAATACCAGCCCCAGCAAGACCCCCTATACTGCCTGAACACCACTGCACTGCCCTAAACCCTGAAACACCAGCACCAGCATGACCCCCTACACTGCCCGAACACCACTGCACTGCCATAAACCCTGAAACACCACCCCCAGCACGACCCCTACACTGCCCGAACACCACTGCACTAAACCCTGAAACACCATATCCAGCACAACCCCCTACACTGCCTGAAGACCACTGCACTGCCCTAAACCCTGAAACACCACCCCCTGCACTGCCCGAACACCACTGCACTGCCCTAAACCCTGAAACACCACCCCCAGCATGACCCCCTACACTGCCCGAACACTTCTGCACTGCCCTATACCCTAAAACACCACCTCCAGCACGACTCCTTACACTGCCCGAACACCACTGCACTGCCCTAAACCCTAAACACCACCCCAGCACGATCCCCTACTCTGTCCGAACACCACTGCTCTGCCCTAAACCCTGAAACACTACCCCCAGCACGACCCCATACACTGCCCGAACACCACTGCACTAAACCCTGAAACACCATATCCAGCACAACCCCCTACACTGCCTGAAGACCACTGCACTGCCCTAAACCCTGAAACACCACCCCCTGCACTGCCCGAACACCACTGCACTGCCCTAAACCCTGAAACACCACCCCCAGCATGACCCCCTACACTGCCCGAACACTTCTGCACTGCCCTATACCCTAAAACACCACCTCCAGCACGACTCCTTACACTGCCCGAACACCACTGCACTGCCCTAAACCTTAAACACCACCCCAGCACGATCCCCTACTCTGTCCGAACACCACTGCTCTGCCCTAAACCCTGAAACACTACCCCCAGCACGACCCCATACACTGCCCGAACACCACTGCACTGCCCTAAACCATGAAACACCAGCCGCAGTACGTCCCCCTACACTGCCCGAACACCACTGCACTACCCTAAACCCTGAAACACCAGACCCAGCATGACCCCCTACACTCTCTGAACACCACAGCACTGCCCTAAGCCCTGAAACACCAGCCCCAGCACGACCCCCTACACTGCCCGAACACCACTGTACTGCCCTAAACCCTGAAACACCGACCCCCAGCATGACCCCCTACACTGCCCAAACACCACTGTATTGCCCTAAACCCTAAAACACCGACCCCAGCACGACCCTGTACATTGCCCGAACACCACCACACTGACCTAAACCCTGAAACACTGCCCCCTGCACGACCCACTACACTGCCTGAACACCACTGCACTGCCCTAAACCCTGAAACACCACCCCCTGCACGACCCCCTACACTGCCCGAACACCACTGCACTTCCCTAAACCCTGAAACACCACCCCCCCTGCATGACCCCCTACACAGCCCGAACACCACTGCACTGCCCTAAACCCTGAAACACTGCCCCCCTGCATGACCCCCAACACTGCCCGAACACCACTGCACTGCCTAAACCCTAAAACACCACCCTTGCACGACCCCCTACACTGCCCGAACACCACTGCACTGCCCTAAACCCTGAAACACCACCCCCAGCATGACCCCTATACTACCCGAACACCACTGCACTGCCCTAAACCCTGAAACACCACCCCCAGCACAACTACCTACACTGCCTAATACCACTGCACTGCCCTAAACCCTGAAACCCCACACCCAGCATGACCCCTACACTACCCAAACACCACTGCACTGCCCTAAACCCTAAAACACTACCCGAGCACGACCCCCTACACTGCCCAAACACCACTGCACTACCCTAAGCCCTAAAACACTACCTTGCGCACTACCCCCTACACTACCCAAAGACCACTGCACTACCCTAAACCCTAAAACACTACCCCCCACATGACGCCCTACACTACCCAAAGACCACTGCACTACCCTAAACCCTAAAACACGACCCCTTCACTACACAAACACCGCTGCACTACCCTAAACCCTAAAGCACTAGCCCCAGCACGACCCCCTAAACTACACAAACACCACTGCACTACCCTAAACCCTAAAACACTACCCCCTACACTACACAAACACAACTGCACTACCCTAAACCCTAAAACACTACCCCCAGCACAACCCCTACACTACCCAAAAACCAATGCACTACCCTAAACCCTAAAACACTATCCCCAGCAGTACCCCTATACTACCCAAACACCACTGCACTACCCTAAACCCTAAAACACTACCCCCAGCAGTACCCCCTACACTACCCAAACACCACTGCACTACCCTAAACTGTAAACCACTACCCCCAGCACGACCCCCTACACTACCCAAACACCACTGCACCACCCTAAACCCTAAAACACTCCCCCAGCACGATTCCCTACACTACCCAAACACCACTGCACTACCCTAAACCCTAAAACACTACCCCCAGCAGTACCCCCTACACTACCCAAACACCACTGCACTACCCTAAACCCTATATAAATAACCACCACCCCATGCCCAATCCTCCTTACCTCTCACTCCTCGTGGTTCCTCTCTCCTCATGGTTCCTGCTTCATGTCGTCTCTGAGGGGCGGTGCACATCCTTGTGAGGAAATGGAACAGCCTCTGTCTCCTTACAATGACATGGATCATCTACATTTTTTTAGAACTCATGGTCATTTACCATACATACCTTTACAACAAAATTCGTTGTAAAGGCATGTGTGGTAAATACCATGCGTTCTAAAAAAATGCGTAGTAATGACTTCACGATGTACAACGCAGGCGTGGTAATGCATGCGTTGTAATGGTATGGCGAATAAAAAAGTCGTAACGGCTGGTAACCGATCGAAGCTGGCCCCTGTTCTTCAGTTTATTTGATAAATTAGGAGGAAGGAATGTGTTTTTTTTACCGAAAAGTGCATTCCCGGCTGTTGTATTGTGAAAGTGCCCACCGCAGTATGACCGTACCGCGTGACCCATGTGCCGCCTCCAGTGTTCAGAAGGTAGAAGCGGCATCCATCGCAGCGCAGGTCCTCTTGAAGACCGTTGTAGCAATAATTCTACATTTTGGAACTAGGGCATTTTAACCTTGTTGTTCCTGCTGGATACAAAGAGAAGATCCTGTGTTATTCAGTGCCCTCGTTACCTTTTCTGTGGGTAGTGGTGCTTTTCACTTCGCTGCCCCGCCGGTGCACACGACTGGGCTCCACACCTCATGTGCCATCTGCAGGGCCTATGCCCTCGGATCACTGGTTCCGGTTGCTAGAGTGGCAACATAAACAGTTGCTCCCAAAGGACTAGCCTGAACACTTAGGTGAATATCCCCTGCGCCAGCATTCCGCGGAAATTATTTTCTAGCTCTCCCAGGTCGGCGACGATATCAGAATAGCACGGCTCCGCTCGCGACCCCGTATGGCGTCATAGGAGCCATCAGAGGACCTCGTTGGCATGCTGACGTCAGTTCCACCCATTTTTTCCGTGCCACCGAGGTAAACAGGTGGACCGACACATTTTCACATGTATACATAGTATACTAAATACATATATATATATATATATATTCAAATGCATAACCAATAAAGGCATAAAGAAATAGCAACAGATCAAGCATTTCTCACTATTAAAACATAAACATGATTAAGACATATTAAAAACATTCATGCCAAACAGTAAAAGCATCTTTTTGGTTGAAACAGGTGGACAACGGGTAAGCGAGTGGGACAGTGAGGAATCCACAGACAGATACTGTATCCACCAGAAAAAGCGTTCCCGAAAGTAAGTAACTTGCTCTTCTGATGGCTACTTCTGCCTGTTGATTCCTCACCGTTTGAATAGAATCCTCAAGCCGTACCTCACCCGGAGAAGGGTGTCCACCTGACTAGACCAAAAAATCTTGCAAAACAGATCGAGCAAAATGGCCATTCCTCCTAACCTCCGAATCCAATAATAATCGAATAATTTTTAGTCGAAATTATATTGAAAATAATACTTTAAAAATACTTTTTTTAATAAATTTAGACAAACACTTAAAGGAAAACTTTTATTTATAATTAATTTAAAGATATTTCATACTTTACAAATTACGTCGAAGTCGCGACCACAGCGCGGCTTTTCAAAATGGCTTTTGGAATTCACGCAGCCATCGTGTAGGGTGAGTGAAGGGTGCACAACTTCTGTATAATATTTTTTTTTTAAAAGATTGAATATAGTTTTTCTATCTAAAAATGATTCACAATTGTTTTAAATATATTTATATTCACTTAAAAAACCATAGGTTTCACACATGTTATAGTTAGTACGACATTTCACTCGTGAAAAACCAATGAAATTCCCCCGTTATAGTTAGTGCAGGCAACTATAACCCACGCGACCGCAATCCTCTGCTGATGACGTCAGATATTACATCACTGCATTTAGACACTTATTTACCCATGTCTTCTTCCATTAATTTTTACCTATACATATATTACAAATATTGTTTTTCAGAAAAACACATATGTCATCAGTGATGTAATATCTGACGTCATCAGCAGAGGATTGCGGTCGCGTGAGTTATAGTTGCCTGCACTAACTATAACGGGGGAATTTCATTGGTTTTTCACGAGTGAAATGTCCTACTAACTATAACATGTGTGAAACCTATGGTTTTTTAAGTGAATTAGCAAGGTTTTTTAAATGCTAATTCCTAACTATAACGTGTGTGAAACCTATGGTTTTTCAGTGAATTTGTACGATTTTTTAAATGCTAAGTTATGTATTTTTTTTTTTTTATTTGTTTGCCGGAATTTTTCCGTTTACGCCGTGCGCGTACGCTACGCGCATTCGGTGATTTTTCGGAAAAAAATGAAAACTAATTTTTGCCCTTGGGGGTCCTTCTGGGACCCCCTGACAAAGGCTAGGGGGTCAGGAACTGTCCACCCTGCCCCCTTTTCACGTTCTCCACCTTTGTTTTTCACCCCCTCAGACTGCGAGAGACAAAATGGCAGCCGACACTTCCTGGTTTCGACCGATTCAAATGTTTACTAAGATCTAACAACCAATCAGAATCGCGCTCGTGCACGGCGGCGTGCGCGTACGGTAAGCTTACGGTACGCGCTCGGAGCGCGCCTATAGATATATATATTGATTTAAATGCTATTTCCTCAGGAAATACTGAACAGATTTACACGAGACCTTCAAAAGGCACATCCCTGACCTGAGGGCTACCTCTCTGCCAAATTTCAAGTAATTCTGTTCAGCCGTTCGGGCTGCAGCTCGGACTAAAGGTCCTATGGAAAAATGCATGGGGAAAACGCGTTTTGGGACCCCCCCTTTTTTCTCAGCCCCCGCTTGACGAATCCCCCCGAGACTTTCAGGGAAGGAGCGGAGCGGAGCGCCCCACCTATTTTGAGAATTTCGCGAGGATTCGTCAATCGGCGCCAAAGTTATTCCAAATAGAATGCTGCGGATTTCCTATGGAAACACGGTCCTAACTAAAACTATCTACTGGCGACTGCCAGTAGATAATGTATATATATATGGTCATGTGATCAAGGCCCGAGTGAGGGTCGAAACGCGTCATGACGGACAGGCTTGACAAATATGCAATAAAGTAAAACTTGATTGGCACTGATGTCTGGGTCCGCTCTCCGTCTTTTCCTACCCGTGGGAGGCAGAGACTAAAGGCGAATTTACGTGCATATATATATATATATATATATATATTACCTACTGGCGGTCGCCAGTAGGTAGTTATAGTTAGGACCCTGTTTCCATAGGAAATCCGCAACATTCTATTTGGAATAACTTTTGCGCCGGTTGACGAATCCTCGCGAAATTTTCAAAACTAATGGGGCGCTATGCTCCGCTCCTACCCTGTAAGTTTCGGGGGGATTCGTCAAGCGGGGGCTGAGATAAAAGGGGGGTACCAAAACGCGTTTTTCCCATGCATTTTTCCATAGGACCTTTAGACACAGCTACAGCCCGAACGGCTGAACAGAGTAACATGAAACTTGGCAGAGAGGTAGTCCTCAGGTCAAGGAAGTGCCTTTTGTAGGTCTGGTGTAAATCTGTTCAGTAGTTCCTGAGAAAATAGCATTTAAATCAATATATATATCTGAGCCAGCTTACGGTGCGCTTACGGTAAGCTTACCGTACGCGTACGGTGCCGTGCGCGAGCGCGATTCTGATTGGCTGTTAGATCTTAGTAAACATTCGAATCGTTCGAAACCAGGAAGCGGCGTCCGCCATTTTCTCTCTCTTGCACTCTGACGGGGAGAGGATAAACAAAGGCCAAAAACATATAAACGGACTGGTTAGACAGCTTCTAACCACCTAGCTTTGATGTATGTGTCCCCAAAATACCCCCAAGGTAAACATTTTTTATTTTTTTTTTGCGAAAAATCGCCGATTACGCTTACCGTACGCGTACGGTAAAAATAATTAAAAAAAAAAAAAATTATCCACATTCTCCCCACCCCGTGTGCAAACGGTGCCCGCAGGGCACCATGTGTGCATGGCTTATAAAATATTAGAAATCGAAACGATTAACTTTCACAACGAAGCGCTGAATATGTCCTCCATGTGCGCACGGTGCGCGAAGCGCATCGTGCGTACATGGCCCATCCACGGCACTAACTGTGTAAAGTGGGCGCGCGGTGCGCGAAGCGCACCTCGTGCTCACTGTGCGCGCACGGTGCGCGCACGGAACGAACTGCGTTAAGTGGGCGCGCACGCCACGAATGGCGTAAAGTAACTTAGCATTTAAAAAACCGTACAAATTCACTGAAAAAACCATAGGTTTCACACACGTTATAGTTAGGAATTAGCATTTAAAAAACCTTGCAAATTCAGTGAAAAAACCATAGGTTTCACACATGTTATAGTTAGCTGGACATTTTACTGATAAAAAACCAATGAAATTCCCCCGTTACAGTTAGTGCAGGCAACTATAACTCACGCGACCGTAATCCTCTGCTGATGCTAATACTGTATTTAGACACTTATTTGCCCATGTCTTCTTTCATTAAATTTTATCTATACATATATTACAAATATTTTTTTTTCATAAAGACACATATGTCATCAGCAGAGGATTACGGTCGCGTGAGTTATAGTTGCCTGCACTAACTATAACGGGGGAATTTCATTGGTTTTTTATCAGTAAAATGTCCAGCTAACTATAACATGTGTGAAACCTATGGTTTTTTCACTGAATATATATATACATATATATATATATATATATAATATAAAAAAACATAGGATCGAGGTACATTAGACTTACAAATAATTTTCATTCAAAAAAACCTTTGAAATTCACTGGAAAAACCATAGGTTTCAGGCACGTTATAGTTAGAAATTAGAATTTAAAAAAACATAGAAATTAACTGAATAAATTGTAGGTTTCAGGAACGTTATAGTTAGTTGGACATTTCACTTGTACAAAACCATAGAAATTCCGGCATTATAGTTAGTTCAGCTAACTATAACTCACGCCCCCGCATTGTACTGCTGATGATGTCGCATATTACATCATTCATGACATGGTCAGTGACATCACTGATGACATCACTGATGACATCTCACTGACCATGTCATGTAATATATATATATATATATATATATATATATATATATATATACATATCAGTTTACGCTCCAAGATGCATGCAGGCCCCATGTAGAGAAAATGGACTCTGGAATGCGCTGTTCTGCTAATCAAGGTATTGTGCTTTATTCAATTAAATAGTGCAAGCGGTCATATATATATATGTACCATGCCAGTTCCAATTACTCTTACAAATCGGAAATCCACACAAGGTAAGACACCACACCATTTTTAAGGATTTGCGCTTGGGTTTATGCTGCTGAAACGCGTTTCGGCATTACTACCTTGATCACACATCAAGCGTTTGTTTCAAAACCTTTATTTAAAAGCCATCGGATACTTCCAGTCACATGGGTCGCATACACTATTACCACTGAAGAAAGACTTCGCTTTACTTTACATCATAACACATATTAGTATATATGGTAATGCTTTCATTCACTCCTAACCCCCATAAACTGTTTTAATATTACGAATAATTCATTTTGTTTTTTGGCACAACATTGCATTCATTAATAACAATCAAAAGTTCACAGAGCAAGTGATTACTCACTCAATTATACACATTAATTTGATTCAGCTCGAGTGAATATTAAAATCATGGTTGGAATAACATGCAAGTGCAATGCGCATACATTTTCCTTCTGGCATAATACCTGCTAACTATTCAGAATTGAATAGACATACACTTCATCACTATGTATGAGCGAGTGCCTAATTTCTTTAACGATTCATCTTACGCTGAAAGTTAGCCTTGGTATTATTGCTCCATTTGCTACTTAATTCTTTAGTTCATCTGAACCAATGCCTCCACAGTTTCCTCACTGTGGTGCGCTACTCAACCACTGTGTTATAAACATATATATTTATTCACTGAGAAAACCAAAGGTTACGAGGACATTATAGTTAGGCTAAGGATTCACTTCCAGGGGCCCGGCCTCTATTATGGCTGCCCTGGTCCCACCCAGGGCACCCACTCTGTTGGGAACCGCGGGGGCCTCAAGGCCCTGTGGTCCCTGCCAACCCCCTCCCTCCTGCGGGATCCGGCATTGCTTTCACAGAGAGGGAGCTCTTGAACATGCAGCTCCCTCTTTGTGAAACCAATTCTGCTCCGTTTTCAGCAAGCAAGAGCATTTTCAATGTTCTCCCTGGCTGAAAGTGGAGCACAGTTTGCTTTGGCTTGGCAGAGCGGTAAAGCTCCTACCAAGCCATAGCAGACAGCTATGTCCCAAGGGTGGGCATACCGGGACATAGCAGGAGAAGGTCCGGGTAGTTGCAGTTCCCAGGGCCATTTATAGCTCCAGGAGGGGGGCTTTGTGGTCTTGTGGCCCCAGGGAGGCGATGTTCCCTGGGTAATGGGGGGGTCTGTGGGGCCCCCAATTTCTTTTGCATTAACCCCGAGGAGGTGGCGGTCCCTAGGGCTGCTAGGGAGGCTGTGAGGCTCTCCCCCACACTAATTTCATAAATACCCCCAGTGAAGTGGCAGTCCCTGGGGCTGCAGGGGGGCGATGAATACCCCTGCATAACTTATAAGGATTACCCCAGAGAAGTTGTAGTACCCGTCATTTTAATAAACCATAGGAGGGGGCCCCAGGCCCCCCCTCCAAATTTTTGTTCATGCCCCAGGATTTGGCCCACTCGGGAGCTCCCTAAAAAAGATGTGTGGCAGACCGTGCATCTTTTTTTTCAATTTTGCTATGGATCCGGAAATCCATCTGCAAATTCACTGCAAAATTGAATCTTCAAAAATGCTTTTAACCCTCTGTGGCAACCCCCTCGCCATATCTGGGGGTGGGGGGAGGCTGGGAATTCCTGCCCTTCCATTTTTTCTTTAGTCTTTATATTTTTTGTGAGACTCTGAATCAAGCCGAGTGCCAAGATGGCTGCCAACACTTTCTGGTTGAAGCGTTGGCAGCCAATCCAATTTCAGCACATGTACTATGGATCGGCGAGTCCACTGCAAGTATATGTGTCTCCAGATAGCTATATTATTTTACCCTAAATATCTCAAAAACTATTGAACGAATTTACACAAAATCACTAAAAGCACGCTTTCTAGACAAACATCTAGCTTTCTGCCAAATTGTGTAATTCTGTTCATCGGGTCGGGGTATAGTCGTGTTCAAAATTCCTATGAGAAAATGCATGGGAAAAACAGTTTTACGGACCCCCCTTTTTCTCGGCCCCCACTTGATGGATCACCCTCAAACTTTCTACCTACCAGCTGAACTGACTAAAGCAAAAGATCTGAGAATGTTGTGAAGATTTGTAAAGCGGCAATAAAGTTATTGGTAATACAATAAGCACTCTTCTTATGTAAACTATGTCATACCTATAACTACCCACTGGCAGCCTCCAGTAGGTAAGTAGGTAATATTTATATACAGATAGATAGACAGATAGACAGATAGACAGATAGACAGATAGACAGATGTGTGTGTGTGTGTCCCAATTCTAACTCACAGCAAGCCCTACATTTCTAGTTCAGGGACCCTCTCAACTATAACAATATAGCAATCCTATTATTCCAATACTGAATGTCACACTGAAACATTGCCAATGCCCCCTGAAAGAGGCCTATATTGGCAAATGATAATTCAGTGCCAGAGCCTACATATTTACTTAGCAATATACCTCAGTTCTTATCTATAGCATCCCTAAACCAATCCGTACTGAAGCCTACACGCCCCTGCAGTGTACATCACTCCCCACATGTGACAGGTCTGCATCTCAAGTACCAAGAACACAAAGCCCTCAAATGCATTGCATGCCTGCACTGCAGCCTGTTCTTGCATTACTCATTTCCACCCTGATCTCTTTCAACACTCCTTGGTCCTGACTTCCCACACTCTTGGGTGCTCCCTCTCCTACCTGGACGCTACGCTACTGAACGGGGGCAGGCTGCAGAACCCTACACCCACGGGACTGCGAGGACCACGGAGCACTGCGCTCCTTGATTGTGCTCACCTGGCTCCTCTTCCCGCCTTGGATTCAACTTCGCACGCAGCGCCTCGCGGCCCCCGCTGCGCGGGAGCCGCTCGCCGGCCTGAACCTTTAAAACTCGGCTGGTGCTCATTGTGTGTGTGACTCTTGGGTGCTCCCCCTCCTACCTGGACGCTACGCTGCTGAACGGGGGCAGGCTGCAGAACCCTACACCCACGGGACTGCGAGGACCACGGAGCACTGCGCTCCTTGATTGTGCTCACCTGGCTCCTCTTCCCGCCTTGGATTCAACTTCGCACGCAGCGCCTCGCGGCCCCCGCTGCGCGGGAGCCGCTCGCCAGCCTGAACCTTTAAAACTCGGCTGGTGCTCATTGTGTGTGCGACTCTTGGGTGCTCCCCCTCCTACCTGGACGCTACGCTGCTGAACGGGGGCAGGCTGCAGAACCCTACACCCACGGGACTGCGAGGACCACGGAGCACTGCGCTCCTTGATTGTTCTCACCTGGCTCCTCTTCCCGCTCACGCCCCCGACTCCGCCCCAAGCTTAAAATTGAACAAGGCCCAGCGCGCTAGCGGTACGCGAGCGGGACGAAGACCGGGCAAAGAGCGGGCCGTTTGTGGCCGTTCGTGGTCGGCCGTGGACGGGACGGGCCCAAATCCTTGGGGGTGACACTGCCTACTTCTTACGAACAGTTGTGCCAGTGAGAATTACTTATATTTGTGGATTGTTAGACAGTTGCAGCAGTTGTTGTTACTTCTTCATTGCTTACTAAGTATTTCTAGGTTCTCTCCTTTGTTTTCTTATTTGGCCATTCTTTGGTTTGTGTGCTGTTTTTCCCAAAAATGTCATCTCTTAGGTCTGGTAGAAAGTTCATGCAGGATAGTTCTATGGGCCGTGTTACGGGGACCCTTGATAATTTTATCACGAGAGCAACCAGGGTCCTCGAGCAGGAAATTATTTTGACAGAAAAACGACTGTCCTTAGAAATCTCTTCTAAGAGATCATCTCTTGGGAATATTATGGAAGTTACTTCCCCTGACCCCAGGCCGCCTCAAACACTAATCGATCAATCAGGTAACAACGAGCTTGGGTCAGTGGTCCCTCAAACCCTGAGTTCGCTGGATGGTTCATCTGTCATCGCCGGTACTTCGGAACCTTGTGGCCAGCCCTCAAACACTAGTGTTATCCACCCGTTGCCCATCAACAAGCAGCCTGGTACTGAGACTTTAACTCGGGGTGGCAAACCTCTGTTAACTAATAGGAAAAGGAAATGTGGGGGTGTGCATCCTAGGGGTAAACGTGCTAAAGTGTCCAAGATGTCCAATGATGGGTGTTTTACTCCACCCCACACCCCTCTGTTCCCCGGTCATCTTGAACCTTTAGAGCAACTACTCAAATCATTTTTTTTACCCCTCTATGAAAGAGTTAATCGTCTTTCTACCTCACTTGAGAAGTTAGAGAGTATGGTGTTGTCTAATTCGTCCCTAATGGAGAAGATCATGGTATCTCAATCTGTCCCCACGACATCACTAACTCCCGATGTTGCTCTCGATGTCGGGGTCGCTTCTAGGGGTACCACCCCTCAGGTTAGTGCATCTTCCATCTTACCTGTTTCTAACGCACATGTTGCGGACGCTTCCCATAATCCATCTACTCTTGCTACGTCTGTTGATCCCTCCCGTAATGTTCCTCCTAATTTAAGTAACTCTGCAACTGGCCACCCAAACACCGACGACGGCAGTCGTTTTCATAAATTTCCCTGTATAAATCTCCCCCCAGAGTTGAAACCATATACAGTCATCATGGCGGGTGTTCCTAGGCTTTTGCAGGTTAAAACAGAATCCCACAATGAATTGAAGAACAAAGTCATTTATTGGTTAAATCGTCACAGACCACTTCCGGCTAGACTCTGTGCCGAAATTCTTACTGTCCGCAGGGTGTGTTGGTTGGGCAAGGGGGTCAAAGGTGTGGAGGGCGATTGTGTGATTATTAATTTTCGGGATCCTAAGGTAGTGTCCTATATATGCTCCTATTCCAATTTTACGACCAATACTGGTATAATCACTCTGGATTTGTCGCATTTTTACCCTCTTGGTCAGTGTGATTTTTCTGATGATCTGGTTTCTGGCTGGGAAAGGGTTAATAGGGGTTCTTCTCGCCACCCAGGTCCAGACTTCCATCTCCCATTGTTCAACTCTTTCGCCCCCTTGAACAACCTGGATGGGGTTGATTGACCACTCACAAACTGGCACACCCAGGGCAGTGTGTTTAAGGATTCTGTCGACCCTGCTTATCCTGGGTTTGCCAGTTGGGGTGGGCTTAGGAGGGCTTTATTGGGGCCGGGTATTTTGCTCTCGAATTCTGTGTACGATCCCGTTACTGCCCCAGCTAGTATTTTAGCTCTTCACCCTCTTGCTCTGGTTTGTCATGAAAATCTCTCACTTCCCAGTTGTATAACAGGTAACACTCAAAGAACTGAGCGGACACCTTGTGTGGATGTGGCGCCTATTGCCATTCCACAAACCTTGTCAGTTGCTTTCTGTGACTTAGCTCTTCACCCTCTTGCTCTGGTTTGTCATGAAAATCTCTCACTTCCCAGTTGTATAACTGGTAACACTCAAAGAATTGAGCGGACACCTTGTGTGGATGTGGCGCCTATTGCCATTCCACAAACTTTGTCAGTTGCTTCCTGTGACTTAGCGATTGATAGTATGATATCAGATATTAGTGTTTCCCACTTTGTAGCCCCTCGGTCCCCACCATCTTTGTTACCACTCGAATCTTCTAGCTCCCCCCTCCTCACCCTGGTCTCTTGGAACATCGCCGGTCTCCGCAGTAAAATCTCTACGGAAGACTGGTCGGTTTGGGCATCCTCCCACGATATCCTTGCTTTTCAGGAAACATGGGCAGTGGATCCCATCTATCTTCCTGGGTATGTGAACTTTTTTAAGGGAGCTTCCAGTGGTCCTAGGGGTCGTCCTTCGGGGGGACTTTGCATATGGGTTAGGCAAACCCTTGGGTTTACTTTAACCGAATTGGCTATTGATAACCCCGATTTATTGATCGTCTCCCTGCAATATAACAATGACCCCAAAATTTTGATTATTAACATATACAATAGGGGCCTACTGGGTGGGCGTGGTTCAAACACCTTCTCACAATTGGACGGGTTTTTGGATACTGTCGACCCAAGCTTAAATGTGGTGATAGTGGGTGACTTTAATTGTTGTTTTGAGCCAATGCACCCCGCTTGGGAATCACTCACTTTGGAGATGGATACCATCCTGAACATCCCCACTCTCGACCTTCCACCCATTAAGAGGTGGACTGAGTCCGTTGTTCAGTGGATGAGTTTATGTATGGAACGTGGCTTTCGGGCTGCAAATGGTCGCACGCCTTCGGATAAAAATGGCAAGGTGACTTTCTCTGATAGCCGCGGCCGTAGCAGTAGAATTGACTACGCTCTAATTAAGGTGGAGTTCTGGCCCTCTCCAAGCGATATGATGGTTATTGACCGCGTTGACAGTGACCACAACCCCTTAGTCTTGTCACTCCTGCTTTGCCCTGACCATAGAAATCCACAAACTGAGTTAGTGACAGCTGACGCTCTCCTTGCTAACAACCAGCGGAGAGTGCGATGGGAAAAAGTCGCCCTTGATAGTTCAGTAGTTTTCGAGATCAGTCGAAAAGTCTCCTGTGCGTTGGAAGAACTGCAGTCTCTTTGGGACCCGGTGGATGTTGTTGGTGAATTTACTAACATTCATGAAACCCTATTTTCAGGCCTCAAGTCCCACTTTTCAAAATCCTGTAAAGCCAAGGGACACCATATCCCAAAACCTAGTTCCTGGTATACTAAAGCTTGCCGGATGTCCTACAGTCAACTGAAAATTGCCATTAATACCAAAAATCAGGCAATTATCAGATCTGCTAGGAAAAATTATAATAAGGCCAAAATTCAAGCAAAGCAAGACTGGGATAACAATCACTGGAATGAACTGTTGGCGGCAAGCAAACATAGGAACGTAACGTTGTTCTGGCATATTTTGAAGTGGGGCAAACATCCGAGCATGCAGACTCCCTCTAATAACGTAGCCCCAGACTTATGGGTGGCACATTATGAATCCCAGTTTACGGCCACAAATCAGGCTGAAGCCCCCATTTCTTCGTTTAGTAGGGTTTTGTCGATTTCTCCAAATTTTACATTTGAGGAAGTCGAGGTCATGTCTGCTCTCTCCAAGGTGCCTGCTGGCAGGGCTCCAGGAATCGATACTGTCCCTGTGGACCTTTTTAAATCCGATCTTGGCACTTGGGTGCCCTACATTGCTTGCATGGCCAATGCTATAGCTAAGGGGGCTCCCATTCCAGAATCTTGGAAGGGTGCCGAGATTCTACCGATTTTTAAAAAAGGTGACCGCTCCTGCCCGGGGAATTAACGCCCCATTAGTCTTATTGACTCAATCCAAAAAACATTTGCAAGAATGATCCTGGCAAGGATCCAGTCTTGGATCGAGCAGGACGATATTATCTCCCCTCTGCAGGCCGGCTTCAGGTCCCATATTAGTACCATAGACCAGGCATTCAAATTCCAATTGATTGTCTGGAAGACGGTGTATCTCTGTGGTGGAACAATATATGCAGCATTTGTAGATCTTCGGTCAGCATTTGACCTAGTTAATAGGACCAAACTTTGGGAAGTACTAGCAGTACTTGGGATGCCAGATGATCTTTTAAACCTCATTATTAGACTGCATGAAAATAACTTCGCCCAAATTAGATGGGGTAATCAAGGCCAGGTCACTGAAAGATTCAAAGTAAGTAGGGGTGTCAGGCAAGGGTGCGTCCTTGCGCCTACTCTATTTCTGCTTTTTATTAATAGAGTTGTGCAATATTTTTCCTCCATCTCTACGGACGCCCCCACGGTGGGTGGTTCTAAAATACCCCTCCTTATGTTCGCAGATGACACCCTACTCTTATCCCAGACTATGTCCGGGTTACAGACGGCCTTGAATGTGTTTGCCAATTTTTGCTCTGACTTTGACCTTCTAGTCAATGTTTCCAAAACTAAATATATGGTATTCAACAAAGGGAAGAATGTGAAAGGGCATGTGTCCATGAACAACGACACTCTGGAACGAACTAACATCATGACCTATTTGGGGGTAGTATTTGAAAACAAGCTCAGTTGGAGGCCACAAATAGATGTTCTTTCCTTGAAATTTGCTCAACTTTCCAGTTGTTTGGTCAAAGATCAGAGACAGTCACAGACGAAATTGATTGCCCCCCCCATTAAAATTTATAATGCTAGGATAAATTCAGCTATTCTTTATGGTGCCGAACTTTGGGGCTTTGCTGATCTTTCTCCCCTGGTCAAGGCTCAATACAAATTTTTAAGAAAACTAACGGCCCTCCCCTGTTCCACCCCTTTGAAACCGCTTTTGTTGGATCTAGGATGTCATTCTTTTGATGACATAGCAAGGTTTAAACCCTTGGCTTTCTGGAGGAGACTCTGGACGACTCCGGAATTAGGTCCCTATGCCAGGGCTTTCTTAGATGTCCGCTCTATTTTGGGTTCCGATAATATTATATGGTTCAGGCAGGTCAGATTACTATTGGAATCTATGGGATTAGGATTACTCTGGACTGACCCAGGTGCCAACCCTTTTCCATCTAAGAAAGATTTTAAAAATCTTTACTGGTCAATGGTCTTTCAAAAACAATCGTCCCTGGTTCCTGTAGAGTCTCTGTCCGCCAGGTTTTTTGAATATAAAACAGTTTCTTTTCTTGAAGCCTACTGGGACATTATCTCCAGGCCTAGTGATCGAAAACTTTACCATCAATTTAGGGTTGGTACTTTACCAACAAAATCATTTACCAAAAACTGGAAGGGAGGGTCCTCTGAGTTTTGCAGCTGGTGCCCAGATTGTGTTGATTCAGTAGGGCACATATTTTTTGCTTGCCCGGCTTATACTGCCCCCAGGGCCAAATGGCTTAAACCTATCTGCCGTAATCTGGGTACCAGACAGGGGTTTGCAGCCCTTAGTATCTTGAGATTTGATACCATGATCGCCCTATGGGGTGTAACAACATGACACCCAGGTATAAGTATGGGAGGTGGGAGATGTGGCCTGCGTGGTGTAGGGGGGGTGAGTTCCACATCTCCAGGGGAGGGGTTACTTCTAGGGTGGTGGGGGGTTGGGTGTTATCAGGAAAAAGAGCAGTAGCAAGAAGGCTTGGAATGATTTACAGAGTAAAGAAGCATGGCAACTGGTAGCTGTAAGATTTTGTCATTGAATACCAATGGGATACTAAACAGGAAGAAATATGGTGCACTTATAAGATGGGCCGCTTTTCTGGATCCCCATGTTCTGTTTCTACAGGAAACTCATCTTAAGTCCAATTCCCCCAACTTGTTTATCCCTAAAAAATTCTCCAAGGCCTTTTTTGCTTCTTCGGGGGCAGCAATGAGGGGGGTAGCAATTTATTTCTCGAGCAAAATGAATTGGGAGTTTCTTCAAGTACATCGAGACATTTTAGGGAGATGGATCTGGGTAACAACTAAAATTAGGGGTCGGATAATAAACTTTATTAACTACTATGGCCCATTATCCGATAATGTATTACCCCTGACCCAGATCCACGAAAAGCTGATTAGTTCTCCTGGACAGATTGTCCTAGGGGGGGATTTTAATTATATTATGGATATTAGGAAGGATACCACTAATAAAAATAAAAGACAGTCGAAGCCCAATACCAAAAAAACGATGGCGACAATTATGGAACAGTTTGGGTTAGTTGATTCTTGGCGGGAGCTCCATCAAGAAACGGAATCCTTTACCTTTTACTCCAATCGTTTCTCTTCAGCCTCCCGACTAGATTATCTATTAACATCTAGATCTATACAGGTGACAAAGGCGTGGATCCATAGTAATTCTTTCTCCGATCACGCACTGGTTGGGGTCTCGTTGCTTTTGGGGGGGAGAGACAAGGAATGATCTAAGTGGCAGATGGATTGTCTCCTTCTGCAAAATGAAGATTGGATTTTGGGATTTAGGGAGTGGATTGTTCATTATTTTGAGATCAATGATAACACCGCCACCCCCTTTGCTATCTGGGGAGGTTTTAAGGCTGCAGCTCGGGCCCAAGTAATAGCTGTTATGGCCGGTCAGTCCAAAACTCGGAAGTCTCAAATTGAGAACCTTCAAAACAAGGCGGATCAAGAATATGCCTTAATGTTACATCATTCCCCCAATTCCTTCAACAAAGCTAGTCGGGAATTAAGAGATTTTTTTATCTTGGAGGAAATATGCAACTCCAAAATATATCAGCAAAAAATATATGAAGAGAGTCAGTTAATGGGGAAGCTGTTAGCTAATTCCACCAGAAAAAAAATGGAATCCTCTCTAATCACTTCCATCAGGGACCCTGTTACGGAATTAGTGGTATCAGATAAGGAGAGTGTTTCACAGGTCTTCCTCCACCACTACGGACAGCTATATTCAACTGAGTACCCGGTTAATAATGAACACATTTTAAAGTATTTGATGGACATTGATCTTCCTAGACTCTCACAGGACAGAATTAAAAAACTAGATAATGAAATAATGGAAGAAGAAATCATAAATGCAATCAAGTCTATTGCAGGGGGAAAGGCATGTGGTCAGGATGGATTCCCAATCGAATTTTATAAGGTCTTTATCAAAGAATTAGCATCTCCTTTAAAGCGACTTTTCAACGACATTGGAAAGGGTGCAACTATATCTACTGAATTCAAGGAATCTATAATAATATCTTTCGTGAAAAAAGATAAGAACCCTTTAGATGTGAACTCCTTCCGGCCAATCAGTTTACTTAATTCTGATTACAAGATTTTAATGAAAGTATGGGCTCAGCGCTTCCTTCCTGCTGCTCAAGAAATAATACATAAGGATCAGACAGGTTTTATAGCAGGTCGATCTATGGCCACTAATACTCAATTTTTAATTCATGCCTTAGATTTTTTTAACATAAATGAAATCCCTGCTGCAATAATCATGGTTGACGCTGAAAAAGCCTTTGATCTTGTGAATTGGCAAACATTGTTTTTAACGTTAAGGAGTATTGGTTTTTCACAACAGGTTATTAAAATGTTAAAAAATATCTATTATGGTGCAAGCGCTAAGGTGGTTAATAATCAGGAACAATTAGGGGAAATTATAATAAAACGGGGAACTAGGCAGGGTTGCCCGCTTTCCCCGCTACTTTTTACCTTTTTTATTGAACCCTTGGTTTTAAAAATGCGCAATAATGCTGCTATTTCTTCTCCTATACCAGGGATGTCAAAAGTTAAGTTGTTCGCTGACGACATCATTTTGTATTTAACCCCCACTAAAGAAAATCTAGAGCTTGCCTTTAAAGAATTTTCTTTGTTTCAACAAATCGGAGGATATAAAATAAATGAAAAAAAGACCGAGATACTGGCTCTTAATATTGATCCAAATGTTCTACCTGATAATTTGAGAATCCAAGCCATGAAAACTGACCCAATTAGATATTTGGGTATCTACGTCACTAATCAGTATCAGAAATTATTTGAACTAAACTATCTTAGAACTAAACAGAAGATTAAGAGCCTTTTCGAGCAATGGTCAATACTTCCCCTTACAATTATAGGGAGAGTCTCTTTGATTAAAATGTCCATTCTTCCTCTATTAATCTTTTTGTTCTTAAACGTCCCTATTCGCCTTAATCAAATCTATTTCAATGAATTGGATACTCTGTTCAGGGAATTTATATGGGCAAAAAATGTTTCCAGAGTAAAATTAACTACAGTACAGCTGCCCACAAAGCAAGGAGGTCTAGCACTTCCGCAGATACGAACATATTATCAGGCTGCCCTATTGAACTTAGTGGTTGATCTAACATTTTATAAGTGCATCTATGATCATTTTTTTATTGATAAAATGATAGTAGAAGGGGGAACGCAAATGCCCGCCTTTTTAAAAACTGCTAAATTACCCAAGAGGACTCGCTACAAGTCTCTACGAGAAGTTCAGTCTAGGCTTCAAGCAGTCTTTAAAAAAAATAACTCCTCGGGCTTTCAATTTTTGGGTCTGGGAGAATGCAACAGTCTAGGCCTACATTTACAACTAAGATATATTGAGATTTGGAGCGATTGTGGGTTTTCACAACTTAAACACTTCATCGCCCATAACAAAATAATATCCTGGCAAGAGATAATGGATAGGGCAGAAGGTAGTAAAAAGCCCACATTTCTTGAATATATGCGGATAGTTCATTTTATTTCCAATATTGAGGGTATTTTGAATACTCCACATTATACCATGGTAGAACTCTATGACTTCAAACTTTCGGGACTGGGGAAATGGTATTCTGTATTGTGGAAGGATGAACAGACAAAGGGGATAGTCTCCCATATCGAAAAAATAGCAAGGGATACTGGTTGCAGATTTAGCCCTAGGGAATGGGAAAAAATATGCCTTCTAGGACATAGGTCTCTACGAGCCGCTAATTTTAAAAGGATGTCCTTTCTATCAAGATGGCTCGCTTATTGGACCCCATCTATGATTCACAAACGATATCCGGACCATCCTAATAGGTGTTTCCGCTGTCATCAGGAGGAGGAAGGAGGATGGCTACACATCTTTTTTTCCTGCCCGCAACTGGTACAGTTCTGGGGTGAGATTTTCAACGATTTGGGAGCCGTTATAGGCATGAGTGTTTTTCCCCAGGTCGAAACTGCATTATTCGGGTATTCAGGGGACGAGGCCAATTTATCTAGCTCCGACAGGGTTTTTGTAGCCATATCTTGTATGGTGGCGCGTTCCTTGATACTTCAAAATTGGAAATCTAAGGAGATTCCGAATCATCTAAATTGGTTTAATAAAATAAAAAGGATTTGGAAATTCGAAGAGGCATATGCCAAAAGAGTAGGGGGCATAAGGAAATATAAGAAAAACTGGAAAAAATTTGAAGAATTACTCCTACTCAAGGATAAGTCTTAGAGATGGCGCGGACTCTCTAATTGTTAAAGAGTAGTGCAGTCTTGATTATTAAATTATCATTGATCCCCAAATGGATTGGGGCAATGATTTTCTAATTGCATAAGTTTTACACTACTCAAAGCGTACAATTTTTTGGGGTCAATGATGTTAATGTTGCTCTCCTTTTTATGTGACTTTAGCAGCTTTTAAATGGTTGTCATCAGTATTTGCACTTCACCCCGTTGGCTGATATTTTGTATTTTACGACTAAGTTTTGCTGCTAGCACAACTGCACTTTAAACAGTAATAATGTTAATAATACTGTATTCTAACAAGGCAGATTTTGGTTGCTTATGCATCGACACCTTAATTTAGAACCAAATTAGGTCCTTAGAGCTCTAAGATGAGTTGAGTTATATGCGACTCTGTAGTTTTATCTTGCATTTTCACTTTATTCGTCTATAGTTTTATCTGATACTAAGAGTACTGTAGTTGTCAAGGTTAACTCTGACTGCTCTTGCACTGGGCACTTTAATCTATTTCAATGATTAAGATGAACCTTATGCCTCAGCTGAGTTATAAGTTAATTTGTAGTTAGATTTTGCATTTGCACTTTATTTGCCAACTTGTCATTGACAATGGAATGATATGTGACTGCCTACAAAATATGAAAATGCATAGCATTCTCTTTTTTGTTTAGTAAGTAGTCTATCAACAATCAACATCATGGTGGGTCTAATTTTGGCGTTTCAAATGTTGCATTTGCACTTTATTCGTGATGCTAAGAGTACTGTATTTGCCAAGATTAACTGCGGCTGCTATCGCACTGGGCACTTTAATCGGGATTTTAATTCTTGTCTTGAGTGAATTTTGTGTCTGTCTTGTGTCTTAGCTGAGTTATAAGTTAACCTATGGCAATATTTTGTATTTGCACTTTATTTTTCAACTTGTCAACAGACAATGAAATTATATGTGACTATCTATAAATTATGAAATTGCATCGCATTCCACACTTTGCTTAGTAAGTAGCCTATCACAAATCATCATCATTGATTGGTTTAATTGTGGTGTTTCAAATGTTGCTCTCGAAAAATATGTATGTACCTTTTTGCTCTGCTCAATAAAAAAAAAAAAAAAAAAAAGAGATTTGATACCAGCGAATGTGTTGTTGTTGCAGTGGCCAAATTTTTGGGTTGGACATGGATAATTAGGAATAGGAGGCAATAGTTTTTATGTGTAATGCTCTGTCTTTGAATGGCGTGATTTTATGGACTATGTTATTTTTATATCTGTTTTCTGTATTTTTAATTGTATGTAAGTGTCTTTTATGATGAAATTTTATCGATAATAAAGACAAACGAAACGAAACGAAACGACTTCCCACACTCCGCGGTATTCCTGAATTAGGACTAAAAAAGAGCTCTACCACTGAATCTCAATTTGAATCATGTTCATAATATGCACATATGACCACATCTTGAACTGCAATGATGACTGTTTACAGTTTTGTATATATTGTTCACTGTTCCATACAAGCTTTAAAATAGCAGGTTACCAATTTTATATTTCTCGAAAGTGATGTTCATTCTGTTTAAGAATTTCTCAATTATTAGCGAGGCCCAGGTCGAGGTGAATTTTTTGTTACTTGAGTGTAATCATATTTAATTCAAATGTTTTATGTTCACACATATTTCGCATATTCATTTCCTTGGGCTTTTTTGCTTTTTCCTACACCCTGGCAACTGGATTTAGCAGAGTATTAGTTGTAAGAACTATAAAACTGGTGTGTGCTACTTTTGAGATACATTTTTTGATTGTATGAAAGAATATCAATACCATAATTATCTTCTGACAAAAATGCCATCACCAACCTATCTTTTACAAAAGATATTGCTCCATTGGGTGTAGATTATTTAGGTCACAATATTTCTGTCAGACAGTTTAGGCCAATATATTCTGTTACCGTTTTGTCCTGGAACCAGACCCCTGTTTGTATCTTGCATGACATTTGTAAGTGAGGCAGAACCCTTGTACACACATTTCATGCAGATGGTCAGTAACATTATTTTCATGTAACACGCATACTTTTTGTCAAAATTATGGGTATTCTAGTTTGGAAAGATTTTGCTATTTCACCCACCTCTATGATTAGCTCACCGTCTTTTACCCTCAGATGAACAATGTCATAGAGTCAATTACAATGCAACTCTGTAAAACTGTTTTGTGATTACACACTTGCTATCAAACCAACCCAATGATTACATAACATTATTACACAGATCAAGGCATGTTTTAGAGGCCTCTTAAATGATATTCTCAATTACATATATAATCATTTCAAATTTCTGTATCTCATTTTAGTCAAAGAGCACCCTTAGGAAGTTCTAATTTCCATTATGTTATTAAAAACATTTGCTCAATGTTGCCTTAGCAACCCTGTCCCAGGACAGCCCTACCACATTAACTTTATTGGGAAATTTAAACAAGATCCTCTGAGGCAAATGATCACTTCTTCACTAGCCATCATTGTAAAAAACACATGTAGACTTCTACAGTTAGGAATTTTTTAAGGCTAACATATGAATAGCAATAGTTGGATCCAAGCCTGTAGACATCTAATGTGGAGACAACTAGATTCTGGGACAGAGGAGTCTCTGGGCTCACAATGGTTCAGCTGGGAGCAGTGTGAAAGGACTTTTCATGTGTCAACTCACAACAGGAACATCAAAGACATGGGTTGGGGAAATTAATATTTTACCATGAAAACTGTTCATTTTTCCTATAAATGGCATAATTGGATTAAAATGTTGTTTGGCTGTTTTTCTTCATGAATATTATTTGTTAGGTGTGCCCTCATGTCCAAAAGGCGTGTACGATACTAACTCAATATAGTGTACTTACAGTTTCTAAAGTTGCACAATGGGTACTCCAAGCTCATCACCTGCAGTCACGGCATACAGTGAATTTCAGCAAGATATTATCTTTTCCACCCAAGTCTTCCATGAGAGAATATTATGCCAATAGCATAAGTTGCACCAAAACAGAAACTGTGTGAAATAAATTACATCCAGTTTTTGAAAATTTCAGCATGATTACACATGTGTAATACTAGTTTTGCATAGCTCTAGATCAGGGGTCTCCAACGGGTAGCTGGGGAGCTACCAGCAGCTCACCAGCTGCAGAAAGTAGCTCTTTGACATGGAGTCCATCTTAGTTCATGATTCAGAGATCTGGACTAAGAGGTTTTACCTTATACAGGAGGAAGAACCTTGGAGATGCAGACGTTTGAGGAAGAAGTCAGCCAGCCAGCCTAACCAGCGCTGAAGTTACATGCTCAAACACCCACAATGAGACTGACAGCATGAAGTCTGCACTATAACAATCACCAAGCAGCAATGTCACCTGTTGCAGGGGGCCCTGCCACTGTCACTTACATTGTGTGTGTAAGGTCTTAGCTGGGTAGAAAGAGCAGGGTAGCTCAAGTGTGAGACTGCTTGAGTTGTAGTGAAAGTGTTCAAGTAATCTGATGGCCTTGTCTTATGCGGAATCTACTGTAAAAGGTTGTCATTGGGACAGATACACATTTTTCCTAGAGAAGTGAGACTACCACAATGACCCATCAGCAGGCTTCAAAACACAGATAGATGTAAATCACTCCTTGAAAAAGAATGAAAGCAAGGCATGAAATAGACATGGTGCTTTGCAGGGGAGAGGCAGACACTTCCAACCGAGAGCATATTGAAAATAATCACGGCATGGGACATTCAAGCTTCACAATCTATGTGCATTTAACTAGGATGAACCAGCTCACCATGGTAAAGTGTCATACATCAGTCAGTCAACGTAGCTGTAAGGTGCAACTCATAATGCCCAATTGATCACACTGTAGTTGTTCAGTGAAGTCAGAACACGGAGGCCTCAGAGCCCTCAGTCCTACAGTTCAAGCAGTGCAGAGTACAGAGACTTTCAAACTGTACTGCGATGCTGCCTAGACAACTCTGGTGAGACCAACTAAAATAACAAAACAATGCATGATTAACTGCCTGAAGGGCTTCTCTTTGGGCATCTTTCCAGAAGGCAAATGGATTGGTTGAAGTGCACTTCATTTTAGTAGGTTCTATGTGAATATTTCTTTATAACCCCAATGTTCACACAAATTTGCAATGCATGTCCGGCCATAACTGCATGGTATGTTACCTTTACCATGCAACCTTTATCATGTGGTACCTTCACCATGCCCACACAGTCCTTAAAACTAACTCTGGGCGGCAAACTCCGCTCCGCCAGTGGAGTTTGTGGAGTTTTGCCAACTCCACGCTACGTTGGGGACACGGAGTTCAGGCAAAACTCCGACTTTGTGGTGGAGCGGAGTTAGCCCCTTAGCCACTGTGCCACGGCCCTGAATAAAAAAATAGAAAAACACTTACCTGCTCTCTTGCGTCTCTGGGCTGCCCTCCTCCTCGCTGTGGTGTCTCCTCCTCACCGCCATCCTCGCCGCACTGCAAACCCTTCTGTTTTACATCTTGCGTGGGCTGCACATGCACAGTTCACGCAAGACATAAAACGTAGGGGGCCACCACATCAACAGGGATATGTCTGCAGCCATTTGAGGGTTTGGGACTCAGTTCTGACTCTTACATAAGCGTTTTAAACTGGTGTCCCGTGGAACTCGTCTTGCCTATATGGCATAAGGATGGAGTGACAGCTCAGAATATACTACATTTACGGTAAATTAGGGTGAAAATCTTCTCTTATCGTGCATTTATGTATGCATGTGATGAGTTCCCGCTTAACAACTCTGTGGGCTGACTCTAGCATGTTACGATAGGAATAGCTACTTGGCATTCAGTACCATGTGTCTTAATATACTAAAGTATGAATATTCTTGTATATACGCGAATTCGGTTGTTGACATATGGCAAAAATGAACGGAGATTGATCAAACGTACAGTAAAATGCGAGTAAAAAGCCGTTCTAATATGGCGGCTTTCATTGACATAACATATATCTGAAAGTCCATGCGCCAATCATGAGATCTGGTCAGCGAGGTCTGTGACTTGCTGAACGCGCCCGTCTTAACAAGCATTGCAATAGAGTTACAACTCTTTGAGGTCCACCAATTCTGTGCTTCTTTTGAATTGGGCAATAATGGTGTTATGAATAGCCGCGCTTACGGATTATTTGGGACTAATGAGGGCAGTCTGCTAATTTTGCTGCACTTATTTATACTGATCTAGACCTATGTAACTTGTTACTACACGTACATGGTCATACGCGTATGTGTTTGTTTGACATATATAAAGGAGTTTTGTTCTTACCTTTGCTTTTTAGATCCGGAAAATAGCGATGACTTAAAAGCTATTAAAAGATACATCTTCCTACATATAGGACATTCATCAATTTTAATACAGATTTAATAATACCATCGAACATGGCTTAAGGTATGGAACTAGTTCAATGATATTGGAATTTGGTATAAAAAACATTGCGGTTGACGTGATTTGGTCACTTATTTTTAAGCACTTTGAATAAGAGATTTGGGAGTTGTGCCGATCTTTGTGTATGCATATCATCATTGATGCATTGATATACAATTGATTGTCTGAAATATGACTGCTGACACTATGTAATTACTGTAATATATATATTCCTGTAGAAAGAAAAGCGAGGTAAAACCAGCGTATTGAAAATCATTCAAATACTGATAAGAAAATCATCTGCTGAGGTATTGAAATTATATTTGAATTTGCACATAAATGTGAAATGAAAAAACACTTGATGATGGATGAGGCTATCTTGTGGCTAGGGATAAAAGAAATGCAATATAGGACCTCTCCTTTTTTACATAAGCAAGCTGCATGAGAATTTATTTTTATTGAAAAAATAGGAAGAAATTAAGTGTGTGGTGTATCAACATGGTCCTTTTATTAATCTTTTGACAGTACTCTATGAGTTTCCCATACTGTCTAAATTTCCGTACTGACACACTGATTACTTCTGTTAATATTGTTCTGAAGGACTATGTGCCTGGTGAATTGGATTCATGAAACTTTGGAAATGTAAAAATTGGCATTGAATCAATACATCTGCATTTGTCAATCTGTTTGTCTTTTAAAAAAATAGTTAAAAAAAGAGAAAAATAAGCTTTTATTATAAAAAGTTTTTTTAATAATAGTTATTATTTATGTTGTAGCCCTGAAGAAGTCCTTAAACAGGACGAAACGCGTTGGCTACTAGAAGAAAGGATATGAAAATAAAGAACAATCTAAAAACACACAAATTGGATGGACTTGTATTTTGCATATGAGTGCGGATCAAAATTCCTTATATTGCTTTGAGTGAAAGTTTTCTTCCACTTTTGGGAAGCGGAGGGGTCTTGCTTCTCTGATCCTTGCACCATACATTTACTGATATTCCCGAGACAGGGATAAGTGATAAGTGCTGTACCTATATCCTAGACCTCTTTTGTAAATCCTTGACTCTTACATAAAGGTCACAAGAAGATATAAGGGAACAGGGTAGGATACCCTGACCCTCTATGCCTGGTGGTGAGACCCCATCCCTGAGCCTTAATAGTCCTCAGGGACCCTATTCCTCAGGCCGCACTTAGCTTGAGGGGGGAGAGCATTCATCTCCCTCCCAGAGCCTAAAGTGGCCCTAAGGATCCCAACTCCTGGGGCATGTCTTCCTTGTGGGTAAATGCCCTGGTACCCACCCGGTATACCCACCAAACAACAAGTTGTGGGTTGTGGGGGGAGCCCCAGGGCCCCCAAGACAGTTTCCCGCATGCACCCATCCACTGTGCTGCAGTAGCAAGCCCAGCAGGAGCAGATGTTTTCAATCTATGTTTCCCTGCTGTCAACGGTGCAAATAAGGGAACAAAAATCTGCTTCCATCCAGCTGGAGCATTTGTAAAGCTCCTGCCGAGTGAGAGCAGACATGCCTTCCCTGCCCACGTTCCTGCGAGCAGGGAAGTCTAGTCTGCTCCCACGTGGCAAAAGCTTTATAAATGCCAGGTGGGAGCATAGATATGTTTCACAGCCTGCGATGTTATGGGTAAGAAAACCACTGTATCCCATGTGTGAGCTCCCACGGACACCATAATTGAGACAGCCCCAGTGGATGGAGCCCCCGGGCCCTTTGCAGGCTCAGATAGGGAGCGGCACAGCTCACCTCACTTTTTATATAAAATTCAGCACTGGGGGATGATGTCCATGGGGTCTATTAAGGCTTGTGGCACGCTCCACTCCCTTGTATAATTTGATACAGCCCTGGGGAATTGGCTAACTGGGGACTATTAAGGATTAGGGTGGGGGAGAGTGTAATTAATCTGCTTATTTTACATTACAGCCCCAGTGGATGGGGTCACTGGGGCCACCAAGAGGATCTGGTCTGAGGCCATGCACCCACCAATCCCCAAAAGCAATGTTTTGTGCCAGCTCCAGGCCCTGGTCCACCCTGGGAGGTTTTAATAGTAGCATGGGAACTCAAGTTATTATTATTTCTTTTTTAATTTTTTAGCAGATTTACAGATTTTACATGAATTTGCAGCATTTATAGTATAGTATTTTCATGAATGCAGAGTTTCAAACATAAAAAGAACTATCTTTTTATGTGTGTGGACTGCTCACTCATAAAGATACTACTCGTAAATCCCTCTGTGAGTAGCAAACAAAGGTAAACTTACACCAAAGTGTAAGTTTACCTTTTAGAATCAGGCCACAGAGAGGAGGAGCTTGTTCTCTTACTGCATTCTAAAAGTGTGTCAATATGTGCGCAACATAGAGGCTAGACTAGATAACTTGCCAAATGGGTGAGAATTTAAATTGACGATTCATTTGACACCATATTACATACTGTGGCTGCGTGCTCTTTTACATCCTTTTTAACAGTGCTCAGAAGTGTTGGCAGGTACCAAAATCACTTTGTAATTTGACTATAAAAAAGTGAGATCATTATTTATGCTGCTGCACAAATGTCTCACATAAAATTAAATGAAGCAAACCATTAGGGAGCTAAAAATCATCTCATACTATTTTGATCCATATTGCTGGGAAACCGCACAAGACTGCACTAAAAAAAGTATCCAATCAAAATACCACATCATTATAATAAGTAATATGGTACCAAATATCACCTTCATATTGGCACTATCTGAGCACATTTTCTATTATAGCTTTTGCTTCCAAATGAAACTGTCATTTATTTAAAATCATGAATCTCTGCATAAAATAAAATTATAAGATTTTTCTAACATCCATCTCCATGGCAAGTGGCATCATCATATATCCGGGCATTCACCTCAACAATATGTGACATCAACACATTTCCCATCATCTTTCTCAACAGTAAGGGACATTACTGGTTTCATGAGAAACTATTTTGAAAAGATGGCATAGCAGCAAACCAATTTTCCTATCATCCATATGTACAGGAGGGTTTGCTTACAATTTCAACCTGAAACATCTTGCCTTCTCGCCTACTTCAATCACATCCTCAGAGCATACCACCATCTTGGTGTCCTTAACTAAGGGCCAATCTAGACAATAGCAGGTCCTTTAATGACCTATTAGGGACATGAAGAGCCTTGGCCTAGAACCCCTCCTACCTTGCAGCACAAGCCACTTTCACAAGTGGCTCTGTAGGGAGGCTTTTTCGATTGTGCGCACCAATTACAGCATCAAAAATTCACCAATAATTTGGTGACATACAACTATAACTGAAAGTCTACTCCTCTCCAGACATCCACCATCTAAAGCACTGCCCGTATCTCAACTAGACTTTGAGGTCTAGGGCCAACACCACCAAAATAGAATGTGTACTATTCACCAAGAACAACTTGCAATAATTATTACAACCTGGACCAATAACAAAATCTTGACAGCTTCTAACTCCAACATTTACCTAACACCAAGCCACTCACATTCACCCTTGACATGAACCTCAATCTCAAGGGTCATATCATCAGTAAACCTAAGACGGCCTTGCTGCAGTTCTCTCTGCTACAGAAAGTGAAAATATTCCTGCCAGAAAGTAACTGTAGAATAGAAGTTCAAGCCCTCATTCTCTCACACCTGGATGATGGCATTTTCCTGCTCTAAGTCCTCCAAGGCCTCCCAGACTCTGCAATAGTCCCCTAAGTCCATCCCACATGAACTGAGCAATACAATAAATATGACCACATAAGCTACACCCGGATGGAATTCCATTTGCCCATCTTGCCAGCCTTACCATTCTTCAAAAACAGTTGCTTCACCTAACTAGCTGTTGTGTCTGACACCCCAGCTATCAGGCTGATAATGTCAACTGCTTAGTGGGTCTCAGTACACCCACAGTCGTGAATCCAGCAGAACAAATCAGTATGATTTATTATATTGAAAGTGCTTTTTCATTACCTGGCATGTGTGGTTATTTGGACGGGTAAGTGGGTGACAGTGAAAATGAGGCACATATTTACAAGCCGCTATCGCCACAGGAACATCACTTTTTCCGACATTCCTGTGGCAATAGGGGCTTTGCCTTATTCACAGGGCAGTGTTAAGCCACTTAACGTGACTTAACGCTGTCTTGTGAATAAAGCCCCTTTCACGCTACACTTAGCACTTAGCATGAAAGGGGTTGGCAATGGGTGTTGCAGTGGGCGTTCCACCACAACACCCATTGATTTTGAGGCCGCTCCATATTTACAAGGGTAGCGGAAATATGGGGCAGTGCCAAAATTAAGAGCAGGAAAAACCTGGTCTTAACATTGTGAAATGACGGGAAATGCTTTATTTCTCCTCGTTTTTGCGGTTTCTATGTGTGCTGCATTGTGCAGCACACATAGAAACAGCAAAACGCCATTGAATGTTTATGTGCAGGAAGGTGTCCCTTAACAATCATTAAAAAAAATTACGAGTTGCAACTTCTAAGTGTGCTGCATTCTGCAGCACACATAGAAGAAACACAAAGCCATTACTGATTGGGACACCTTCCTGCACATAAACAATTTTTCCCTGCAAAGCAGGCATACTTGCACAATGGTGCAAATGTGCCTGCATAGGCGCTAGGCAGCTATATTCGGCACCAGCGCCAAGGTAAAGGCAGGGGTGCACCATATGCCTGTGAATACGTTGCATCCCTGCATTTGGAATCTGTCGGAGCGCAGCGTTAGGTTTCTTGGATTAACGTATGCTCTGAATGTTTCCTAGTAAATAAGCCCCTGAGTTTATTGGCAGATGAATCGATAGATGAGAGTGTTTGTGAATGGATGAAGGGGTGAGTGATTGAGTGCATGGAAGGCTAAATGAGAGAGGGGCTGCATGGTTAGATAAATGAGTTATGCTGTGCACTGATCAATGAGAGCTTGATTAAATTAATGAGTGACTGCATGGATAGATGAGAGCATGAATGCCTGATATGATCAGTGCAGAAATTAACTAGTCAGTATTGTATGAGGTTGTATTAAAGAGTGAAGAGTGAGTGAGTGAATGATGGCCTGAATGTAAAAGTGAGAGTCAGGTTTGAGCTTTGAAGTGTGGCTAACATGCTACAGATACGGCCTGATTATGCCTCCACTAACTGACAAGCTTCTGCATCCCAAAGGCGTTAAAAGACAGAAAATTCCCAGGCCTCCGTCACAGAAGGCATAGTACTTCCCTAGCGGCATCCAGTATTGATCTTCTCTGAATGCTCTAGACTCTCTGGAAGGGAAACAGCCTTTTCAATAAAGCCTTTACCACGCAATGTCTTCCCCACACAGCATTTACCAAACTCGTAAGGAGGGCACAGGTAAGTATTTGTGCCTTTATCATGCATGTTTTACCACGCAGGCAAGCATTTCTTTTAAGTAACAATCATCTATGCCACTGCCTAATAATCCACTGCTACCTCCACTGATGGATGCGAGAGCGCAGGAACGCGCGCAGGCTCACAACCTTCATCTTGTTGGAGAGCTACACCCAGACAATAGTTTTCTAACGATACAACAAATGTGAGGTCCTACCCCACCCACTGCACTTGACATGCTACTTTACTATCAGATTCGAGCTGCTTGTAAGAACAAATTTAAGACATTCCCCGAATCACCCCTCACACTGCCGGCACTTGAAAACATATTGTCCTCGGAATCGGCCAGTAAACTCACCTCCCGGATCTACAACATAATACAATGTGACTCTCCGGTGGTAGTCCCATCGTCCCACGGGTCCTGGGAAGAGGACCTTGGGGAGAGCATCACAGATGAGCAGTGGAGCTTTGGCTGCAGGCATCTAGAGCGATTGTCCCCTAATTACTGCCTCAGGCTCATCCATTTCAAGTATCTCCACTGGTTATACCGCACCCCCACACAATTGCATAGCATAGGTTTGCGCTCGGATTCCAACTGCTGGCACAGCGGATCCTCCCGAGCCACCTTTCTTCATTTAGACTGGCAATGTAGGCCCATAGCAAAATATTGGCCGTCAGTATTGCAACATATAAAGGCTATAACTGGGCAGGAGCTCCCTTGCACTCCGATGATGGCACTGCTAGGTGCCATTTTATGTGTGCTCCCAACGTCAAGGAAGCCACGGGCAATGTTGTTATTATTAACAAAAAGAAAGGTGGCCTTGCATTGGGGAGCTGTCTCCCCCCCATCTGTAAAGGAATGAGTTTGGGATGTGTCATACTGTAGGGAGCAGCTGGGGTGTGACTGGGAGCTCATGCCTACTAGGTCCCGCCCGCGGGACATATGGGACCCAGTGACGGAATGGCTGCGCTCTGATGCTGCTGTAGATTTGTGGTGTAGTTGTATTGTTAAATTGACACGTCATCACTGAGAAGCTGATTGTGGGATATATCGCTGCAACCTTTGTATAGACAACATAGTGATTTTGGGACTTATGTGTACGGAGTTCCTGTATTTAGGATATTTTCCTCATGATGTTATACACGCCTGTCTCGGCACAGTATCTCGATGTTTGTTCAGATGGGTGGTTCGCCTTCCTGTAGTGCACTGCACTTTGTGTTGTTGTTTGTAATCATATTAAAATCAATTTTAAAAAGTTTTTTTTTTAAAGTAACGATCATTTTGTTCTTTTAAAAAAAAAAGTAGGCGCAGGTAGTTGTAAGGGGACCTAAGGGTAATTTTAGGGTTTAGGGGTGGGCAGTGGTAAAGGGAGATATGGGTAATATTAGGTTTTATGTATGGGCAGTGGTAAAGCAGTGAGTGCCTCCCAGCCTCTCCCATTAATTAAAAAAAGCCCTCGCACTGGGGTCCCTGGTGCCATGCATGGAATGAGGAGAGGTACTGCACCAATGGGTTGGACCAAGGGGCTACCTGCAGGTACAATATATATATATATATGCGCAGCAGGAACCTCTCTCCGAGAAAAAGGAAGAGGCCACACGGGAATCCGATTAGGAGACTTTATTGAAACAACAGGTAAGCATGATGCATTTCGGACGGTGGGGCCTTCCTCATATGCTGCTGTTGAGAAAGAACACAGTCTCACCCTCGCTTAAATTGATCTTGCAGTCCTCTCATTGGTGAGAACAAACACCATCCCCCAATCATGTGATCACACACCATAAGCAGCGCTGTAGGCACTACAAATGCCAAGATGCTTCACTGTTGGGATGGTGTTGTGTGGGGTAAAGAGATGAAACCATGTGGGCAGGCGTCTTGCAAAGCGAAGCGCTGTGTACCAAGCTACACTCCTTAAGGCTCCTTGCATCCCCGCATACGCTCCAACCCCGAAGGAGCAAGTTTGCTGGGCCGTGAGATGACTATAAATTAGTCAAAACTCTAAGTGCAGTCACAAGCCACTGCTGGTGGCGGCCCATGCAAAATTCACACTCCGAGGGGGGCTGGTGCCGGTCCAATACCTCGGACGACAAGAAACTGAAGAAGCAGGAACCAGAATTGCAGCCAGCCAACTTGAAAGAGCGGGGCCTCTTGACGCGCCTCTGGCAGACGCGGAAAATCCAGCAGTAACCTCCCCCAATCATGTGATCACACACCATAAGCAGCGCTGTAGGCGCTACAAGTCTCACTGTTGGGACGGTGTTGTGTGGGGTAAAGAGTGAATCCGTGTGGGCAGGCGTCTTGCAAGGCGAGGCGCTGTATACCAAGCTACACTCCTTAAGGCTCCTTGCGTCCCCGCATATGCTCTAACCCCAAAGGAGCAAGTTTGCCGGGCCGTGAGATGACTATAAATCAGTCAAAACTCCATGTGCAGTCACAAGCCACCGCTGGCGGCGGCCCATGCAAAACACACACTCCGAGGGTTTAGGGGTGGGCAGTGGTAAAGGGAGATATGGGTAATGTTAGGTTTTAGGTATGGGCAGTGGTAAAGCAGTGAGTGCCTCCCAGCCGCTCCCATTAATAAAAAAAAAGCCCTCACACTGGGGTCCCTGGTGCCCTGCGTGGCATGAGGAGAGGTACTGCACCAATGGGTTGGACCAAGGGACTGGCTGCAGGCCAGGAACAGGGGAGTCAACCATACCATGGCATGGGGGTTGGCTGCCTGCAGGTGCAATATATATATATATATATATATATATATATATATATATATATATATATATTACCTACTGGCGGTCGCCAGTAGGTAGTTATAGTTAGGACCCCTTTTCCATAGGAAATCCGCAACATTCTATTTTGAATAACTTTGGCGCCGGTTGACGAATCCTCGCGAATTTCTTAAAATAGGTGGGGCGCTACGCTCCGCTCCTACCCTGAAAGTCTCGGGGGGATTCGTCAAGCGGGGGCTGAGATAAAAGGGGGGTCCCAAAACGCGTTTTTCCCATGCATTTTTCCATAGGACCTTTAGACAGGGCTACAGCCCGAACGGCTGAACAGAATTACTAGAAATTTGGCAGAGAGGTAGTCCCTAGGTCAAGGAAGTGCCTTTTGTAGGTTTGGTGTAAATCTGTTCAGTAGATTCTGAGAAAATAGCCTTTAAATCAATATATATATCTGAGCCAGCTTACGGTACGCTTACCGTAAGCTTACCGTACGCGTACGGTGGCGTGCGCGAGCGCGATTCTGATTGGCTGTTACATCTAAGTAAACATTCGAATCGGTCGAAACCAGGAAGCGGCGGCCGCCATTTTCTCTCTCGCACTCTGAGGGGGGGCTGTAAACAAAGGCAAAAAACATATAAAGGGGCTGTTTAGACAGCGCCCATGCACATAGCCATGTTAGTTGAGTCCTCAAAGATCCCCTAAGGGCAAAAACGGTAAATTTTTATTTTTTGAAAATTTCGCCGATTACGCTTACCGTACGCGTACGGTGCACTTACGCTAAAAATTTTAATAAAAAAAAAATCACTCTCTGTGCATGGCGTATTATTGTCATCACTTACAAATTAAATTTAACAGATTACCTATCACAAGGAAGCGCATAATATGTCCTCCATGTGCGCACGGTGCGCTACGCGCACCGCGTGCCCACCTTGCGTGTACGGCACTAACTGCGTAAAGTGGGCGCGCGGTGCGCGAAGCGCACCGCGTGCTCACTGTGCGCGCACGGTGCGCGAAGCGCACCGTGCGCGCACGGAACGAACTGCGTTAAGTGGGCGTGCACGCCACGAATGGCGTAAAGTAACTTAGCATTTAAAAAACCTTACAAATTCACTGAAAAAACCATAGGTTTCACACACGTTATAGTTAGGAATTAGCATTTAAAAAACCTTGCAAATTCACTGAAAAAACCATAGGTTTCACACATGTTATAGTTAGCGGAAATTTTACTGATAAAAAACCAATGAAATTCCCCCGTTATAGTTAGTGCAGGCAACTATAACTCACGCGACCGCAATCTTCTGCTGATGACATATGTGTCTTTATGAAAAAAAAATATTTGTAATATATGTATAGCTAAAAATGTATGGAAGAAGACATGGGCAAATAAGTGTCTAAATACAGTATTAGCATCAGCAGAGGATTGCGGTCGCGTGAGTTATAGTTGCCTGCACTAACTATAACGGGGGAATTTCATTGGTTTTTTATCAGTAAAATTTCCGCTAACTATAACATGTGTGAAACCTATGGTTTTTTCAGTGATATATATATGTATATATACATTTATTTACTGAAGAACAAAGGTAACAGGGACGGTATAGTTAGGCTCAGATATCACATGCACAAAACCATAGAAGTTCAGCAGTTTTACTAACCTGAACTAACTATAACTTATGCCACCGCAATACACTGCGTATTACCTCATATTTACATGACATGGTCAGTGACATCACTGATGACATCTCAAAGAAAAAGAGGTAGGTTCAGAATACCTTGACACTCTAGGCCTGGTGCTAGGGTCCCCCAAGGACCTAGCCTGGGCCAAAAAGCATTTTCATTTTGAATTAAACCCCAATTCTATAGTGGATCCGTGAATTTGTGGCAAGATTGGAAAAAAAACCAAGTGTGGTGTCCCACGCTTGTTTGTTTTTCTGCCCCCGCGTAGGCCAGGTCCAGGGGTCATATGTCAATACATATCATGCGGAGGGGTCTATATGAACCCTGGGGACTGCCACCTAACCGGGGACAGGACAATATAAAAATATAAGAGGGGGTCCGGGCGGTCCCCCTTTGTAAGCCTTATAATACCTCGGAGACCTCCACCTCCCTGGGGCCTGGCAAAATGAAGATAAAGGAGGAGGGGGCCAGGTCTTTTACAGCCCAGCAGGCTGCCACCTCACTGGGGACAGGCCGATTAAACATAAAGGGGTAGGGGGCCGTGCCACTCCGTCCAGGCCATTTATGGCCCTGGGGACCACCACCTTCCTGGGGCTTGCCTCTGTTTTGAATGAGGTGGGGGCAATACCTTGAAAACCTCATGGCCCCCTCCTGGAGCCATCATTAGCCCTGGGGACCACCACCCCCAGGGCTGGATCCCTATGTCCTGAGGTGCCCACCCTTGGGACATAGTAGTTTGCTGTTGCTTGGGGGGAGCTTTGACAGCTCTGTTGTGGCCCTGATGCTCATTTCACAGGAATTAAACATCAACAACAATTCAAAATTCTAAAATGATCTAAAATCTTTGGTAAAGGTAAATGCATTGTTGATCTATTGGAGGTAATCTTTAGTGACTGGATTGAGTGGGGTCTTTCTGGACCTCTCCTGGTGAGAGCAGAGTTCATGGTTCTCCCTTTGCATTACTACGAGTATGCAAATGTGCAATTCACTTAGAAGCTCTTGCAGTTTGGCTCTGCCCATCCACCTTAGTAGTATGCAAAGGTATTCCCGTCTATTGCCTGGATGATGGACAGCTCAACAAGAGGCCCCCAGTGCATTTCCCACCAATTTTTGGAGATGCATTCTTGATACCGAGATATACGAGGACATCTGCACCAAACACATAAGCACTTACTTCATATAGTTAAGAGGAAGGACCCTTGTCTGGTGGAGATTTACCTCTTTTTAATCTTGTTGTCTTTACTATGGGTATATTCATGTTATCAAAGTATTCTTTACAAAGACGCAAGAGGACGAATCACATTGACGAAACGCACACAAGGTCATTGGAGACATTTCCTGGTGGTCTATTAAGCAGCTGTAGTGTAAAATACATACTGGACATTTTTTCCTTTAATATCTCAAAAACTACCAAATGGATTTACAACAAATCACAAAAAGTACACTTTCTGGACTAAGATCTAGCTTTCTGCCAAATTTGGAGCAATAAAATCAGGAGTTCGGGCTGTAGTCATGTTTAAAATCCTTTATGGGAAATTGCATGGGGAAAACGTGTTTTGGATGCCCCTTTTTTCTCAGTCCCTGCATCACAAATCACCCTAAACTTTCCAGACAGCAACTGATGTCATTAGTGATGTCATCAGTGATGTCATTGACCAAGTCATCAGTGATGTAATAAGTGAGATCATAAGCAGTGCCTTAGTTTAGGGTTCTTCAGCCTTGTGTTGCTTCTTGCTGCTTTTATACGATTGCCATGGTATGTTTTTAGATGGTAAGGCATGGACATAGTCCTGAAACATTATTTTTTATTTCTACCTCTTGACAAAGTCGTGTCAAATATTATGCATTGCACACATTTGGTGCCTGTTTTTGATTCTTCCAATGGAATCCTGAAGAAATTTCAGACAATGCTTGATTTCTTCTGGGGAGGCCCCCCCCCAACATCTCCAGAGTGATCAGAATCAACATCTTAGACTTTCTCGTCCACCTGCTGTTACACCTGATCTCCCTCTTCTCTCTGAGTTGCCAAAGTTTGCAAAAAAACACTCCAACAAATGCAAGTGAGCTGCTCACAATTAACTCCTCTTAAAGACTATTGAAGATTGATAAATGGGGGTGTTCTTCCTATTGTTATATTTTAAAAGTGTGTCATCCAATCATATTCATTTATTTATCAGTCACATGAGCTTCGTAATGATTGGCGTCTTTGTGAAGACTGGAAATTGAACGGAATTATATTTTATTTGAAAATAGGGAATCAAACATAAGTGTTAATTGTCTGATATTACACCCCAAATGTGGATCATACAAAGTAATATGTATAAATATGTGTTTTACACTTCACAAAAAACATACGTTCATCATGGTTAGCGGTGTCATCGCGACTTCCGGCATCATTGCGATCAGGCAAAAAACCAAGTAAAAGGCTTAGAATTGAAAAATTGTTACAAAAGTTAGGTTTAAAGAGTATATCAATGTACAACTTGTGCCAAGTATTAATAAAAAATATGTGTAAATATGTGTTCCTGATGTTTAAAAAAACATACGCACTTCGCAACTACCTATGACGCCGCAGTCTACAGTCACTGCGAATATATATAAAACACCACATTGAAGAGGTTTTTTCACAAAACATAAGACAAACTCAAATATAAACTCAACATTACTAAACGAATAGTATCTGCTAATAAGTAAAATCTGTCTATATATATGTTTAAGACTTTCTCAAAACCATGCGCCTTTCACAAAGTCACCGCAGGTATCTTGACATTGTTGTGAATATAAAAAATGTAAAGAAAAAAATCTACGTTTATTGATCCACTGAAGAAAATACAAGGTTATAAAATACATGTTATAGAGTTATACACTATAGATAGAAAATAACATGTTAAATCCTTACAAAGTAAAAAAGAAGTCATAGGTTGCATGGACAGTACAGTTAGGAAATAGAACTCGAAAAACCATAGAAAGTCACTGAAAAAACTAAAGGTTAGAGGGATATTAAAGTTAAGAAATAGAATTTATAAAACCATAAAAATTGACAGAAAAAATAAAAGTTACTGGGACAATTTTAGTTAGAAATGAGCATTTACAAAACCCTAGAAATTCACTGAAAAAAACAAAGCTTACAGGGACAACCAATGAGTGGATATATCTGTGGCTGTATTAGTGAGTGAGGTGGTGTGTGAGTAGCTGTATGCATTTATAAGTGGATCTGTGTGTAGACCTATGATTCAGTGAGAGTGTGTGTAAGTACTGGTATGAGTGTGTCAATTGTTTTGAGAATGGTAGTGAGGAAGTTGGAGTGGGTGTATGAAAGGTTATATTGGGGTATGACTGGGTGCATCAGAGATTCTGTGGATGATGTCATCAGTGATGTCACTGACCATGTCATGAGTGATGTAATATGTGAGGTCAGAAGCAGTGCATTGTGGGAGTATAGGTTATCATTATCTCATGTAATTATAACTGCTGAATTTCACTGCTTTTGCATGAGTGAAACCTGAGCCTTACTATAATATCCCTGTAACCTTTGTTTTTTAGTAAATTTCTAAGGTTTCATTAAAATTTTATTTCCTAACTATAAAGTCCCTGTAACTTTTGTTTTTCAAATGAAGTTCTAAGGTTTTTCAAATTTGATTTCCTAACTATAACGTCCCTGTAACCTTTGGTTTTTTAAAGTGAATTTCTTTGATTTTTTTAACTAGTAGTCACGTTTGCAGGGTGGTGCAGGAAGGTGGGTCTCCTACCAACTCTCAGGAATCCAGCTGTGTTGGACTTACTGAAGGTAACAGGAGGGCTTCTTGGCCCCCAAAGTCCCTCAGCATCCAAGAGGACTTCATATTCCAAGCGGTTTTGCAACAGAAGGTGCTTTTGAAGAGTGGATAAGAAAGGGGGTGTGGCCTCGAAAGACATCTCAGAAATCCCGCTCTGTGGGACTTACTGGAGGTAACAGGAGTGGTTGTTGGCCCCCAAGGACCCTCAACAGCCAAGGGGACTTCATCCGCCAACCAGTAGTGTATCAGGAGATGTGTTTGCAGAATTGTGGAGAAAGGGAATGTGGCTTCTGATGACATCTCTGCACTATCACTGTGTGGAAATTACTGGAGGTAACAGGAGCTGTCTCCCAAGGACCCTCAGGAGTCAAGGGGACTTCCTTCCCCAACAAGTTGTGCATCAGGAAGCGCGTTTGCAGAGTGTTGGTGACATATATATATATATATATTTATATATATATTTATATATATCACTCGAACCTTATTTCGCGGTTGATCTCTGCCTCTTAAGTGGTGGCGGGCTGCCGGCAGGGTCGAGACCCCTTCAAATCCAGAAAAAACGATCAATCCTTCCTTGGTTAAAGATTGCGCCGAGCCCCAATTCATTTCATTAGCGTGCTTTATTTAAAGCAATGACAAACACTGTCCCGACGCGTTTCAGAACCTTAGTTCCTTGGTCACGGGTAAACAGACGTTAACGTGAGTCATGTGATATAGTGCAAAAAATGATAACAATACAAACAAAGGACTACGGTGTCGCCATGATTGAGAGACTGCTTGCACCACCATATTGGAATGGTTCATTAATACCAGATAGTATGTAATGATTTCAATTTCAAAACACTGAATCACGACTTAAATTCATTACGAAAATAACCGTAATGAAAAAGTAATTTCATACATGATACAATCAGGTTTGATCAGAAATTAAATGTCAGTTGTCACCAATTAAGCATCGCGTTAATCTCAAAACATTCTTATTTCATGTTTAACAATATTGCCCAAGTGGGTAAGTATTCACAATTATTAATCGCAATGTTGACTACATTGTTACATTGATGCCCTAGTGGGCCAATATCGAACGTGTTTCTAATTTATTAAATGATACCAATTCATGAGGTTTAATACTGCAATTCTTTACAACAAGGCATATACTCCGTCTCCTACAAAGATAAAACCAGATACACTAATCAATATAATGGTTACTATCCACCTATTAAAAACAACACAAACATCATATACGAAAGGCAAAATTTCGAGATTCATTATATAAAAAACATTAAATGGTCAGGTATTTATATATATATATATATATTTATTCACTGAAAAAACAAAGGTTACAGGGATGTTATAGTTACGCGTAGATTTCACTCGTACAAAACCTGAGCTAACTATAATGTACCCCCCTCAGCAGACGCAACAACACTGGGGCAGAGAGTCCCTTCTGAGGTCCAACCTCAACTTCAAGATTTGGCTCCAGAGTTTTACCGGATGGCATCATACTGCATGGATTGTGGTTGTGTAGTGAGTGCTGAAGATCAGTCCAAAACAGACTTTAACAATGCTGCAAAGAATAAAAAAAAATGTATTTGTTATTTTTGGCCCTCCATAGTTTTTCTACATCAGCAGGCGTTTTATTATCTCATTTATTGTAACAGTACTTACATACAGTTTTGCTGTATGGGCAAGTCAAAGCATTCCTCTACAAATAAATACATAGCTAAATTTTGCCAGTTATCATTATTTTCTTTTTCACTTTTTAAATACAAGTCAACAGTCTGTGTTTGAATCTTGTAGTGAGTGCATCGACAACATATACAAACATACTCTGGTTTTTCTGAGCACACTGTGTTACATTTTGTAATCTCTTCTTCAAAACTTTCAACTATAATATCTGTGTCCTGTTCTGCAACTCCTCCTCTTAACATCTCTTCATTTCTCAATCCTACTCAGGACCAAAGAAACAAAACTGCACATCATCACAAACCTTTTCAACGTCTGCCACAGTACCATGCAAAAGTGCTCTATTAATTTCTCCTAAACATAAAACAATAGTTTTAACAAAATGCAGCCTCCTAACTAAAGTTTACATTGTTGAGCAATGTACAGCTAACATCCTGAAATGATGAAAGGTGCTTTGGCACACTTTCTTTGATGAACAAGATAGTGAGTATCCTTGCAAATTTGGTATGATCCAATCCTTGTAAAGTACTTAAACTTTGTGTTTTAAACTTTGCATTGGAAAGAACGTAGAAATCAATGGATTGCTGTTGAATACTACAAACAGTACTACAATTTTATAAGTATACAGGCACCTGCTCCGTCCTCTTCAATCAATAGCATGAACTAGTCTATTATCCTGCAGATAGCTTTCTTCCTTAAAGAAAAAGGCTCTGTACTAGACGTATGTATCCATTCTCCACTAGAACCTGTAAAAAGGTTACTTCTATTCACTAATATTTTTTCAGATTTGTGTCTCCCCATGCACAACACCATTTTGTCAAAAGTCTCTATTTATATTCAAATTGAAAAGCTTCCTCTTCAAAGCAAAAGCCTTATCAACTACTCTCTCAACGTGTTCTTTTTGTTTCAGTGCCTCTATCCTTCTTCTATACTTTTTCATAGTTCACAGTAGATTTATAACCACTCTACTACAAAACATCCTGGTTCTGATTTCCTTAAATTGCTTTTGTTTCCTGGTTAAGGTGTGTCCATCTCTCTTACATTCTTTCCTATTCTTGTTATATAGATTTTGGCCACTGTTCTTTCTCATAGTTTGAATTTTATTTTTTATTATTTTGTCATCTTTGGAAATGTCCACATGGATTTTTAAGAAATTACTTTGTCCTCTTACCAGAAGCTTTTTTTTCTTCCACCACTTTTTCTTCATTTTGCCACTTTTGTGTCTCAGTTCTACATAGACTGTAGTTGCTTCTGTTACTTTTTCCTCCAAGCTTTTGTAGGCATTCTGTTTACAGTTATACAGATAGTGTTCTGTAAAAAAAAAAGAATATTTGAATTTTTTTTCTAGCTAATGTACCAACTACTTTACTACTGGCTTACACATAATACAAGAACAGTGTTTATGTTATGTTGCAGTTCTGAATCTACAGATGAACCTAGCTGCATAACTACAAGCACTTCCTTCAATGTACCAAACCCAAACCAAAACACAAACCTTAATTTATCAGTTACGTTTCGATATTATAGCACCCTCTCCTACAACACAGCTGTACCATATCTCAGGCCTCACATTGAAACAGTAAAATACCACTTCATCCCTTTTGGAGTACTTTTTAAAGTAAACATCAACTTAAGTTCATAAAGGGGCCGATTCCAATCCTGGAAAAAGGCTGTACGAATCGTTGTACGGAGCGTTTTCTCCGTACGACTCGTACCCGGTAAACTTTCCGTACAACCTAGGAAGTACGATTCGTACAGAAAGCCTATTTCCATACGAATCGTACAAAAGACCGTACGGGTAAAAAAAACAACGAATCTGACCCGGAACAGCCTGTATGCGACGTCCGGACGTATTTAGGCAGCGGTTTCCAGCCCAGCAAGTACGATTCGTCCCTATGGCATTCCGTACGGCTCTTTTCTTACGGGTGTCAAAAACAGGAGCTGTCTCCCAAGGACCCTCAGGAGTCAAGGGGACTTCCTTCCCCAACAAGTTGTGCATCAGGAAGCGCGTTTGCAGAGTGTTGGTGACATATATATATATTTTTATATATATATATTTATATATATCACTCGAACCTTATTTCGCGGTTGATCTCTGCCTCTTAAGTGGTGGTGGGTTACCGGCAGGGTCGAGACCCCTTCAAATCCAAAAAAAACGATCAATCCTTCCTTGGTTAAAGAGTGCGCCGAGCCCCAATTCATTTCATTAGCGTGCTTTATTTAAAGCAATGACAAACACTGTCCCAACGCGTTTCAGAACCTTAGTTCCTTGGTCACGGGTAAACAGACGTTAACGTGAGTCATGTGATATAGTGCAAAAAATGATAACAATACAAACAAAGGACTACGGTGTCGCCATGATTGAGAGACTGCTTGCACCACCATATTGGAATGGTTCATTAATACCAGATAGTATGTAATGATTTCAATTTCAAAACACTGAATCACGACTTAAATTCATTACGAAAATAACCGTAATGAAAAAGTAATTTCATACATGATACAATCAGGTTTGATCAGAAATTAAATGTCAGTTGTCACCAATTAAGCATCGCGTTAATCTCAAAACATTCTTATTTCATGTTTAACAATATTGCCCAAGTGGGTAAGTATTCACAATTATTAATCGCAATGTTGACTACATTGTTACATTGATGCCCTAGTGGGCCAATATCGAACGTGTTTCTAATTTATTAAATGATACCAATTCATGAGGTTTAATACTGCAATTCTTTACAACAAGGCATATACTCCGTCTCCTACAAAGATAAAACCAGATACACTAATCAATATAATGGTTACTATCCACCTATTAAAAACAACACAAACATCATATACGAAAGGCAAAATTTCGAGATTCATTATATAAAAAACATTAAATGGTCAGGTATTTATATATATATATATATATTTATTCACTGAAAAAACAAAGGTTACAGGGATGTTATAGTTACGCGAAGATTTCACTCGTACAAAACCTGAGCTAACTATAAGGTACCCCCCTCAGCAGACGCAACAACACTGCAGCAGAGAGTCCCTTCTGAGGTCCAACCTCAACTTCAAGATTTGGCTCCAGAGTTTTACCGGATGGCATCATACTGCATGGATTGTGGTGGTGTAGTGAGTGCTGAAGATCAGTCCAAAACAGACTTTAACAATGCTGCAAAGAATCAAAAAAAATGTATTTGTTATTTTTGGCCCTCCATAGTTTTTCTACATCAGCAGGCGTTTTATTATCTCATTTATTGTAACAGTACTTACATACAGTTTTGCTGTATGGGCAAGTCAAAGCATTCCTCTACAAATAAATACATAGCTAAATTTTGCCAGTTATCATTATTTTCTTTTTCACTTTTTAAATACAAGTCAACAGTCTGTGTTTGAATCTTGTAGTGAGTGCATCGACAACATATACAAACATACTCTGGTTTTTCAGAGCACACTGTGTTACATTTTATAATCTCTTCTTCAAAACTTTCAACTATAATATCTGTGTCCTGTTCTGCAACTCCTCCTCTTAACATCTCTTCATTTCTCAATCCTACTCAGGACCAAAGAAACAAAACTGCACATCATCACAAACCTTTTCAACGTCTGCCACAGTACCATGCAAAAGTCCTCTATTAATTTCTCCTCAACATAAAACAATAGTTTTAACAAAATACAGCCTCCTAACTAAAGTTTACATTGTTGAGCAATGTACAGCTAACATCCTGAAATGATGAAAGGTGCTTTGGCACACTTTCTTTGATGAACAAGATAGTGAGTATCCTTGCAAATTTTGTATGATCCAAACCTTGTAAAGTACTTAAACTTTGTGTTTTAAACTTTGCATTGGAAAGAACGTAGGAATCAATGGATTGCTGTTGAATACTACAAACAGTACTACAATTCTATAAGTATACAGGCACCTGACTCCGTCCTCTTCAATCAATAGAATGAACTAGTCTATTATCCTGGAGATAGCTTTCTTCCTTAAAGAAAAAGGCTCTGTACTAGACGTATGTATCCATTCTCCACTAGAACCTGTACAAAGGTTACTTCTATTCACTAATATTTTTTCAGATTTGTGTCTCCTCATGCACAACACCATTTTGTCAAAAGTCTCTATTTATATTCAAATTGAAAAGCTTCCTCTTCAAAGCAAATGCCTTATCAACTACTCTCTCAACGTGTTCTTTTTGTTTCAGTGCCTCTATCCTTCTTCTATACTTTTTCATAGTTCACAGTAGATTTATAACCACTCTACTCCAAAACATCCTGGTTCTGATTTCCTTAAATTGCTTTTGTTTCCTGGTTAAGGTGTGTCCATCTCTCTTACATTCTTTCCTATTCTTGTTATATAGACTTTGGCCACTGTTCTTTCTCATAGTTTGAATTTTATTTTTTATTATTTTGTCATCTTTGGAAATGTCCACATGGATTTTTAAGAAATTACTTTGTCCTCTTACCAGAAGCTTTTTTTTCTTCCACCACTTTTTCTTCATTTTGCCACTTTTGTGTCTCAGTTCTACATAGACTGTAGTTGCTTCTGTTACTTTTTCCTCCAAGCTTTTGTAGGCATTCTGTTTGCAGTTATACAGATAGTGTTCTGTAAAAAAAAAAAAGGAATATTTGAATTTTTTTTCTAGCTAATGTACCAACTACTTTACTACTGGCTTACACATAATACAAGAACAGTGTTTATGTTATGTTGCAGTTCTGAATCTACAGATGAACCTAGCTGCATAACTACAAGCACTTCCTTCAATGTACCAAACCCAAACCAAAACACAAACCTTAATTTATCAGTTACGTTTCGATATTATAGCACCCTCTCCTACAACACAGCTGTACCATATCTCAGGCCTCACTTTGAAACAGTAAAATACCACTTCATCCCTTTTGGAGTACTTTTTAAAGTAAACATCAACTTAAGTTCATAAAGGGGCCGATTCCAATCCTGGAAAAAGGCTGTACGAATCGTTGTACGGAGCGTTTTCTCCGTACGACTCGTACCCGGTAAACTTTCCGTACAACCTAGGAAGTACGATTCGTACAGAAAGCCTATTTCCATACGAATCGTACAAAAGACCGTACGGGTAAAAAAAACTACGAATCTGACCCGGAACAGCCTGTATGCGACGTCCGGACGTATTTAAGCAGCGGTTTCCGGCCCAGCAAGTACGATTCGTCCCTATGGCATTCCGTACGGCTCTTTTCTTACGGGTGTCAAAAACAGGAGCTGTCTCCCAAGGACCCTCAGGAGTCAAGGGGACTTCCTTCCCCAACAAGTTGTGCATCAGGAAGCGCGTTTGCAGAGTGTTGGTGACATATATATATATTTTTATATATATATATTTATATATATCACTCGAACCTTATTTCCCGGTTGATCTCTGCCTCTTAAGTGGTGGCGGGTTACCGGCAGGGTCGAGACCCCTTCAAATCCAGAAAAAACGATCAATCCTTCCTTGGTTAAAGATTGCGCCGAGCCCCAATTCATTTCATTAGCGTGCTTTATTTAAAGCAATGACAAACACTGTGCCGACGCGTTTCAGAACCTTAGTTCCTTGGTCACGGGTAAACAGACGTTAACGTGAGTCATGTGATATAGTGCAAAAAATTATAACAATGCAAACAAAGGACTACGGTGTCGCCATGATTGAGAGACTGCTTGCACCACCATATTGGAATGGTTCATTAATACCAGATAGTATGTAATGATTTCAATTTCAAAACACTGAATCACGACTTAAATTCATTACGAAAATAACCGTAATGAAAAAGTAATTTCATACATGATACAATCAGGTTTGATCAGAAATTAAATGTCAGTTGTCACCAATTAAGCATCGCGTTAATCTCAAAACATTCTTATTTCATGTTTAACAATATTGCCCAAGTGGGTAAGTATTCACAATTATTAATCGCAATGTTGACTACATTGTTACATTGATGCCCTAGTGGGCCAATATCGAACGTGTTTCTAATTTATTAAATGATACCAATTCATGAGGTTTAATACTGCAATTCTTTACAACAAGGCATATACTCCGTCTCCTACAAAGATAAAACCAGATACACTAATCAATATAATGGTTACTATCCACCTATTAAAAACAACACAAACATCATATACGAAAGGCAAAATTTCGAGATTCATTATATAAAAAACATTAAATGGTCAGGTATTTATATATATATATATATATTTATTCACTGAAAAAACAAAGGTTACAGGGATGTTATAGTTACGCGAAGATTTCACTCGTACAAAACCTGAGCTAACTATAAGGTACCCCCCTCAGCAGACGCAACAACACTGCAGCAGAGAGTCCCTTCTGAGGTCCAACCTCAACTTCAAGATTTGGCTCCAGAGTTTTACCGGATGGCATCATACTGCATGGATTGTGGTGGTGTAGTGAGTGCTGAAGATCAGTCCAAAACAGACTTTAACAATGCTGCAAAGAATAAAAAAAAATGTATTTGTTATTTTTGGCCCTCCATAGTTTTTCTACATCAGCAGGCGTTTTATTATCTCATTTATTGTAACAGTACTTACATACAGTTTTGCTGTATGGGCAAGTCAAAGCATTCCTCTACAAATAAATACATAGCTAAATTTTGCCAGTTATCATTATTTTCTTTTTCACTTTTTAAATACAAGTCAACAGTCTGTGTTTGAATCTTGTAGTGAGTGCATCGACAACATATACAAACATACTCTGGTTTTTCAGAGCACACTGTGTTACATTTTATAATCTCTTCTTCAAAACTTTCAACTATAATATCTGTGTCCTGTTCTGCAACTCCTCCTCTTAACATCTCTTCATTTCTCAATCCTACTCAGGACCAAAGAAACAAAACTGCACATCATCACAAACCTTTTCAACGTCTGCCACAGTACCATGCAAAAGTGCTCTATTAATTTCTCCTCAACATAAAACAATAGTTTTAACAAAATACAGCCTCCTAACTAAAGTTTACATTGTTGAGCAATGTACAGCTAACATCCTGAAATGATGAAAGGTGCTTTGGCACACTTTCTTTGATGAACAAGATAGTGAGTATCCTTGCAAATTTTGTATGATCCAAACCTTGTAAAGTACTTAAACTTTGTGTTTTAAACTTTGCATTGGAAAGAACGTAGGAATCAATGGATTGCTGTTGAATACTACAAACAGTACTACAATTCTATAAGTATACAGGCACCTGACTCCGTCCTCTTCAATCAATAGAATGAACTAGTCTATTATCCTGGAGATAGCTTTCTTCCTTAAAGAAAAAGGCTCTGTACTAGACGTATGTATCCATTCTCCACTAGAACCTGTACAAAGGTTACTTCTATTCACTAATATTTTTTCAGATTTGTGTCTCCTCATGCACAACACCATTTTGTCAAAAGTCTCTATTTATATTCAAATTGAAAAGCTTCCTCTTCAAAGCAAATGCCTTATCAACTACTCTCTCAACGTGTTCTTTTTGTTTCAGTGCCTCTATCCTTCTTCTATACTTTTTCATAGTTCACAGTAGATTTATAACCACTCTACTCCAAAACATCCTGGTTCCGATTTCCTTAAATTGCTTTTGTTTCCTGGTTAAGGTGTGTCCATCTCTCTTACATTCTTTCCTATTCTTGTTATATAGACTTTGGCCACTGTTCTTTCTCATAGTTTGAATTTTATTTTTTATTATTTTGTCATCTTTGGAAATGTCCACATGGATTTTTAAGAAATTACTTTGTCCTCTTACCAGAAGCTTTTTTTTCTTCCACCACTTTTTCTTCATTTTGCCACTTTTGTGTCTCAGTTCTACATAGACTGTAGTTGCTTCTGTTACTTTTTCCTCCAAGCTTTTGTAGGCATTCTGTTTGCAGTTATACAGATAGTGTTCTGTAAAAAAAAAAAAGGAATATTTGAATTTTTTTTCTAGCTAATGTACCAACTACTTTACTACTGGCTTACACATAATACAAGAACAGTGTTTATGTTATGTTGCAGTTCTGAATCTACAGATGAACCTAGCTGCATAACTACAAGCACTTCCTTCAATGTACCAAACCCAAACCAAAACACAAACCTTAATTTATCAGTTACGTTTCGATATTATAGCACCCTCTCCTACAACACAGCTGTACCATATCTCAGGCCTCACTTTGAAACAGTAAAATACCACTTCATCCCTTTTGGAGTACTTTTTAAAGTAAACATCAACTTAAGTTCATAAAGGGGCCGATTCCAATCCTGGAAAAAGGCTGTACGAATCGTTGTACGGAGCGTTTTCTCCGTACGACTCGTACCCGGTAAACTTTCCGTACAACCTAGGAAGTACGATTCGTACAGAAAGCCTATTTCCATACGAATCGTACAAAAGACCGTACGGGTAAAAAAAACAACGAATCTGACCCGGAACAGCCTGTATGCGACGTCCGGACGTATTTAAGCAGCGGTTTCCGGCCCAGCAAGTACGATTCGTCCCTATGGCATTCCGTACGGCTCTTTTCTTACGGGTGTCAAAAACAGGAGCTGTCTCCCAAGGACCCTCAGGAGTCAAGGGGACTTCCTTCCCCAACAAGTTGTGCATCAGGAAGCGCGTTTGCAGAGTGTTGGTGACATATATATATATTTTTATATATATATATTTATATATATCACTCGAACCTTATTTCCCGGTTGATCTCTGCCTCTTAAGTGGTGGCGGGTTACCGGCAGGGTCGAGACCCCTTCAAATCCAGAAAAAACGATCAATCCTTCCTTGGTTAAAGATTGCGCCGAGCCCCAATTCATTTCATTAGCGTGCTTTATTTAAAGCAATGACAAACACTGTCCCGACGCGTTTCAGAACCTTAGTTCCTTGGTCACGGGTAAACAGACGTTAACGTGAGTCATGTGATATAGTGCAAAAAATTATAACAATGCAAACAAAGGACTACGGTGTCGCCATGATTGAGAGACTGCTTGCACCACCATATTGGAATGGTTCATTAATACCAGATAGTATGTAATGATTTCAATTTCAAAACACTGAATCACGACTTAAATTCATTACGAAAATAACCGTAATGAAAAAGTAATTTCATACATGATACAATCAGGTTTGATCAGAAATTAAATGTCAGTTGTCACCAATTAAGCATCGCGTTAATCTCAAAACATTCTTATTTCATGTTTAACAATATTGCCCAAGTGGGTAAGTATTCACAATTATTAATCGCAATGTTGACTACATTGTTACATTGATGCCCTAGTGGGCCAATATCGAACGTGTTTCTAATTTATTAAATGATACCAATTCATGAGGTTTAATACTGCAATTCTTTACAACAAGGCATATACTCCGTCTCCTACAAAGATAAAACCAGATACACTAATCAATATAATGGTTACTATCCACCTATTAAAAACAACACAAACATCATATACGAAAGGCAAAATTTCGAGATTCATTATATAAAAAACATTAAATGGTCAGGTATTTATATATATATATATATATATTTATTCACTGAAAAAACAAAGGTTACAGGGATGTTATAGTTACGCGTAGATTTCACTCGTACAAAACCTGAGCTAACTATAATGTACCCCCCTCAGCAGACGCAACAACACTGGAGCAGAGAGTCCCTTCTGAGGTCCAACCTCAACTTCAAGATTTGGCTCCAGAGTTTTACCGGATGGCATCATACTGCATGGATTGTGGTGGTGTAGTGAGTGCTGAAGAACAGTCCAAAACAGACTTTAACAATGCTGCAAAGAATCAAAAAAAATGTATTTGTTATTTTTGGCCCTCCATAGTTTTTCTACATCAGCAGGCGTTTTATTATCTCATTTATTGTAACAGTACTTACATACAGTTTTGCTGTATGGGCAAGTCAAAGCATTCCTCTACAAATAAATACATAGCTAAATTTTGCCAGTTATCATTATTTTCTTTTTCACTTTTTAAATACAAGTCAACAGTCTGTGTTTGAATCTTGTAGTGAGTGCATCGACAACATATACAAACATACTCTGGTTTTTCAGAGCACACTGTGTTACATTTTGTAATCTCTTCTTCAAAACTTTCAACTATAATATCTGTGTCCTGTTCTGCAACTCCTCCTCTTAACATCTCTTCATTTCTCAATCCTACTCAGGACCAAAGAAACAAAACTGCACATCATCACAAACCTTTTCAACGTCTGCCACAGTACCATGCAAAAGTGCTCTATTAATTTTTCCTAAACATAAAACAATAGTTTTAACAAAATACAGCCTCCTAACTAAAGTTTACATTGTTGAGCAATGTACAGCTAACATCCTGAAATGATGAAAGGTGCTTTGGCACACTTTCTTTGATGAACAATATAGTGAGTATCCCTGCAAATTTTGTATGATCCAATCCTTGTAAAGTTCTTAAACTTTGTGTTTTAAACCTTGCATTGGAAAGAACGTAGAAATCAATGGATTGCTGTTGAATACTACAAACAGTACTACAATTCTATAAGTATACATGCACCTGACTCCGTCCTCTTCAATCAATAGCATGAACTAGTCTATTATCCTGGAGATAGCTTTCTTCCTTAAAGAAAAAGGCTCTGTACTAGACGTATGTATCCATTCTCCACTAGAACCTGTACAAAGGTTACTTCTATTCACTAATATTTTTTCAGATTTGTGTCTCCTCATGCACAACACCATTTTGTCAAAAGTCTCTATTTATATTCAAATTGAAAAGCTTCCTCTTCAAAGCAAATGCCTTATCAACTACTCTCTCAACGTGTTCTTTTTGTTTCAGTGCCTCTATCCTTCTTCTATACTTTTTCATAGTTCACAGTAGATTTATAACCACTCTACTACAAAACATCCTGGTTCTGATTTCCTTAAATTGCTTTTGTTTCCTGGTTAAGGTGTGTCCATCTCTCTTACATTCTTTCCTATTCTTGTTATATAGATTTTGGACACTGTTCTTTCTCATAGTTTGAATTTTATTTTTTATTATTTTGTCATCTTTGGAAATGTCCACATGGATTTTTAAGAAATTACTTTGTCCTCTTACCAGAAGCTTTTTTTTCTTCCACCACTTTTTCTTCATTTAGCCACTTTTGTGTCTCAGTTCTACATAGACTGTAGTTGCTTCTGTTACTTTTTCCTCCAAGCTTTTGTAGGCATTCTGTTTGCAGTTATACAGATAGTGTTCTGTAAAAAAAAAAGAATATTTGAATTTTTTTTCTAGCTAATGTACCAACTACTTTACTACTGGCTTACACATAATACAAGAACAGTGTTTATGTTATGTTGCATATCTCAGGCCTCACTTTGAAACAGTAAAATACCACTTCATCCCTTTTGGAGTACTTTTTAAAGTAAACATAAACTTAAGTTCATAAAGGGGCCGATTCCAATACTGGAAAAAGGCTGTACGAATCGTTGTACGGAGCATTTTCTCCGTACGACTCGTACCCGGTAAACTTTCCGTACAACCTAGGAAGTACGATTCGTACAGAAAGCCTATTTCCATACGAATCGTACAAAAGACCGTACGGGTAAAAAAAACAACGAATCTGACCCGGAACAGCCTGTATGCGACGTCCGGATGTATTTAAGCAGCGGTTTCCGGCCCAGCAAGTACAATTCGTCCCTATGGCATTCCGTACGGCTCTTTTCTTACGGGTGTCAAAAACAGCCGTAAAAGCAGAGTCCCCGGGGTATGAGTCGTACAGGCATACACCCCCGTGTGTTGTGTATGTACGGTGCGTACCCCAACAGTGCGTATGTACGGTGCGTACCAGCAGTGCGTATGTATGGTGAGTACCCGAAGAGTGCGTATGTACGGTGCGTACCAACAGTGCGTATGTACGGTGCGTACATACGTGATGTTGTTGTAAGGTGCGTACATACGCGATGTTGGGGTACGCACCGTACATACGCACTGTTGGTATGCACCATACATTCGCGATGTTGGGGTACGCACCGTACATACGCGATGTTGTAAAGTGCGTACATATGCATGGGGGGCCTGTACGACTCGTACCCCTGTACGACTCGCACCCCGGTAACAACTTTTCCCAGGATACGAGTCGTACAAAGTTTGCTTCGTAGCGGGTAAAGGCATTCCCCATGTACGGGACATTTTTCCGTACGAAGCGTAAATCGGAAAGCCGGTCCGGATCGTACTTGTACGGTCGGACTGTATTTTTACGATTCGGACGGAAAAGTGTCCGGGTCCGTCTCGTACAACTTTTCCTGATCCGATTCGTACGTATCGGGCCGATCCGTATGTATTTTTCCCGTACAAATCGTACTTCACAGTGCGGACGTGACTTGTACGATTCGTACGGAAAAAATAACGTATACGAGTCGTGCTGAAAAAAAAATACAGGATCGGAATCGACCCCAAAGTGTCTCAATACTGTAAGTCCGAAAACACAACATAAGAGCTATTTCTGTGCCTCTTTACCAATGTGAAATTGGTAAATTTAACGTTTCTGTACTTTTCTACTTAGATGTGTCAGATTTAAATTTTAAGAAACACTGCATATAAAAATATGCACATTAATCTGTGTATATAGCTCACTAATTCTTCTGAGTAAATGCAAATAGTGTGTGACAGGTTACATGTATAATTCACCAGATGGTTCTAAAAGAGTACATATTCCTCATAAAAACTAGTCAATACTTGTGGTTAAGTACAACAATATTCCCTGGATTAAAGGATGAGTGTGTAGATAGTGCCTAGGTGATTCCCTCAGAACATAGATAGTGCCTGGATAATTCCCTGAGTATGTAGAAACTACATCAGTGGTTCCATATCTGCATAGTTAGTGTCTGTGTATTCGCATGAGGAAAATTGCTACTATCTGGGTGTTTAGATGAGTGCATGAGTACTGCCGGAATGATTAGATAAGTGTATAACTAATGCCTCAATGATTCAATACATGCATAGATAGTCATTTGATGATTAAACTGAGTGGTGCTCCAATCCCTGGGTGATAGCAGGTAAATGCATAGTATATAGGTGATTTATTCAGTACATGCATAGTGTGTACGTCTTTGTTTAAATGCATACATAGCACCTGGCAGATTGCATTAGTTCATGAGGAGTGGTTCAGTGAATGAATGAGTACATGACTGATGCACATGTGTTTTTGTTTAATTGAAATGGTAGTACCTGGGTGATTGCAAAACGACGTGCATATTGTCTGGGTAATTGAATGACTGCATCAGTAGTGCCTGGCTGATTACCTAAGTGCATGACTTATGTTTGAGTAATTGTATAAGTCCATTGTTAAAGCTTGAGTGATTGGATAAACACAAGTGTGATGCTGTGGTGATAATATTAGTGTCTGAGTATTGCCTCAGTAATTGATACTGGATGGGTGATGGGTTCACAGCAATGGTAATTCCTGCGTAATTGAATGAGTGCATGACTAGTACCTGAGTGTTTGGAAGAGTGCATGAGTTGTGCCTCAGTATTTGGATGAGTGCATGGGTTATGAGTGAGTGTTTGGATTAGCGCAAAGGCTGTGCATTGATGTTTGAATAACTGCATAGGTACAGCTTTGGTCACTGTATATGCTAATGGTTAGTGTCTGGGTGATTGGATGAATGCATGGCTGTTGCCTGCATAGTTCAATGTGTACATAATTAGTGCCTCTGTGATAGGAAGAGTGCATGTGTAGTGCATGGGTGATGGAATAGGTGGGTACATAGTACGTGAGTGATTCAATAACTGCCTGAGTAGTGGCTGAGTGATTGGATGAGTGCCTGAGTAAAGCGTGGGCGACTGTAAAATATCTCCATTGCTGTTAGACACACAACAGTTGTGACTATATCTGTAACTCATTGTTCAACTCCTTCTGTCAGTGTCAAACTATCTGTTTTAGTGTATCTATCCTTTTCTAATGACCACTGTGTCAGAAAGGTCTAGAAATCACAATTCATGTATAATTGAATATATGCCTCTCTACAATCATACATTGCTCTGCTACAAAGCATGCACATGCATCAGTAAGTTTGAAAACCACAAATTTCACTTTTTCAAAGCACAAAACCTTGTCTACCTTGTCTTAATGGCATACCTACATAATTTCTAAAATTTGTCTTGTGTGTTTAAAACATATATTCAGCATTTCTCAAAGAAAAGTTATACACCAAATGAAGGTAGCACAAGAAATCTCAACAGATGTTCTGCACTTTAAGCTCTCCTCAATTTTAAACAGAGCATCTTTAAAGAAAATACATCTCCCTCAACACATACATGAACTTGTCATCTTTCTAAAAATATATAGTTCTATACATCTTTAAATAAACTCGATTCCCACCATACATATAACTATCTGCAAGCACAAAAAAATCACACCATCTATGCATATGCACACCACTCATATAAGTAAAAAGAAATTTACAAACACTTCCAAATACATACCTACCACATATTATTACTTTATGATACATATTACCGGCACAGAACATTTTATTATGTTTCACTTGTGACTACACTACTCCTGTTTAATTATGTGACCAAAAGTACTACAACTCCCAGAATGCAAATAACATAGATGTATCTATTCTGCATGTGATGCTTAGACATTTAAATCATTCTTAGTTTTAAATACATTCCTCATTACAACTTTGAACAAAACTAGTCTGTTATTTTTCTATAAACTACACAATGGAATAAAGTGGAACTAATTCATGTTTCTCATACTTCCCAAAACATTTTATACTAACCTCTTAAGCACATACCCTCTGATATATACAGTTCATCTCATGTATTTTTTTATATCACTGTGGTACTATTTTTTAATGAAACTCCCATCTACATCTTCATTTCTAATGTCATATGAAAGAAATGTCATGGAAAGACAGCAACGATTTAAATGAAAGTGACAGTTTAATTCATTGTGAAGTCGGAAAATTCAAAAGGAATTTATTGTGCATATTATTGTTTTCATGGGAATTTGAAGCTGCAAGAACTGCTGAAGTGGCAGAGACGAATTCCCAGAATTTTTTTAATCTCTTTTATCATGTGATGGTGAAATTGTGGACATGAAAAATACCACTTTAACTGTTAAAGAAACGGAAAGTATTTCCTTTATGTTTACTCACCTGCACAAGTGAAAGTATTTAAACAGTAGAGTTAAAGCAACATTTCAGATTGACAAAGGCTGGGAGAATAGCCAAAATACGTTCCTGTGGCAAGGACTACCTTTAAATAAATAATGCTGTAGTTGCAGAGTGTGGCCTTTTCTCTTCAATTTGGGGAAAATGCCGTGATATATATATATATATATATGTATGTGCATATATTTATATATATATATATATATATATATATATAAAGATGTGCTTTTATTCTACAAGTGAGCACGGACCCACTGTGGGTGATGTAATGCTGCTTTTCTAAAACTACGTGTTCCATCATGCTTAATGTTTTAGCACAGCCCACTGAGGGCGAATAACCAATGAAAAAGAAAGAAATATTTAAATAAAAGGAGAGCAATTCATACTCACTTGCAAAGCTGCCTTTGATGAAGGGACGAAGAGTCTTGAAACGCGTTAGGCAAATTAATTGACTTTGAATGAAAAGGAGAGTTGTCAAAGAATAACCGGAAGGTGGGCTTGCTGCTGAGTGCATCCTGCAAAAGCTTCAGGGCATTTGGTGAAAAAACAATTTACACGGCGGCCCTCGTCGTGACAGGATTGCACCATCTTTGAAATTAAGAGGCTGTGTGTGAAACTATTTCCGACCGATACAGCACAGTAAGCCAGACATAATGAATTTTCCTGTGCATTCAGCATCCTACAATAGGAAAAAGATGTGCTTTTATTCTACAAGTGAGCACGGACCCACTGTGGGTGATGTAATGCTGCTTTTCTAAAAATACGTGTTCCATCATGCTTAATGTTTTAGCGCAGCCCACTGAGGGCGAATAACCAATGAAAAAGAAAGAAATATTTAAATAAAAGGAGAGCAAATCATACTCACTTGCAAAGCTGCCTTTGATGAAGGAACGAAGAGTCTTGAAATGCGTTAGGCAAATTAATTGACTTTGAATGAAAAGGAGAGTTGTCAAAGAATAACCGGAAGGTGGGCCTGCTGCTGAGTGCATCCTGCAAAAGATTCAGGGCATTTGGTGAAAAAACAATTTACACGGCGGCCCTCGTCGTGACAGGATTGCACCATCTTTGAAATTAAGAGGCTGTGTGTGAAACTATTTCCGACCGATACAGCACAGTAAGCCAGACATAATGAATTTTCCTGTGCATTCAGCATCCTACAATAGGAAAAAGATGTGCTTTTATTCTACAAGCGAGCACGGACCCACTGTGGGTGATGTAATGCACCTTTTCTAAAACTACGTGTTCCATCATGCTTAATGTTTTAGCGCAGCCCACTGAGGGCGAATAACCAATGAAAAAGAAAGAAATATTTAAATAAAAGGAGAGCAAATCATACTCACTTGCAAAGCTGCCTTTGATGAAGGAACGAAGAGTCTTGAAATGCGTTAGGCAAATTAATTGACTTTGAATGAAAAGGAGAGTTGTCAAAGAATAATCGGAAGGTGGGCCTGCTGCTGAGTGCATCCAGTAAAAGCTTCAGGGCATTTGGTGAAGAAAAAAAAAAAAATATATATATATATATATATATATATAAATTCACCAAGTTGCTCCTGCTGACAGCCAGGGGACCCATGGAAGGTGGCACGCACGCCGGCGGAGCACGCCGGAAAATAAATCCAGTTTCAGAAAGTCAATATACGCGCGCTCTCAGTCAGCGGACCACAGGACACAAGAGAGGGCTCCAAGGGTGTTTATTTACGACGCGTTTCGACTTGCTCAGAAGTCTTGCTCACGTAAACTAACAGTGCTCAGTGACATACGTAATTAATAAAGTTGCACAGCGCTAAACATCGACATAGGACAATTCAAGTCGAAACACTGTTTACATACGGCAGACATCTTGTAATGGTCACATATCGACACTTTCAAAGCGTGAAAGGCAGAAATCTACCACAAAAAGGATACACAATGCTGTTTGAATGAATCAATAAAGTGTAAATAACTCGTGGAATGTTAGCAAACATAGCATAAGTAAATAATAGTTATGATCATGAAATCCAAGGTTCGTAGTAAACAGGTGCGCCTACGTCTGCAGGGGTAGGTTGCTAGGTTACCAGAACTGTAAAGGAGAGGACGTGTCTAAATACTAATGTAGTCACAAGTATGCACAGATGTACGTAGTAGCAGCGTAACCCCCATTCTAGGCTACTGTAGACAGCACCGGCTGAGTTGACCGGAGTGTGAAAGTGTCAAGGGGTGAAATAATAAGCGTGTGCCAATGTGTGTAACAGACAAAGTGCCGAAAGGTCAGGCTCACAAATAAAGAGCATTCAGACTAAATGATCGCTGCTCTAACATAAATGATAATGTAATCTGTATGTAACACAAAATGTTAAAGCATAAATGGTATAGCAACCGAGATCCCAATCAACAAGGGCAAGTGTCCCAGCTTTGCTGTAAGTAAGTATTGAGCCATACATACATATGACAGTCCTCAAGTACATCACCCCCAAATACCATCAACTCAATACAGTAAAATTCGAAGACAGTTCAGATGAAAAGAATTGGCAAGTGCCAGAAGGTACTTAATGCAGACTCCCGTGCGTCTTCAGTCAAGGTGCTCAGTGTGCCGGAGGGGAAAAGGGTAGGTTGCCCGTGAAGTGAACGTGCCAGTGTGTGGGCCCCTTCCTTTCCTCCTGTGAAAAGAAATGACAATGGTAAGTAAAAGATTAAAAATACACAGCATGTATAGTGTATAAGATCTCATGTGCACACAGATCTAGCATGTGGAACGAGAAGATCTATCACACAGTAAGAGAACGAAATTAAGGAAGACATCAATGGTTGGTCACACAATCACACGATGAGGGCACAGGCTAAAACAGATTATTCTCTAAGATGGATTGCCAGCTCCTCATCCTGATTCAACCCGCCCGGTGCCTTAGTCTGAAAATCTATGATGTATTTGGATTCTCTTTGCCTAAGTTTGAGTACTCTGTTGCCACCCCTGGGATTGGTGTTGATTTGCTCTAGAACAAAAAATCTCAGAAGGGCAGGATTGGAGAAATGTACATCACCGAAGTGTCGGGCCACAGGGTATTTGTCGTCTTTGTGTATAATAGCACGGTAGTGTTCAAGAACACGCTTTTTAGCCAACAAGGTTGTACTCCCTATGTACCACAGTTTACATGGACACTCTATGACATATACAACAAAGGTAGTACTACAGGTGAGGAACTGTGCAATTTTCTTGGTGATACCGTTGTAACTGATGTTCTTGACTAGTGTACTGTTTTTGCATGCCTTGCAATGCCCACAGGGAAAAAATCCCTGTAGACCGTGTTCGTGTATGTTGGAATAAATGGTAACATCACTGTGTACCAACATGTCCCTGATACTTTTGCCCTTTCTGTATGTGATCGTGGGCCTATCAGGTAACAATTCGCCAATAGTGTGGTCACATTTCAGAATATCCCAATTTTTTGTCAATATTCTCTTAATACTGCTGGAATCTGAGTTGTAGGTCAGGATCAGGCGTGTGGTGTCTTCTTCACTCTCAGGGGATTCAGTCTCTCTTTCTGTGATGGTATGGGCTCTAGATATAGCATCTGCTCTGGTTTTGGCCCTCTTGAGAACCCAGTTCGGGTAGCCCCTGATCTTGAATCTGGACAACATCTCTTTACTCTCTAGTTGGTAAGTTTCATCTGTGTTGCAATTCCTCTTAGCCCTGAGAGCGCGCGTATATTGACTTTCTGAAACTGGATATATATATATATATATACATTCACTTAAAAAACCATAGGTTTCACACAGGTTATAGTTAGGTGGACATTTCACTGGTAAAAAACGAATGAAATTCCCCGGTTATAGTTAGTTCAGATAACTATAACTCGCACGCTCGCAATCCACTGCTCATGACTTCACACATTACATCACTCATGACATGGTCAATGGCATCACTCATGACATCACTGATGACATCATCCTTGTGATAGAGTGGCGGTCGCGCGAGTTATAGTTATCTGAACTAACTATAACCGGGGAATTTCATTGGTTTTTTATGAGTGAAATGTCCACCTAACTATAACCTGTGTGAAACCTATGTTTTTTTAAGTGAATTTGCAAGTTTTTTTAAATGCTAATTCCTAACTATAACGTGTGTGAAACCTATGGTTTTTTAAGTGAATTTGTACGGTTTTTTAAATGCTAAGTTATGTATTTATTATATATATATTTTTTTTTTCAAGGTTTTTCACCGTGCGCGCACCGTGCGTGCACCGTGCGTGCACCATGTGCACGCGCTTGGGTCCTTCTGTGACCCCCTGACAAACGCTAGGGGGTCAGGACCTCTCTTCCCTGCCCCCTTTTCACGTTTTCCACCTTTTTTCCACCTTTCCTTTTCAGTGCGACAGACAAAATGGCGGCCGACACTTCCTGATTTCGACCGTTTCGAATGTTTACTGACATCTATTAACCAATCAGAATTTCGCTCGCGCACGGCACCGTGCGCCCACAGTGCGCGCACGGTGCTCGCGTATAGATATTTATATGCTTTTAAATGCTATTTTCTCAGGAAATACTGAACAGATTGACACCAGACCTGCAATCCACTGCTCATGACGTCACATATTACATCACTCATGACATGGTCAGTGGCATCACTCATGACATCAGTGATGACATCATCCTTGTGATAGAGTGGCGGTCACGTGAGCTATAGTTATCTGAACTAACTATAACGGGGGAATTTCAATGTTTTTTTACGCGTGAAATGTCCAGCTAACTATAAACATGTGTGAAACCTATGGTTTTTTAAGTGAATTTGCAAGGTTTTTTAAATGTTAATTCCTAACTATAACGTGTGTGAAACCTATGGTTTTTTAAGTGAATTTGTAAGGTTTTTTAAATGCTAATTTATGTATGTTTTATTATATTTTTTATATATTTATTTTACAATAAGCTACCTATGTATATAGTTATAGATTGACTGTATCCTGTAATATGGAATGGCTTGTTTAAAATGTTTTTTTTTTTTTTTAAGGTTTTTCACCGTGCGCGCACGGTGCGTGTACGGTGCGCGCACCCCGTGATTTTTTGAAAAAAATATAAAATGTTTTTTTCACCCTTCGGGGTCCTTCAGGGACCCCCTGACAAAGGCTAGGGGGTCCGGAACTCTCTACCCTGCCCCCTTTTCACTTTCTCCACCTTTCTTTTTCACTGTCACACACAAAACACACAAAATGGCGGCCGACACTTTCTGATTTCGACCGATTCGAATGTTGACTGACATGTAACCACCAATCAGAATTACGCTCGATATTTATGTAATTTTAACTGCAATTTTCTAAGGAACTACTGAACAGATTGACACCATATATGCAAAAGGCACATGCCTGACCTGAGGACTACCTCTTTGCCAAATTTCAAGTAATTCTGTTCAGCCGTTCGGGCTGTACCTTCGACTAAAGGTCCTATGGGAAAATGCATGGGGAAAACGCGTTTTGGGACCCCCCTTTTTCTCAGCCCCTGCTTGACGAATCACCCCGAGACTTTCAGGGTAGGAGCTGAGCGGAGCGCCCCATTAGTTTTGAAAATTTCGCGAGGATTCGTCAACCGGCGCCAAAGTTATTCAAAATAGAATTTTTAGATTTCCTATGGAAACACGGTCCTAACTATAACTATCTACTGGCGACCGCCAGTAGATAATATATATATATTTACACATTATTTACTGGCGGTCGCCAGTAGATAGTTATAGTTAGGAACTAGTTTCCATAGGAAAAGCGTTCTTTCTTTTCCCAATAACTTTGGCGTCGGTTGACGAATCTTCGCAAAAGTTTCAAAACTTGTGGCCCACTCCGGTCAGCTCCTATCCTGAAAGTTTCGGGGTGATTCACCAAGTGGGGGCTGAGAAAAAAGGGGAGTCCCAAAACGTGTTTTCTCCATGTTATTTCCCGTAGGAAACTTTAGACACGACTACAACCCGAACTGCTGAATGGAATTACACCAAATTTGGCAAGAAGGTAGCTCTTGGTTCAGAAAGAGTCCTTTTTTTAAAATGGTATAAATCTGTTCAGTAGTTCCAGAGAGATTAAAAAAATAGAGGTCAAAAAATAAATTTCCCATAGGAAACTTTAGACACTGTTACAGCTGAAACTGCTGAACGGAATTACACCAAATTTGGCAAAAAGGTAAGTGCATGGTTCATAAAGCGACCTGTTTTTTTAAATGGTGTAAATCCGTTCAGTAGTTTTCGAGATATTAAAGGAAAAAAATCTTTATATATCTGGGCGGGACCTAACTACACAAGCACGAGCTTGGCTCTAATTGGCTGCCAACACTTCAATCCAGGAAGTGTTAGCTGTCATCTTGGTGCAATGCTTTTTAGGTCTCGCCTAGCGATGCAGCGCATGCGTTGCCCACTACACAAACACCACTGCACTGCCCTAAACCCTAAAACACTACCCCAGCAGGACCCCCTACACTACACGAACACCATTGCACTGCCCTAAACCCTAAAACACTACCCCAGCACAACCCCCTACACTGCCCGAACACCACTGCACTGCCCTAAACGCTGAAAGACCAGCCCAAGCATGACCCCCTACACTGCGCAAACACCACTGCACTGCCCTAAACCCTGAAACACCAGCCCCAGCATGACCCCTTACACTGCCCGAACACCACTACACTGCCCTAAACCCTGAAACACCAGCCCCAGCATGACCCCCTACACTGCTCGAACACCACTGCACTGCCCTAAACCCTGAAACACCAGTGCCAGCACAAACCCCTACACTGCCCAAATATCACTGCACTGCCCTAAACCCTGACACACCAGCCCCAGCACGACCCCCTACACTGCCCGAACACCACTGCACTGCCCTAAACCCTGAAAGACCACCCCAGCACAACCCCCTACATTGCCCAAACACCACTGTACTGCCCTAAACACTGAAACACCACCCCCAGTACGACCCCCTACACTGCCTGAACACCACTGCACTAAACCCTGAAACACCACCCCCAGCACAACCCCCTACTCTGCCCGAAAACCACTGCACTGCCCTAAACCCTGAAACACCAGCCCCAGCACAACCCCTTACACTGCCGGAACACCACTGTACTTCCCTAAACCCTGAAACACGAGCCCCAGCAGGACCCCCTACACTGCCCGAACACCACTGCACTGCCCTAAACCCTGAAACACTACCCCAGCAAGACCCCCTACACTGTCCGAACACCACTGCACTGCCCTAAACCCTGAAACACCACCCCCAGCAAGACCGCTACACTGCCCAAATATCACTGCACTGCCCTAAACCCTGACAACCCAGCCCCAGCATGACCCCTACACTGTCGAAACACCACTGCACTGCACTGCCCTAAACCCTGAAAGACCACCCCCAGCACAACCCCCTACACTGCCCAAACACCACTGCACTGCCCTAAACACTGAAACACCACCCCCAGCACGACCCCCTTCACTGCCCGAACACCAGTGCACTAAACCCTGAAACACCACCCCCAGCACGACCCCTTACACTCCCCGAACACCACTGCACTGCCCTAAACCCTGACACACCACCCCCTTCATGACCCCCTACACTGCCCGAACACTACTGCACTGCCCTAAACCCTGAAACACCACCCCCAGCATGCCCCCCTACTCTGCCCGAACACCACTGAACTGCCCTGATTCCTAAACACCACCCCCAGCACGACCCCCTACACTGCCCGAACACCACTACACTGCCCTAAACCCTGAAAGACCCCCCCAGCACAACCCTCTACACTGCCCAAACACCACTGCACTGCCCTAAACACTGAAACACCACGCCCAGCACGACCCCCTACACTGCGCGAACACCAGTGCACTAAACCCTGAAACACCACCCCCAGCACGACCCCCTACACTGCCCGAACACCACTGCACGGCCCTAAACCCTGACACACCACCCCCTGCACGACCCCCTACACTGCCCAAAGACTACTGCACTGCCCTAAACCCTGAAACACCACCCCCAGCATGATCCCCTACACTGCCCAAACACCACTGCACTGCCCTAAACCCTGAAACACCACCCCCAGCACAACCCCCTACTCTGCCTGAACATCACTGCTCTGCCCTAAACCCAAAAACACTACCCCCAGCACGACCCGCTACACTGCCCGAACACCACTGCTCTGCCCTAAACCCTGAAACACTACCCCCAGCATGACCCCCTACACTACCCAAACACCACTGCACTATCCTAAACCTTAAATCTAACCCCAGCACAACCCCCTACACTACCCAAACACCACTGCACTACCCTAAACCCTAAATCTACCCCCAGCACGACCCCCTACACTACCCAAACACCACTGCACTACCCTAAACCCTAAATCTACCCTCAGCACGAACCCTCACACTACCCAAACACCACTGCACTACCCTAAACCCTAGAACACTACTCCCAGCATGACCCCCTATACTACACCAACACCACTGCACTACCCTAACCCTAAAACACTACCCCAACACAACCCCCTACACTACCCAAACACCACTGCACTACCCTAAACCCTAAAACATTACCCCCAGCACGACCCCCTACACTACACAGACACCACTGCACTACCCTAAACCCTAAAACACTACCCTCAGTACGACCCCCTACACTACCCAAACACCACTGCACTACCCTAAACACTAGATAAGTAACCACCACCTCATGCCCAATCCTCCTTACCTCTCACTCTTCGTGGTTCCTCTCTCCTCGTGGTTCCTGCTTCATGTTGTCTCTGAGGGGCGGTGCACGTCGTTGTGAGCAAATGGAACAGCCTGACGTGGATCGTCTAAATTTGTTTTTTAGAACTCATGGTCATTTACCATACATACCTTTGCAAAAAAAAATTGTTGTAATGGCATGTGAGGTAAATGACCATGCGTTCTAAAAAAATGCTTAGTAATGACTTTGCGATGTGCAATGCATGCGTGGTAATGCATGCGTTGTAATTGTATCGCGAAGTAAAAAAGTTATTGTAATGGCTGTTTACCAATCGAAGCAATCCCCTGTTCTTCAGTGAGTCGTTTATTTGATAAATTAGGAGGAAGGAATGTGTTTTTTTTACCGAAATGTGCATTCTCGGCTGTTGTATTGTGAAAGTGTCCGCGTGGCCTGGTTTCGCTTCCGGTGATAGAGAGGAAGGACATGTCCGAGACACCCCGTTCCCCTTGCCGGATAGGCACACCCCTGCACTGACCTGTGAACCCCAGACCAGCACACGCCAGTTGTGCATGCAGGAGGATGCGTGCGTAGCTACACATCCAGGCTCACTGCCAACGCTGAGGTGACAGCACACTGTGATGTTGCAGGGCTCATGCCTATCATGCTAAGACAATGACCACAGGGACACACTTACTAAAATGTGGGTTTGGGGGGCATTGGCAGTCCTGGAGTTATTGAGAGGAGTCTTCTGTCCCTCATGGGTATCCCTGTATCATGCTCATTGACTCTATGGTACCTGTGGGTGTTCTTGTGTGGCTCTTGACTGTGTTCCCTTTCATGGTGCAGGTAGTTGTCCTGCTTAACACCAGCAGAAAGCAGGTGTAAAATCCCTGGTGCTAACATGTCTTATCGCCGGAATTTGTTTCGCATTGCAATTGGTGTGAAAGTTGTGATGTGATTTTTTTCGTGTGCAGAACAAATATCTCATCAAGATCCAGCACCTGACGCACTATTCCCAATCAACATAAATACAATGAGATTTCTTAATAGATTTTGTGTGTACACTGTAACTGCAGCCAATACCTCAGTGCAATTCAATACAGGATTTTAGTATTTAGAATAAATCGGAAAGGTGCACCTCGTGTCTTTTTGCACGGGAACGGCGACTCTCCATTTCATTATCAGCACTTTAACGGAAGTAAAGTTGAGATAAATCTAACACACTATTCAGAAGTTAGTGCAAACTTCAGATATCACCAGTATTCCAGCGATAAGTCCCCCAAAATTTAACACCATGGTGGACTCCATCAAATAACAGTAATAAGAACAAGAAAGAGTCACACAGCAGTTAAGAGAACAACCAAAAACGTTATTAATTTTTTTTCCAAACTTTATTTTTTATAATATCAAATATATAAACGAAAAACTATTTTCAAACTTAATTTTTTTATTAACATATATATGAAAAATAAACTAATAAACAAAATGTAACAACAATAATAAAAAACAACAAGGCGGAACACTACTGTGGGGACAATGGATGTCGACGACAGACCTGGAAAATAAGAAAGATTGATAAAAAAAAAAACAACATGGTATTCTCAACAAAATACCAAAAGAAACAAATCACAGATATATAAAATGCATACAGCTAACAAAATTTTATAAGTTTAACTTACAAAAACTGTAAATGTTGCCGCTTTAAAATATTTACCGAATCTGAAGAAAATGTTTTGCAGAAGGCACCAGACAAATAACGTTTTTCTTCAGTGGTGAGGAAATGTTTTACTTTTTCCAAGGAGCAAACAAAGACCAATGCCACCTTCGTCACTCGCAAGATTTGCCAAAGAGTTCTGTTACGAGGAGATCCTAACAAAAAATACTCATGCGGCACAGCAAGTATGATGAAACACCTAAGGACCCTTCATCCAAACAATCTTGCACGAAAAGAGTGCAAACAGATGAGAAACACTCCTGTTCTGTATCTGTAAAAAAGAATCACAAATAAATGTATATTAATAACTTTCAAATTTATACTATTCCATTACTGTACAAACACATTTTATATAAAAACTGACTATGAAACTATAGCCCTGAACCACAAGTGTGACGATCATTAAAACACTACATGCATAGTGCATACTACTTTGAAGCAGTTCATGCCCTAAAGCCTACCTCACTAAAACACTACATGCTAACTAACTAAATGATTACAGTAGTATAAAGAGACACACTTGGTGACTCACAGGGTGTTTGCTAGAAGAGTATGAATACTAACTAGGGAATAGAAGGTGTGAAACACAACTGTGTAGGTGATTAGAGGACTGCATCCATACTGCATAGGCATTTAAAGCAGTCCATGTGCTAAGGCCTGGCTCACTGCATGACTACTTGGGTACTGACTGAATGATTATCGTACAGCAAGGAGAGTGCCTAGGTGAATTTATAAGTGCTAGGCTTTTCGCACAGTGAATGGATTAGTACATGGTGCTGAATGGGTCACTAGAGGACTGCAAAGAGAGTCACAGGGTATTTCCTGGAAGTGTATGGATACTGACTAGGGAATTGAAGGTGTGAAAGACAATTGTGTAGGTGGTTAGAGGACCGCATACATAGAGGATAAGGGTTTGAAGCAGTCCATATACTAAGGCCTGGGTCACTGGATGAGTACTTGGGTACTGACTGAATGATTAGAGTACTGCAAGGAGAGTGCCTGGGTGAATTTATTAGGATTTGGCGCTGTGAATGGATTAGTACATGATGCTGAATGGGTCACTAGAGGAGTGCAACGGCAGTGACAGGGTGTTTGCTGGAAGTGAACGGATACTGACTGGGGAATTGAAGGTGTGAAAGACAAGGGTGTAGGTGGTTAGAGGACTGCATGCATAGTGGATATGGGTTTGACGTAGTCCATGTGCTAAGAACTGGCTCAGTGCATGAATCCTTAGGCAGTGACTGAATCATTAGAGTACTGGAAAGAGAGTGTGTAGGTGAATTTATAAGTGTTTGAGTTTTGGCACAGTCAATGGATTAGTACATGCTGTTGAATGGGTCTCTAGAGGACTGCAAAGGAAGTGACAGGATGTGTCCTGGAAGTGTATGGATACTGACTAGGGAATTGAAGGTGTAAAAGACAAGTGTATAGTATGTCAGAACACTTTTATTTGAAGCAATCTATTTGGTACTTAGAAACTGACTAAATAATCAGACTACTTCTAGGACAGTGCTTAGGTAAAACTTTTAAATTTTCAGTTCTGCCACAGTGAACAAAATAGTACATGGTACTGCACCTTAGTGTCAAACCCTGACTCATTTTATCAATGCATAAGCAAAGACTAGCTTCTAATGCTACTAAAAATTGACAACATGAGAGGTTTTAAATTAGTTATCTGTCAGCAAATACACGATGTTACCAAATGCTTCTCTCACAGTGGTTCTCAAATGCACACAGACTCACAGTGTAATTCTAGACAACAACCACTATACCTAGGAGTTTAACAAAAATCATTCACTACTGTGGAAGTGGTAAGCGAACTGCACACAATCTTCATATTTCATGACTGCACTTTTGTGTCAATGCCTGACTCATATAATGAAAGCATAAGCCATAACTGTCTTCTAATGCTACTAAAACTTGACAACATGACAGGTTTTAAAACAGTTCTCTGTCAGCAAATACACAATGTTACCAAATGCTTCTCTCACAATCCTTACCCAAATGCACACAGACTCACAGTGTGATTTTAGACAAGCAACACTATCCTAGGAGTTTACCAAAACTCATTCACTAGTCTAGAAGAGTCAATGGTACTGCACAGAATCTACATATTTAAGTACAGCACATCAGTGTCAAAGCATGACTCATTTAATCAACATATAAGCAAAGACTGGATTCTAATGCTACTAAAACTTCTCAACATGACAGATTTTAAAACAGTTATCTGTCAGCAAATACATGATGTTACCAAATGATTCTCTCACAGTGATCCCAAATACACACTAACTCACAGTATGATTCTAGACAAGCACCACTATCCCTATGAGCTTACCAAAACTCATTCACTACAGTGCAAGTGGTAAGGGAACTGCACACAATATATATATATATATATATATATATATATATATATATATCTATATATAATAAAACAACATAGGATTGAGGTACATTAGACTTTTTCATTTAAAAAACCTTTGAAATTCAATGGAAAAACCATAGGTTTTAGGCATGTTATAGATAGAAATTAGCATTTCAAAAACACCATAGAACTTCACAGAAAAAACCATAGGTTTCAGGCACATTATAGTTAGTTGGACATTTCACTTGTACAAAACCATAGAAATTCCGGCGTTATAGTTAGTTCAGATAACTATAACTCGCGCCCCCGCAAGGCACTGCTGATGACGTCACATATTACATCATTCATGACATGGTCAGTGACATCACTGATGACATCTCAAATGACATCACTGATGACATCATCCACCTGAAAATCTGATGCACCTCTTCACACCTGAATATAACCTTTGATACACCCACTCTAAAATACAGACCACCATTTTAAAAAAAAATAGACACATCATTGCCAGTTACTAAATATGCACTGACTGATTCCTAGGTCTACACACACATCCACTCATTAACCCATACAGTCACTCATACATGCAGTCACTCATCAATACAACACTACCATATGCACTCATACACCTATACAGACACTCACACAGTGCCACATATCCAGAGTTACTCACACACTTAGTCAGTTAAGCAAAGAATAAATCATACTTCCATTTACTCACTTATACAGTTATAAAAACACAACCTCACTTATTCATACAGATACTAACACATAATTACTCTCTTATATAATCACTGATACAAATACACACTCATCCATGCAGCCACTCTCACAATTACTGAATCTCACATATAGTTATTTATATACACCATCACTCAAATATACTGCCTTTCACATATGTAGCTACTTGCACATGTACCACTGAGACATCCATTCACTCACCAACACACCCATACACACACTCACCCACCCATACAGCTGTTTCCACATGCACTCTTGAACCCATACACCCAGTGAATCAACAACTCACACATCTATGTACAGAGTCACACACCTCCCACCCATACACACACTCAGGCAGCCATACATATACTCAGGCAAGCAATCAATAACCCATATAGACACTCATGCAGCTACTCACCAACCCATGCAGCAGCTTACACAACAACAGACAGACTGATGCAGACTTTCACACAGTTTAGTCACTAACCCATGCATTTAGTAAGACACATTTAATCACTCACTTATACAGTCAGTCATGTACCTACTAAACCCTCCATGCAGACACGTATACACCCACTCATTCCTCAATACAGCTTTGCATATATATAAAACAATATTAAACTGTACAGAAACACACAGTCACTGGATGATGTCATCAGTGATGTCATTTGAGATGTCATCAGTGATGTCATCAGTGATGTCACTGACCATGTCATGAATGATGTAATATGTGACGTCATCAGCAGTGCATTGCAGGGGCGTGAGTTATAGTTAGCTGAACTAACTATAACGTCAGAATTTCTATGGTTTTGTACGAGTGAAATGTCCAACTAACTATAACGTTCCTGAAACCTATGGTTTTTTCAGTTAATTTCTATGGTTCTTTAAATGCTAATTTCTAACTATAATGTGCCTGAAACCTATGTTTTTTTCAGTGAATATATATATATATATATATATATATATATATATATATATATATATATATATATATATATTCATTTAAAAAACCATAGGTTTCACACAGGTTATAGTTAGGTGGACATTTCACTCGTAAAAAACCAATGAAATTCCCCCGTTATAGTTAGTTCAGATAACTATAACTCGCGCGCCCGCAATCCACTGCTCATGACGTCACATATTACATCACTCATGACATGGTCAGTGGCATCACTCATGACATCACTCATGACATCATCCTTGTGATAGAGTGGCGGTCGCGCGAGTTGTAGTTATCTGAACTAACTATAACGGGGGAATTTCATTGGTTTTTTACGAGTGAAATGTCCACCTTACTATAACCTGTGTGAAACCTATGTTTGTTAAGTGAATTTGCAAGGTTTTTTAAATGCTAAGTTATGTATTTATTAATATATATATAATTTTTTTCAGGTTTTTTACCGTGCGCGCACCGTGCGCACGCTTTGGGCGCACGGTGTGCTTCACACTCCGTGCGCGCACCCCGCGATTTTTATAAAAAAAATTTAAATGTTCATTCCACGCATGGGGGTCCTTCTGTAACCCCCTGACAAAGGCTAGGGGGTCAGGAACTCTCTTCCCTGCCCCCTTTTCACGTTTTCCACCTTTTTTCCCCCTTTCCTTTTCAGTGCAAGAGACAAAATGGCGGTCGACACTTCCTGATTTCGAACGATTCGAATGTTGATTGACATCTAACAACCAATCAGAATTTCGCTCGCACACGGCACCGTGCGCGCACCGTGCGCGCGTATAGATATTTATATGTTTTTAAATGCTATTTTCTCAGGAAATACTGAACAGATTGACACCAGAACTGCAAAAGGCACTTCCCTGACCTGAGGACTACCTCTCTGCCAAATTTCATGTAATTCTGTTCAGCCTTTCGGGCTGTACCTTCGACTAAAGGACCTATGGAAAAATGCATGGGGAAACGCGTTTTGGGACCCCCCTTTTTTCTCGGCCCCCGCTTGACAAATCACCCCGAGACTTTTAGGGTAGGAGCTGAGCGGAGCGCCCCATTCGTTTTGAAAATTTTGCGAAGATTCGTCAACCGGTGGCAAAGTTATTCAAAATAGAATTCTGAGATTTCCTATGGAAACACGGTCCTAACTATAACTATCTACTGGCGACTGCCAGTAGATAATATATATATATATGTATATATATATATATATATACATATATATTCACTGAAATCTATGTTTTTTTCAGTGAATATATATATATATATATATATATATCCGAACGCTGAGATACGGAAGTCTGGAGCTTCTCACGTGGCGGTCCGGGATGGGCTCCGTTTCCCTTGTATTCCACACGCACACCTTCGTAGTTCCGAAAGAAATACCAGGACTCTCAGGATTTGTTAGAAAAGGATTTATTGGGCTGTGTCACGCCTCACCAACGCGTTTCGCTTAATAGCTTTTTCACGGTATGGCGGCAGTCTCGTTTTCCTGTTTACATACTACCTCGAAGGCTGACATAAAGGTAGGACTGAATCCATACAATGTTATTATGTTGTGAGTATGAGCGCCATCTTGGCATGTTGTTAACTGAAGCGAAATTAATGCGCAATATAAGAGATACAACAGCATAACAAGGGTCATGAATAAAATATTCAGACCTAGTTACAAAAACAAATCAATATCACAACATTTTGTGTTGGCACAGTAATATACTTATCATGGTGCATTCGGAAGAATTGAGTCCAATGTCAGTTACTGATTGTCAATAAAGCATTATTGACGTTTTGAATTTCATGCCCAAGTGGGCTTGGTTACACCGAATCGCAATGCCAGAAAAGGAACTCAGTCTTATGCGACTGGTTATGTTTTAAAATAAAGTTATCTCAAACTTTGCAACTGATCACATAATTAAGTTATATACACGATTGAACAACCTATTTCATGAGTGATACTCATGTTGAATATTATCACAATTGCGCTGAAAAACGATATCCTTCTTATAATGATCAACCCAATAATATCAACTCAAGGAACTTTAAACCACAATAAGTTTACGTTTCACTTGATCTTGGTGTTGACTTAAGGCAAAAAGTGTCATGTTATTTCGGTACTGTTACTAACCTACATCGTTCTGTCTCGCCCAAGTAGGCCAAAATGACATTGGGCTCATTATCTATGCAAACATTGTCAGTAATCAATTGCTGTTGAAATCTCTTAGACAATTCATCTTGTACTTTTAACATTGTCCTACATTACGGGAAATAGAGACATCCGCCTCAATAAAAATTCATTTTAACTGCAAAGGCTAATATCCCTTATCCTGAAATAGTTCTAAATATATCAAAAAACACAATACGAAAATATATGTGTTAATAGCAAGATAACATCTAAATAAGCAGAAAACAGATCAACACATGATTCTTACAACCGTTCCAATTATCATAAGTGTACAGCCATTTCTTCACTTGAATTGAGTCCCTCGGGCATCATAGTATCAAGATCGATTATGTATCTTGATTCCAGGCATCTTAGCAGGCGCTGTCTGTCACCTCCTCTGTCTTGCCGTGCAATTGCATCTATAACAACATAGGATAAAAGTTTTTCATTTTGCCCATGTACGTTAAAGAAATGACGGGCTACAGGGTACTGAGTATCATGTTTTTTAATAGCGCGTAGATGCTCTAGGACTCGTTTCTTGGCTGGATGTATTGAGCTACCTATATACAATTTACCACATGGGCAAATCAAACAGTACACACAATAATCGGTTTTGCAACTGAAATTTCCTCTAATTTCAAAATCTCTCTTGTTGCCTGATACTCTGAGTTTTTTGCAATCTACACTTTGGGCACACGCCTTACATCGTTTACAAGTAACAAAACCACTTGATCTTGATTGGAAACCAGTTTTTGTGGCACTGACTATATTATTGCACAATTCATCTTTCAAGGATTGACTTCTGCGAAAAGTTATCTGTGGTGTATCATTTAGATATTCACTTAAAGTCAAATCACTTTTTAAAATATGCCAATTTCTATCAAAAAGTTTCCTGATTTCAAAAGCATTTTTAGAAAAAGTGGTAATAAATCTGACTGAATCTTTGGATTCAGGTGACACAGGTTTTGAATGTAAGAGATTAGATCTAATTAATGAATCTGCCTTGGTGATCGCTTGTTTGATTATCTTATCAGTGTATCCGCGTTGTTTGAATCTTATGCTCATTACAATTTTCTCTTTGTCATATTCTTCAGTGGTACTACAATTGCGCTTAGCTCTGATTAGCTCCCCATAGGGGATACTTCGAATCAGGCTAGATGGATGAGCGCTCTGAGCATTGAGTAAAATGTTCCCGGCTGTTTGCTTTCTATGCAACTTTGTAACCAATGAGTTGTTAGAAACCAAAATCTCCACATCCAAAAATACAATCATAGAGTCACTAATTTGGGAGGTAAATTGTAAGTTCTTCTCATTGTTATTGAGAGAGTCAATGAAGGTTAAAACTGACTCCTCATCACCTTTCCAAATTAAAAATATGTCGTCTATGAACCTTGCCCATATAACGATCTTATCTTCCTGAGCTTCCCAATCTTGGGACACCTGCTCCTCCCACCAGCCCATGTACAGATTGGCATAGCTGGGGGCGAAGCAGGTGCCCATTGCGGTGCCTTGGATTTGTTTGTAAATGGTATTGTTAAATAGGAAGTAATTGTTTGTCAAACAATACCTCGTCATTTCCAGCAGCATTTCAGTGTGGGCTAGTAATGAAATCGGTCTGGCTCTTAAAAAATGTCTAATGGCCTGGATCCCCAGGTCATGTGGTATGCTTGTATAAAGACTGGTAACATCCAAGGTCACCAGTAAAAAGTCATCTTCCCATACCACCCCATCAATCAATGTTAGAAAATGTGTGGTGTCCTTGAGGTATGCCGGTAAAGCACTGACAAAGGGTCGTAAATAATGGTCAATGAACTTAGATGTTGCTTCAAGTTGAGAGCCCATAGACAACACTATGGGTCTCCCTGGAGGCTTCTTCGAATTTTTATGCAACTTGGGGAGCAAGTACAATACTGGAAGTTTAGGGTGTTTACAATAAAGACTACGAAATTCATCCCACTCAATTAAACCTGCATCATTCCAATTAACCAACATTTCATTGTATTTGGTATATGAAGCTGACACTTCCGAATGATTACTGACCATGTAACAGGTATTATCATCAAGTTGTCTTTGCCCTTCCTTCAAGTAATCAACTTTGCTCCACACCACCACATTGCCCCCTTTATCAGAATTCCTGATAATAATGGAATCGTCATTTCGTAATTCCTCAATAGCTTTATATTGTTTTGGGCTCAAATTACCTCTAGAGTTATTTCCCAACTTAAATCTCATTTTCTTGAGTTCCTTAGTAATAGTTCTATCGAACACCTCGATTGCATCACAATGTATAGATGGTATGAAGGTAGATTTGGGTTTAAATTTACTTGGTTCAGCACGGTCAACCACTGTGCTAAGCGCTTCCAAATTCCTTACTGGATCTTCATCATAAGGAATATTGGTATCTAACTGTGCCAGAGTGTGTAAGGTTTCAACATCCGAAATACACAGTGACCCAGGATCCCGTGGGTTAATGTTGGGCTTGGTGGTTGCTTGAGCATGAAACCATTTTTTTAATTTAAGTTTTCTCAGAAAACAAAAAACATCAATGCGAGTCTGAACATAATCCAGGCGTCTAGATGGGCAAAAAGATAGGCCTAAGGAGAGTAGATTGGTATCAAGAACTGATAACTTACGATCCGATAGGTTCACCACATTCATTTGGCACCCCTCCTGGCTCTTGTTGACACTGATGTTGTTTTGTTTAGTTCTCCTCTTTCTTCTCCTTGACCGGGCTTCCTGGTTCCTGCGGTTCCGCCGCGCCCTCTGGTTCTCCCTCGAGCGCCACGTCCTCGGCCCCGCCGAAAATCCTGCTCGCCTTGTGCTGCATTCATCTTGGCTCTTGTCATCATTTGGAATTGTTTTAGAAAGTTGTTCTTACCCAGGTCGCTGTCTTGCATACTGCGTGCTAGAGTTTCTCCTGAGATTTCAGAGACATTGCTATCCGATACATCACTCTCCTCAGTGAGTTCATCACTTGCTGGTTTTTGAGGAAGTTCATAGACGACATATTTTTAATTTGGAAAGGTGATGAGGAGTCAGTTTTAACCTTCATTGACTCTCTCAATAACAATGAGAAGAACTTACAATTTACCTCCCAAATTAGTGACTCTATGATTGTATTTTTGGATGTGGAGATTTTGGTTTCTAACAACTCATTGGTTACAAAGTTGCATAGAAAGCAAACAGCCGGGAACATTTTACTCAATGCTCAGAGCGCTCATCCATCTAGCCTGATTCGAAGTATCCCCTATGGGGAGCTAATCAGAGCTAAGCGCAATTGTAGTACCACTGAAGAATATGACAAAGAGAAAATTGTAATGAGCATAAGATTCAAACAACGCGGATACACTGATAAGATAATCAAACAAGCGATCACCAAGGCAGATTCATTAATTAGATCTAATCTCTTACATTCAAAACCCGTGTCACCTGAATCCAAAGATTCAGTCAGATTTATTACCACTTTTTCTAAAAATGCTTTTGAAATCAGGAAACTTTTTGATAGAAATTGGCATATTTTAAAAAGTGATTTGACTTTAAGTGAATATCTAAATGATACACCACAGATAACTTTTCGCAGAAGTCAATCCTTGAAAGATGAATTGTGAAATAATATAATCAGTGCCACAAAAACTGGTTTCCAATCAAGATCAAGTGGTTTTGTTACTTGTAAACGATGTAAGGCGTGTGCCCAAAGTGTAGATTGCAAAAAACTCAGAGTATCAGGCAACAAGAGAGATTTTGAAATTAGAGGAAATTTCAGTTGCAAAACCGATTATTGTGTGTACTGTTTGATTTGCCCATGTGGTAAATTGTATATAGGTAGCTCAATACATCCAGCCAAGAAACGAGTCCTAGAGCATCTACGCGCTATTAAAAAACATGATACTCAGTACCCTGTAGCCCGTCATTTCTTTAACGTACATGGGCAAAATGAAAAACTTTTATCCTATGTTGTTATAGATGCAATTGCACGGCAAGACAGAGGAGGTGACAGACAGCGCCTGCTAAGATGCCTGGAATCAAGATACATAATCGATCTTGATACTATGATGCCCGAGGGACTCAATTCAAGTGAAGAAATGGCTGTACACTTATGATAATTGGAACGGTTGTAAGAATCATGTGTTGATCTGTTTTCTGCTTATTTAGATGTTATCTTGCTATTAACACATATATTTTCGTATTGTGTTTTTTGATATATTTAGAACTATTTCAGGATAAGGGATATTAGCCTTTGCAGTTAAAATGAATTTTTATTGAGGCGGATGTCTCTATTTCCCGTAATGTAGGACAATGTTAAAAGTACAAGATGAATTGTCTAAGAGATTTCAACAGCAATTGATTACTGACAATGTTTGCATAGATAATGAGCCCAATGTCATTTTGGCCCACTTGGGCGAGACAGAACGATGTAGGTTAGTAACAGTACCGAAATAACATGACACTTTTTGCCTTAAGTCAACACCAAGATCAAGTGAAACGTAAACTTATTGTGGTTTAAAGTTCCTTGAGTTGATATTATTGGGTTGATCATTATAAGAAGGATATCGTTTTTCAGCGCAATTGTGATAATATTCAACATGAGTATCACTCATGAAATAGGTTGTTCAATCGTGTATATAACTTAATTATGTGATCAGTTGCAAAGTTTGAGATAACTTTATTTTAAAACATAACCAGTCGCATCAGACTGAGTTCCTTTTCTGGCATTGCGATTCGGTGTAACCAAGCCCACTTGGGCATGAAATTCAAAACGTCAATAATGCTTTATTGACAATCAGTAACTGACATTGGACTCAATTCTTCCGAATGCACCATGATAAGTATATTACTGTGCCAACACAAAATGTTGTGATATTGATTTGTTTTTGTAACTAGGTCTGAATATTTTATTCATGACCCTTGTTATGCTGTTGTATCTCTTATATTGCGCATTAATTTCGCTTCAGTTAACAACATGCCAAGATGGCGCTCATACTCACAACATAATAACATTGTATGGATTCAGTCCTACCTTTATGTCAGCCTTCGAGGTAGTATGTAAACAGGAAAACGAGACTGCCGCCATACCATGAAAAAGCTATTAAGCGAAACGCGTTGGTGAGGCGTGACACAGCCCAATAAATCCTTTTCTAACGAATCCTGAGAGTCCTGGTATTTCTTTCGGAACTACGAGGGTGTGCGTGTGGAATATATATATATATATATATATATATATATATATATATTCACTGAAAAAACCATAGGTTTCACACATGTTATACTTAGCTGGACATTTCACTCGTAAAAAACCATTGAAATTCCCCCATTATAGTTAGTGCAGGCAACTATAACTCACGCGACCGTAATCCTCTGCTGATGCTAATACTGTATTTAGACACTTATTTGCCCATGTCTTCTTCCATTAAATTTTAGCTATACATATATTACAAATATTTTTTTTTCATAAAGACACATATGTCATCAGCAGAGGATTGCGGTTGCGTGAGTTATAGTTGCCTGCACTAACTATAACGGGGGAATTTCAATGGTTTTTTACGAGTGAAATGTCCAGCTAAGTATAACATGTGTGAAACCTATGGTTTTTTCAGTGAATTTGCAAGGTTTTTTAAATGCTAATTCCTAACTATAACGTGTGTGAAACCTATGGTTTTTTCAGTGAATTTGTACGGTTTTTTAAATGCTAAGTTACTTTACGCCGTTCGTGGCGTGCGCGCCCACTTAACGCAGTTCGTTCCGTGCACGCACGGTGCGCTTCGCAGTTAGTGCCGTAGACTAACTACTACACCCAGAATGCATCATAACAGTGACATCATATATATGTATATAAGTTAAAAATCAAAGTAGGACCAATGTAATAATCTACCATGACCAGGAACTACGGTTCGAAACGCGTAGGAAGGATTACGACTTGAAAACAAACAACTTTGTTGCCAAGAGGAGTGCCGCGCTATCATTATTTTGAGAATAATATATATATATATATATATATATATATTTTTTTTTTTCACTGAAAAAAACATAGGTTTCAGGTCTGATAAAGTTAGGAATTAGAATTTAAAAAACCTTAGATATTCACTGAAAAAGCAATAGGTTTTAGGGGTGTTATAGTTAGCTGGACATTTCACTCGAACAAAACCATTGAAATTCCTCGGATATAGTTAGTTGTACTAACTACATCTCGCGCGCCCGCAATCCACTGCTGATGATGTCACATATTACATCATTGATGACATGGTCAGTGACATCACTGATGACATCTCAAATGACATCACTGATGACATCACTGATGACATCATCCAGTGAATGTGGTTTGGTTCATTATTTAAATATGTATTATATACATATAGCAATTTGCATTGAAGAATGAGTGCATATATAAATATAAATATCTGGATGGAGGATTTAGTAGCAGTGTGATTGACTGTTTACTTGACTAATTTATAGTGTCTCACTAAATATATTGGATAGTGACTAAACTGTGTGAATATCTGTATCACTTTGTCAGTTGTTGTGTAAACTGCTGCACCAGTTGGTTACTAGCTACGTGAAAGTCTATATTATTTATTGATTAGTTAACTGAGTATTTGTATGGGAGAGTGAATGTGTGTGTGGTTCAGTGGTGGGTGTGTGACTGCCCAAAGATATGTGAATAGTTGATTCAGTAGGTATCTGAAGTTAAAACTACATGTTATAACAGTTGTTTGGGTGAGTGAATATCTTTATGGGTGTGGCGATGAGCAAATATATGTCTCAATGGTACATGTCCAACAAACTAGAAAAATAAAAGCCAGTGTATGTGTCAGTTGTTGTATATAAATAAGTATACATAAGAATCAGTGATTGTATGAGTGACTGTATGGATAACTGTATTCTTGTAATAGTGTTTCTATAACACACTAAGTATGAGTTATTATCTATATGAATCGATGAAGTGGTGTTTTTATGAGTGTATAGCTAAGTAAAAGTAAGTATGATCCATTGTTTGCATAAGTGAGTAGGATGACTTCATAAGTGATAAGGATGTGTGCTGGTGTGTAATGTCGATATTGGTGTATAAGTATATTTGATAGTGTTCTATTGATCATTGACAGCATGTATGAGTGAATCTGTAGGTAAGTGATTAGATGTGTGTATAGATCTAGGAATTACTGAGTGGGTGTTTAGAAACTTTTATTGGTGTGTCAATGGTTTTAAATTTGGCACTCTGTATTTTACAGTGAGTGATGAATGGTTATACTAGTGTATGATGAGGTGTATCTGATTGTCACGTGGATGATGTAAGCAGTGATGACATCAGTGATGTCATTTGAGATGCCATCAGTGATGTTATCAGTGATGTCACTAACCATGTCATGAATGATGTAATATGTGACATCATCAGCAGTGGATTGCGGGCGCGCGAGATGTAGTTAGTACAACTAACTATATCGGAGGAATTTCAATGGTTTTGTTCGAGTGAAATGTCCAGCTAACTATAACACCCCTAAAACCTATTGTTTTTTCAGTGAATTTCTAAGGTTTTTTAAATACTAATTCCTAACAATATCAGGCCTGAAACCTATGGTTTTTTCAGTGAATTTCAAAGGTTTTTTAAATGCTAATTCCTAACTATATCAGGCCTGAAACCTATGTTTTTTTCAGTGAATTTCAAAGGTTTTTAAAATGCTAATTCCTAACTATATCAGGCCTGAAACCTATGGTTCTTTCATTGAATTTCAAAGGTTTTGTAAATGACAATTTTTAATGTATTAATTGTTGTACTGATTTACTACATTTTTTAAACGTTTTATTTTTAGATATTTTATTTTTTTAATTACATTATAATTACATAATACATTACAATACAAAATATACTTTCTCAGAAAGAATTACTTTAGTTTAAATACTTTGCAAATATACAATAGACTTTTAAGTACAGTAGTTACAGTTGTTGCAATGGGCAACATAATTTCAAACACAATGCAACATTGAGCTCAATGTGAATTTCTAGTCAAATGCAATTAGTTACTTTATGGATTACTTTTCTAACCACAGGACTGGATCCTAGATTCAGTCCTTGGACATCTCCTGTAAACAGTTGAGTAAAAGCGTTTTGGTTACAGTAGTGATCTTTAAGGAATATTATTGTATTTTAAAAGTTGACACTTGGAAATTTTTTCACATAGAATAACCAATGTTATCCTACGGCAGAAAATTCACTTAGCAGGTAAGTAGTGTTATCGTTACTTTTTCTTACTCAGTGGTCGATCCTGGATCCAGCACTGGTGAATCTCCTGTAAACAGTTGAAAGAAAATGTTTAAGTCATACAGACGATTTTTTAGGAATATTTTCAGTTTGTGAAAATAGACACTTAAAAACTTTTCTGCTGAAAACCACACAATGGATTCCTATGGAAGGAAATACAAGTTACTGGTAAGTACTCTTAGAATTACTTTCCAGGGTCAGTGCTGGGCTAAAAGATGCAGCTCTGGGTTCTCTCCTGATAACAGGTGAGTAAATCAGAATTCGTAGTTCGGCTGATTTTAGAGGAATATTTGTACGTTTCAAAAATGCACACTTAGAAACATTTCTGGTGAAAACCACACAATGGATTCCTATGGAAGGAAATACAAGTTACTGGTAAGTACGCTTAGAATTACTTTCCAGGGTCAGTGCTGGGCTAAAAGATGCAGCCCTGGGTTCTCTCCTGAGAACAGGTGAGTAAGTCAGAATTCGTAGTTCGGCTGATTTTAGAGGAATACTTGTACGTTTCAAAAGTGGACACAAACTTTTCTGCTGAAAACCACACAATGGATTCCTATGGAAGGAAATACAAGTTACTGGTAAGTATGCTTAGAATTACTTTCCAGGGTCAGTGCTGGGCTAAAAGATGCAGCTCTGGGTTCTCTCCTGATAACGGGTGAGTAAATCGGAATTCGTAGTTTGGCTGATTTTAGAGGAATATTTGTACGTTTCAAAAATGCACACTTAGAAACATTTCTGGTGAAAACCACACAATGGATTCCTATGGAAGGAAATACAAGTTACTGGTAAGTACGCTTAGAATTACTTTCCAGGGTCAATGCTGGGCTAAAAGATGCAGCCCTAGGTTCTCTCCTGAGAACAGGTGAGTAAGTCAGAATTCATAGTTCGGCTGATTTTAGAGGAATACTTGTACGTTTCAAAAGTGGACACAAACTTTTCTGCTGAAAACCACACAATGGATTCCTATGGAAGGAAATACAAGTTACTGGTAAGTATGCTTAGAATTACTGTCCAGGGTCAGTGCTGGGCTAAAAGATGCAGCACTGGGTTCTCTCCTGATAACAGGTGAGTAAATCAGCTCCGTGGTGCTTACTGGCGGTACCTGGTGGGCTAGTTGGCCCCTAGGGGACCTCTGGATTGAAGAGGAATGAATTCCCCAACTTGAAACGAGCCACAGGGCGTGTTTGCACACATATCACCTCAAGCCCCGCCCCCTACCTTCACCACTGTGCAAATGCGCCCCGTGGCGTGTTTTAAGTTGGGGGATTAAGTCCCCTTGAATCCTGAGGACCCCTGGCGGCCAACTAGCCCACCTGGTACCTCCAGTAAGCGCCACGGAGCTGCATTGCAGAAGGGGCGTGGCCTCATTACACCTCTCTGCAACGCAGTCCCCTGGTGCATACTGGAGGTTCCTAGTGGGCTAGTTGGCCCCCAGGGATCCCCAGTATTCAAGGGGAATTAGCTCCCCCTCTGCAAACATGCCAGGGGGTGCGTTTGCAGAGTGGTGCAAGGAGGGGGCGTGGCCTCTGGCCCGATCCTGTCTTTTTAATTTTTTAATTTTTTTAGAAGGGGGGGATGTGTAGCCCCCCTTCTTTTTCTAACTTATTGGCCCTGGGGACCCCATCCCCCAGGGCCTGCCCGCAATTTATTTATTTTTTTTTAAATCAGGAAGGGGGCTATGTGGCCCCCCTCCCGTGGCCAATTCCTGCTCCGGGGACCCCATCCCCGGGGCATGGCTAATTTTTCTATTTTGGAGGGGGGCTCCGTAGCCCGCCTCCTCAGGCCACTTCAAGGCCCCGGGTACCCCAACCCCCGGGGCCGGCCATTTTTTTTAATGTTAATTGAGGAGGGGGGCTGCGTGGCCCCCCTCCCGGGCCACTGGTAGCCCCGGGGACCCCTTCCCCTGGGGCTGGCCCTCACCGTTGGGGACCGTGAGGTGTCCCCAATCCCCCCACGGTCCTGCCAGCTCCCCGCCTCCTGCGGGAGCTGGCATAGCTTTTCCACATGGGGAGCAGCTAACATGCTGCTCCCCATATGGAAAAGCAATCTTCTTTGCTTCATTGAAGCGAGATCAGGTTTCCACTTATTAATCCCATGAGGGCCATGGGGCTCCATATCCAATGGAGTTTCATTGTGGGGACGCCTCCTCAGGCCACTTCAAGGCCCCGGGTACCCCAACCCCCGGGGCCGGCCATTTTTTTTTAATGTTAATTGAGGAGGGGGGCTGCGTGGCCCCCCTCCCGGGCCACTGGTAGCCCCGGGGACCCCTTCCCCCGGGGCTGGCCCTCACCGTTGGGGACCGTGGGGTGTCCCCAATCCCCCCACGGTCCCGCCAGCTCCCCGCCTCCTGCGGGAGTTGGCATAGCTTTTCCACATGGGGAGCAGCTAACATGCTGCTCCCCATATAGAAAAGCAATCTTCTTTGCTTCATTGAAGCGAGAGCAGGTTTCCCTGCAGGAGTCCCCAAAGATCCCCCAAGGCCAAAAACTGAATTTTTATTTTTTCGGTAATTTCGCCGATTACGCTTACCGTACGCGTACGGTAAAAAATTAAAAAAAAAAAAAATTATCCACACTCTCTCCACCCCGTGTACAATTGGTGCCCGAAGGGCACCATTTGTGCATGGCTTATAAAATATACGAAAAATTAAAATATTACCTTTCAAAACAAAGTGCATCATATGTCCTCCATGTGCGCACGGTGCGCGAAGCGCATCGTGCGTACATGGCCCATCTAGCGTAACGTGGGCACCTGGTGCGCGTAGCGCACCGTGTGCCCACCGTGCGTGCACGGCACTAACTGCGTAAAGTGGGCGCGCGGTGCGCGAAGCGCACCGCGTGCTCACTGTGCGCGCACGGTGCGCGAAGCGCACCGCGCGTGCACGGAACGAACTGCGTTAAGTGGGCGCGCACGCCACGAATGGCGTAAAGTAACTTAGCATTTAAAAAACCGTACAAATTCACTGAAAAAACCATAGGTTTCACACACGTTATAGTTAGGAATTAGCATTTAAAAAACCTTGCAAATTCACTGAAAAAAACATAGGTTTCACACATGTTATAGTTAGCGGAAATTTTACTGATAAAAAACCAATGAAATTCCCCCGTTATAGTTAGTGCAGGCAACTATAACTCACGCGACCGCAATCTTCTGCTGATGACATATGTGTCTTTATGAAAAAAAAATATTTGTAATATATGTATAGCTAAAAATGTATGGAAGAAGACATGGGCAAATAAGTGTCTAAATACAGTATTAGCATCAGCAGAGGATTGCGGTCGCGTGAGTTATAGTTGCCTGCACTAACTATAACGGGGGAATTTCATTGGTTTTTTATCAGTAAAATTTCCGCTAACTATAGCATGTGTGAAACCTATGGTTTTTTCAGTGAATATATATATATATATATATATATATATCCCAACCAAATCCGATTTCCCATAAAAATCAGACACCGACACTGGAGATGCTTTCTGCCATCCGGCTTGGATTTTTATTCTTCACGTAACGCGTTTCGGGACAACTCCCTTGATCAAACATATATATATATATATATATATATATATATATATATATATATATATATATATATATATTAACCTCTTTTGTTATTACACTATGATAACATGTTCTCCTTTCCTATCACTTGAGGCATGAGGGTATTGCCATTGAGCTTTACGTAGTATACGGTCATCACGTGTCAGTGCCTCAGGCAGCCACTTGATATATACCAATGCGGAAGAATTCTGATAATTGTATCAGTGTGAGTAATCTGTGAAAATAACAGCCAGGAGATTTCCCCCCTCTTTAGTGTTCCACATGGATCTTGATGTACGGTGTATATTTTATGTACTGTGATACTACTTTCAACATGGCTGCTACTATGTTTACTAGAAATGTCCTTCCTTTATGTCTATTGACGATGACGAGTCTTCCGTGTTTACTTAATGTGAGTTTTGAGTCAGTGCACCATTCACATGAGCAAGGCTGTGGATACAGTCGAAACGCATCGTGTAATACATTTCTAGTCACATCATTACCAAGAGAGTGTGGTTTGTGGAGTGAGAGCGCACGTATTTTGGACTTTTGGATATATATATATATATACAGCAAACAATTAAAGTTAGAGGGACGCTATAGTTAGGCTCAGATTTCACTCGTACAAAACCACAGAAATGTAGAAAGCTATAGTTACATGAGCTAAAATAAGTTGCGCCCTCAATGCACTGCTTATAACCCAACATATTACATCACTCATGACATGGTCAGTGATATCACTGATGACATTACTGATGACATCTCAAATGGCATCCCTGATGTCATCACTGATTTGATGTCATCACTGGTGACATCACTGATTACATCATCCATTGAGTGTGCATGTTTTCTAAAGGTTTATGAGTATTAAACATATATATACCAATGTACTACATAAGATAAAATAGTATAATTTCCATAGTACTAATAAGTTATAGTATTTCTAACATATATTATGTGAGTGGCTGTGTGACTGTGTATCCATGTGCAAGTGGGGGTCTAAGTGCCAGTATGGGTGTGTGAGTAGGTGTGTGAGTGGCTGTATGGGTGTATAAGTAGGTATGCGAGTAACTGTGTGGATGACTAAGTGGCTGTGTGAGTGACTATATTGGTTAGTGAGTGAGTATGTCAGTGGCTGTATGGGTGAGTGAGTGGCTGTGCATACATGACAGCATGGGTGAGGGAGTGTGTGTCTGAATGTCTGTAAGAGTGAGTGACTGGCTATGTAAATGGCTATATATGTGAGTGAGTGGTTAGTTGAGTGGCTGTTTGGTTAAGTGAGGGTGTGTGAGTGGCTATATTGTAAAGTAAGCATCTGTGTGAATGGATGTATGGGTGAGTGAGAGGATATGTGAGCGCTTGTACAGATGTGTGAATGGGTATGTAAGTGGTTGTGTGGGTGTGTCAGGGAGTTTGTGAGTGCTTGTATGGGTGAGTGAGTGGCTGTGTTGAGAGGCTGTATAAAAAGGATCATGACCTGGACCACCTCTCTGCAACGCAGCCCTGTAGCTCTTACTGGAGGTACCTGGTAGGCTACTTGGCCCCCAGATGCCCTCAGGATTGAAGGGGAATTAATTCCCCAACTTAAAACGCGCCAGGGGGCACGTTTGCTGAGTGCTGCAGGGAGGGAGCGGGGCCTAGCTGAGATGCGGCTATTTTTTATATATTTTTTTTCACAAAGGGGGGCTGTTGTTATATCCTGAGTTCAATGCTATTCATGCCCTGCCTGTAGAATCTTACTGTGATGACATGTCATAGAATGTTATGAGTCAATTGTTCACAGTTGACTGGGCTGAGCAGCATGCTGGCTGCTCCTGGTGTATCATCTTGAATAAAGCTACATGAAACTCATCACTTGTACCTGACTCAATCACTACAAGTTTTTGGCGACGATCTTCAAAAGAACCTGCTTCTGTCAACTCTTCAAACCTCAAGCAACGTTAAGGTACATATCAATTCAATTCAAGTTAATCTAAGGCAACTGGCATCCCTGACCCCACCAGTGACCTCTACATCAGTCGCCCACACCGGTCTGCCAGTTGTGCGTCTGGGGAAGTGCTACTTCAAGAGCTGCCCTTTCAGTTTTGGGTGTCTACTCCCCATTATCTCTATGGGTCTCTGCTGTGCCTTCTGTGAAGGTAAGCCTGCCATTCAATGACCTCTGCGTCCTGTGCTGTGCCTTCAGTGAGGGTAAGCCTGTCATTCAACAACGTCTGTCTTCATCACCACACATCGTTGTCTACACTCCCTTGTGAAGAAGTGTGCTATTTCTTGTGTGTAGCAGCCGAGGTGTTTCTACAATTCTATGCTTTCCTGTTTTACTCAAAGTTTCCTGCACTGTTCTACAATCCTGCACTTTTCACAGTTGCTGCGCCTCCAAGTGACTGACTTATTCAAGGTACTTCTACTTTTTAAGGGACCCTATCTACCGCCTGAGGTGTGTGTTTCAGACTAGGTGCGGGCGAGCCTCTCTATGTGCTCTTGCACGCATCTACTGAACCTGCCTCTCAGTCCCTGCTACTTATACATCACTTCAAGAATCAACTTTTCTGCCACTTCCTGTATTTGCCAGGGGAGAGTGCTCTACTACACATCAAAACATTTGGAAAGTGTTTCACTGGGTCTTACGACTTTCCCAAGTGTGGGGACCATGTCTGTCAAGTAGTTAATTATTGCTCATCAGGTGCAGAGACTGTCTGGTTAAGGAGTGCACGATTGCGAGCACACATAGTGCAATCGCTCTGCAGTCGGACATTTGGGTGCCGATTAGGATCCTGGAAAAATGTTCCCCGTAAGACTCGTATCCGGTCTTTTTACCGTACGAATCGTACAAGTGCCGTACAAACTGCCAAATACGATTCGCATGGGAAAAACTCCATACGAGTCGCATTGGGAATAATTCCCCACACGTCCTCCGGTCGGAAAATGTGTCCGACACGTCCCCGGATGATTTACCGTACAAACGTGAAAAGTGAAGTCCGACCGCGCAAGTACGATCCATCCCGTGCGTCCGATGTCACAACCGTATGGAAAAAACACCGTCTGCACCGAACTCCCATTGCAACCATGGAGACATGTGCCCACATACGCGCCGAACCACCCCCCAGCCTCCGTATGTACGCGCCGAACCACCCCCCCAGCCCCCGTATGTACGCGCCGAATCCCCGTGTATGTACACCCGTGTACGTGTCGAACCCCCGTGTATGTACACCCGTGTACGTTCGAGTCGTACCCCCCCGTGTATGTACACCCGTGTACGTGTCGAACCCCCCCGTGTATGTACACCCGTGTACGTTCGAGTCGTACCCCCCCGTGTATGTACACCCGTGTACGTGTCGAACCCCCCCGTGTATGTACACCCGTGTATGTTCGAGTTGTACCCCCCGTGTATGTACACCCGTGTACGTGTCGAACCCCCGTGTATGTACACCCGTGTACGTGTCGAACCCCCCCGTGTATGTACACCCGTGTACGTTCGAGTCGTACCCCCACCCGTGTATGTACACCCCTGTATGTGTCGAACCCCCCGTGTATGTACACCCGTGTACGTGTCGAACCCCCCGTGTATGTACACCCATGTACATGTCGAACCCCCCGTGTATGTACACCCGTGTACGTGTCGAACCCCCCCGTGTATGTACACCCGTGTACGTTCGAGTCGTACCCCCACCCGTGTATGTACACCCGTGTACGTTCGAGTCGTACCCCCACCCGTGTATGTACACCCGTGTACGTGTCGAACCCCCCCGTGTATGTACACCCATGTATGTGTCGAACCCCCCCCGTGTATGTACACCCGTGTACGTGTCGAACCCCCCGTGTATGTACACCCGTGTACGTGTCAAACCCCCCGTGAATGTACACCCGTGTACGTTTGAGTCGTACCCCCACCCGTGTATGTACACCCGTGTATGTTCGAGTCGTACCCCCACCCGTGTATGTACACCCGTGTACGTGTCGAACCCCCCCGTGTATGTACACCCGTGGGTGGGGGTACGACTCGAACGTCGCTTTTCTGGCACTTTTTGGGTGCCGTGAAAATATTGCCGTCCGGACTGCTGTCGGTTCGAATCGTACTTCCTGGGTCGTGAAACGCTGCCTGAAAGCGTCCCGACGTCGGAGCATTCCCGGATCACATTCGTATGTATATTTTCGTCGGTCGGTGTTTTTTACGAATCGTGCGGAAATGGTGTTTCTGTGCGAATCGTACTTCCATGTTTGTAACGTTTTACAACCGGGTACGAGTCGGACGGAGAAAACGCTCCGACCGAGGGTTCGTACCCGGTTTTTCCAGGATCGTAATCGGCACCTTGGTCTTTTCGTGTACGTGTCGAACCCCCCCGTGTATGTACACCCATGTACGTGTCGAACCCCCGTGTATGTACACCCGTGTACGTGTCGAACCCCCCCATGTATGTACACCCGTGTACGTTCGAGTCGTACCCCCACCCGTGTATGTACACCCGTGTACGTTCGAGTCGTACCCCCACCCGTGTATGTACACCCGTGTACGTGTCGAACCCCCGTGTATGTACACCCATGTATGTGTCGAACCCCCCGTGTATGTACACCCGTGTACGTGTCGAACCCCCCGTGTATGTACACCCGTGTACGTGTCAAACCCCCCCGTGTATGTACACCCGTGTACGTTTGAGTCGTACCCCCACCCGTGTATGTACACCCGTGTATGTTCGAGTCGTACCCCCACCCGTGTATGTACACCCGTGTACATTCGAGTCGTACCCCCACCCGTGTATGTACACCCTTGTACGTGTCGAACCCCCGTGTATGTACACCCGTGGGTGGGGGTACGACTTGAACGTACACGGGTGTACATACACGGGGGGTTTGACACGTACACGGGTGTACATACACGGGGGGTTTGACACGTACACGGGTGTACATACACGGGGGGTTTGACACGTACACGGGTGTACATACACGGGGGGTTCGACACGTACACGGGTGTACATACACGGGGGGGTTCGACACGTACACGGGTGTACATACACGGGGGTGTTCGGCGCGTACTCACGGGGGCTGGAGGGGGGTACGGCACGTACCGGGCCCCCTATTCTGGTCGTTTCGCGGCGTACTTCGCTTTTCTGGCACTTTTTGGGTGCCGTGAAAATATTGCCGTCCGGACTGCTGTCGGTTTGAATCGTACTTCCTGGGTCGTGAAACGCTGCCTGAAAGCGTCCCGACGTCACGTCGGAGCATTTCCGGATCACATTCGTATGTATATTTTCGTCGGTCGGTGTTTTTTACGAATCGTGCGGAAATGGTGTTTCTGTGCGAATTGTACTTCCATGTTTGTAAAGTTTTACAACCGGGTACGAGTCGGACGGAGAAAACGCTCCGACCGACGGTTCGTACCCGGTTTTTCCAGGATCGTAATTGGCACCTTGGTCTTTTCAAATTTGTGCCAGTGGATGTTTACATTATGGAACCGGCAGTGCTCAGAGGCCCAGATGGTGAGGCACATTTTTCCGTCATTGTTGTACGTTTTGAGACACCTGGGAAATTGGCGTTTGAAAACCGCCTTCTTCAATTTCTAAATAAACTAAGTGCGTGCTCCCTTTGTGCGAGCGACCTTACCTGCATCTTCAAGATTGCATGGATCCTTGTGATGTCCTCAGTGTTCTGTGTCCTCTGCTGTTTCTTCATGGTGCATGCTCAGATGCGCCCTGAACCATCCGGCAGGGCGTCTGCCACGTGACTTTATCTAGTGATCGGTGGCGTTATTCTCCTCTCGTTCGAATTTTGCCAACCATGTCTTCAAAGACCCTGTTTAAAGCCACTTCTCCTGTGTACTGCTTCAACGGTGACACACACACCAGTTAAGACTTCATGTATTTTGGCAACAGATGTCGCTTTACACACATGACGGTTTTCCCGATTTTAAGCAATAGGTCGGCGAGTCACTACTTAAACGATGTCCTCATTTGACATAGGATGAACTGTAAGTAATTTCAAAGGTCATTCTTCGAAAATCAAAGTACTCTTTCTTTCCCTGCCTGCAACCCACACTTTGCAAGCTTCAGCTGTTTCTTGACCACGGTGACTACTTCATTTATTTTAACTTATTGTTTTCTTGGGATAGTGCATCTTTTCTAGTGTTTTTAGTACTCACAATTAGCTAAGTACTCATTTGTGGTATGCCTTGCTCGTCTAAAGAGCTCATTTACTGTTTGCTTTTACATGTATGCACAGCGTTTCCTCAATACAAGAACAGGTCATGGGTTCCCACCCACATGTTCTTTCTTGCACACATTGCCCCACACTGGTATGTTGCATAGGTTATGGTCCTTTGACCTCTTTATGAGGTGTGTTCCTTGGGTTGTTTTTCCCTTTGCTACGGTGCACATTGTCTTCACCTTTACACTAGGTGAATAGCATGGGTCTCATTCCATTGCTACAGTTGCAGTGCACAATGTTTTCACCCCCACACGAGGTGTGTCGCACGGGTTCCAGTCCTGTTGCTACAGTGCACTACTGGTGCATAATGTTTCACCTCCACTCGAGGTGTCTCGCATAGGTTATATTCCATTTGCTCAGTGCACATTGTTTGTACCGCTCCACGGGGTGCATCTTTATGCAAGGGTTTCAGTCCTTTTCGCATCATAATATGGGTTCCTACCTGTTTCACTTTTGCAAAATTATCATATGGGTTCCTATCCATATCTGTTTATTTTATACACGTCTCACATGTGCACAATTTTAGTCTGTCTTCCTTCTTGGAGCTATGCGAGGGTTTTAGTTACTTTCGCATTATCATATGGTTCCTACCCATATCTGTTTTTTGACATCACTCAAACTCTCTTAGTTTTCAAGATGTCAACATTTCAAGGACTATTGTTTCTATGGGTCTTAGTCGCATCTGTTACTTCTATAATCCCTTGTCTTTTTAAGGGTTGCTGTTGGGCTATAGTCCTCCCAATCTTATGTTATTATTGTATTGAATATTATATCTACATTGCTGTCTTTACATTATATTTTTCATTTTGTATTGATGATAGTGTTCTTCTTGGGTGAGGATTATCCTTATACTTTTCCTCATCTTTCTTGTCTTCTTTTCTCATTTCTGTTCTATTGGTGATGTTTTCTCATGGTGTCTTGTGTAGATTCTGAGCTTTCCCCTGCTTTTCTGTCGTGTTTTCTTGCTCTGTTGGTTTTTCATTTTTCAGCCTCCTTACATTCCCGTTCTGGCCAGTGGGTGTGTTTTGGGGCAGTCGTTCATGCTTCCTCTTCTCCTCTTTTCTGACTATGTTTTTTCTTGCTTTTGTGTATTGAAGGGAGGATGGTTCTTATGCTCTTGTTTTCCTCTCTTCTTTGCTCCTCTCATCCTTTTCGGTTGTGCTCTTCTTTCATTGGTGCGTGGTTCTTATTTCCTCTCCTCTTAATCTTTCTTCTTTTCTCATTGTTCTTCTTTTGTTTATTTGGGAGAAAGGGGGATATGTTATATCCTGAGTTCAATGCTATTCATGCCCTGCCTGTAGAATCTTACTGTGATGACATGTCATAGAATGTTATGAGTCAATTGTTCAAAGTTGACTGGGCTGTGCAGCATGCTGGCTGCTCCTGGTGGGGTCTGTTGTATCATCTTGAATAAAGCTACATGAAACTCATCACTTGTACCTGACTCAATCACTACAAGTTGTGTCCCCCTCCTCTTTCCTTTTTTTGGGCCCTGGGAACCCCATCCTCCAGGTCCTTGCCCATTTTTATAAAAAAATAATAATAATGCAAACGGGAAAGGGGCCTCTTGGCCCCCCTCCCAAGGCCAATTTCAGCCCCGGAAACCCCATCCCCCGGGGCATGGCCATAATTTTTTTATTATTTTTATAATTTTAAATCTAAGAGGGGGCTGCGTGGCCCCCCTCCTGAGGCCTCTGGTATAAACCCCAGGGACCCTATCCCCCGGGGCTGTGCCTCTTATATATATATATATATATATTTATTTATTTTTTGATGGAGGGGGCCACTTCTAGCCCAGCTGCTAACATACAGCTCCCCGTGTGGATAAGCAATCTGGTTTGAATTTTGGAAGCAAGAGGTTTCCCTGCTCTCGCTTTCAGAACCCAAACTACAGTTTGCAATGAGAGGGCGGGAGCCGCGCGGCTCCCGCCCTGTCATTGCAAATAGCAGTGTCCCGGGGGTGGGCACCCCAGGACAATGCAGGAGCCACTCTGGGGGGTGGTGGTCCCGAGGGCCATCAAGGGCTCCAGGAGGGGGGCCACGTGGCACCCCTCACAATGTTTGCACAGCCCCGGGGGGTGGTGGTCCCCAGGGCTTGGGGGTCTGTTACGGCCCCTGCATTTAAATGTTAGTGCCCAGGGGAGGTGGCAGTCCCCGGGGCGTGTGGGTGGGCTCAAGCCCCCCAACACAGGTCTTCTTATTTTAAAAAAAAACAAGCCCGGGGCATGGCGGCCCCCGGGGCTGCGGGGGAGCAATGTGCCCCCCGCAAAATAAGTAATAAAAGCCCCGGGGGTGGCGGTCCCCGAGGCTGCAGGGGGGCTGCGTGCCCCCCGCAACTCTTCAAACAAGCCCCGGGGAGGTGGCGGTCCCCAGGGCAGTGTGGGGGGGATTGGGCCCTCCCCACACTTTTTTTTTTCACTGCCCCCGGGACCTGGCCCACCCGGGGGCTTCAATCCAATCGTGTTTTTTTTATTTTCTCGCCGGATTCGTGCACCCAGCCCGAATTCGGCTGATTTTGCTTTTGTGGGACACCCTGAGCAGGCCTAGGGGGTCAGGGTCTTTCTACCCTGCCCCCTTTTCTTGTTTTTTGCACTAGTTGTACTGTTTTCTTGTGCCTCGGTTCTACTGAGGCACAAGATGGCTGCCAATACTTCCTGGTTTGGAGTGTTGACAGCCAAATAGAATACAGGTCGTGATCGGCAGGGTGCGCGGATAGATATCGAAACTTTTATTTTTTTATTTTCTCAGCACCTACTGAACGGATTTACACCATTTAAAAAAAGGGCACTTTCTGAACCAAGCGCTACCTTTTTGACAAATTTGGTGTAATTCCATTCAGCAGTTTTGGCTGTAACTGTGTCTAGAGTTTCCTATGAGAAATTGATTTTTTTTACCTCTATTTTTTCAATTTTTCAGGAACTACTGAACGGATTTACACCATTTAACAAAAATTTCTCTTTCTGAACCAAGGGCTACCATTTTGCCAAATTTGGTGTAATTACGTTCAGCAGTTCGGGCTGTAGGCGTGTCTAAAGTTTCCTATGGGAATTAATATGGAGAAAACACGTTTTGGGACCCACCTTTTTTCTCAGCCCCCGCTTGGCGAATCACCCTGAAACTTTCATTATAGGGGCTGAACAGAGCGGGCCATAAGTTTTGAAAATTTCGCGAAGATTCATCAACCGGCACCAAAGTTATTGGGAAAACATAAAAAGAGTTTCCTATGGAAACTAGGTCCTAACTATAACTATCTACTGGTAATATATATATTACCTTACATGCCCACATGGCCGCTCCATGACAGGGCTCTGCCTGGCGAGTAAAGATCCTATGATAATCCGGCCTAATTCGGGGCAATCTAGGAGACATTTTGCTGAGGAACTTATTAGTAAACTCCCTGCTGCTTGGGGTTGTATTGCCGTGTGAGAGCCATTCCCGCATCAGCTGAGAAGAGAAGCAGGACCAGACCAACATACATGCCTGGCGGGCCTGGAGGACTGTGGCTAGGTCCTGGCCAGCCACGATCAATGCTGTGCCTGGAAGCTTACCTGAAGTATGGGCGGGGTGGATAGTGGCCCCATCCTGGGTTCGGTGGTCCCCTGGAGAAGGTGAGGTCTGCAGAGGCTGCGGGCCTACTGAGCCCTGGACCACATTACGGGCTTGATGCCGAGGTGACTGTGGTGGTGGCCAGTGCCAGGCAGGCCTGACAATAGTGAAGGCATCCTTCTCCCTGCCTTCCGGTGTGACCGCTTGCCTTGTCAGGCCACTCCTCCATTGTGGAGTTTGCCATGCCCCTTCCCCCAGCTGCTGTTATGGCCACGTGGGGGTGGCTGAGGTGACCATGGCCTAGAATTTTACATGCGCACATCTGGATCCAAGCTCCCTGAGACGGCCAGAGTCAAAAACTGTATGTGGTGGCCTGATTGTACTGGATACTCATCTTCAGCTTTAATACGGTTACAGTCTAACAATTGTAGCACCCTACTTGGCATGTAACTCGCAGTTTGGGACAGTAGCAATCTCCCTCACATGGCTGCTTCTCTAGTTTGCTTTGGCACTTAAAAAAAAGCAGTTGCCGGTCTATTGCAGTTTCCCCACATACCCGCTCCTTGTCAAATTGTGCATAGGGGGACAGAGGGGCCAGCTTAAGCAGCAAGCTGTACATGGGTGCCAGAACCCTATGGTCATATTGCGGACAACCTTATCAACTAATAGACCACACTGACTGCTGGCCTGTGATCAGATCATTGGGCCTGCATGTGCCCCTCACGCAGGTGAAGAAGTGGGGTGAGGTGGGCTGCTTCATAGCCAACTCAAATTTCTACTTTTCTGCTTTGACACTCAAAGCCATGTATCCACTGAATAGCGCAGCAAATCTGGAGAGTCTGTTAACCTGTTTCCTTGCAAAATTACCATGGCTGACATACCTGATTCAAGATGGGGAAACACAACGCAAAACAATCACAGCTCTCCTTTGAAAATAAAAGACTTACTCAACAGACAGATCTCATGGCGGACTCTGATCCTGATGCGATGTGGCACGATGAAGACCTCTGCGTGATCCTTAAAAATGTAAAGACCAGTCTCAAAACTATAGACTCCAAACTTGACTTGCTGACATCTCGCTTGGATCAAGTCAAACAGCGGGTGGATTTGCACAAGACCAGACTAGACCAGCTTGAAAACAGGGCATCAGATGCACAGGATTATCAAGTGGAATCCAAAGAACATTTATTACAAATGGAGAAAGTCATAAACATCATCAAAGCCAAAAATGAAGACTTAGAAGCTCGCTCTAGAAGAAACAACCTCTGCTTGAACAGAATTCCAGAGCCCACTGCAATATGTAAAATGGAGGACTTTGTAGAATCACTATTGAAGGATCTTTTTGGCTTCAGCTTGTCTGCTGTGTTCACAGTAGAGTGAGCCCACCGCTCTCTTGGTTCTAAACCATCAGTGGGAGCCAAACCGCATCCCATACTGACACACCTGCTAAATTATAGGGTCTACAATGTGATCCTGTGCCTCGTGCAGGGGCATGGGGCCATACAGCACCAAAATATTAACATTTTGTTCTACACTGACTTTACTCCCTTAGTTCAGGCTGTCCGTAATGATTTTTACCAGCTAAATGCATACTTCATGCGGGCGTGCCAAATGCACTCATATATCCTGATGAACTGCGAGTCTCCTTCGAAGGGAAAACACATTATTTCACAGATGCAAAGTCTGTCCTTAAATTTGCTAAATACATAGCCGGCTCAAAGGGGTTCCCCTGTGACTTTGCCACACAAGTCTACCAAGGCCAGAATAAGTGACAATCACTAATTGGCATTACCGTTAGAGCAATAGCTGCAAAATGCTCTTGATGGATCCTTAAAGAAGTCAATTGGAAATCCACAGTTATACTTCATATTGCTAATTAGTACTCTTGTAATTATGTGTGCTAAGTTGCTCCCTTGAATTATGGAAATGTTGATGTTCCTGGGTCGCTCTTGATACACCACATCGCTCAGCCACCCCGCCATTCCTGACAGGGCCCTCTAGGTATCAGTCCCAGTTAAATGCTAGATAACACGTTGGGGGTTTCATTTGGTTACAGGGTGGGTAAAAGGTCTAAACCTGATGGGGGGTTGATGTGGGTGGCAGGAGGGTTGGGATGGTTCTAAAAGTTCTCATTGGTTTGGGATGGGTCGATGGGAAGTCATTGTTAACTACTGAGAGTTGCAGATGTAAACTGAGAACATATGATTATATTGCAATATGCCTTAATAGAATGACCAACATTACACTGCTCAGTGCACACAATTATGGTCAATTCATGGCATTCCCTCGCACGCACACCTAGAATGGCATCGGTTAAATGGCTAACATGGAATATTTGCGGTCTCAATGACCATAGGAAAACGCGCCTAGTACATGCATATTTACTCAGACATAAAACAGATATTTGCTTCATGCAGGAAACGCACCTTTTTAGCACATCAACATCAAGATTGCGGGCTAAATGGTGGGGTGATGCTTTTGTTGCTGCAGAGTTAAACTCTGTCAGGGGAGTGGCTATGTTGATACGTAAAGGGGTCAGACAGGTCACCTCACAATCTTTGATTGATCTAGGTAGCAGATTTGTAATAGTGGAGAGCTCTTTCTGAGGGAGACAGATCACTCTGACGGAAGTTTATGGGCCCAATCGGGATGATCCTGAGTTCTTCAACACTGATTGGTCAAAAACTACCAATATTGGGAATAATACTGTTATCTGGGGTGGAGATTTCAATGCCATAATGGATGATACATTAAATCAATCAGGCACCTCCCGTAGTCTCCATTCTAGGTAAAAAACAATGTTGATGGTACTCACTCAAGAACACTATTTCATTGACTCTTGGTGGTTGGTGCATCCATGACTTGAATCATTTCAGCCTCACACATGCCATGCACATTGTCAGACCATGCCCCAGTTCTACTCCAGCTACAAATTCCTCAGTCTACCCTCCAGGCCTTAGTTTGGCACCTGCCTCTGGAAGCACTGCTAGATACTGCATTCAAGAGGAAACCCGCAAAGAGATTATAGAATACGTCACAATTAATGAACACTCAGTGACATCACTGGCAGTGTTATGGGAGGTATTTAAGGTGGTAATCAGATGGGCCTGCATTGCTAAAGAATTGAGGGGCATATTATCAAGCCTGGCGATAAAATTATCGCCGCTTTAGCGTCAGAAAACTGCCGCTAAAACAGCGATAAAGGGCTTGATAATATGCTCTATGAAATTCCAATTGAAGCCCATGTTAAATGTGAAGGACATCTAACATGGGCTTCAATTGGAATCGCATAGAGCATATTATCAAGCCCATTATCGCCGTTTTAGAGACAATTTTCTGCCGCTAAAGCGGCGATAATTTTATCGCCAGGCTTGATAATATGCCCCCAGGAGTGCTGAAGACTATTAGACAATCATTGGAGATCCTAGAGAGGGATATTCAAAACATGCAGGTGCAATACTTCCGAACTAAGAAGCCAGAACATCACGCCACTCTCAAACAGAAATTATCCAAATTTAACGATGAATCCTCCAGAGAGACACGCTCCCTAGGATGGCATGCTATGGCCTGGAGTTATGGAGAGGATGATTGGCCTGGCAAAGCCCTCACAAACATACTCAGACCCCACCTCAAGTTATGTCACCAAACTACTGGATGCCGCCTCTAATCTGGTGGAGCACCAGATGCACTACTCAACACTATTACAGAGTTCTATGCTAAACTAAACTCCTCTGACACTGACCAGACAACCATTGACCTGGAAGAATATTTTGATAATATTCAGTTAATATGGCTCGAGCAAGCACACCCTGCATGCTTAGATGAGTCTTTCACAACTGAGGATATTATACAGGTAATACAAGGCCCTTGGGCTGGACGGACTAATTCCCTCCTTTCATAAAACATATGCCGCCCTTTTGGCACCACACATTCTGGCTGTCTATCAGGAGGCAATAAAGACTGGGACTTTCCCCCCATCTATGCCAGAAGCTGTAATTATTACATTGCTAAAACCAGGGAGGTCCGCTAACCTTTGCGACTCGTATATTCCATTGCCCCTAATCAACATGGAAAATAAAATCTATGCCAAACTACTCGCTAATACCGACTAAAACCACTCCTCTCCCTTATAGTCCGACCTGAACGGTCTGGATTCATACCCAGGTGCTCCACATCTCACAACCTACATACTTGATTTGTTGTGATGCACCATCTTGACCTCTGAGTGACTGCATTGGCTGCCCTCCTAGACGACAATGAGGCATTCGATTCCCTGGAGTGTCATACCTTTTTGCACTATTGACTAGAATTGGCCTCAGCCCCACCTTCAGACAACATATACACCTTCTATATACCAGTTCCACTGCACGGGTAAGACTCATCGATCTCTTGTCAAACCCCTTTCCCTTTCCCGTGACTCGTGGCACTCATCAATGATGCCCCCTTTCCCCCCTTTTATTTGCAATTGTGACGGAACCACTAGCAGCGCGATTACGTCAACATCATGCCAACAGGGCTTCACAATTAGAGGTTTATATGCAGACAACATCACATTATACGTATGCAACTGAAAATAAAATCTAGGCCTTATGATATGCAAGATGATTCGATTCGGCAGAATGTCTGGTGTACATATAAATTGGTCTAAATCAATATTATTTCCACTAACGGATGGCCCACGGCCATTCGCACTGGACTACCCATTAGTGTGGGCGGATGGCCCGGTCAAATACTTAGAAGAAATTTGGTTTAACAGAGACACAAGGGAACTGTGGAATATAAACTATGGCCGAACAACCACATGGCAGGAGGAAAGGGTGAGCACTTGGGGCAGATTTACAAGCCTCTTGCGTCACTTTTCCCATGTTAAAAGTGACGCAAAAGTGGAGCAAGGGGCTGGTAAATGTGCCCCTTGGTCTAAACTACCTATGTCACTAGCGGCCAGGATAGTAATTGCAAAAAAATGTGTTCTGCCCAAATTGCAATATTGTTTTGTTAATTTAACCATACCGCTCAACTCCTAATTCTTTAAACTTGTACGGACCAACATAGGAGCCTTGATTTGGGTGGGAAAACAACCTAGAATCTCCTGGGAACTGCTTAGACTTCTGCTAAAACAGGGGGACATGGCTTCACACTATACGCCTATAGCGCACAAGGCAGGCTTTTACATTACTGGCTATATCGGTCCCCCTATCAACCTCATGTTGCTGAGGAAATAGACAACACTGCCCCAACTTCCTTACATACTGCACACTACAGCTCCTACAGTAACCCTGGGAAAGAGATTGACACTGTTGAAAGAGTGAGATGAGCCTGGTAGGGGTTACGTAAAAGAAAGAAATGTCCCGCCATATATGCCTTGTCGTTCCCACTGGCATATAATCTTCAACTTCTCCCATTGTCAGACACTGATGCAGTCAGGCGAGCTCCTAAGCTTGATTTCACCTCCTATGCAGACCCATATCCCAATGAAGACTTTATTGCTCTTCCGCAGACGGGGGCACTACATCTCTCACCATTTCAAACACCCTCCTCTATTATCAACTATGCGCTACTTGTCGCAAGCTACATAAAACGTTCCCAGCCACACCTCTAACTCTTCCTGCACTCGAGCACATGTTAACTGATGCACCTCTGTGCACAATATTTACACGCCTTTATAGTATTACACACTGTACTTCTCCAGTGGGTGTCTGGTAGTCGGATCTTGATTCAGCTATCATGGATGAGCAATGGCTGTACTGCTGTGGCCAACTGGAACACCTCTCCCCTAACTATAGATGACGACTCTTCCACTTCAAATGACTGCATCGCATCTATCCAATCCATTGCAGATCTTTCTTATGGGCCTTAGAACAGATGCTAACTGCTGGCGATGCTGCGCCCCACAAGCTACGTTCCTTCACTTAGTGTCCGCTAATAGCAGGGTTTTGGGGACAAGTACACGTCATGAGGCTGGAGCTGGGCTGCTAGCCTCTGGTGGGTTTGTATGTAAAAGATGCCCTCCCTGCAGATCGCCACCTTCTTGCCATGCTGCTCCTTTTGGTGAAGCTCAGAGTGGCCATACACTGGGGCAAGTGTTCTGCCCCTTCAATTGAAAAATGGATACAAGACATTACTTTTTGTCAAGAACAATTGTCAACTTTCTGGGTACTCGTGCCCCTTACGTTCAGACCCAGAGATATCTGGGCTCCATTTGCCACGTGTCTGTGGCAGAGGGCTTCGGATGCCGCTGCGTCACCTGTGGAGCCCTGGGAGACACTCTGTTGAGAACGCCAAATGTCTTTAATACCAGTTATGATGAACGATGTGATCCAGCTGTAAATATTTAGTTGCTGCACGTAGAATGTCAGAGATAATAATACGGAAGCTCTCTTGGATAACATATTGCACTGTGAGGACTATGTGGAACGGAGCCTTGTCCACCATGTCATTGATTACTTTCATATTCCCTTTGCGCTGTGACGTTGGATTTTCCTCATCCCACTCCCTTTTGAGTTATTATTGTTTTTCTTTTTGTTTGCCTTGCTATTATTCATTACTTTGTAACCACATGGAACTACAGTATGTAAAATGTCAATGTAAAACAAAATTGTATATACTCACATTAGAAGCAGGACTTTGCTCCCATTTTGTTGGAGAATTCTGCGCTTGCCTTAAGATCTTATAAATCTGTGTCACCGAACGACCCCTGTCCTCCTTACATTTTGGTCTCTAATTGTGAAGCTATCAACCCGTTTTTAAACCAGCCCTTGAATCCATCAATTCATACAGTGACCAGTGGTTAGTAACAAACGAAGCTGATCCCATCACTAAAGAAACCATCAGCTGATAAAGCCATTCTTGCCAACTATTGCCCCATCTCGCTACTCCTAGCCTTCACAAGATATTGGAGCAACTTATTAATAAAAGGCTTTTTTCCTTTTTAAAGCATAATGAGTTACTCCAATCCCAATCGGGCTTTCAACCTGGCTTCAACACCGAGACCACTCTGGTGGAGGCAGCAGACACGATCAGGCTGGCAGTGGGTCAGGGGAAACAGGTTGCCCTGGTTTTTCCAGATCTAGCTGCAGCTTTTGATACAGTCTCACACTCTGTTGTTTTGCAGCACCTCGGTGCTGTAGGTGTGTATGGTGCAGCCTTGCCGTGGCTGAGTTCCTTTCTGGCAGAGAGGTCTCAAACAGTGTGGAGTGCCCCTTTTGCCTCAGAACCTAAGGCATTGGGTTTTGGTGTTCCCCAGTTTAGTCATTGATTCCTACACTGTTTAATGTGCCTATGACTCCCCTGGCTATGCTGATTGAATCGTTTGGTTTGCACATTGTCTTGTACACTGACAATGCACAACTTCTTCTTACAGTAAATCACAAATCTCCCTATGCTAAAGGCATGTCTGGCTTCCGTATTTCAATGGATGAGTGATAGCAGTCTCCAATGTAATGCTTGCAAGACCAACATTTTCCTTTTCAGGGCCCCACCCAAACTGGGACAATGGCCTTTGGCCACAGGATGGATGTTCCCCTTCTACATCCTCTGGCAGTTGTAGCACACAATCTGGGGGTGAAGTTTGAGAGTTCTGGGCCAGATGTACAACGCGCAAAATAGCGCCTCACACATTGCGAGTCCTTTGTGACTCGCAATTTGCGAGACTCTATTTTGCATGTACCACAGTGTGTTTAACACTGTTTGCGATCCCAATGAGGTAGCAAATTGCGAGGCTCATGAATATTAATGAGCTTCCCGCAATTTGCAAGCCCATTGGGAATTACAGGCCCGCCCAGGGATGGTGGCCTGCTGGGCCCAGCAGACCACCATGTCTGGGACTCCTTTCAAATAGAGCAGCTTTTTTTTTTTTAAATGCAGCCCGTTTTCCTTAAAACTGCCTGCTCTTCAAAAATATTTTTGGTGCCAGTCACAAAATAGAAGGGGTCCCCTTCCCATTTGCAACTTCATTGCCACCCTCTTGAAGAAGGCGGTAAATTGCGAGTGTTTTTTTACCGCAATTGCGGTAGCAAAATATTCATACATGGCTCTGCGGTCGCTATTAGGAAGGGAATGCCCCTTCCTAATAGCGAGTCGCAAAACCTATTTGGCGAGTCGCAAATTATTTGCAACTCGCTAAATAGGCTTAGTACATGGCCCGCAATGATTTTGCATACGTAAACGGGTTGCAAACCTCCTTTGGACTGTTAAAAATGTTAAAAAGATTCCTGTACTTGCTCCCTCTTATGCAGCAAAAAAAAGTTGTTTTAAGCTCTGATCACTTCTAGTTTGGACTATGCCAACTCACTTTACTAAGGGGTACCTGTCTATCTCCTGAGAGCTCATATTCAGCCAGCCCTAAAACATTTACATTGGTACTTGTGAAAACGGTGTCAGGTTCAAAGGCTTGGGGCATCATGATGCCACCGCAACGGCAAAAGGGACCGCCCACCATAGGTGCGGCGGTCCCACCATGCCAATCAGCGCATTTTTAACATTGCGGTAGGCGGTGCTATAAGCAGCACCCGCCGCAATTTAAAAAATGTATGTTGTACCATGGGTACCCCTCAAGTGCACCCCCCACCCCCCAATACCCCGGGAGCGCGCAACGGGCCCCCCAATACAAAAGACCGCATGCCTTTCCATGGCGGAAACGCCGCCATGGAAAGGCATATCTCCGCCTGCATCATAATATGGATGGCGGTGTCTTGCAGACACCGCCACCATATTATGCCCCTTTTCCGCCCGGTCGACGAGTCGACCAGTGGAAAAGCGGTGGACGATCTTTCTGTCTGCCGCGGACCCCTCAGTCATACTAATATGGCGGGGGGTCATTCAGGCATGGATGGCGGGCGGATCACCCCCGCCAGGCCAGCTGTGGCTACCGCCGGCCCGGCGGGGGGGATCCGCCTGCCATCCTAATTCACAGAGCTTTCCATCGTAGGGGCAGTATCTGTCCAATAGATTTTCCATATCAACCGATTAGATCTCCTTGGTCCTCCAATTCTTTGTTGTTAGTCATCCCTCAGTGTAGAAGGAAAAAATGGGGTGGCCACCAAGGAGTGGAATGCTGTTCCACTATAACTGCGTCCCCTAAGGACATTTTGCTTTTTTAAATATTTCTCAAAACTTGTCTCTTTGTGGCTGCTTTTTCATGCCTCTTTCCATGGGGCCATACTCACCTATTAGCACCAGTACACTCTTTGGAGTAGCTGGCACATATATATATATATATATATATGTATATATATATATATATATATATATATATATATATATATATATATATACCATACATGGTTGCATCTGTGTGGTAAAGGCTTGCTGCAAAAGACATGCCTTGTAATTGTTTACATTGTGAAGACATACATTCCTCCTACTAGTCGCAGCCGCATTGCAGCACATGCCTGCTTGTTCTCATTAAAGTGAGTAGGTAAAGGGATTTAGCAATCTTCATTAGATGGCCTTTGCGAACCCATCACTCTCTTATAATCAGAGTATGCATAAATATCGTTTTCCATCAATCAATAACATTTGGTGTATCGTCAGGCTTGCATCATCTATCATTAAGCCTAAAGGCTTGTTCAGATTTGCACCCTCACTCAGTAATCCTTAGTGCATTTTCAGATCTGCCTCATTACTCAATAATCCGAAATACATGTTGAGATTTATTCCGTCCCTCGCTAATTCTAAGTACGTGTTCTCATTTTCCCGATTGCATTGAAACCTTTTAGTTTATGTTCAGAATTGCACCATCAGTCCAAAATCATGAGCACATGCTCGTGTTTGCCCCAAAGCTCAATAGCCCTTAATGATTGTGCAAATTTGCAACATCATAGAGTCCTAAATTCACGTTCAGATGTACACCATGACTCACTGATGATTAGTGAGCGTTCGTATTTATGATATCACTCATTATCGAATGGTAAAATTTGGACCATCAATCAGCATCTCATGATGTGTATTCAGATTTACCCCATCTCTAAGATTCCTTAGTGTATATTCAGGTTTGCCACATGACTCGATCATCAAGGTGCACATCATTGATTATGTAGATCATAAATGTCCTTTCAAGTAAGGAATTTCAAAGAATTTCTAACTTAAGGCTAATACATGATATGCATGCACAGATAGTTTAAGCATACATATGTCATTGTACGATACTTATCCAAGTTTTTGGTAGAAACTATAGTATAAAATATAAATGCATTATGGGAATTGAAGAACATAAAGTAATGTATTCCTCATTCATGCTTATCTACTAACAACCCCCCACAAAACACATTTACCACAGAGTTAACGTAGTCCAGCCAGACTTTACCATTTATATATGATGAAAATGGTGCAATTACAAAAACCATTCTGCATTAATTCACAGACAAATTACATACTTTATTATTACAGAGGATAACTGAATAGTCATTTGTCCAAATAACAATTAAGTCAAAGTGTTGATTGGCCTTTCTTAAAACCTTTACAACTGCAAATGAGCACTTTGGCGCTTAAATTGCTTTTAATCAGGGTTGGGGAATGGTTCTGTAAATTTAATTAATTGAGTACCATTTAATTCATTATGGTTTAATAATAATGTCATTTTAATTGATTGAATTTGTTTCAATAAATCCAGGCTGCTCTGCACCACTCACAGCACACTGTGTTTGAATTTCAATAGCATACTTTCTCATTTCTAAATTCTGTCCACTTCTCTTTCTCTTCTGCTTAATTAATCAGCTTTTAGTCTTTCTGTGCAGTCACCTTCAGTAATGTTGCTTGCATCGGAAATCTGTCAAGTTTTCACTCACAAATATCATTCAGTTTCGCTCCCTTTGCTTCTCCCCAACAATTTACCTATCGCCCCACTCTGCCTATTGTACATGAAGGCAGCAGTTCACTAGAGCAACATAATTTCACACAGAGAGGAATATTCACAAACTGCATTTTGTAGTATTTTTTGTATCATTACAATTCACAAACATATGTGCGTTGATCTCAAACTCCTCTTCTCATATATTTTCTGTGTGGACATGCTGATTCCAGTTGCGGAGATCTTTGCAAACACTTGTTTACATAATTGGTAGTAAACATGTAAGGTACAAGGGGAGAGGCTGGAAAAAGAAGGATACTTATTACAAAATGGGAGTGGCAAGGGAGGGGTTTTGGAACTGTTAAAGAAGGGTTTAAGGTGGGACAAAAGAATGAGCCTATTGCTAGGCACAAACTGCACTACTATATTTAATATAGCCAAAAAGAGCCTAGAACATTAATAAATGTACTCCAGTTCGGACCTGGAGTAAGTCCAGCACCACACATGGGCAACCAATGGTACTGCAACACACTTAATCAGTAAATAATTGGAGGCAGGGACTTAAAACAGAACCCAATAGGAAATAACATAAAAACAAAACATTTTTTTTGATGTTTTCAAATATATTCATATTTAATTCAATGTTAAATGATACATATAACAATAATATCATTGTATTACAAACATTTTAATTAATGCTTTTTAATTTAAAACCATTTTTTTAAATAAAATCATTTAACTTTATGTGGGCATTTTTATTTTAATAAATCTTTTAGATAATTTTATTAAATTTACAAAATTAAATTAATTGCATATGTAATTCAAAATTACTTTAATAGTGCTTAAGCATTTTTTATTTTCATGTATATTCCCAAAACAATGTAGAAAATGAATTTACATTTATCTTTAACAAAAAATGCTTACACATTTTTTGATTAATTAACTTTATAAAAGTTCCCTATACTTTAACCAGGACAGAGACCTTCATCTACAAGTAGAAACATTAGGTGGCTCAATTACAAGCCCATTGCGCCTCCGGTATGACAATTTTTCCCATATTAAAAGTGATGGGCCGGCAGTGCGAGTGGCTTGTCAATGAGCCTCTAATTTTGTTCTTAAAGGTGAGAGACATGTAAATCCACATTGTGTAGTACATTTTTATTCTGAAAGTTTAAATAGGCAAACGTAGTAAAGTATAAGGCTAAAATGACATGTGCAGATTAACTTTTTTTATTTATTATTTTGTTTTTATTGCATTTAAAAAAAAAGTATACTCTACAATAGCACCATGCAAGGTGGTCTTGGTCTTTACCCACCCAATTGAAAATAAAAAAAAACATCAAATTATAGCAAACAAACAAAAACGAATATCTTTGGCAATCGCGATTATACAGTCGGCTTGAGAGATATAGGTACTGTACTGTCTCTGCAGATATGCTGCGTCTTCATTATTTTAATTATGTCATGCCTAACCCACTTCGCCCTGTGCATCCGCCATTGCCCTTTGGTGTAGGAATTGTTGCAATGGTTCCCATATGTCCTTCGGCCTTGATGTTGTTGGTAATTCCTCTGCATACAGTTCCATATTATCTTACAATAGACAAGTTCTTTAATCCAATACTCAGTTTTTGGTGATCGTTTCGCTCCTCATGTAATGGCTACCCTGCGTTTAGCCATCAACAACGCCAAACATATGAATCGACCCACCACCCCTTTTACTTGTGGAACACAACACAATAAGCATACTAAGGGTGTGCATTGTATCTCCAACCCCTACATTTCTGTAATATCCCTCACCACAGCACTCCAATAACAGGCCACCCTTCTGCATTCCCATGCAAGGTGCAGGAAGTCTGCTTCGGGTTGTCCTCACCTCCCGCACCTGCTAGAGTCACGCAATCCATAGCGGTGTAACCTCACTGGTGTATAGTAAACCTGGTGTATATACTTAAAATGTATAATACGTAAGTGTCTATTCGGAGCAAGTGTGCCCGTCAGTCCACATACATGTTCCCAATCTGATATGGATATCGGGGAGGTCAGACTGTCATTCCATCTCTCCCGACTTCTGTCTTGGCCATCACATCTCTTGTCACGTATTGTCCTATACAGTCTAGTGATCAGTTTTTTATTGGTGGGAGTAGTTAGCACCGGATGCAAAGAGCGTTGTGTGGGGGCTCAAGGGGGTAAGTGTCGTAGTGGGATCTAATTGCATGCCTAAGTCTGTGAAATGCAAATCGGAACAGCAGTGTGGGATTGCTTATGTATTGCAGGGTGTCTGTGGTATGAAACGTACCCTCTGGGTACAGATCTTGCATCAACTGTATGCCTGCCTCTTTTAAGAGACGCATTGATCCTGCCTCGTGAGTCACTGATAGTGCAGCATGGTGCTCTATTTGCATCGCTGGGGCATAAATAGGTAGGCCAGTTTCCCTATCCCCTGCCACGCAGCTACCGTGGTATCTATTGTGTTGATGTCCGTTTTCGGGACTCCACGCTTCGTGTGAGTGAGAATACTGTGTAGAGGAATAGGGGAGGCATCCCCTTCTTTGACTGCAACATGAGGGGTGAATGCATGCGGTCTAACCCAAAAATATGCATACTGTGCCTGAGCACTCAGATAGTAGACATACAGGTCCGGTGCACCAAATCCCTCCTTGTCGTAATCTTGTGTAAGAACAGTCCAGTTTACTCGGGCCTGTTTGCCCCCACAGACCAGTCGGAGTAGAGACATGCGGAGGGTGTTGAAGAATCCCTTTGTCAAAGTGAGCGCTATATTGGTAAACAGATACAGAAAGCGTGGTCAATACCAACATTTTTGTAAGCGCGATGCTGTCCACCAGGGACAGTGGTAAGGCTATCCATTTGTCGACTTGCCGGCCTAAAGTACTGCAAGCCCGTCCGTAATTTTCGCGTATAACCACATCTGGGACGCGGTGGATCCAGACCCCACGGTATTAGACCTGGTCCACAGACCAGACTAGCGGATATTCCATATCTGGCTGGGTCGTGAATTCCGTCAGGGGAATGAATGTGTAGATTAACTTGTGTGTAACTTTAACTTGGTGAAAAGGTCCCAAAGTATTTAGAAAGGTTCAAATTCCAAAAGCAGAGAACGAAAGACCATCTACTTTGTCTGCTTGCTAACTACATTTTCAGCAAATAATCAATGATAAAAACACTTCAGCATTCTTTTCAGAAATGCTGCTAATGTATAGTCTGTAGTACTTTGTCAAGTACATGAATAGTGGTTATAGCAATACGCAGCAATAAACGACAATAAGTTCCATTTAACAGACTATGAAGCATATTTACAAGTAGTTAACACCACTTTTTCTGACGTTCTGGTGGCGTTAAGTCCTTGGCCTTGTTTGCAAAGCGGCGTTAAGCCACTAAACATGGCTTAATGCAGCACATGCCACTCAGTCTACAGTACCCCTATGCATGACACCCAAACAACAGGCATCAAGAGTACCTATTCACAAGTGTCCTCACATAACAAGGGATCCATAACAAAGCAGCTTGATAGACTAAAAGCACAGTGGCAGACATATTGGCAATGCCTGTGCCCTTTCAAACTACAATTATATAGAAGAAACACTCTAAACTACAGTTTGAGGTACATCAACACAGTTTCAGGAGTGCATAATAACTAGAACCAAATGCCTATACATAATGTTTTAGCAATCAATAATGATAAGAAGTCAGGGACATCCCAATATTTCCCTTTCCAACCGAGCTAATATTAACTGTACCCTGATTTCATCAGGTTTTATCAACACACATATATCTATCCAAGGACCTGATAGAAAATGTGAGAACAGCCTGATGATGATTCATAACAGTTTGAAGTGCTTCTTCATCCTGGACAAGTCACATACGGAGCCAGCTGACGTATCAGGCACACTACTGAATAAATTACTTGAACAACACAAACACAATAACTAAATCATATTCTGTAAAATTGCAAAACACATTTACCCAGTTGTGGCTGATACTTTTAAGAGGGAGGATGGCAAACGGGACACACACACATACATACACATACACACTCACAGCCTTGCACTTACACATGCGCACAGACACACACATCCATTGACAACACTCATTACCAAATATTCATACATACACATACACCAAGCATTAATTAAAAAAAAAACAATCATACTTACCTGCAGCTCTGCCTCGGAGCTCCCAGAAGGTTTAGGACTGCTGCCTTCCCTCACGTAATCACAGATTGGGATGGGGTCAGTGGGACTGCTGACCATACCCCACTCTGTGATGAAGTGTTACTGATTGACACTCGACCCTGAGTGCTTCAGGGCTTAAAACTGAAGCGCCCAGGTGCGAGGCAATTAGTGACACTTCCTCTCGTCATTGACGGTGAGGGCCTCAAGGACCTTTGCTGAGCTGAGGAGGTCTCCCCCACAGGAGCTGTGACTATCTCAGCCAAGCAAAGTTCAGCTTAGGCAGCCAGGATCCTGTGCATTTAGCGCATGTATTGCTCCTTGCTGCATGACCTGAAAATGAACAGTGTCCGTCAGGCCAACCTTTGCTCAGCCTGACAGATAGTGTTCTTGAGGGAAAAAAGGTGAGGGGTCGTGGCCCCCCAGTCCCAATGGACTGGTAGCAGCTGCATTTACCACTTGAGATGTATAGCATTTCAGAATGGATGTACCCTTTTACAACAAACCAATGTCCCTATTGGAAGACCTTTGTATAACACTTCACAGTCTCTGACCTCTCTTTACTCCACAACAACCTTATCCCTCATGTGACACATATTCAAAGTCCCTCTCTAAACTAAGCTCCTATTCCACATGTGAAATATTATTTTACTTGTTCTACAATGCCTCCCTTTCTTGTGCAGTTATGATTGGATGACCTTATAGCCAACTGCACCTATGGAACATCTTCTCTTTCAAACAACCTTCCTAGTTGTCAGGGCAGAGCGCTCCCTATGATAAAGCATAATGAATGGTAAAAGAAGTAGATTAAACTTAAAAAATAATTATTAAAAATATTTGATGTTAAATATTACTATAATGCAAAAAAATGTTGCATTTGTATTTTAAAATATAGATCTAAATAATAAAAAATACTGCAGCATTTTCTACTTACATTTGAAATAAATATTTAGTTCATTTAAATACATTAAATAAAAGTAAATAATTCCCACCGAAACAGAAATATTAATATTTATTCATTAGGTATTATAAATGACACCTTATGTATAGATCGAATTTAAAATAATGTAATTATTTTTAATTCATTAAATATAACTATATATATATATGTGTGGATGTATATATATATATTCACTGAAAAAACCATAGGTTTCACACACGTTATAGTTAGGAATTGGCATTTAAAAAACCTTAGAAATTCAATGAAAAAACCAAAGGTTTCACACATGTTATAGTTAGCTGGACATTTCACTCGTAAAAAACCAATGAAATTTCCCCGTTATAGTTAGTTCAGCTAACTATAACTCACGCGCCCGCAATGCACTACTGATGACGTCACATATTACATCACTCATGACATGGTCACTGACATCACTCGTGACATCACTGATGACATCTCAAATGACATCACTGATGAAATCACTGATGACATCATCCTTGTGATTGTGTGTTTTTCTGAAAATAAATATGTTTTATATTTATGTATATCACAAGGTCAATGGAAGAATAAAATGGTATATAAGTGTCTAAATGGATGCTTTTTTTTAAAAACATTTTAGTGTAACTGACTGATTAAGTGTATCATAGTGAATACATGGCTTACTGAGTAATCTTTAAATATGAAAATATCTGTATCAGTTTCTTACTTTGTGTATAAGTGGCTGCATGGGTTGGTGAGTAGCTACATGAGTGTCTATATAGGTTATTAGTTGGTTTTTTGTCAGTATGAGTGTCTGAGTGTCTGTATGGTTCGGTGGGGGGTATTACGTAGTGCATAGGTGCATGAATGAGTGACTCACTGTTTGTATGTGTTGAAGACAGCATGTGTGCAGGACTGTATGGGTGGATGAGTGTGTGCATGGGTGTGTTAGTGAGTGAATGACTGTCTCAATAGTGTCTCCATGAGTAACTACATATGTTTTATACTAGTATATGTGACTATTGGTGTATATAAGTGAGTATATGTGAGAGTGAGAGATTGAAAGAGTTCCTGTATGTGTTTCTATAAGTGATTGTTTAAAAGACTAAGTATGTGTAAGTTTCTGTAGAAGTAGGTGTGGTGGAGTGTGTATAACTGTATATGCAAGTAAATGGATGTTTGATTCTTTATTAGCATGAGTGACTATGTGTGTGAGTAACTCTATGGATGAGTGGCGTTGTGTAACAGGATGTATAGGTGTATGAATACATATGATGAGTGAGTACATGTATGAGTGACTGTAGAGGACTGTTGGTGAATGAGTGGATGTGTATGTGGTTCTTAGAATTACTGAATAGGTTGTTGTAACTGATATTGATATGTTCATTATTTTGAACATTTTAGTTTCTATTTTTGAATGTGTGTATTAAAGGTTATATTAGGGGAAGAAGAGGTCTGCTACTCTTTCACAAGGATGATGTCATCAGTGATGTCATCAGTGATGTCATTTGAGATGTCATCAGTGATGTCATGAGTGATGTCAGTGACCATGTCATGAGTGATGTAATATGTGACATCATCAGTAGTGCATTGCGGGCGCGCGAGTTATAGTTAGCTGAACTAACTATAACGGGGAAATTTCATTGGTTTTTTACGAGTGAAATGTCCAGCTAACTATAACATGTGTGAAACCTTTGGTTTTTTCATTGAATTTCTAAGGTTTTTTAAATGCCAATTCCTAACTATAACGTGTGTGAAACCTATGGTTTTTTCAGTGAATTTGCAAGGTTTTTTAAATGCTAATCCCTAACTATAACATGTTTGAAACCTATGGTTTTTTCAGTGAATTTGCAAGGTTTTTAAAATGCTAATTTCTAACTATAACGTGTGTGAAACCCATGGTTTTTTCTGGGATTTTGTACGGTTTTTTAAATGCAAATTTTTTTTTGTCATTTTTTGTAAGCCTTTGTATAAAAAAATATATGTACTATATCCTGCATTATGGAAAGGTTTTTTTTTTTTTATGCATTTTTTTCCGTGCGCGTACGGTAAGCTGACGGTACGCGCTCTGGACGTCATTAGTACAGCGCGCCTACGTGATACGTGCGTGGCGTACGCGTACACCCGGAAGCAACGTCGCGGTTACGCGGGGGCGTGTAATGCGCATGCGCGAGTGTGACGTACGCGCTTCGTAAGCGCACCGTAAGCGTCACGTGCGCGCACGGTCGGTCATGTGACTTACAAAGAACACTTTTTATTGGTTGAAATTACTTTCACTTCCAGAAACTTCCCACACCACACCCATTCCCCTCATTACTGCTTGAAAGAACACTTTTCATTGGTTGAAACTACTTTCAGTTCCAGATTCTTCCCACACCACACCCATTCCCCTCATTTCTGCTTGTGATTCTCTAGGAGCAGGAGCTGGATTGACATTGGGATACAATGGCAGAACAGCACACCTCTTCTGAGAGTGAGGCTAGCAGCACCACCATGATCCAGAGAAGGAGGAAACAAAAGACTTCTTTTGTATGGGAGTATTTCACTTTTCCAGAGGGGGAGAAAAAGGTGAATGCTCAATTGGTCACTTGCATACTTTGTGGTCGTGTTTTATCAAGAGGAAATCCAAGGAAGAAATATTCCTTTGGAAATCACTCTATGAAGAGACACCTCCAGGACAGACACCCAAGGACCTTTGCTCGACATACTGGAGAAAACTCTTCAGTAAGTCACCAGAGCCCAGCCTCAGATGCTCAGCCGAGTACATCATCGGCAGCTCAGCTGAGCCCTTCCTCTGTTGTTGGAGCATCACCTTCTTCTTTTCCTGTGGACATCAACCCTCGATTTGGGAGGGTTGAAATGAGGTGTACAAGATGTGGTGGTCTTATTGTTTTTGGGGAGATCAGTCTTCCCCTTATTAACAATAAGATAGACCAGCATGTTTGTAGACGCTCATAATACTCCCATTCTTTCTTTCCTCCATCCCTGTATGAACCCAACAACTCTTATAAGAGCCAACCTTACCTCTCAACTTTTTTTTATTTTTTCTTTGAAACTTTTTTTTTTTTTTTTTTTTTACCGTACGCGCACGGTAAGCGTATTTTTTTTTTTGTTGTAAAAAAAACCCACTAAAAATCAATTACCACATCTCAAGATCCTTGAGAAATTAATAACTAATTTTTAAAAATCTTTTTGAGATAAAGTGGAAGAAAGAGACCTTCTAATTTCTCATGTTTTCACATTAGTCACAAAACAAAATTTCTTTGCCATTTTGAAAGCACACTTACTACTCTTTTTTTTGGCAAGTGATAAACACTTTTACAGACTGACACATTTTGAATCCACTTTTCAGATTCTTAAAACATCACATGTCCAAACTGCTTTTTCAGACTAGCACCATGTGTAATCTGGCTGACTGCCTACACTCCAGCAAGGGCAACCAGCCTTACTGATGCTGTATGTATTTGCATTACTGAGTCCAACCTCAAACCCTTAAAGTATTCTTTATTTTTACCAGTACACCTTAATTTATCTTGAAAACATAGTCCATATTATTTTACATGTTCCTCACATTTAAATTTCTCCCAAAACAGAAAATAATAAACACAACTTCAACAAAAGGAATTCCATTTCTATTATTCATTTCTTAATTTATCATATACATCCCCTCTCAAACTCTAAACTCACCTTTAAAATTAGTTAGCTGTGAAAGAAATGTGGCACTCAAACAGCAGATTATCAGAGCCAGGATCTCTGTTCTTTACACCTCTCTCCTCTCAGCAGAACCAGATAATGGCAAACTTTCCCTCTCTTTTTCCACACATATACATGTTAATTTCAAATCTCAGTGCTTCCCCCTTTTTTTCAAATGTAATCACACATTTCTATTGGTTGAAAACCAACCCTTTTCCAAAAGTACCCTTCCCCCAACTTGACTTCTGCCTGCTACCATAGCAACAGCTCATGGAACACTGCTGTGTGGAGTTAGGTCAGAAGTTCACCAAACAATGTTTCAATTCCACAGAGCAAGAGTGCTTGACTTTTCAAACCTAACAGCAAATCCATAGTACTGTTCTTTGGTAACACATTTTTCTGTACCAATACAAAACATGCTTCTATTAATTTACACATACAGCCTAGTTTTTATTCTAGAATGGTATGAAACAGCCAATCAGTTCTTTTTTTTTATGAAAAAAATATGTATGCCTCCATTTCCAAACTGTCTTTCATTTCTTTTTACCATTCTACTGAATTACACCTCCTGAGTGCATCCAGTTCTCCTTGGAAGATGTTCACAGTGTGGATTGTAGGGCACAGCTATGTCTTCTGGAGTGAAAAGTATGCAGAGAAAACAGGTATGGTGAGAGACCTTGCTTTGCCAAATGTAGACATTAAATGGATTGGTCAGAGAGGGTTAAAGTGGCACCAATTGATGCCATTGGTGAAATCCTTCATGCAAATCCAACACCCTGACCTCATAATAGTGCACTGTGGTGGCAATGACCTAGGCACTTTGACTGGGGTAGGTCTGGAAATGCTTATGAAGGACACCTTTGCACAACTGTTTTCACTTTTCCCTAAAACTGCCTTTGTGTTTTCTAACATATGCCAAAGGCAAAAATGGAACTGGTCCAATCATTTCTGTCCGCATATTGACAAAGCAAGAAAGCACGTCAACAAATCTGTTTCTACTTTCCTCCGTGACTATGGTATGGGTTCCATTTACCACAACAACTTGCGTTACGACATGCAAGACATTTATAGAGGAGATGGTGTGCACTTCAATGATGAAGGGAACAGAGTCTTCCTCTTGAACCTTGGACTCTGCATCGGTACTTACTTGTAGGTACCACTAAAAAATCACTTCATAAACACAACGGCTCTTTTTACTCACCTGAAGGCCGCCACCGCCAAGAGTCCACACAGATCACGCGCTTGTGCCGCCACCGCCAGGAGTCATCGCCAGCCAGATCCTGCGCCGCCGCACGGGACTCCGAATCCCGGCAGCACTTGCGGCGGCACACAGCTAGCACGCACGCATCAACGGCGCCAGGAGGCGCATAAAATCAGCGTCAGGCCGGCGGAGCGGGGGGAACCGTACTCACCTGAAGGCCGCCACCGCCAAGAGTCCACACAGATCACGCGCTTGTGCCGCCACCGCCAGGAGTCATCGCCAGCCAGATCCTGCGCCGCCGCACGGGACTACGAATCCTGGCAGCACTTGCGGCGGCGCACAGCTAGCACGCACGCATCAACGGCGCCAGGAGGCGCATAAAATCAGCGTCAGGCCGGCGGAGCGGGGGGAACCATACTCACCTGAAGGCCGCCACCGCCAAGAGTCCACACAGATCACGCGCTTGTGCCGCCACCGCCAGGAGTCATCGCCAGCCAGATCCTGCGCCGCCGCACGGGACTACGAATCCCGGCAGCACTTGCGGCGGCGCACAGCTAGCACGCACGCATCAACGGCGCCAGGAGGCGCATAAAATCAGCGTCAGGCCCGCTTCGCGGGACGCGAGCGGGACGCCCGGAGCGAAGCCCGGGCAAAGGGCGGGCCCTCTACGGCCCTCATCGGCAGGAAGAGACAGGGGCAGGGCCACACATGCTGCAGGAGTCATATTGGACACCTTTGCGCAAGTAAGTAGAGCACACAGATTTCCCCAAAATCATTACTTTGCACGTTCTGCAGTTACAGTATAAGTCATGCCTAAAAAAGCAGTCACAGTTCAAAATAACAAGATGAACAATTATTTGGTTCAGACTGTACAGAAGATCAATACGCAAAGGAGGGAGTCATTGGGGCTGAGCCAATCACCGGACTTACTTTGTTTGTCCCCACCCACTTCTGCTATTACTTCGTCTGATGAAATTAACACTCAAGATGTTTTTAGCGCCACCATGTCAGCTGACACTGTCGCACAAGTCATACCTGATATTTTGGACAATGTAATCCCAGCCTCTGAAGATTCGTTTATTGAGGATGATACAAATATTTCGATTGATATTAATTCTGACCAAGACACACAGTCTCAGACATCCCAGGTGCCTATTCTTGACTTAACTCCTACAGTTCATGAAGTTAGACCCAAACGTCAATGCACCAAGATCCCCCTTAAGCGGGGTGGTCTACGATCTGGGGCTAAATGGAAGAGAGTTAATTCCTCAAAATCTACACAAATGAATCATGCTGAGGATCCCTCTATTTGTTCTATTGAAGAAGCCCTCTTAGACAAAATTGCGGACTTTATTGAGACTAAAATCAATTTTATTATCAAACCCCTCATTTCTAAGTTAGACAAATTACAAGCAGAGGTCAAGAAGCTGGGTGGTTATCAAAATACAGTTGCAAGTGGTATTGAAAATTTAACCACGATAGTTACTCTTCTGAACAATAAACATGGGGAAGCCGCTGATGGAACTATTTTAGGTGCCGGAAAGGGAACAGAGCCCTCTGGGGAGAATCCATCCTCACTGATTCCCAACGCTGTTGTTGGGTCCTCTACGTCCCAGTGTCCCCCAGCAAATCCAATTCCTGCGGCAAACGTTGCCCACATGCAAACATTACAACCCCATACTTCTACGACGGATCCCCTGCAATTTATTGTTGAAGCCACACCCGTGGTGTTAGTTCTTGCAAATGTTCCTCCATTAGAAAGAGGCTCGGTGGAAAGTTCTAACTCACTGTGTAGCAAAGCTTTACACTGGTTAACCAGTAATGTGCGGCTAGCTCCAGGAGGACAGCAACATCTTGCAAGTGTAATCAAAACAGCATCTAGGGTTCCTTGGCTGGGAAATCGCCCAAAAAAATTCAAAGGTGATTGTGTGGCCGTGAGCTTTTCAAACCAAAATGTTCTTCCTAATATTCTTGCAAATATCCTTCCCCCTCAACGAAGACAAGGCACTGTGGTTCCCCTTACGTTGAAATTCTTTTATGGGGAACAGCAGAATGTATCAATCCCAAAGACTCCTGTTTTAGGATGGAATACAAATTGGGATTTTCACTCTAGATGGGGCCAAGATATAAGGAATAACGCACCAGCCTACCGACAACAACCCTTTGAATTTAACCCTGTTACACAACCTTTGGAACTGTTTAACCGTTTTGCGCCACTTTCTTTTATGGATCAAAATGATTGACTTTTGCCAAGTCAAATTAATGATGTTGAGGAACCACAGCCGGCTCTTGTTTTACCTCTCCAGTTCTCTGCAGGCAATAGAGCCGGTAGAATTTTGAGCTGGAACATTGCTGGACTTAGAACCAAATTTAAAGACAAAATGTGGCTGGACAAAATCAGGAGTTATGACATTCTCGCTTTCCAGGAAACTTGGGACACGTCAGAGTGTTTGCCCCTAGATGGCTACTCTCATTTTTCAGTGCCTGCAGTCCCTAGTAAAGCAGGAAGAGCTAGGGGTGGGCTAGTTGTGTATATTTCTCTTGACGTTAAAGGTAAACCCAGATACATCCAGTCTAAATCCAAAAACTGCTTAATGGTTGAATTGACCTTATCAAACTGTAACCCTATTTTATTCGTAAATTTTTATAATTCTTCGACCAGTCAATTTCCTAACGAGCATTTGTTAGCCTTACAGGATCTCTTATCTACTCATATTGAGAATAGTTGTTGTGAACTTGAGGTAATCCTTATGGGAGACTTTAATATCCATCCCTGTTTGGCAGGCTGTCAGAGGGAAACTGAGATACTTCCTTTCCATCCTTCATCTCCGCATTTTGAACACACTCCATGCGGAGAGATCTTGGAATCATTTTTGGCTACCCTCAACCTTTACGAATCTTGTACCTGCTCAAACGATTTGAGGCTACCAACATATGTGGGTCATGATTCTGGTACAATTATAGATTACATTTTTGTTTCTTTAAGTATTCTACCTAAAATATTCATTTATACGGTAGAAACTTCTGTTTTTAGCGATCACAATCCTGTGATTTTAGAGGTTTTAGCATTTGGAGCCCTGGAAAATAGGAAGATTGACATATTGTGCACACCAGGTCTTGAGCTTAAAGATCAAAACCGTAGGCTAAAATTGGACCAAGTTATCCCAACATCTTTTTTACAGGAGACATTGGCCAAAGTTGCTGATGAAATTGCCATTTGTCTTGATAACGAAAACCCGAGTGCCAAAGTGGTTGATGCCTTTGGTGTTATATGTCATCAAGTTAATTTAGATCTGACCATAAAGGCAAAATCAAACAAACCAATTGGCCCTAGATGGTTTGACTCAAACTGTTCTAGGGCCCATTCAGCCCTTCTTAAAGCTCTAAAGTGTAAACCTAGAAATAGAGTACTGATAGCTTCATTGAGGAAACAATACAATCTCGCTATTAGGAAGAGGAAATCTGAGATTAAAAATGAGGCTTGGAATGATTTGTTACTGCCCGAGACACAGAAAGATAGTGCGAAATTCTGGGCAGTCATAAACCATCCATATTTTGTGGGATTAGATAATCAAAGAGCTGACTGTATTATCCCAGACGAACAATGGGTGTCACACTTTAGTAACATTTATAGTCAAACTCACACCACAATAGATTGTGAAAAAACAGCACTAAAATCACTCACTCAAATTCCTCCTTTCACTCAGGAAGAGGTGATACTTGCACTAAAAGATACACTTTGTAAAAAGGCACCGGGGCCAGATGGGGTCCCTGCAGACTTCTTTAAGACCGCCCCTCAATTTAGCTCAAAAATTTTAACTAACATTTTCAACGCCACTAGGGAATTTATTTTCCCCTCTAGTTGGGCAACTTCGACCATTGTGCCAATCTTCAAAAAGGGCCAGAGGACAGATCCGGCCTGTTACAGGCCCATCTCTCTTATTGATTCAAGTGTCAAAATCTTGGGGAGAGTCCTGTTAGGCAGATTGTCCACGATTTTAGATAGTAAGGGTATTTTATCTAATGCACAATATGGCTTTAGAGCCAAAAGAGGAACTTTAGATCAATGCCTAAACCTAGAGCTTATTATAAACAAATATGTGGTCGCTAGGGGTGGTTCACTGTACATGGCCTTTATGGACCTCTCCTCAGCTTTTGACCTAGTTAATAGGTCAAGGCTGTGGGGGATCCTGTTGGCCGTGGGCCTTGACCCACCCTTAGTTGATTACTTAGCTGAGCTACATAAGGATCTGATGACTTCTGTTAGAGTCACTAGGGAAGGAAGATGCACCTGTCTCTTTAAGTCTGAGAGGGGGGTTAGACAAGGGTGTATACTCGCCCCCCTATTATTTACTCTATACATCAATGACCTTGAGACAGTAATGCAAACATCACACAGTGATATTCCGTGAGCAGGGGAGACAAAGATACCTGTCCTCCTGTACGCGGATGACGCTGTTCTTCTTGCACGCTCTGGAGTTGCATTGAATAAACTCCTTTTATCCTTTGGAGCTTTTATGGCATCTTTGGATATGAAAATTAATACAGATAAATCACATGTAATGATCTCTGGACACGCAGGCAGAAAAAAAAAGATGCTAACATTTTACTGCACAGGGAAGGAGGTAAAGAGAGTTCCTTCTTTCCCATATTTAGGTGTGACTTTTGATGAAAAGGGCTCCTGGGGCCCTCAGCTTCTGGTTAAAAGTAATGCTGTCGCTAGAGCAACCGCAGGACTGCTGGGTTTTGCCAAAAAACTGGGCGCCCGTCCTATGGAAAGCATAATTAAAGTTTATAAAGCAAAATGCATGTCAGTCGCCCAGTATGGCTCCATTATTTGGGGATATACTAACCCCATTAAAATACAGAATGTAGAAAATAAATTTTTAAGATCTCTTCTTTCTGTTCCACAATCAACCCCGATATTTGCATTGCATACAGAGGCAGGATTGGGCTATATAGCTGATACCTTGAAATTAGCACCAGTGATTGGCTGGTTAAAAATCTGGCTTAACCAGGAGCTTACATTAAATCACATCATTTTAAAAGATTGTTTAGCCCTGGACAGAGCACTTAAAATCCCATGGGTAGGATATGTGAGAACTCAGCTGTCCTTAGCAGGCCGACCGGAGCTCTTTTCATCTCCGGATGAAATAACTTCCGAAGACTTAAAATCAGTTAAAAATACCCTGTTAAATCTATACGCTCTGGAAAGGGAAGCACAAGAGTTAAAAAAACCCATGGTAAGGAAACACTTTTTGCTCACCTCTGTTCCTGGAATGGAACCATACCTTGTGTGGGTAACAAACCCTTACCATCGTTTTCTCTTAACGAGATTTCGTTTCGATTTAATCCACTTTATCTTGGGTAACTTTGGAACTTGGGCCAGACCTGATGACGCTGAACCCTGTGATTGCGATTGTTTTTCGGTTCAGGATACGATGCATTTTATTATGTTCTGTGGTCATTACACTGAGATTAGAAAAAGGTACTTGCTCCCTATTTTACGTTCTCAGGGCTTTATTCAGGTAAAACCAGCTCTGCTTTTCTTGCAACTTCTTCCTAATATAAAAGTAGCCTTCGCTGTCGCTAGTTTTCTAGTGGCAGGAGCACGTTTGAATAAGTCCAAATTAAGGCACAGGCACTTTATCTGTGAAAAATGAACTTCCTCTCTTTTATAACATACCCTTCTTTTTATTCTTTTTAAAATATTTATGCATGTTTTAAATGTACAAATTTAATTGTTTTTCTTTTCTGATAATTGTATGCAAATTTAATGATCTGATGAAATGTTGTTATGTATTTTCTTGCTCGTTCTGTTATGATTTTCAATAATCGAATAAAGATAATTGACTGACTGACTGACTAGAGCCCCCTAATATCTAAACTCTTAAATCTGAATTTTATTTCTTTTTTTATTTTTTTTTCTACCGTACGCGTACGGTAAGCTTACCGTAAGCTTACCGTACGCGTACCCCGCGATTTGTTTTTAAAAATAATAAATGTTTTCTTTGAACTTTTCTGTCCTTCTTTGACCCCCTTACAAATGTTAGGGGGTCTGTAACTCTCCTCCTTGCCCCCTTTTCAAGATATCACTCTTTTTTTTCTGAGTGAAACACACGAAATGGTGGCCGCCGCTTCCTGGTTTCGACCGATTCGAATGTTTACTAAGATCTAACAGCCAATCAGAATCGCGCTCGCGCACGCCACCGTACGCGTACGGTCAGCGCACCGTAAGCGCACGGTAAGCTGCCACAGATATATATATTGATTTAAAGGCTATTTTCTCAGATTCTACTGAACAGATTTACACCAAACCTACAAAAGGCACTTCCTTGACCTGGGGACTACCTCTCTGCCAAATTACATTAAATTCTGTTCAGCCGTTCGGGCTGTAGCCCTGTCTAAAGGTCCTATGGAAAATTGCATGGGAAAAACACGTTTTGGGACCCCCCTTTTATCTCAGCCCCCGCTTGACGAATCCCCCCGAGACTTTCAGGGTAGGAGCGGAGCGTAGCACCCCACCTATTTTGAAAAATTTGCGAGGATTCGTCGACCGGCGCCAAAGTTATTCAAAATAGAATGTTGCGGATTTCCTATGGAAACGTGGTCCTAACTATAACTACCTACTGTCGACCGCCAGTAGGTAATATATATTTTGTACAATTGGGTTCAAGTCCAGGCATGCTCTCTGTGGGTGCCAGCGAGGGACTGAACTCTAGAGCCCAAGGCAGTTTTCCACATACAAATGACGCTGTGTTCCGTTTTTTTATTTTAGAAAAAGCACTACTCCACCAACGCGTTTCGACCTCACAGAGTCTTTTTCACAGTAGGTTGGTCTTTTTTTAATTTCCTATTTATGCTCTTTCCGTCGTCTGCCCATTATGATGCATGATGGGAGAGAAAGAAAATTAAGAAGCACCAAGACTGATTTTAACGTACAGCAAAGAAAGCAAGAAAATAATAAACGCAGTACAGAAACATTGGCATTTGATCAATGAAGATCCAGATATAGGATATCTTCTGGGTACTTATAACTTATAAGAAAACTCAATCTCTGAAAGATAAGTTAGTTCGAAGTCACTTCAGCTACTGCCTTGAAAGTTTCAGGGTGATCTGTCAAGCGGGGGCCGAGAAAAACGGGGGGTACCAAAACAATTTTTCTCCATGTTAATTTCCGTTGGAAACTTTAGACATGGCTACAGCCCAAACTCCTGAACGAAATTACATCAAATTTGGCAAAAGGTAGCTCTTGGACCAGAAAGCACTCTTTCTGGCACATGCATCAACATAGGGTTTTGCAATTCCTTAATTGCGATTATTAAGGAATCGCAATTAAGGAATAGCAAAACCCTATGCATGTAGGAATCGCTAAAGAAATAGCGATTCCCACAAATTCCTTAATTGCAACTCGCAAATTGCGAGTCGCAATTAAGGAATGTCTTCCCATTCATTCCTATGGGCCTCGAGGCCCATAGGAATGAATTGGAGATTGCGGGAGCAATTTGCGACTACCAGTAGGTACTCGCAAATTGCTCCCGCAATTTCTATGGTGCAAGGGTGTCAAAATGACACCCTATTGCACCCATGTATGTGAACTCTGCACAAATGTTGCATACACACATGCTCTAAGGGCATGTGTGTGTGCAATATGAAACTTAGAAAAAAGCAAAAAATTGCTTTTTTCTAAGTTTTAGCAAATTACCATGAAGTCCAGCTTCATGGTAATTTGCTCCCGCTAATAGCGAAATCGCTATTTTTTACACTTTAATGCATTGCATTTAAGGAATCTCAATTTGAGATTCCTTAAATGCAATCGCAATTTAAGGAATCGCTATTTTGAGATTCCTTAAATTGCGATTTTTGCATTTGGGATGATGCATCCCAAATGCAAAAATACCGGTCGCAAATGGGCAGATTCTGAGAATCTGCCCGTTTGCGACCGGTTTTGTGGTTGATGCATGTGCTTGACAGTGTTAAATGGTATAAATTTGTTCAGTAGTTGCTGGGAAATTTAAAGATTCACAAAAAAAAGTTAAAGAAAAAGAAAATGGGGCAGGGTAGAAACACCCTGATGCCCTAGGCCTCTTGGAGGGGTCCCAAAGGGACCCCACAGGTCTAAAAAAAGCTTTTTTTAAAACAAATTTGGGCAGGAATAGTGGTGGATCTGCGAATCCCGATGAAATTGTTTTTTGAACTAAGCACGGGTTCCCGCACTTTGTTTAATTAGGCTCCCAGGTGGGTCAGGTCCCGGGGCAGTTAAAAATAATGATGTGGGGCTGTGTGGCCCCCCCTCAGACCCACGAACTGCCACCTCCAAGGAGCTATAAAAGATGGTATTGCTTGGGGGGCTCCAGCCCCCCACGCAGCGCCAGGGACTGCCAGATCCCTGGGGATATGTCATACACTTGCATGGGGCCAGGCCCTGGGGCTCTGGCCCCCCGACACAGCCCTGGGGACCACCACATCCCCAGGGCAACTCTATATTTAATAACATATGGGCCACATGGCCCCCACAGCCCGGGGGACCACTGCCTCCACAGGGCTTAATTAATGTTGGAGAGGGCCGTGCAGCCACCCTCATGGAGCTGTATATGGCCTTGGGGACCACCACCCCCCAGGGTCGGCTCCAGCAATACATTTATGTTTGCTATGGCTTTGCGGGAGCACCACTGCCACCGAGCAGTAGCAAACACGGCTTGACTTCATGGAAGCCAGAGCATTAAAAATGCTCTCGCTTCCATGAAGCAGAGCAAATTGCTTTTGGACAGAGGGAGCTGCATGCTTGCAGTTCCCTCTGTCCAAAAGCAGTGTCGGCTCTCACAGGAGGCATGGAACCGGCAGGGACAGCAGATCCTTCAAGCTCCGCCTGCAGTTACCAACAAGGTGGCCAGGCCCTGGGGGATGGGGTCCCTGGGGCAATATCAGCCCGGGGAGGGGGACCGTGACGGCCCCGTCCCCATTTTTTTTTTAAAGTCTCCAGTGCTATAATAGACCTGGGGAGGGGGTCACACATCCCCTTTTAAAAAAATGAATAAAGGCCTGACCCTGGGGCATGGGGTCCCCAGGACTTAAATAGACCTCCAAAGGGTTCCCACTCCCATTTAAAAATAAAAAATAAAATAACGGGCAGACCTCAAGGCATGGGGTCCTTGGGGCGATAATTGGTCCAGGTAAGGGGGAGCCATGCAGCCCCCCTTCCTAAATTGTTCAAAAATTTAAAAAGGAAAAAGCTGGGCTGGCCTCAGCTAACTATAACTGCTAAATTTCACTGGTTTGTACGAGGGAAACATGAGCCTAACTATAACGTCCCTGTAACCTTTGGTTTTCTTATTGCATCTCTCTCTCTCTCTCTATATATATATATATATATATATTTATATATATATACATATACATATATATAGGAGGTGTTGTGTGGATATAAATTATGGAGCATGACCCACGTGCTGCCATTCAACCTACTAAGGTAAATGCTAACCCAGCAAATGTAACGGCGGCGACGGAAGGGATTTGGTGTGAGGAACTCCCCACTCCAATCGTTCTGGGGATGTGAGCTTTTGTTCAGGACAAAGGTTTATCCAGCATTAGCTGACGACGAAATATTGGTGTCCAAATGTCCACACAAATTGCAATTAAGATGCAGAGTACGGGAAATGACATTGAGCAATGGATTACTGTTGCCTAAAGAATAAGAACTGCTTCTAATTAATCAACATTTTACTTGCCTTTCCCGATGCATGTTGGATGATGTAGGACTATGAGTCATGTGACACCGATTCACCTATAACAATGCACGCAGATATTCACTGTTGTTTGAGCTTTCTCTCCGTGATCAAGGCTAACCCCGAAACATGTTGGACTGAGAAAGCATGTTGCTGCATTTCCTGAAATAAAGGCACTTATCTCCAGAAACGGGCCTCTCTCTCTGTGCTTCATGTGGTGAAATTGACGGGCGTCTCCGTGCCCGCCTTCAGAGGCCGCCCTGCAGGGTCGGTGGCTCCTAACTCGGAGGTGTTGTGTGGATACATACATATATATATATATATATATATATATATATATATATATATATATATATATATATATATATATATATATATATATATATATATATATATATATATATATATATATATATATATATATATGTATTCACTGAAAAAACCATAGGTTTCACACATGTTATAGTTAGCTGGACATTTCACTCGTAAAAAACCATTGAAATTCACCCGTTATAGTTAGTTCAGCTAACTATAACTCACGCGACCGCAATCCACTGCTGATGACGTCACATATTACATCACTGATGACGTCATGCAGTGAGTGTGTGTTTCTGTAAAGTTTAAATATGTATAATATATATAGGGAAAGGCCTGTGGAAGAATGAGTGGCTCTACAAGTGTGTGAATAGATGATTTTCTAGGTGCGTAACTGACTCTATAAGTGAGTCATTTGAGATGTCATCAGTGATGTCATGAGTGATGTCACTGGCCATGTCTTGAGTGATGTAATATGTGACGTCATCAGCAGTGGATTGCGTTCGCGCGAGTTATAGTTAGCTGAACTAACTATAACGAGGGAATTTCAATGGTTTTTTACGAGTGAAATGTCCAGCTAACTATAACATGTGTGAAACCTATGGTTTTTTCAGTGAATTTGCAAGGTTTTTTAAATGCTAATTCCTAACTATAACGTGTGTGAAACCTATGTTTTTTTTAGTGAATTTGCAAGGTTTTTTAAATGCTAATTCCTAACTATAACGTGTGTGAAACCTATGGTTTTCTTAAGTGAATTTGCAAGATTTTTTAAATGCTAATTTCTAATTATAACGTGTGTGAAACCTATGGTTTTTTTAGTGAATTTGTAAGGTTTTTTAAATGCGAATTTATGTATGTATTATTATATTTTTTATATATTTATTTTACAATAAACTACCTATGTATATAGTTATAGATTGACTGTATCCTTTAATATGGAATGGCTCAGCTCTTTTATTTTGAATTTGGATAAAGTTGAACAGCATAGTTAATATCTTCTATAAACGTATAAACAGTTTAAAATGTTTTTCACCGTGCGCGCACCCCGCGATTTAAAAAAAAAAAAAAATGTTTTTTTCACCCTTTGGGGTCCTTCAGGGACCCCCTGACAAAGGCTAGGGGGTCAGGAACTCTCTACCCTGCCCCCTTTTCACGTTCTCCACCTTTCTTTTTCACTGTCACACACAAAATGGCATCCGACACTTCCTGATTTCGACCGATTGGAATGTTGACTGACATCTAACCACCAATAAGAATTACGCTCGCGGACATTTGGTGCACGCAACGTGCGCGCACCGTGCGCGCACGGTGCGAGCATATAGATATTTATGTACTTTTAACTGCAATTTTCTCAGGAACTACTGAACAGATTGACACCATATATGCAAAAGGCACATGCCTGACCTGAGGACTACCTCTTTGCCAAATTTCATGTAATTCTGTTCAGCCGTTCGGGCTGTACCTTCGACTAAAGGTCCTATGGAAAATGCATGGGGAAAACGCATTTTGAGACCCCCCTTTTTTCTCAGCCCCCGCTTGACGAATCACCCCGAGACTTTCAGGGTAGGAGCTGAGCGGAGCGCCCCATTAGTTTTGAAAATTTCACGAAGATAAGTCAACCGGCGCCAAAGTTATTCAAAATGAATTTTCAGATTTTTCTATGGGAACTCGATCCTAACTATAACTATATATATATATATATATATATATATATATATATTACCTACTGGCGGTCGCCAGTAGGTAGTTATAGTTAGGACCCTGTTTCCATAGGAAAACCGCAACATTCTATTTTGAATAACTTTGGCGCTGGTCGACGAATCCTCGCGAAATTTTCAAAACTAATGGGGCGCTACGCTCCGCTCCTACCCTGAAAGTCTCGGGGGGATTCGTCAAGCGGTGGCTGAGATAAAAGGGGGGTCCCAAAACGCGTTTTTCCCATGCATTTTTCCATAGGACCTTTAGACACAGCTACAGCCCGAACGGCTGAACAGAGTTCCTTGAAATTTGGCAGAGAGGTAGTCTACAGGTCAAGGAAGTGCCTTTTGTAGGTTTGGTGTAAATCTGTTCAGTAGATTCTGAGAAAATAGCCTTTAAATCAATATATATATCTGAGCCAGCTTACGGTGCGCTTACCGTGCGCTTACCGTACGCGTACGGTGACGTGTGCGAGCGCGATTCTGATTGGCTGTTAGATCTTAGTAAACATTCGAATTGGTCGAAACCAGGAAGCGGCGGCCGCCATTTTCTATCTCGCACTCTGAGTGGGTGGAAGAAAAACAAAGGCAAAAAACATATAAAGGGGCTGTTTAGACTGCTCCCAACCACCTAGCCTTGATGGAGGTGTCCTCAACGAACCCCCAAGGGCAAAAATGCAATTTTAATTTTTTGTCGAAAAATCGCCGATTACGCTTACCGTACGCGTACGGTATAAAAACTGCAAAAAAAAAAAATATCCATAGTCTCCACACCCCGTGTTCAAATGGTGCCCGAAGGGCCCCATTTGTGCATGGCATATTATTTTGCAGCATAGCACAACAAAAAATCAAACAATACCTTTCCCAACGAAGCGCATAATATGTCCTCCATGCGCGCACGGTGCGCAAAGCGCACCGTGCGTACATGGCCCATCCAGCGTAACGTGGGCACGCGGTGCGCGTAGCGCACCGCGTGCCCACCCAGCGTGCACGGCACTAACTGCGTAAAGTGGGCGCGCGGTGCGCGAAGCGCACCGCGTGCTCACTGTGCACGCACGGTGCGCGAAGCGCACCGTGCGCGCACGGAACGAACTGCGTTAAGTGGGCGCGCACGCCACGAATGGCGTAAAGTAACTTAGCATTTAAAAAACCGTACAAATTCACTGAAAAAACCATAGGTTTCACACACGTTATAGTTAGGAATTAGCATTTAAAAAACCTTGCAAATTCACTGAAAAAACCATAGGTTTCACACATGTTATAGTTAGCTGGACATTTTACTGATAAAAAACCAATGAAATTCCCCCGTTATAGTTAGTGCAGGCAACTATAACTCACGCGACCGCAATCCTCTGCTGATGACATATGTGTCTTTATGAAAAAAAAATATTTGTAATATATGTATAGCTAAAATTTAATGGAAGAAGACATGGGCAAATAAGTGTCTAAATACAGTATTAGCATCAGCAGAGGATTGCGTTCGCGTGAGTTATAGTTGCCTGCACTAACTATAACGGGGGAATTTCATTGGTTTTTTATCAGTAAAATGTCCAGCTAACTATAACATGTGTGAAACCTATGGTTTTTTCAGTGAATATATATATATATATATAATATATATATATATATATATATCAGGGGTGGAGACATGTAGAGTAACTTTGACATTACTTAAAAGTGAAGTAGTAAACCTACATGTGTGACTTACAAGTGTAAGTTATCTTTGTGAAGAGCACCATCAGTCTTTACATACTCATTATGCATATGATTTCTAACAGTTCACAAAATGGATTTAACCATGAAAAAGAAGAAAGTTGCTATTAGTCCCCAGTGATTTAAAAAATGTTGTCAGGAACATTAACTTGCATACTATGAGTTTTTATGTTGCACTTCTGCATAAAGTATGCCTCCTGGAACCTAGATATATCCGTAGTTAGAGTGTATAATGTCCTCAGGCTACATGCTGTCACTGCCAATTATATCTAGACATAGGAATAATTTATTATGACCAACCAGGTAAATGTACTTCAAACGCAAAATCGTCTAATCTTCCTTCATATGTGTACCCTCACAGAGGCTATGTAGTACATTTTGGATTGAAATCCCATGTTGATTTAACCAAATAAATAAATATTACAATTTAATGTAGTACATTTAAAAATACTGTTAGATCTATCAAACGCATTAATAGGGTACTAACCAAAGAGAGGTCACAGACATCACAATTTTCATGCAAATGTGTTACAAGTGAATACTTTGCAACCTTCACAAAGTCTGAGAAAAAATAAAGTTTGTAACTTTGCACACCCTAATTTGTAGGCAAACGGTCTACCAATGGGAAGTGATCTGGTGGTATAGCTCTTTGCTCACACAGTAAGATACAAGAATGCACTCTTGGTGAAACACACATATTTTCAAGTTAATTGTTCATGTCTAGTTTATCTGAATGAAGTCTCTATGATGTATCAAAAAGAATATGTGATCTTATCCATATCTGAAGCTACAGGAGAAGAGCACACTGAGAACTTGTAGTAGTGGGTGGTATATCTAAATTATATAGAGATGCAGAGAAGGTGACAGTCTGCTTGATACTCATTGCATCTGCGGTCCTATACTGTGCCACCATTAGCAATGATGATTGGCATCGGAAACAACTTTGGAAAGGAAATGTCAAATGCCAGCCTGTCAGTGAATTAACATTCAGCATCTAGGTCAACCTCAACTTTTCAATTTTGAAGTGAGAGCCCAAAGTAACTGAGTCAAACAAACCTACCGCAGTAAACCTAAAAGAATGTTTGATATATCAATTTGGAGTGTTGTTAGAAATTGGGTCTCTAGTTGGGAGAGTTATGCACCCTGTCCAAGCAGGGATCACAATCCTAGTCAGGGTAAGATAGATACACACTAAAAGATAACTTGTCCTCACTCTCTGGCAGCGTGGCACAGAGCAGTCAGGCTTATCAAAAGAGGAAATTTGTAAAGTATTTGTGCAACAAACACAGAGTAACACAATGAAAACACCACACAAATACTCCACACACGTCTAGAAAAATAGTGAATACTGTTATGAATAAAACAAGCCCAAAACAACAAATATCCAATAAGTAGAATAGTTATGACTTTTTTAAAAATAAACCAAAAATAGTGCTTAGAAGTCAATAGAGCAAAAACTTTACTTGAGGTCGCGCTAGACCTGGGTAAATCCAAAGTTGCGGCCAACTGTAATCGAGGACAAGCTAGGACTCAGACAGGACCTGCTGCTGACAAAGTACCATGGATGGAGCAAGCATTCAAGTCGAAGACTCGATGCAAGGAATCGAGGAGGTGCTGTGTTGAGCCAGTGGATGGAGGCGAAATGCCTGCACCGATTTGTGAACTCGATTGGGCTTCAGAATCTAACCCCTTTATGATGCAGGCACTGCGTTGTCATTTAGCCATGTTGTCCGTTGTCATCCAGCTGCGCAGTTCATCACAGCCCTGTAGTCGATCGGCTCCTGTATCGAAGGGCAATGAGTCAGTTCCGATTCGTGGAAAGTCACCAATGCATTGATTTTGACGTAAAACAGCTGCAGAACCCACTTGTGAGGCCCGAAACTGGATTGGCACTTCAGACAAGGGAGGACTCACAGATAGGTTGTAGGAAGTCTTTGAAGGCCCTGAGACTTCAGAACATTGAGCAAGCCCTTGGAGTCACACTAGGTTCAATTGAGTTGGGTCTAGTCCTTGTCGTCAGCAGGGCAGAGATCAGCAAGCAGCAGCGAAGCAGTTCCTTCAGAACAGTCAGTCAAGCAAAGTGGCAATCCTTGTAGCACAGCCATTTTCACTCCAGGCAGAGTTCTTCACACGTCTAGTTGCGTACTGTCTTGGTAGGGTCAGAGCCCTAGTACCCAAATGTGCCTTTGAAGTGGCGATGACATCGAAGCGGGCCCAAGAAGTACACAGGTCCCCTTTCATTTCAGCCCTGTTTGCCAGGCTACCTGCATGAGGTAATCAGCCCTGTGTGTGGAACACAGAAAACTGCCTATTCAGGTATAAGTGTCAGTTTCTCTCCATCCTCCTGCCCAGGTAGACCTAGCAGAAAGTAGATGGACGCAGATGAGTTCTTTATCACACCCACCCTTTCTGTGCTTGTGGCTGTCTAGAGGGAATGCACAAAGTATAGCTGTTATGTATTGGAGACAGGCTTCAGGCACACAGAACAGTAAGATCAGAGAAATGTCCACTTTCTAAAAGCGGCATTTTTAAAACAGTAATGTTAAATTCAACTTTACCAGTAAAGAGGGTTTATCATTACCATTCCAAAGATACCAAACATGATGCAGCTACTCCTTTCCAATCCGGAATCACAGCTTAAAAGTGTTTTGAGGAATTTCCAATGCTAGCCTATCAGAGGAGTAGGCCTCACAGTAGTGAAAAACTAATTTAGCTGTTTGTTACTACCAGGACATGTCCTACCTTTTAGTTACACAGCACCCTGCCCTTAGGGCTACCTAGGACCCACCCTAGGTGTAATATGTGTACTAAAAGGATGTCTAAGGTTTGGCAAGTGGTATTTCAGCAACACCAGGGTGAGCATATTTGACCTGCATGAGTGAATTTCAACATGTGTGTGGCATTTTTATAATCTAGAAAAAAGTTCAAGTGTTACCTGCATTTAAAAAAAAAAAAAAGAGCTTCTCAGTTCGTACATCCCCTTCACTCACATGGCTCTTTACCACAAATAGTCACGCGTGAAGACTCATCTTTACAGTATACTACTTTGCAAGGGACGTATAAGTAAACTAAATATTCCAGTCATGTATACGACAATGGCACCATGTTTAGGGGAGAAGCACATGCACTTTAGGACTGGTTAGCAGTTGTAAAGTGCTCAGAGTCCTAAGGCTAACAAACAAATAGAGCAAAAAGAGGGGGTAAGTAGCCAAAAGGTTTGGGGAAAAGTCACCATTAGGATGACAGGTCTAACAACTGTTTACAATGTGTTTGCAGCTTCTTACTTTCTGGGGCATAAACTGACCTAGACACTGCGAATACGTACATAAATATCCCAAATTATTGCATTCCTAACACAAATGAAGATCAAGAATTGTGCGGTTTTAGACCAGTCTGAGGGAAAAGAAAATCTCGTATTTATGGTAATATAACTCAATATTCCGCCAGAATATCATTCACTGTGGTCACTGCTGGCACCAACAGTCATGCACATCAATTAGCAGAAAAATTAAGGGTGGGCGGAATTTGCGAAATTGACTTTAGCGAAGATGCGGAGATTGCTTTTCCCGCCCGTTCGCGATGTGTTTTGCGTGCTCGCGGGGAAATATAACTCCAACTTGCCCATGCGGTCGCTAATGGGCGCGGCCATCTTGCTCACGATGCTTATTTCCTGTTCACAATCGCAATGACGTGTTCGCGATCACAAACTCTTGGGGAATAGTAAGACCGGCTACCAACAATCCAACATCTTGTGGCGCACGTGAAGTGATAGGAAAACTCATCGGCGAACGCAGGGACCCAGTAAAAGTCACGACCGCGCGCTCGAGAACGCATTTTTAGAGCACGAACAAGAAAAATACTTCCGTTTCGTGGCAGATTGCAAAAGTTTTGACATTTTCACGCTCTCCGCGGAACGCGAAAATGTCAAAATATCGCAAATTCCGCGAGCGGAACGAAATTTACTGCCCAGGCCTAAGAAAAACTTTGTTCTCAGACAACACAGCAAAAAACATCAAGCTTGAAGTCTATGGTATCTTATGGCTTCATTATAAACTTTAGTTTATCGCAGTAACTTTGGGCCTGTTAACAATGTCTGATATACCTGCTGTGAAGATCAGTGGGATGGTCAACGTTGTCTGTTTCCCACATGCATTGAATCTGGTAGAAGCAGATATAACAGCATGTGATGCATGGCTTGCAAGCATCATTTCAGACAAACTTTGAAAAGTCTGCACAGCCTGTACGACCTGCAGGAACTCAGTTGCTTAGTTGCCTGTCAGTCTTTTGAGGTAGAAGACACTAATCTGAACACATCATGAATAATTAAAGTGATAAAAGTCAGGAGTACAACTATAAAATGCAGTTTCCTTCAATAGTCTCCAGGAAAGTTAGAGAGGGTTACCCTCTGACTACATCTTAATACCCATATCTCATCAAGAACTTGTGGATATTTACACCATGGCAAAGGTGGATTCTAGGGAACTTTCAAAGCTATACTAAACATATCATTGCTGTGAAATAACAGGAAAAATGTACAAAGTTGCACAGAGAACAGACGATCATTCCACATATAAGCATAGATCAAAAGCATGAAGCGGGACAAGCGAGAAAGGAGCTCAGTTGGCATTAGGCCTGACTAAACAGAAATTTGTTTTGCTTTTTTCGAAAAGTAAAGAGAGATTCACAATTCCTGAGTTCTAGCAGGAGGGAATTCCACATTTTAGGTCCCAGGAAGGAAAACGAACGGCCTCCCATGCGAGTCAGCCGAACTCTGGGAACAGAGAAACATTGGCCAATCTTAGGCTGCAAGAGGGTCGGTAAGGCTTGACAAGATTGAGTATGTACACGGTGGCCAGGCCATGCTGAGCTCAAACATGTAGCAGAGGGCCTTAAACTCAATACGCTTTCTAACCCTGAGCCAGTGGAGTTGATGGAGAAGAGAGGAAGCAGAGGCGTGCCAAGGCAACCTAAAAAGTAGGCAGGCTGCCACATTCTGAGTCAGCTGGAGACGATGTACAGAGGTCTTCTCCGCACCCATATACAGTACATTGCCATAATCAAGTCTGGAGATCACCAAGGCCTGCAGAACAGTCGTCTAGGCAGCTGGTGAAATTAGCCAAAGAATTTTCTTTAACCACTTGAGGACAGCAAAGCAGGCTGAGGTGACTCCAGGGATCTGAGCAGTGAGGGCGAGCATGCTATCGATGGAAAAACCCAGGTTCTTAACCTTAGGAACCGGGGTAGGCAAAGGTCCCAAAGAGACAGACCAATGGCTGGCTCCCCAAAGCTCAGGATTGTTCCCCAGGATGAGAACCTCAGTCTTAGAGCCATTCAGCCTTAAAGCATTTCTGGACATCCACAAGGAGATGTTACACAGACCAAGTCTAAGTAAGGAAGGAAACTGGTGTTGAGCCGGCAATAAAGAGAAAATAATCTGCATATCGTCAGCATATGAAAGCCTGGTCAACCCAGATTTTTTTGCAATGTCTGCCAAAGGGCGAACGTAGAGATTGAAAAGCAGAGGGCTCACGATTGAACCCTGCCAAACTCTAGATATTAAGGCCGAAGGACTTGATTTATATTAGGGTACTGAGTAGTCAGTCCCAGAAGCAGAACCCTGGAAAATGAACAAATACCTGCCCACAAGTTGTAAAGAATGTCTAGCATGGTGGTTTTTACAAGTGTAAAAAGGGAAATCTTGGGGCACTGGAAATCATTTAAGAAACCATTCTTTTAAACTAACATTGAACATATGGGACCTGATTCACAATGGTAAACTTACACGTCTGTGTTAATTTATGACTGTTTGCTATCACAAAGGTATTTTACAAGTAGAATCTTTACGGCTGGGGAGTTTCCACACATAAAAAGATAGTACTGTCCTATCTTTTGATATGCGGCGAATCCACAGTCATAAAGATACTACTCGTTAAAGACCTTTGTGAATAGCAAACAATCATAGACTTACACAAAATTGTACGTTTATCTTTGTGAATCGAGCACTTTGCCAGGGCCGGTTTTGTTGAACAGTCCGGCCCTGTTTCCCTCACGTGTATACTGTATTGTCTTTTTTATGGCTTTGTTTGCGACGTGAGGAATACATTCTGATGCCTCGGAAAACTGGAGTTTGCTAAGGGATCTATTTCCAGGTTATGTAGTAATTACGTCACCCCCCACAACTTTCCCTAAGCAAATTTCGGCAGGTCAAATCGCCCAAAATGTATCTGAGGAACCTGATATGCACATTCCAAGAAATACAAAATTCTGTTTAAAAAACACCGATTTGGATATAATTCCTCATTTTCAAAATGAAAACTCGAAACGTGTATTATTTACCACACCTGGAACGATACAGCAGCCCTGATTAGTGCTTGCGCTCCCCCTCCATAAAACCGGATGCCTTGCTCGACGCGCAGTGGGCGCGCCAAAGGCAAGCCCGTCTGTGCCTGTCCGCGCCAGGACGCCGTCAGGAGCAAGGAACCCTGTTGGTTCCACCCAAGATTCTGCACTGCCTAAAGGTATCTCTTACTCCCGCAAAGCATCACACAATCTAAGGGCAGGACCCTATGGGTGTCCCGTCAAGGACTACCCGCAGTCTTGGTCTATACCTGAAGGCCCTTTCTCTTGCATTTGCTGCCAATTTCAATGCTGTACCTTCAGTAGCAATGCAGCAACGATAGGTAGCCCTCTCCAACTTTCCCATACCCATAAGGCAGCTCCTCCTCCTTCCCTGGAACTTGTGAAGGAGCCAAATAAACCCATCACAGGATGGAAAGGTGCTCTATGCAACGTGAGATCCCTTTCTCAACATGCAATAGAAATATGGGACTTACTCACCTCGGTCAATCCAGACTTAGGGTTTCTGACTGAGACTTGGCTCAAACCACACTCAACCCCCGCAATAACCTTAGCACTCCCTCCTGGATATAGGCTACTCAGGATGGACAGACCTTCAAAAGTGGGGGGTGGAATTGCCTTAATTTATAAAGACTGCATTACAGCTTCAATGCTTGAGAAACAAAGTAATTCTAATATAGAAATGTTGGTCTTTCCCATTGATTTTAGCCCACAACTTAGCTGGAAAGGTGCCTTAGTATACCGGCCCCCCGGTCCGTTGGCAGACTTCTCAATCCAGTTTACTGAGATTATTGCTCCCTACGTCATCTTGACAAACAAATTCCTGCTGCTGGGCGACTTCAATGTGCACAGTGAATGTGAAGCACTCCCTGACACATCGCTGCTCCTTGCAGACTTAGCTCTTCTTGGCCTCTCTAAGCTCAATGATGGCCCGACTCACTCTGCGGGTCACTCACTAGATATTATTTTTTCCTACGCCTCCTGTATCCGATGTGAACCCCCTCAACCTCTGACGTGGTCAGACCACACGTCCATTGAATTTACTATCCAGGGCCAATGCACGACTGCTACTTCCATCGGTAACGCCCCCAGTGTCCGTAGACAATGGCATAAGATCTCCCCAGACAGCTTCCAGGCAGCTTTCTTACCAACCTGGGAAATTTAAGCCGAACCCTCCCATGTTGAGGAAGGATTAGCCAGATTCAACTCGATGGTAACCAGGACAATTGATCTGCTTGCGCCTCTCAAAACCTTTTCGAATACAGCTAGCCTCCCTCAATCAGCATGGTACTCTCCTGAGCTGCGCGCTGATAAACGGAAATGCAAAAACCTGGAGAGACGCTGGCGAAAGTCTCAAGATCCTAGGGACAAAAATAATTTCAAGATCGCTCTCTCCTCTTATCACAAAAATATAAAAGGAGCACGGAAAATGTTCATCACTCATCAGTTAAATAAAGAAGAGAACGCGCTGAAAACCCTATTTCAGATACTGAAATCCTTCACCAGTCCAAAGGCCTGCGAAAATCCTAAGATTTCTTCTCAAGCCCTTTGTGACGACATTGCCCAGTACTTCACAAAACAAATTGACCTTATCTATGATAAGATCGCTCCCCCTGGGAGACAACTATTGATCACACCCCTTCCTTCCCCACCCGCTCTCATTACTCCACAATTGCTTGATAGCTTTCCTCCTATGTCAAATGAGGTGGCTGCTGCCTTACTCCGTTTGATAAAATCTGGCTCTCCCCTGGATGTTATCCCAGCAAAAATATCCTCCTTCATCTCTAACGAACTCTCTACTCCTGCTGGCACTATCCTCAACCTTTCCATGAATGAGAGTCATCTTCCACAGGCCTGGAAGGCCTGCCCCAGGTCATCCCTATTCGGAAAAATCCTAAGGCTTCCATGGAAGAACTTTCCAATCTTCGACCTATCTCCCTCTTACCTCACTTAAGCAAAATCCTGGAAAAATACATTAACCAACATCTAACCACCCATGTCGAAAAACAATAACTGTCTAGATCCCTCTCACTCAGATTTTAGGCCCCACTACAGAACGGAGTTGGCCCTTCTAGAGGTCACGGATAACATCAGAATGACCCTAGACAGTGGCCAATCCACCATTCTTGTGCTGTTTGACCTCTCTGCAGTGTTCCACACCGTGTCACACCAGATTATGCTCGGGAGATTGAAGGAGATTGGACTCAGTGCAATTGGATTACAGTGGATTATCAGCTTCCTGTCCGCCCGCACTCAGACCGTTAATTTGGGATCCTTTCGGTCTAAGACGATGGAACTGACCAAGGGTGTCCACCAGGGCTCTTGTTTGAGCCCTATATTGTTCAACATCTATATTGGCCCCTTGGCCAACCTTGTCAGGTTCCGTGGTTTCCTGCCCATTTCTTACGCTGATGACACCCAGCTTCTTTTCTCCTTCAATAAATCTTCCTCATCAGCTTTGTCCACCTTCTCTGAAGGAATGACTGCCATTGCAGACTGGATGAAAAGTAATTTTTTACAACTTAATGCAGGAAAAACTTCGATCATGCTTTTTGGGGACGCCCCTCTTCTCTGGTCTCCGGATTGGTGGCCGACAGCCCTCTGCCCCTCCCCTAACCCTAAAACCTTAGTTAAAAACGTAGGCATTCGCCTTGATCGTGCCTTAACATTATTAATGAGCAAGCTGACCATACTGCAAGCACTTGCTTCTACGTGCTGGGCCTGCTACGACGAGTCTTTCCTCACTTGCCAGACTATACTCGGAAAACTCTCATTCAGACCATGGTAATGAGCCGTCTTGACTATTGCAATGCTCTCCTGGTCTCTGCGAATGGGTCATCCCTTAGCAGGTTACAGGTGGTTCAGAACACTGCTGCACATCTCATCACAAATTCTCTGTTCAAAACCCCATCCCTTTCCTTGCTACAAAAACTTAACTGGCTTCCAATTCGCAAGCGCATCAAGTTCAAGGTTTGCTGCATAGTTTATAAAGCCTTGCACAAAAAAGTCCCTTCCTATCTCTCTTGGAAGCTCAAGCCTTATACCCCCTCAAGGACTCTTAGGTCTTGCAGCAAATCACTTCTCCAAGTCCCCAGGGTTAGGAAAGCCAGTCTAGGTGGGAAATCCTTTTCCTACCTCGCTCCCCTGTATTGGGACCAGGTCCCTATACACCTGAGGCAATGCCCAGATTATCTGCGCTTCAGAAAACTTCTCAAGGCCTCCCTGTTTTAACATCTTCCTCAGCCAGCCAGCAGCTTTGCCCAAAAGTGCAGAGATACCCATTTGGGGGTGATTCAGGCGCTCTACAAAACCAAGAAATAAAATAAATAAATTAGGGTTTGCATGGTACTGGCAGGGTGCACACTCTGCCCCTGTAACACCCTAGCAGTAATGTGTGCTGTTATTTTAGTGAGAGTGTCCGGCGCTAAATCAGGTAGCCTTCAACAACAAAGAGTGTCCTATTAAGCTTGTTGAAAGAGGAGGGTTCTATTGTTGTTCGTAGCTCCGGAGGGAGTTCATTTCATATGACCAGCCTGAGATAGAAAAAAGACCTTCTGCCAGCTCTGTCCCGATGAATTTTAGGAACTCTCGCCAGTCGCTCGGAGGAGGTGTGTAGGTTTCGAGAAGGAATATAGCCATAAATCCTGTAATTATAATATACAGCCCACTGAATGGGGTTTAACACTTCCATTTACCACCTGATATGAGAAAGTTGTATGTGGAGCCTCTGAGTGGCCTTTGAGTGGTAGGGGAATGGGATGGAGATGGTGTCCGGGAGCAGATCAGGCTGTTGGCTGGCAGGGGAGAGCATTCCATGCTGCTCTGAGCCACATAAGTAGGTCAACACAATCAGTATACAAAACAGTGATGGATGGAATGTTTAAATTAATCTAAGCCACTGTTAATCACTCAGGTCACTTTCCAACCCTTCACTGTTTTGTATATTTATTGTGTTGCTTTAAGTGGGACGGGTATGCCCAGACGTGAGTCCCATGCACACTATGTCAGTGGAACCAAGCTGTAGCTAGCTGATGAGCCCACAACTAGAGCAAAACTTGTTCTGGGTTGCTAGTGTTCTGGTTCAGGGATGACCTGGCTTGGCAGTTCAGGCTGAACTGTTCTCATTGGTACAGGGTTAAGAGACTGATTTGCATATAGCTAGGTCCAAACAGAGGTGGCATGATGTGTACAATAACGCTGGATCGGGATCCGGTCCATGTGATTACCAGTGGTTGAGATTAATTCAAGCATTGCATCCATCACTGTTTTGTATACATATTGTGTCACCCTAAGTGGGATGGGTATGCCCAGATGTTGGTCTTGTACATACTGTGTCACTGGAGCCATGCTGTACCCTGCTGATGAACCCCAAGCAATGGAAAAACTGGTCCTGGATTGCTTGTGTTCTGGTTCACTCAGTGCCTGGCTTGGCAGCTTGGGTTGGACTTTTCCTATTGGAGCAGGGTCAAGACTAATTTGCATAAAGCTGTGTCAAGATTTCGTGGCATGGTGTATACAATAATGATGGATGGGGATGTGGCCTGAGAGTTTACCAGTGGCTGAAATTAATTCAAGCATTCCATCCATCACTGTTTTGTATACTTAGTGTCACCCTCATTGGAATGGGTATTTCCAGATGTGGGTCCCTTGTACACTATGTCACTGGATTCACGCTGTACCCAGCTGATGAGCCCCTAACGAGGGCGAAACTAGTTCTGGGTTGCTTGTGTTAAGATTCAGAGAGGACCCGGCTTGGCAGCTTGGGCTAGACTGTTCCTATTGGAGCAGAGTCAAGACTAATTCACATATAGCTGGGTCCAAACTGAGGTGACATTGTGTGCAAAATAATGATGGATTGGGATGCAGAAAGAGTGATACTAGTGGCTGAGATTGATTCAAGCATTACATCCATCACTGTTTTGCATACTTATTGTGTCACCCTAAGTGTGACAGGTATGCCCAGAGGTTGGTCCGTGCACACTGTGTCACTTGATCCAAGCTATACTGGGATGGTGAGCCCAAAACTAGGGCGAAACTGGTCCTGGGTTGCTTGTGTTTTGGTTCAGGGAGTACCTTGGCTTGGCCGTTCAGGCTGGACTGTCCCTATTGGAGCAGAGTCAAGACTAATTTGCATTTAGCTGCATCCAAACTGAGGTGGCAGGGTGTGCAAAATAATGATGAATTGGGATGATGCACTGAGTGATTACCATATAGCTCTGTCCAAACTGCAGTGGCATGGTGTGCAAAATAATGATGGATTGAGATGAGGCCTGAGTGATTGCCAGTGGCTGAGATTAATTCAAGAATTCTATCCATCACTCTTTTGTATACTTATTGTGGTGCCCTAAGTGAAACGGGTATACCTAGACGTGGGTTCCGTGCACACTGTGTCACTGGAACAACGTTGTACCCAGCTGATGAGTTCATAAGTAGGGCGAAACTAGTCCCGGGTTTCTTGTGTTCCTGTTCAGGGAGGATCTGGCCTAGCGGGTGGGGCTGGACTGTTCCTATTGGAGCAGGGTCAGGATTGATTTTCACATAGCTCGATCTAAGCTGAGGTGGAATGGTGTGCAAAATAATGATGGATTGGGATGGAGCCCTGAATGATTACCAGTGGCTGAGATTAATTCAAGCATTCCCTCCATCACTGTTTTGTATACTTATTGTGTCACCCTAAGTGGGACCGGTGTGCCTAGACGTGGGTTCCGGGCACACTGTGTCTCTGGATTCAAGTTGTACCCATCCGATGAGTGCATAACTATGGCAAAACCAGTCTTGGGTTGATTGTGTTCCATTTCAGAGAGGATCTGGCATGGCAATTCAGGCTAGACAGTTCCTACTGGAGCACGGACAAGACTGATTTGCAAATAGCTGGGTCAAAACTGAGGTGGCATGGTGTGCAAAATAGCGATGGATTAGGATGCACCCAAGTAATTACCACTGGCTGAGATTAATTTCATCCATCATTATTTTGTATACTTTTTACATAAGTGGGTTGGGCAGGGCAGCAGGTATACCTGAAACGCCTGCGCAATCCTCAAGTGATTTTACCAACAGGTTTTCTGTCCAGTAATATTAGGCCCAGTGTTTCCACATGCATCCAGGTGCAGAATCACCAAGCCTAATGTGATCAGCTGAAGCGATATCCCGCACAGGGATAGATTCCACTCCAGATTACTCTGAACAGGACCTTACTTGAGACCCTATGATGAAAAAGAAGCATAATATAGTTGTCACTGATGAGTAGGAGTAAACACTACTATGTTTGAGTACAATGCAAAAATGCCTTAGAAGTATACCACTTGTTTCAACAGGATTACATTAAACAATATTTTCAGCAAACTGTATGAATCCCTTTATCAGGCTATAACATAAAGCAACTAATTTATCAAGCTAGAAGCAGCTTCATGGGGTATGACCTTCTCATTTCAAATTGGCATTATAAAGAACCCATACAGACGAGTTAAAACGTAAAATTACACAGAGAGCGAAGCCCAGAGGTGTAAGATAAATCAATTCCACGAATATGCTTGTAGGTTCTATTAATACAATGCCAGCAAATGCTAATTACTGCACCGTGCCAAACTGCATTATGAGGGTTATTACAGATCCCCTAATGTATGATAAATCCTGTTTTACTGTATGAGCAAAGCACAGAAACTGAGATATACATTTTGAAACAAGGAGATATTAAAGTTTAGTGGGTCTCAAACCAATACTCTGCAATCTATAAAAAATATGTATTATGTATTAGTCTCACTGAGAAAACAAGCATTGGAATTGCAATAGGTCTCCCATTTGTCTTTTACTCATGTGTTACAGAGTATCTGTATGTAGTGTGTATTGGAATTATGTGGTTTGGATTGGGATTATTAATTGTGGAACTGTGCAGTGTGGCATTGTGTGGTGTGGTGTGGAGCGGATTTGTGTAGTGAAATTATGTGACATGGTGTGCAGTGGAATTATGTGGATAGTAATTATGAGGTATTGAGTGTACTTGAATTATATGGAGTGTAAATGTGTGTTATGGAGTGTAATTATTTGGAATGGTATTTTGTGTTGTGGAGTGGTATGTAGTGGAGTTTAATTATGTGGTGTGCTGTCAGATTTTGTGGAATGATGTGGAATTCTGTCCACACATGCAACGGTACAACTTCACTACCATAACCCTAGCACACTGATTCTTACGTTATTAGTGTGTGCATACCAGAACCATGCAGCAGCCCTCAGTCCAGACAGCACAGAGTACTGCTGCAAAACACATTGCTCACGGCTCTGAGCCATGCCGGACACACTGTTCAAAAACCAAAAGCATAAAAGTACCAGTAACATAATCTAATTTACACATTTCATTCTGAATATGAACCCTCTTGCTGTATCCAATGCTTGAATTGGAAATATAGAAGTGCAGGTACTCACTATTTAGAGTACCTGTTTGTGCCTAAGAAGTGCCAGTACTTTTTCCAGTAAATTTATTGAATCAGTACTAAGAAGTGCCAGTACTCTTCCTTTCACATTAAAGTGCAGGTACTCGTTACTGGACAGTAACTGCACATTTAAAACACTGCCTGTTTCTGACCCACAAAGTTCCTCTTTGCAGTTTCTAATGTTAGAATATGTGTGGAACAACACCCTGTGGTTCAACCTGGAGCTGGTTTCAGCTGATAACATGACCCAAGTCAAATTGCAGCAAAATATTGGATAAGGCTCAGTTAAGAGGGGGGTTAGAAGCTACATGTATCAGGGTCTCTAGGCTCCAATAAAGATAATATATTCAAGTATTCCTGTGAGTCAGTTCTTCACAAAGCTTTCCAGTGAAATTGCCCAAAAAACCTTTTTAAAACTGTAACCCTGGGTTCTGCTTTCTGTTTTGCCAAAGCAAACCATACTTTAGATAACAAGTAGGTGATGATTTGGTTTTTCTTGGGTTCCTCCCTTGGGAGAGCAGCACAGCCACATCGAGGGGCATATTAGCAAAGGTAATATCGCCGCTTTAGCGGCACTTTCTGCCGCTAAAGTGGCGATATTATTATCGCCCAATTAACAAGCTGTCGCTAACAGCAGTTAGCGACAGCTTACTGGCAATAGCGCCTGTGTCCTTCCCGCTTTGCATGTCAGCGATCATCATCGCTAATGACATGCAAAGTGGGCGTACCTCACCTAATCCTGAATGAAATCCCTTGCCACCACAACATCGCCCTATTAACAACGCGGGTCAAGCGACAACAAAAGCTGCGCTGCCCGCGATTATTGCCGGAAATTAACACCTGCTCTAGACCTGACTTAGCTATGCTAACAATGGGAGGTGGATTGACATGTTAAATCCACACTCCCCTATCAGCTAGGATTACCGTAGCGCACTGCCATTATCGCAGCTTTTCCTGCGCAGATGCCGGATATCGCCGTCTATCTCTGGAATGTACATCGCCATTGTGCAAAGCATTGATAATACGCCGCTGAAACGGCGATGTACTCCAGCGATAGGCGGCGATAATGCAAATCGCGCTAAGCGCGATTTGAGATAATTAGCACAGGTCCTTGCTGATATGGCCCTTATATCTTTCTTCCATTAGCACTTGGGAAACGTTTCAGAGAACTGCGAATGTGACGCTGCAACAAATAGTGAAGCGATAGAAGAGAAAGGGAGATAGAAAAGAGAGACAGCTGTTTATGGAGAGGCACCAAGAAGAGAGGAGAGAGATACATTGAGAGACCGACAAATAGAGAGAGGGGAAGGCGGGCACAGAAAAGGGGAACGACAGGTACAAAGAGACACAAACAAGGAATAAATATGCATTTCTGTATCTCTTGTGTCAGTAATACAGCCAGTGGCATGATACTGTTAGCAAACATGTACAGGAAAATGTGCTTAGAAAAAAAGAGTAGGCCGTACATTTCTATTGAAGAGAGAAACTTGTATCAGTGCTTTCCATTACACACTGGGAGTTAACTATAAATCTAAATACACTTATTCAGAAATTCTCCGCCTTGCCTTTTAAGAAAATGCATTTTCAGTTTTCTTCTAATGCCATCTCAAGAATGTAGTCAGATTATATGATACACAGTGTTAGAACCGGCGGTCTCTAGTTGGCAGAGGTATACACTTCTGACAAATAGGGACCAACCAACTCTAGTCAGGGAAAGGGGATTACACACTCAGATAACCCCTGCTACCCCCTTGGTAGCTTGGCAGAGCAGACAGGCTTATCTCAGAGGCAGTGTGTTAAGCATTTATGACCGCATACAGTAATAAAGTAAATACACTACAGATGGACACGACACAGAAGTTATTATAAAAATAGTATTTTTATATAAGGCTTAGCACAAGACCAAATAACGACAAAAATATACCACAGTCTTAATAAATACTCTTTGGAAGGAAAAATAATAGTTCAAGTAAGGTTTCTTCTTGGCAAATAGTTCTTTAGCAAAGTATTCTTCTGAGCACAGTTCTTTGGCAATAATGTAACCCCCACAGGAGTCACACGACGTCGAGTCTACAAGATTCCCAAGGTTCGGCGTCGACCGCGAGGAGCGCTACGTCGAGCCTGGAGTTGCAACAGACCCCACAAGTACAGTACCTTGAGAAACGAAGAAAATGATGATCCACGGCGTCGAGAGATGTCGGGCCGGAGCAGCGCTCACGGCGTCGAGAAGGGCGTCGAGTCGATGCGATCAGCAGCGGCGTCGGGACGGGGTCGCTTGGAGGTAGAGCCGATACTCACTCCTCACTGGCGTTGATACCGGCGTCGGGACGGGGTCACTTGGAGCCGGGGCCGATACCCACTGCTCACTGGCGTTGCTGCTGGCGTCGAGACTGCAGATTTTCCCTTGTGTACTGGAAACAACACTTTCCAGCAATTCAGCAAATGGTGAAGTCCTTTGGCCCTGTGACTTCAGCAGGAGACTGGCACTCTTCCAGTCCTTGGAGATTTCCTAGCAAGTGTTCAGAGAGTACACACCAAGTTCCTCTCTCCTTGTTCCTTGGCAAAAATAAAGAAGCAGCTTTCAGGTTCCTCCACAGCAAAACAGCACTCTGGCAGAAAGGGGAGGCAAGCCCTTAGATCAGCAGGCTTCTTGTCCTTGGTACAGGTTTCCTTGTCAGAAGTGATCTGAGTTCTTGGTTCAGGGGTCCTTCTCTTATACCCCTTTTTCCCTTTGTCCAAGCAGGGCGATTCCCACCATCTCAGGTTTGTTGTGGGTGTTGCCAGGCAGAGGCACCTGGCCTATTCACTGAGCAGGGCAGAGTCCTCAGCCGCCCAGCAGGAGGCGGAGCCAGTATTGTCACTGTCAGGAGCAGGGCTATCAGTCGCCCAGCAGGAGGCGGAGCCAGTATTGTGTCAGGCAGGGCAGGCTACTCTTCCCTCACTCTATGTGTAAACGCCCCATTCACCCCACACTGACTCATTCAGACCTCTGGAGCCACCCAGCCCCTGACACACACACCAAACCAGCAGAGACCGGTAGATAGTTGGACAAGAAAATAGCCACTTTCTAAAAGTGCTATTTTCAAACATAGAATTTAAAAACCATCCATCCTAAAGGGTGTGTTATTAAATTCTGAGTTCAGGGATACTAAACTCGACTTGCTACCATGCTCCCTGAGTCAGATAGATTATAATGGAGTTAATAATCAGTCTGCCCAGTCTGGCCTATTGGAGGCAGGTAGCCCTTCAATAGTGAAAAACGAAAATGGCTGTAATTCACTATTAGGTCATGCCACACACATCAGGGCATGACCTACCTTTTACCAACAATGCACCCTGCCCTAGGGCCTACCATAGAGGTGTCTGAAATGTGGCAAAGTGAAGGTTTAGAGACTGGTAAGTAGGTTTCCTTACCAAGTCGACATGGCAGTCAGGGACTGCACGCAGGCGCCGCGGTGGCAGGCCTGAGACATATTTTGCACGCTGCTTCAGTGGGTGGCACAACCAGTGCTGCAAGCCCACCAGCAGCAGTTAACTTACACGCCCTTGGCACACGCAGTGCACTAGACTAGGGTCTGAACAGTAAGTCAACCAAGCCAATCATGGTAACACCAATCAATGTAACAATTTAACATAGGGAGCACTTGCACTGTGGCACTGATCAGCAGTGGCACAGTGCCCAAAGCAATAATCCAGCAAAAACATCGTAAACAGAGGAGGCAAACAGAAAAAAATGGAGGAGAGACTCATGCCAATGATGCCAGGTCTAACACGTGTCGCCTCCAGCTGAAATGTGGGGAGAACTACCCTTCACCCAGGGAGTCCTCATCACTAAGGCGGAAAAATCTGGACAGACCATCAGCATTGGCGTGATCTGTACCAGGGCGGTGTTCCACCGTAAAGTCCATCCCCTGTAGGGAAATGGACCACCTCAACAGCTTTGGGTTCTCACCCCTCATCTGCATTAACCATCTGAGGGGCCTGTGGTCTGTCTGAACCCGGAAGTGAGTCCCAAACAGGTAGGGTCTTAGCTTCTTCAGCGCCCAGACCACAGCAAATGCCTCACGCTCTATCGCACTCCACCTTCGTTCCCTGGGAAGTAACCTCCGGCTGATGAAGGCTACAGGTAAGTCTCGGCCCTCCTCATTCATCTGTGCTAGAACAGCCCCCACACCATGCTCTGAAGCGTCTGTCTGGACAATGAATTCTTTTGAAAAGTCGGGTGCCTGGAGGACCGGTGCTGTACACATTGCAGTTTTCAGGGTGTCAAAGGCGTTCTGACAGGCGTCAGTCCAGATCACAAGTCTCGGCTGCTTCCTGGAAGTCAGCGAGGTCAAGGGGTGCACAATGTTGCCATACCCCTTGACAAACCTCCTGTAGTAACCCGTGAGACCCAAGAAGGCTCTCACCTGAGTCTGGGTTTTGGGCGGTTCCCAAGCCAGGATGGTATCTATCTTGGGTTGCAGGGGGGCCACCTTGCCACTCCCTACTTGGTGCCCCAAGTACACCACTGAACCCTGCCCAATCTGGCACTTACTAGCCTTGATTGTGAGGCCTGCTCTGCGCAGGGCCAACAACACTTCCTGGAGGTGGCGCAAGTGTTCCTCCCAGCTGGCGCTGAACACTGCTATGTCGTCCAGGTAGGCAGCACTGAAATCTTCCAGCCCGGCCAATACCTGGTTAACCAACCTCTGGAATGTGGCAGGGGCATTCTTCATCCCAAAGGGCATCACACGGAACTGGTAGTGCCCATCTGGTGTGGAGAATGCAGACCTCTCTTTTGCCCCATCAGTCAAGGCGATCTGCCAGTACCCAGACGTTAGATCAAACGTACTAAGGTACCGGGCAGCCCCCAACCGATCGATGAGCTCATCAGCTCTGGGGATGGGGTGCGCGTCAGTCTTGGTGACCGAATTGAGTCCTCGGTAATCCACACAGAACCGAAGTTCTGGTGAAGCACCAGGCGCTGCAGCCTTTGGGACCAAGACCACTGGGCTGGCCCAAGGACTACTAGAGGACTCAACCACCCCTAAGGCAAACATCTTGGAGACCTCCTCCTTGATATATGCTCTGACCTTTTCAGTCACCCTGTAGGCCTTGTGCCTCACAGGAGTGCTGTCCCCAGTGTCCACATCATGGACACACCACTGAGTGACACCAGGGATTAAGGAGAACAGATCAGGGAATTGTACCAACAGATGGCGACAATCTTGCTGCTGCTCAGGGGTCAGTGTGTCAGAGAGGACAACACCATCCACTGACCCATCTTTTTCTTTTGCACACAGGAGGTCAGGAAGAGGCTCACTCTCCTCCTCCATCCCAGCATCTGTGGCAAGGAGCATGCCCACTTCGGACCTTTCTAAGTGGGGCTTTAACCGGTTGACATGCAGGACCCTTAAGGGGTTCCTGGGAGACTTCAAGTCCACCAAGTAGGTGACATCGCTCTTTTTCTCCACAACCTCAAATGGTCCAGTCCACCTGTCCTTGAGCGCACAAGGTTCCACAGGGGCCATGACCCAAACTTTCTGACCAGGTTGAAGCTCAACCAGAGTGGCATTCTGATCGTACCACCGCTTCATCTCTTCCTGGCTGGCCTCCAGATTTGCCTGAGCAAGATCTCTGAAGCGCCGAGTCTGGTTCCTAAAGGCCAGCATGTAACTATATACATCCTGGGGAGGTTTCCTGGGAGATTGCTCCCAGCCTTCTTTGACCAGACTCAAAGGTCCTCTTACCGGGTGACCATACAAAAGCTCAAAGGGGCTGAACCCTAGAGACTTCTGTGGCACCTCACGGTAAGCAAACAGCAGGCATGGCAAGAGGACGTCCCATTTACGCCTCATTGGTTCTTCAAGACCCATGATCATGCCTTTTAGGGTCCGGTTGAATCTCTCAACCAGCCCATTACCTTGAGGGTGGTAAGGAGTGGTAAACTTGTAGGTTACCCCACACTCCTTCCACAGAGACTTCATATAATTCGAAATGAAGTTGGTGCCCCGGTCTGACACCACCTCTCTGGGGAACCCCATGCGGGAGAAAACACCCATCAGTGCCCGTCCCACCACGGGGGCCGTCACTGTTCGGAGAGGGATGGCTTCCGGGTACCGGGTGGCATGGTCCACCAAGACCAGGATAAACCTGTTGCCCATGGCTGTCTTGGGGTCCAGTGGCCCCACAATGTCAATTCCCACTCGCTCAAAGGGGGTACTGACGACGGGAAAAGGTTGGAGGGGAGCCTTCTGCTTCCGCCCACTTTTCCCACTTGCCTGGCAAGTTTGACAGGTCCTACAATGGATATCTGAATCCCTTCTCATCTGAGGCCAATAAAAATGGGTGACAAGCCTGTCATAGGTCTTGTCCTGCCCCAGATGTCCAGCTAACGGAACGTCATGAGCCAACCCCAGTAGGAAGGCTCTGAAGCGCTGGGGTACCACCAGCACACGGGCTGACCCAGGCTCAGCAGCCTTAGGCTCGCTATACAGGAGGTCGTTCTCCCAGTAGACCCAATGTGATCCTGACTGATCACCTGTCGTTTGGGCTGAGGCCTGCTGCCTCATACCCACAAGAGAAGGGCACACTTTCTGTTCAGCACAAAATTCCTCCCTGGAGGGACCACCATCCTGCTGCCAATGGGTCAGCTCGGGCAGGTCTCCCAGTTCGGCCACTTGTTCTCCTGTCGGTTCCAGCGCATCCCCCTCAGGGTCTGCTCCCTCCTGGACCGCGGGAACGATGGGGGACGGTTTCCCGCGCCCCCTGCCTCTTCTCTTCACGGTTGGGACCTGGGCCATACTTTCAGGCTCCAGGGCCCCATCAACACCCTTACTGACTGACATGGACCGGGTGGTCGCACACACCCACTCAGGCAGACCCAACATTTCCAGATGCGCTTTTCTCTCCACCTTAGCCCAAGGGGAGTCTTCCAAATCATTGCCCAAGAGACAATCAACAGGCATGGCGGGCCTCACAGCAACCTGAAGAGTACCTGAGACCCCCCCCCACTCAAAGGGAACTTGAGCTACCTCACACTGACTCTGTGAGTTGTCAGCAGCTACAACGGGGTAGAATGCATGAGGGACCACCTGCTCTCTGGACACCAAGTGACACTTGACAGCTGTCACACTCGCTCCGGTGTCTCTGAGAGCTTCCACCCTATGGCCATTAATAGTCACCCACTGCCTATATTTCTTAGTGTTACTAGGCAGAGGGGTTGGAGGGACCATTTCCACGTCTTCTAAAGAGACCAGGGACATTTCTGCGGGACCCCACCCACCGGGGGCACCCATCTCCTCCCCTCCCAGGGCTACACTCGCTACCTGACGAGGGGGTGCACGCGGCGGTGCATTCGAATCCTTCATGGGACACTGGGGATCATAATAACGGTGTCCCACCTGCTTACAGGCATAGCAGGTCATGGGGCCCCTGTGAACAGGTTTACCTGTCGGGGCCTCTGGCTTCTTTACAGGGGGAGGCTGGGAACCCTTCCCTTGGTTCCCTTGGGGACTACTTTGGGGCCCTTTCTGAAACTCCCTCTGTTTACCCCTGTCCCCCCCACTCTTCTGCTGGGGACCCTGCCCACCTTTGGCTGAGTCTCCCACTGGACCCTTGTGGACCCTGGTACTGACCCAGCGGTCCGCCTCCTCAGCAAGTTTTCTAGGGTTAGATAGCTTGCTATCAACAAGGTGCTGGCGTAGCTCTGGAAAACAGTTATTAGACAAGTGCTCCCAAGCAAACAAATCATAAAGAGCATCATAACTATCAACCTTGCTACCCTTTATCCAACCATCCATGGTTCTGCAGAAAAAAGACACATATTCAACCCACGTAGTACCAGGCAACTTCTTACATTCTCTAAAGGTTTGTCTGTACTTTTCTGGGGTTAAGCCATATCTCAGCATTAAAGCATCTTTCATATGAGTATAAGACATCCTATCCTCAGCAGGAAGGCTCAACAAGGTATCTCTCCCCTCGTTTGTAAAGCGGCTCCACAACCCCGTTCCCCAATCCTTCTCAGGGACCCGGTGGGCCAATAACGCTAACTCATATGCTTTAAACCATTGGCTAATATCTTCATTCTTACTGTAATCTTTGATCACATCCTTAGGAAAATAAAACCTACTTTCTGCAGGCACAGATGGAGTGCTGCCACCAGAGGGATTCAACTCTAAACTCTTAGTTTTAAGCTCCATCTCCCTCACCATCTTCTCACGTTCAAACGCTAATTTCTCTCTCTCAAAATCTAATCTTTTGCTCTCCATTTCAGCTTCTCTCTTGCTTCTTGCATTCTCTAATTCCAACTGCCCTCCTAATTTAAGTTTTGCCATTTCCAACTTGTACCCCCTCTCCTTCTCCCTGTCTTCTAATTCTTCGGGGGAAAGGCTCCTAGAGGACGCACTACTGCCTGGAGATGACACTGGCCCACCTGTGGGCTCTTCCTCTTCCTCTTCTTCTTCCTCTTCCGGTACCACCACCGGATCAGAGGGATTTCTGGCCTCTAACCAGGCCTTTAGCGCTTTGAGGAAGCCCTCTTTCTTTGAGACACCTGTGGTAGGAACTTTAAACTGCTTGCAAAATCCTTTTAGATCTTTTAGCGTGTAGGAATCTATCTTCTCCTTATCAAATTCCCCCACAACATTCTCCACAGGTGTAGCAGCTCCGGCATTCTCCATGGTCAAAACTGGCAGTGTTTAAGAAAATAAGCTCCAGGAAAGCGGAGAACAAAAATAGGATATCCTACCAAAACAGATTGTGGCTGCGTTATGGTCTGCTTTCACTATGTAGCGTACACTAATCACTGCACATGAGTCATAAATGCAAAGTTCAAATCCCACCGCTGCCACCAATGTTAGAACCGGCGGTCTCTAGTTGGCAGAGGTATACACTTCTGACAAATAGGGACCAACCAACTCTAGTCAGGGAAAGGGGATTACACACTCAGATAACCCCTGCTACCCCCTTGGTAGCTTGGCAGAGCAGACAGGCTTATCTCAGAGGCAGTGTGTTAAGCATTTATGACCGCATACAGTAATAAAGTAAATACACTACAGATGGACACAACACAGAAGTTATTATAAAAATAGTATTTTTATATAAGGCTTAGCACAAGACCAAATAACGACAAAAATATACCACAGTCTTAATAAATACTCTTTGGAAGGAAAAATAATAGTTCAAGTAAGGTTTCTTCTTGGCAAATAGTTCTTTAGCAAAGTATTCTTCTGAGCACAGTTCTTTGGCAATAATGTAACCCCCACAGGAGTCACACGACGTCGAGTCTACAAGATTCCCAAGGTTCGGCGTCGACCGCGAGGAGCGCTACGTCGAGCCTGGAGTTGCAACAGACCCCACAAGTACAGTACCTTGAGAAACGAAGAAAATGATGATCCACGGCGTCGAGAGATGTCGGGCCGGAGCAGCGCTCACGGCGTCGAGAAGGGCGTCGAGTCGATGCGATCAGCAGCGGCGTCGGGACGGGGTCGCTTGGAGGTAGAGCCGATACTCACTCCTCACTGGCGTTGATACCGGCGTCGGGACGGGGTCACTTGGAGCCGGGGCCGATACCCACTGCTCACTGGCCTTGCTGCTGGCGTCGAGACTGCAGATTTTCCCTTGTGTACTGGAAACAACACTTTCCAGCAATTCAGCAAATGGTGAAGTCCTTTGGCCCTGTGACTTCAGCAGGAGACTGGCACTCTTCCAGTCCTTGGAGATTTCCTAGCAAGTGTTCAGAGAGTACACACCAAGTTCCTCTCTCCTTGTTCCTTGGCAAAAATAAAGAAGCAGCTTTCAGGTTCCTCCACAGCAAAACAGCACTCTGGCAGAAAGGGGAGGCAAGTCCTTAGATCAGCAGGCTTCTTGTCCTTGGTACAGGTTTCCTTGTCAGAAGTGATCTGAGTTCTTGGTTCAGGGGTCCTTCTCTTATACCCCTTTTTCCCTTTGTCCAAGCAGGGCGATTCCCACCATCTCAGGTTTGTTGTGGGTGTTGCCAGGCAGAGGCACCTGGCCTATTCACTGAGCAGGGCAGAGTCCTCAGCCGCCCAGCAGGAGGCGGAGCCAGTATTGTCACTGGCAGGAGCAGGGCTATCAGTCGCCCAGCAGGAGGCGGAGCCAGTATTGTGTCAGGCAGGGCAGGCTACTCTTCCCTCACTCTATGTGTAAACGCCCCATTCACCCCACACTGACTCATTCAGACCTCTGGAGCCACCCAGCCCCTGACACACACACCAAACCAGCAGAGACCGGTAGATAGTTGGACAAGAAAATAGCCACTTTCTAAAAGTGCTATTTTCAAACATAGAATTTAAAAACCATCCATCCTAAAGGGTGTGTTATTAAATTCTGAGTTCAGGGATACTAAACTCGACTTGCTACCATGCTCCCTGAGTCAGATAGATTATAATGGAGTTAATAATCAGTCTGCCCAGTCTGGCTCATTGGAGGCAGGTAGCCCTTCAATAGTGAAAAACGAAAATGGCTGTAATTCACTATTAGGTCATGCCACACACATCAGGGCATGACCTACCTTTTACCAACAATGCACCCTGCCCTAGGGCCTACCATAGAGGTGTCTGAAATGTGGCAAAGTGAAGGTTTAGAGACTGGTAAGTAGGTTTCCTTACCAAGTCGACATGGCAGTCAGGGACTGCACGCAGGCGCCGCGGTGGCAGGCCTGAGACATATTTTGCACGCTGCTTCTGTGGGTGGCACAACCAGTGCTGCAAGCCCACCAGCAGCAGTTAACTTACACGCCCTTGGCACACGCAGTGCACTAGACTAGGGTCTGAACAGTAAGTCAACCAAGCCAATCATGGTAACACCAATCAATGTAACAATTTAACATAGGGAGCACTTGCACTGTGGCACTGATCAGCAGTGGCACAGTGCCCAAAGCAATAATCCAGCAAAAACATCGTAAACAGAGGAGGCAAACAGAAAAAAATGGAGGAGAGACTCATGCCAATGATGCCAGGTCTAACACACAGTGAAATGCAAATGTATTCTGTGGACCTTAACTTTGCTCTCTGAAAAGAAGTAAATGAAATTCAACTAACATCACGGTTCCCTTCTCACCCATTATATTCACTCTATGTGTAATGTCTGCTTTCAGAACAGAATACATTTAAAAAACCTCAGATTTTTTTAGCCGCCCTTTATGTAGATCAGTGAAGCTGTGACCATGGTGTATGGAAATTATATTTATATGGCACTTACTGCCCCTGAAGAGGGATTGAAGATAAAGTGTTGATACCAATTAAATCTTTTTGTGCCACTGTGACCTCTGGGTTGTACCAGAAAATGTCCTCACTCCCGTCAAACACTTGCATTGGGCTTTGAACAGATGTGGCGCTGAGAGTAACAGCTGTGTTGTTTATTCTTCGTGTGGGAACCCAAACTGCTTGTCCTGCAAAATGTAGCACCACAAAGCATTGCATATATGTCTGGACCAACAAAATTCAGAGACTGGAAAAACATTAATATCGACCACCTCACTGAGATCATACGGGACAGTCCTCCGCTTAACAAACAAGACCCTGTAGCTGCGTCAGCCACCTACTTAAACATCCTGAACGCAGCCTGTAACAAACTAGTCCCCACAAAAACATCTAACAGGAACAGAAAGCATCCTTCAGCCCCTTGGTTCTCGGAATCACTCAGATTGCAGCGCCAATATTGCAGGAACTTAGAAAGACAATGGCGTCGACACTATAATAACGCAGACAAGATCAGCTATAAAAACGCCCTTTCCAACTATAAAAAACTGATCACATCCGAGAAAACCACTTACTACACCAACCAAATCAACCAGGCCAAAAATTCATCAGGAAAACTGTTCCAGGTAGTAACATACCTGTCCAATCCTCCTCCACCCCCCTCAGAGGGATCACAGGACCTCTCAGATGCACTGGCCAAATTTTTTGAAGATAAGGTCAGAGCCATTTTCTCCACTTTTGCACCTGACCCTTCCTTATCCCCTACCGAGCACCCTACGACAAATAACACTCCAAATTTCCCAGCCTTCGAAAACATCACGAAAGATACGGTTCAACCCCTTATCGCCCGAACCAAATCGGGATCTCCATTTGATCCATGCCCTCCTGCTGTTCTCAACCTTATCCCAGAAGCTGTTGCCCCGTCACTCACTACGATCTGCAACGCAATGTTCACATCCGGCACCTACCCTTCAGTATGGAAGGAAGCCATTATCAAGCCGCTACTCAAAAAACCCAGTCTAGACCCGTCTCTCCCATCCAGCTACAGGCCTATTGCATGCCTTCCTTTTCCGGCCAAAATCTTTGAAAAGATCATGAACCAGCAACTGGCAACATACATCCACAACAACAACTTACTGGATGACACCCAGTTCGGGTTCCGTCAGGGACATGGCACAGAGACAGCTCTCCTGAAGGCGGCGGACGAGATTCGATCCATTATGGACAATGGAGGAGCTGCAATCCTCATACTTTTAGATCTGTCCGCAGCCTTCGACACGGTCGATCATGCCACTCTGATCGACCGTGTCGCGGCCATAGGAGTAAGGGACAAGGCTAAGGAGCTTCTGGCATCATTCTTGTCAAACCGCCCACAAACGGTGAAGCTGGGACAATACACTTCCCAGACCTTCTCCCTGCCTTGTGGTGTACCACAGGGATCCTCGCTAAGCCCGACACTCTTCAATATATATGTGTCTGACTTAGCAAGGGTCATCAAGTCCCACTGTATCTCTCTCACTACATACGCAGACGACACACAACTGGTGTTGTCCGTATTCGATGATGGCCAAACAGTAGCGTCAAACTTCCAATCTGGCATGGAAGCAATAAGCTCCTGGATGTCATCAAACTGCCTCAAGCTAAATTCTGATAAAACAGAAGTGATGACATTCGGGAGACTACAACCAACCTGGTCTCCTCAATGGTGGCCCCAACAAATGGGACAACCTCCAGTACCAGTGGTCAAGGTACGAAACTTGGGGGTCATCTTCGACAACAAACTATCCTTCCAGCAGCACGCAAACTCAGTGGTCTCATCTGCCTTCCACACCTTAAAAAAAATCCAAAAACTCATTCCGTACCTACCATCTTCCGCAGGCAAAACTTTAGTCAGCACGCTAGTCTTTTCTAAGACCGACTATTGTAATGCCTTACTCCTAAATGCACAACGAAAGGTCCTTAATAAACTACAGACTGTACAGAATGCAGCAGCTAGGACCCTGCTACGCATTCCTAAATTTGCATCTGTCTCCCCCTAAATCCAACAGCTGCATTGGCTGCCGGTAAGGAGCCGCATCAAATTTAAAGCCTTGTGCATAGCGTACAAAGCCATTCATAACCATGGCCCCGTATTTCTAAAACAAGCCTTTCGCCCACCCGAACAGCAAAGAACATTGCGTTCATCTTCTGCCCATCTGCTAATAGTCCCCCGCACAAGAAGGGCTAACTGGGGAGACAAACGTTTCACCGTTGCCACAGCTAGACTGTGGAACACTCTCCCTTTCCACCTTAAGTGTGCACCTACCCTGCTTAAGTTCAGAAAAAATCTGAAAACATGGCTATTCCATGCCTAGTTTCCTTTCCTACGGAGAGCTCTGTGACACAGCGCCGAGACACCCTCGGGTATTTGCGCGCTCTAAAAATCGCCAAAAATAAATAAATAAATAAATCATGCTTATATCAAAATCCCATTATGTGTTTTTTGCGAATTGTGTTGTATTTTTCTTTTTTATAAATTCACAGTACAATTAATTTCCATTTCTCTTCTCGCATAATATATGTGATCACAGCCTTTAATTCAAGTTATTCAGGGGCACCAGTGGGTAAATGGAAGCAGCGCTATTTTGTGCAGCAGGAACATAATAATGTTTGTATAAAAGTTCAACTGGTTCAATGGAAGTAAAACTACAACTGGTAGAAAGAAACAGGGGTGTCCTGGTGACATGAAGCAAACTAGCAACTGCAGCAGGCAGTCTTTATGACAAACTAAACCTGGGGTGAAAGACATGACTCCCTAACAGACTTAAAATAGAAAGGACGGCCGGGACAAAGAGCGTAACGCAAAATGGGTGGGCTGCACGGACAGGCTCAAACCAGTGCAGGGAGTCAAGGTCTGGCTGGCGGTAGCAGCAATCAAAAAACGCACAGAGAAAGCACCTAGGACACTTTACAGCCTGAGGACCATATGAAACCAGCTACGAAGAAAAGCTATCAGGCTGCATTATACAGAAGGTCCATGGGCTGACTCTGATAGCACCACAGCCCAGCTGGAAAGGATACATCATTGTAGAGTGCACAATAAAGAAGGGAAGAAGGGTCTGGCTTAATGCTGCCATCGACAGCTGGGAATGGAAAACACATGTGACCCATTCTTTGATAGAACAGACAAGGGAGTGTTGAGAAAGCGTTTAAAAAGTTGCACACCAGGGTAACCTTCTAACACTTAATAAGTGCTAACTTCACATAGGGAACAGCAAGAGAAATTATGTTTACACTCAAATGAATTGTAATGTAAAATCCTCTTTGAAGGCAGCATTTTTCTGGAATAACCAGATTTGCCTTTCTGACTGAGTCTAGGGCCACATGACAGTGACTGACTATTCTGTGGTGTTTTGTGTAATGCTTCCAGACATGGGAACAAAGAAGGCCTAGGTGTGAGAGGAGTGGGTCTTCCTGACAGGATGGTTGAGGAGGAGCTCTACCCTGCATTGATTACACTTCCATGAAGTCTGTCTGCAGACCACACACAAGATCCTGATACCAGGCCTATCCTTGCCTTTGTCCCCTTAGACAATTTGGAGCCAGGGCCAGGGGAAGAGGAAGAACTGGCCAAAGCCAGATTTAGGGGTATGGCAGGGAATTCCCTTATACAAAGGCTGGCTCCAGGTACAATAAAGGGGGACTGCGTTTCTTTCTGATGAAGAGTAATTGCCCTGCTGACTGAAGAAGGATTGGACCTGATTACCCAGGCTTCCCAAAGAGACACTAAGGGTCCATTGGCTGACCTCCTGCATGAGCTACAGGGACAAAACAAGCTTCCAGAGGTGTCTCTGCAACTGCCAAGCTAGCCTGTACGAACTGGAGAGGCCCTGTTGCTGGCATGTGCTGAAGGTGCCCTTAGGTCCTGGATCCTGGGCTGGCATCAGTGAGAACTCCTTGTGAAAAAAGGTGAAGTTACAGAAGTTTTGGGCTCCTTGTGACTACGAAGTGACTTCTTTGTGCCAAGAATTGACCATCTGGTGACCCTGCACCGAGGCTGGAGATGGGGAAAAAGGCCCCGCTAGAGAAACCCACCAGGCAAGGGACCATGGAGGATCATGCCCGTACCCGGACGCAGACAGGGGCGCCACCTCGCCCCCCTGTCGCGCGCTCAGACGCGGAGATGCTGATGGAGGCCATACAAGCCTCCAGGACGGACATCCACGAGTCGAGGGCAGCGCTGGAGGTCAAGATCGGGGAGGTGGGCTCCGAAGTAACACTGCTGAGGCAGGACTTCCGTAACTTGTCAGAGAGGGTACAGACGGCAGAAACCCGGATCAGTGAAGCAGAGGATACCATCACCCAACTCCGGAAGGATGTGGCGGAACTGCAGGCCTCGCACAGACAACTGCTCTGGAAGGTGGATGATGCGGAAAACAGGCAAGACGCAACAACCTGCGATTCGTGGGCTTTAGGGAAGGCATCGAGGGATCGGACATGGCGCAGTACCTCCATAATTGGCTGAAGAGCACATTTCCACAGACCCAGTTTTCGAACTGTTTTGTGATTGAACGGGCACATAGGGCACTCCTGGTGAAGCCGCCGGTGGGCGCACGACCACGCCCCGTCATCGCCCGATTCCTCAATTATGCGGACAGGGATCTGATACTGTGAGATGCTCGGAAAATGGGAGCGATACGACTGGAAAATACAAACATTATGATCTTCCCGGACTATAGCCAAGAGGTGCAAAAGCAGAGGTGAGCCTTCGATGCGGTAAAAGCGAAATTGAGAGACCTCCACATTACCTACATGCTGCTCTTCCCGGCGAAGCTTAAGGTGATACATGATGGCAGAACTCAGTTTTTCACCCATCCAGAGGAGGCCTGGCAGCGGCTGGAGGAACAACCCGCGTCCAGTAGATGGACCACCGAACGAGGCGAAGGCCGAGAATGACCGTCTGGCAGTGGCGCAAGGCCCAAGGAAGCGGCGCCAATACAGACACAGGGACAGTCAAGGCGGAGAACTGGGAAGCGGCTGCATAAGACGCCATACTCGGATGGAGGCTCGCCGAGACGCCGAAAGCAGGACTCCATGTCACCTGGAGGGACTAAGGTGCCGGGATCTCGATTTAGCCGTCTGGCGGGCAAAGGCAGTTCTGAAGAGGACGGTGAGGGGGATGGACACGCATCTGGGGGGGAGAGACGGAGCAGAGTTCCATGCACCCGCTAGAAGCAGCGATCCATGACCTAGAGCGGGACGCACCAGATCCCACGGAAGAACTGAGACCAGATACCCAAGACTCCCACTCCTGAGTGTAGATGGACTGAACAGTAGAGATTGCAGCTTACTCCCGATGGAGCACGCAAGTTGCTACACCCCCTTTTATTCTTTGTTTGTTTCTCATTTTGTCATCAATGTATTTGTGTTCTCGGGCCAGGTGGACTGGGAATGTTTTAGTGCTGACCACATAGAGGGCACGCAATAGGTTGACGACGGAAGGGATTGCAAGGGAAGGCGACAGGCCTACTCCGCCAGCAGTCCTGTTTCCGTGGAAATTGGGACTGACGGGGGGGGGAGGTGGGGAGGTGGGGATCAGGGGAGTGTTGGGGGTTCACAGTTAGGGGGTGTTGGGGGATGGGGGGGAGGGGACGGGACAGTTGGGGACGGTTGGGTGGGAAGGGGGCGGAGACAGGTCAATGAAGGCACACACGACTAACCCTGGGCGTAGTTCGCGAAGTAGCACTTCGCGAAGCTAAGCAAAGTGCACTTCGCTCTATGCGAGCTACGCGTAGCACTTCGCGAACTGCGTAGTACCTTGTTCGCACTGTGCCAGATGTCGTTTTCAATGACTGCACAGTGCGGACAAGCAACCGGCACTGTGCAATCATTGAAAATGGCATCTTGCACAGTGCGAGCTGTAGTTTTCTGCTGCTCGAGTAGATTTTTACTCGAGAGGCAGTTTTCTCAACGCGAACTGGTAGTTTCTCATTGCGAGCAGTCGCAAGCACACGCGACCACTCGCAATGAGAAACCTGACCTCCTCACGTTGGGAATCTTGCCGGGAGGTTTATTTTCCATGCTCGCGATCGCCAACTTGATGTTGCTGATCGCGAACAAGGAAAAAGTCTCGCCGGGATGTCATTTTGCTTGCTCGCGGTCGCCAACTTGACGTTGAGGACCGCAAGCTGGCAAAAAATGACCGCAGCACTACGCAACACTACGCTACGCGTGTTCGCACTGTGCTACGTGCAATTAGCGTAGTGCGAAGTAGCGCGAACTTCGCAAACTACGCAAGCGTAGCGTAGTGCTTTGCCCAGGCTTACACACGACACGACACGGGGCTTGGCCGCCACCGGGGAGCCACCACACCATTCACCACAGATGGAGACGCAATGCATGACGCACAGGTAACGCAGGGAGTGGACAGGGAAGGGTTCTCGATCCTAACGTGGAATGTAAATGGGCTAGGTTGTAAAATCAAACGAGGCCTGGTAAATGCTTACATTAAGAAGTTAGGCCCAGACTTTGCGTTATTGCAAGAAACACACCTTATGGGGAGTAAATGTGGATTCCTAGCCCGAGGGCACTACAAGGTCCCAGCACATGCGGGATTTACCCAGGGTTCGAGAGGAGTGGCAATACTGATACGAAAAACACATCCGTTTAGGGTGACACAGACGTGCATGGACTCACTGGGGACCTACGTGGGGGTCCGGGGAGTGTGGAGACGGAAAGAATACACAATAGTGTCTGCCTATGCCCCACCTAAACTCCAGGCAGCCACGTTGAAAGGAGTGGCGGAAATAATGCTCGAAACGTCGGATACTGTGCAGGTGCTTGGGGGCGACTTTCATGACGTGGGGGCCCAGACGCTTGATAGGACGGGAGACAGGGGGAGAGACCTGCCTCCGACTGCCCTTGCCACCATAATTGAGGCTATAGGTCTGACAGATTTATGGAGATGGTTACACCCGGAACGGCGAGATTACTCATTTTTCTCTGGTGCCCACAAGGTGTATTCCAGACTGGATTATATCTTCATGGCTCGACACATGCTGACTAGGGGGTTTCTAGCCGAGTATAAAGCGAGGGGTTTGTCAGATCACTCTCCCCTTATGGTGACAATGGGACACCGGATATGGGGGCAGGGGCATTGGCGAGTATCAGCATGGGACCTGCAGAACTCGAAGGTACTGAAGGGCATACGAGCAGATGTTAAATTCTGCCTAGCCGAAAATGAGGGCTCGGTGCCGTCGCCGGTGACCTTATGGGAATCCATGAAGGCGGTCATGAGGGGTAGGGTCCAGGATAGGATTGCAGAGGAGAATAGGGAAAATCAGAGGGAACTGCAGACACTGGAACATCACATACTTCAGTTGGAGAGGGAATATCTCGTTGGTAAGGCACGGGAGACACTACGCCGGTTGCTCGATGTTCAACGGCAGTATAGAGATCTTGCCACGGGAGAAGCCAAAAAACAGGCGATGGCAACGCTCCATCGTCTATATGACGTCGGAGATAAGTCAGGCAAGCTACTGGCGTGGTTAAGTAGAAAGGAGAGGGATGCGAGGTGGATAGAGCAGGTGAGAGATGCGCAGGGGAATCTGGTGCGTTCTGATGCTCAGATTTCAGAAGCATTCGCGGTGCACTTTCGGGCATTCTATGCAGCACGGGACCTGGGCACGCAAGATGACGCACTGCAGTACATGGCGGATCTGGACCTACCAGTGCTCGAGGACGGGGACCTCAAAGAGCTGGAGGCTCCCCTCACGTTGGATGAGGTAAAAAAGGCGCTGGCCAAGCTGCGGGTGGGGAAAGCGCCGGGCCCGAACGGGTTCCCGGCGGAATTCTTTTAAAAAACGGCGGATCTTTTGGCTCGCCATTTGTTGGCTTTATTTGAGGGGGCACGAAAAGAGGGGAGCCTCCCCCCAGATCTGCGATTGGCCACGATCGACCCGATCTTCAAAGAGGGGAGGCCGCCGGAGGAGTGCACCTCATATCGCCCGATATCCCTACTTAACACTGAAGTGAAATTACTGGCGACGGTGCTGGCCCTCAGGCTGCGGAAGGTGCTCCCGGGTTTGTTGCACCTGGACCAGACGGGCTTTCTCCCAAGCAGAGTGACGAGACTGAATTTACGGAGATCGCATAACTGGTTACAGGCGGTGAGCGGCAGGCAGGATCCCCACTGGTTTCTCTCCCTAGACGCAGAGAAGGCATTCGATGCGGTACATTGGCCCTTCATGGAGTGGGTCCTGGGGCGCATGGGCTTCGGACCCGTCTTCCGCCAGTGGGTGCGACTGCTATATACGGACCCAAGGGCACGAGTGAGAGTAAATGGGTCACTTCAGGGGATTTCCCTGTCTGTAGGGGTACACGGCAGGGGTGCCCATTGTCCCCCCTGCTTTTCACACTGACAATAGAGGTACTGGCGGCGCTAGTCAGATAACACCCAGGGATTAGGGGTTTTCGAAAGGGACCACAAGACGAGATGGAGGAAAAAATATCCCTTTACGCGGATGATGTCCTTCTCTATGTTACCCACCCCGCCACGACGATCCCGATAATCTTTTCAGAGCTGGAATGGTACGGTGCCCACTCGGGATATAGGGTTAACTGGCACAAGTCGGTATTGTACGATCCAGGGGGGCGGGAGCACTGGCTGTGTCTCTCGGACAGGCTCCATACAACGAAGGAAGGGTTTCAATATATCGGAGTGTTCCTAACACTTGACCAGAGTGTCTCTTATAGTAAGAATGTCGGAAGGGTTCTGAACAACTTTGTAGAGGACGCACACAGATGGCGACGGCTGCCGCTTACGGTACTGGGGCGCGCAGCCATGTTTAAGATGATGACGCTACCCAGGTTCCTGTACGCGTTCCAAAATGAATACTATCCTGTTCCCAGACGGGTCTTCCGGGAGATCGACTCGGAGGTTCGTAGCTTCCTCTGGTTAGGCAAGCAACCCAGGGTGGCGCTAAAGACACTGCAGCGGCACCAATATAGCGGGGGGATCTCGCTTCCCAACGTTGAGGCCTACTATTGGGCGGAACACCTAGTGTCCATTAACGACTGGTTCCATGCCCCAGCCATGCACCCAACGTATGCTCTAGAGCGGTTCGCCATGAGCGCACACTCATATAATCACTATCTCTATGGTGGTAAAGGTACGGGACGGTTACTGACGGCAACTAGACTCACCTTGGTGATATGGAAAAGGGCGAACCGGGAGATTGGATGGGACCGGAAACTGACTAGACAAATGCCCCTATGGCACTGCGCGTGGCTACCGGAACTGAATAAGTTGAGAGGTTCAAACACTGGGATACCATTGGGGTGTCGACGTTGGGGGACGTGCTAGTGAGGGGGGACTGAAGTCCTTCTCGGTACTTAGGACGGAATTTGGCCTACTCCCCACGCAGTATTACAAATATGCGCAGCTGAAGCATGCCTGGAAAGGCGGGAGGGCTGCAGACAGCCTCACTCCCGGAATACGCACCCCTGGAGGGGCGCCTGCTGCAGGAACACGTGATAGAGAGGGCGGTGTCCCTCACATATCGGACCCTCATGAACAACATGCCCGACACTCTGGGGGCGCTTAGAGCAGCCTTGGAGACAGAAGTGGGTGAGATGGACGATGTGGATTGGGATACAGTTCTCATGCATCCACGAGCAGTGGCGATCAAGTCCAGGCTGCGGCTGATACAATTTAATATCCTGCATAGGACCTATTTTGACAGACTAAGATTGTACAAAATGGGAAGGATAGGGGATACGTCTTGTCTGAGATGCGGAAGGGAAGGGAAGGAGGGGACTTCTATCACATACTCTGGATGTGCACACAGATTCAGAAGTATTGGCGAGGGATCCTGGGGGAATTAGGTAAAGTGCTAGAGGTTCCACTGCAGGAGGATCCCAAATTGGTGTTACTGGGCATGACGAACGATGTAGACCTCACTCGCCCGCTGCTGACCTTCTTGGTTCTGGCCCTTGTGGTGGCAAAGAGGGACGTGGCGAAATACTGGGGAGCGCCCACGCCACCCCGACTAGAGGAATGGAGGAGGGGTCTCGACCTATGCATGGCGGCAGAAACGGTTACATACAGGGTGCGGGGATGTCCCAAGAAATTTCGCAGGGTATGGTCCCGGTGGAGGAAATATCATGGCCTGGAGGGGGGACTCTAGAAGGGTGGCTGAGAGGGGGGTCCTGCACGGTTCACGGAAGGTATGAGCAGCCCGGGAGCATGGGCGGAGGTGAATAATAAGGACAATGGTACAATCAGCAGAGCAATTATTGAACGGGCTCCTTGAATGAAGGGGGAGGGGGGGTGGCCGATAAGCAAAGTGGGTGTGTTGACCAGTGCTGACCTGTTTGTTTGGTTGTTCTTATTTTGTGATAAAAAAAACAAAAATGCCAATAAAAATATTTTTTTTAAAAAAAGAATTGACCATCTGCGATGACAGCAATGCCAAACTCCAGCGGGACCTTCTCTCTGCGGTAACAGTGACCTTCTATGATGACGGGCAACACAGTACCTGCACTGCAACCATCTGCAATGATCAGCCAACATGAAGTTCAACACACCTATAATAAATTAATTAAGCTGCTCTACAAATCCCCAAAAGCTAGGGTCTGAACGGGACGGTATGTCTCGAAGGTCATAGACTTACAAAGGGGCACGGATGCCCTGTCCCCACTCATTTTTGCAATCACAGTGGAGCCGTTGGCCTGCTGCTTCGGTATGGCATACAGGGTTGGGGAATAAGGGTTGGTACTTCGGAGCATATCGTGTCCCTGTACACAGACAACACCATGCTTTGTCTTAGACGGCCGGATGTCTTTGGCCTGATGTTGCTTACTATCATGCAGGAATTCTGGGAACACTCAGGGCTCCGGGTTAATAGTGCTAAGTCTGGTTTGTTTCCGTTTGGACTTCTCAAGGACCTCCCCCTGGACCAACTCCCTGATGCTGGGCCTGCCCTGGAAAGTGGATAGGGTTACACATTAGGGCATACAAATTGTGCATGTAGAGCAGAGGACATTTGGCCTGAACATGGGCAGAGTACTTTCGAATTTACATCCCTAAGTCATATTCTGAAATACCCTTCCACTGTCTCTAAAGGGGAAAATTGCACTAATAAAGATGGTGATATTGCCCAGGTGTTTGTATGTTATGCAGGGTGCTGTGCACCACATTCCCCAAGATTTGTTGCAGAAACTTAATTCCCTGCTGGTGGAACTTCTCTTAGTGGGCAAGTGGTGTAGGGTAAGCCTTACTACACTTAAGAGAGAATGGGACATAGGTGGGATGGATGTCCCAGACCTGGAGCTATATTATTTAGCTGCCCATCTGCAGCATCCTGTCAATTGGCTTGATGGCAATCCTAACTGGGAGAGATCCATATTAAATGGCACTTACGATGCCCATCAGCTTGGGGAGTTGCTGTTGTGCAGTCGGACCATCCCAGACACCCTCCCACATTTGATATGGCTGATGGGCACACTTCAGATATGGCGGCACAATGAGTACTTAAATGCACGCTATAAGGCACTGCACACATATTAGTGGTGGCTAGCACCGCTTTGAATTGAAGAGGCCTGGCACTGCGTTAGCGACGCACCTATTACTTCCAAAGACTGGGTAAAAATACATGCTGGGGCCCGAAATGCATGAACCTGTGCTCTATTTAAACTGATTCAATATAATATTATTCATATGGTGTGCAGATCCACTAAGAGACAGCTAGGGGACAGAGTTGCCCCCGTTGTGGTGCCGCAGTAGGCGATTTTCTGCATGTCATGGAACTTTACTACTATTGTACCCTATTGGAGGGAAGTGCTCTTCCGAATTAGAAATGCTATTGCCTGGGAAGTCCCCCGGCAGATTCTCCAGTGTATTCTGGATGTATCCCTGATAATCCAAAAAAGACACTGAGGAGATGACTACGCAATATTAGGGCTTCTTGTGGCCAAGCGGAGTATAGCGATCTGTTGGCTGAGTCCTAAATCTCCAACTGTTGAGGATTGAGAGCGAGATCTACTCGAGTGAGCAGGGGTTGAAGAGGCACTTATGAGAAAAAAGCTTAGGGACGTGAAGGCGGCTGACACCCTGCTGTCCTGGACTGCGATGACTCAATCATTACTGGAGCCCCTGAATGAATGAATGAATGAATGAATGAATGAATGAAATGAATGAAACATTATTTATATTGCGCAGCTATGCCCAATGGGCGTCAAGGCGCCTAATCCAAATAATGACTGTGAGCGAAAAGAACCAGAGCCTACTGGTAAGCATTGATAAAGAGCCAAGTTTTCAATGACTTCCTAAAGAGGTCAAGGGAGGGCAGTGTTTTGATTTCCAGGGGGAGTGAATTCCACATCAGAGGAGCCAGTATGGAAAAAGCTTTGCTCCCCCATCTAGCCTTCTTGGCTCTGGGAATTACCAGTTGATTAAGCTCACTGGATCGGAGACATCTACTCGGAACGTATCGAGAGAGAAGTGATCCAAGGGCATCAGCCGGGCCTGCAGTTAAAGCCTTATATGTAAGGCAGAGGAGTTTAAAAGTGATCCTTGAGGGGATGGGGAGCCAGTGGAGGTTCTTCCTCGCTAAGATCATCGAGGCCAGCCAGGGCAAAGCGAGAGCAAACCGCGCTGCCGCGTTTTGTATGACCTGCAAACGCTGAAGCAGGCCCTTGTTGGCCCCGGCGTACACTGAGTTGCAGTAATCAAGCCTTGAGCCAACAAGGGCGATCACCACCTGTTTCCGTGCCTGAGGGGACAAGTAGTGTACGATTCTTTTCAAGGTCTTGATGACTCCCCAACAGGTAGCCACCGTTCTGTTGACCTGAAGCTCCATGGAGAGCTGGGTGTCGAAGATGACGCCTAGGTTCCTGGCAGATTGTGTTGGTGTTGGGCAGCTACCTAAAGAAGGAGGCCACCAATCATCTGACCATATGCCCTGGTCCTTGCCAAAGACCAGGACCTCTGTCTTGTCCCCGTTCAACTTTAGGGAGTTGGCAATCATCCACTCTGCAACAAGTTGCATGCAGGCCCTAAAGTTAGAAGCGGTTTCACCCACAGAGTGAGTCAGGGATACCATAATCTGCGTGTCGTCGGCATACGACACTACCTCCATCCCCTGAGATCTTACTAGTCTTGCAAGTGGGGCCACGTAGATGTTAAACAGGGTCGGACTCAATGCCGACCCCTGTGGCACCCCACATTGCAAAGACTTAGCGGGGGAGAGGTATTCACCTAGCATGACACGCTGCTCTCGTTGTTGAAGAAAGGAGCTCAGGATACTGAGTGCCGGTCCTTCTACCCCTGCCTCCCTTAACCTAGTTGTTAAAGTAAGGGGAGACAGGGTGTCAAATGCTGCTGAAAGATCCAGCAGCACCAGTACGGTGGTTAGACCCAAATCCACTTTTCTGCGGATGTTGTCCATGACTTTCGACAAAGCAGACTCCGTGCTATGCAGCTTTCTAAAGCCATGTTGGGACCCATCCAAGAAACCAGAGGTATCGAGGAAGTTTGAAAGATGGAAATTCAAATGGGTCTCCAACATCTTAGCAGGGGCCGGCAGCAGAGAGATGGGTCTAAAGTTCTTCAGTACTCCAGGGTCCAAGGTGGTCTTTTTCAGCAGCGGCTTCACGATGGCTTTCTTCCAAAGTGACGGGAAGATGCCCTGTTCCAATGCTCCATTCATGACTTCCAGCATCGAAGGAAGAATGATCTCTCTGCAGTTCTTCAGTACTTTCAGAGGAACTGGATCGAGTGGAGATGACGATTTAGTTTTGTCCAACAGGCTATTAAGATCCTCTAGCAAAAGGGCAGGGAAATGATCAAGGGAGTGAGAGGATTCTTTAGTCCAAGCTTCCAGATGTTTAATTTGGGAGAAATCCTCGGCATTAAGCGAGTTCCCCTGCGACTTTAGAGCTATGTAGATATCATCTATCTTTTTGTAGAAAAAGTCTGATATATCATTGCATAGCTCCTGGGAAGCTACTACAGGATCGGGGGCCTGGAGAGAGCACAAGGAGTCCACTATTTTGAAAAGCTCTTTGGAGGATGTTAAAGAACAGGTTAAATTGGTGCAGGACAGACCGGGGAAGAATGAGGTGGAGGGTGGGAGAAGTGGAACAGCCCTGCTGGGTTAGAACTCTGCATCTGCATTGGTGTGCAATACTCTGCCTAATTGAATACATGTGATGGAACTGTGACCAAGGCTGACTATTACAATTCATTGATTGCTGTGATTCTTAATGGAAGCTATCAGTGGAGGTGGTTTCAGTTTAGGAGAGTTAGGAATTTCCTACAATAGTTTTATATACTCATGGCTTTATTGTTTCTACTAACTACAATGTAAAAGTCCTTTGATTGGAAAAGCTGTAAACTTCCCAAATAGCTCACTGGCAGATATTCTTTGTTGCCTCCTTCACTGATTGTGCTTTATAAATACTACGCTGGATTGCCATGTTGTTACATAGGTACTTGACCTAAATAGCTGCATATTCTTGTTGCCAAAGGACGCCTTATGGCAGGTACTGCACTGTACAATGTAATATGATTTAAAATGGCAATAAAGACATACTAAAAAAAAACAACGTGAAGCTCCAACAACGGCCCCCTCTTCGTGCTACGGCAACAACTGTCTGCAATGCTTAACCTGCTCCTAGAGCCGACAGCCTCCTTCTACAGGCCCTCGAAAATCCAATAAGTACCCTTCTGTGTATCTGACCTGCTGTCCATCATGGTCAGCCTAAACTTGTGACTTTCCACCAGTCTAGCTCAACCAGATAATGGCGCTTTGTGCTTCTTGGTGCTATTTTCAAATAAAACTTTAAAAACTCATATCTATGGTTATACAGATTTGATTTGAATTATTTTGGTGTCATGGCTGCTGAAATATGCTAGTAATGCGTGCATCATATTTCACTATTGCTGTGTTGTATTATTTTCATTTTACTGGTTCAGCTGTTGCATACACAAAATTACTTTCATATTGGTTCCTGCTGTATACTTAGTATAATTGCCAATGTCAATGGGTAAAAGCCCATCTCACTGGGACTTATGCTGCGCTTTTCATTTCAGCACATTAGTAGACAGTAACTCAACAAGATACATTCTTAGTGGTCCTTTTTGTAACCATACCTCTCCTCTGGTACACTTGCTCCCCTGTCTGTGTGGGACGCTCTCTAGTTGTTCTGCATTCCGACCAGCATTGAGTTCTTGCGAAAAGATGTCAAAGTTAGATCTCGTGAGAATTACCCAAATCTCGAGCAGCTATTAAAGGCATCAGATTCCCAAGCCAGCCATCTGCTAGTCAGACAATTCGGAGATTGTGGAGCCAGGGTTGTCCCAGTTCCAAGCTACTGGCAGAGTTCTTTGAAGGTTTTCTTTAGAGGGTTCTCCTAGTTCCTGGCAGTTCTGCTGCTATGTTCCCTCAAGGTGTAGAACTGCCCTTGGATCTGGGGCACTCTCAGTACTCCACCATAGCTCAAGATGACTATTGTTCTTGCAATTTGTGACTAAATAAAGATAAGAGAATTCAGTCACAAAATATTGTGAACTGTGTTGATCAAAAATCTATTAAGTAAAAGACTTTACCTATTGTGGTGAAAACTGATATCCTCCAAAGAAACGGACAAAGCAGACCAAGAAGTCATAAACTCTTGAATTGATACAAGAAAGAGACTCTATTTATTGTTGGCAAAAACTAGAGGCTATAAACTCATTTTATTATTAAAGGCTCTGACTCAAATAACAAAGAGATATAGATGAAAGAGCTAGGTACAGTTTCACATAAAGAGTGAAACTTAGAGCCTACATAGTAGTAATGTGTGGACTCTTTTTAGTCATAGGCCTTTGGAGATATCCAAGTATTCCTGTAGCTCAGAAACATAGACCCACATTTCTCCTTCAAAGCAAAGGAAGATGCTTAAGTATTAATATATGCACAGTGTATAGCTTTACAAACAATCCTGCTGAAGAAGAGTCTCGTACCAACCCTCTCTAAAGTCCAAGCTCTTCATCTCATTCCAGGTCTTCCTCCCCACAGTACCTTCCCTAAAGCCCTTCCCCTCGCATGTCTAATCCAAACCTCTGCTTTTTGCAACTGCAGAGTTGATGCTGCTTGAAGGTGGTTATTTTGATGATTCTGCTTCTGAGGAACCCATGGACCCTAGACATTTTTTACATTCGGTGTAATTTAATTTATTAAAATGTCCTTGTTAGATCTGGGGGTCTCTAGTTGGCAGAGGTAGGTACCACTGTCCAAATAGGGACCCTTGCTTCTAGTCAGGGTAAGGGGGATACACTCTTTAGATAACCCCTGCTCACCCCCTTGGTAGCTTGGCACGAGCAGACAGGCTTATCAAAGGCAATGTGTAAAGTATTTGCACCAACACTCACAGTAACACAGTGAAAACACCACAAATGGACTCCACATCACTAAACAAGACCAAAACGACAAAAATCCAACATACACAGTTCAAGAATATGATTTTAAAAGAGTTCTAGCGTTTGCGTCAAAATAATTCACAGTCGCGTCACGTTTAGCCCAAAGTACCTGTAGATGCGACAAAAGTTCCAAATGGAAGCTGCAGCGTTGAAAAACAAGCGATGTGTCACTCCTGAGACCCTGGGGAGGCGATGCGACAGCCCCGCTGCACATAGCGGGCGTGTTGCGATGAATCCGGTCTGTATGGGGAGGGATGCGATACCTTGTATGGATTTCGGTGCGCAGGTTTGGTAGGAAGCGTCTCGCACAGGCACGATGCGACAATCTTCGGGGCGGTGACGATCTCAGGTGCGCAGCGATGCGCGGCGCAGCGTCGATCTTCTCCTCTCACGGCCCCTCGATGCGATGGCTCTGCGACGGTGTTCGCAGCAACGTGATGCGGTCTGCAAGCAAGCGGTGCGACGATCTCACCCAGCGGCGACAGGCTCTGTGACGATATTCGCAGTGACAGGAATCTTCCGGCACAGGAGTAATGCGCTCCGCAAACGAGCTATGAGTCGGCTCTTGCAGCAGCCACAGGCGCTGCGACAATCTTCGGGCGGCGGTAATTTTCTCGCACTGTCGACGATGCGCTCCGCAAGCGAGCGATGCGTGAAAGTTGCAGATCTTCTTTTCTTCTTGTCCAGCTCCCCAAACAGCAGGCACAACTTCTAGGGGCCCCACAATTGGATCAAGCACTCTAGGAAGGGCAGAACTCGCTTAGCAGAGTTCAGGGGGAAGCTGGGGGTGAAGTCCTTTTGTTCCTGGGACTTCTTAACAGGAGGCCAGCTCTCCTCAGGCCCTTGGAGATCTCTTCAAGCAAGGGGACACAGCAACAGCAAAGTCCTTCCCCTCTCCTTGGCAGCAAAGCAACTGCAGGTCAGCCCACAAACACACAGCAGGGCAGTCCTTCCTCTTCAGTCTTCCAGCTTTCTCCTTGGCAGAGGTTCCTTCTTGATTCCAGGATGATCTAATTTCTTGGGATCAGGGTCCCAAACTTTTTACCCCAAAACCCTTTGTCCTCTGAGGGCCCAGTCCAAACCAGTTCTGGAGCTCTCTGTTTACATGACTCCTTGTTTCCTTTCACAGTGCAGGGCAGAAACATCTGATGCCCCACAGGAGGTGGAGTCTGCATTGTGGAGGGAAAGCACAGCCCTGGAGCACTTTGTTGACATGATTCCTTCTCTCCTTTCACAGTGCAGGGCAGAGACGTCAGACGCACCACAGGGGGTGGAGCCAGCACTGTGGGGGGCAGGCACTGTCCTATTCAGGTCCCAGGTGCAACTCCTCCCTCCCATCTAGATGCAGATCTCTCTATTCAGCCCTGTGCTGACTCACTCTGTCTCCGGGAATTCCCCAGCCCCCGGGAATTCCCAAGTCCCTGTCACTCAAAACTCCAGACAAGGAATACACAGCCTACCAAAGGCAGGTTTGGATGGTTAGACAAGAAAATACCTACTTTCTAAAAGTGGTATTTTCAAACACAGAATGTTAAAACCAACTTCACTAAAAGATGTTTTTTTTTTTAATACTTTATTTATACAGTTTCCAATAAACATTCACAACTTCAACATAGGCGTACAGTACAAGGAGCAAAAGGGCCATACAGTGTACACAGCATTGACAGTGGCATATAATCATCATATTAGACCGGCCGGGTCCAGAATAATGTTCCAGTTCTGTATTCACAGGTTGGGGGGGGGGAAGCATAACAATATTAAGGCGGAACTTACTTTCTTAACCTTGACTTGCAAGGCGCACCCAGGTATCCCCATCGGCAGCATCAGAGTACACCCTCCACAATAATTCACGAGTCAATAACCTTATTCAAGAGGATTACTATGTCACAGTTAATGAAAATATATTCACAACCCAGACCCCACAACATCAGGAGTGCTAAATTCCACCCCCCGTGGTCTCCACGAAATTATGTTGCGGATCCCATAGTGGCGGTGACAGCGGCGGCGTTACTATCAAGAGGGTGTGCAAGAAGATAGCTTTATAGGGGCTCCCAAATATCGGCGGGTTTAGAAGCAGTGGGAAGAAGCTCTGAGTATCTGAGCAACGTGTCCTGACAATATAGCATATCCTGTACCCATTCTTTAAACTTTGGAGCTCTGCCTCTCCCCCAACGACAAGCCACCCGCCTCTTCGCCAATAGGAGAGCAACAGTTAGGAATCTGCGGTGAGGTCTTCTTATTGGTTTGGTATATCCCAATAGCGCTTGAAGTGGAGACGGAGTTAGTGGGGTGTCAATCATCTCAGAAAGGGCTGAGTATACCAGTAGCCAGTATCTCGCAATGTCAGGGCATTCCCAAGCCAGATGCAAATATTCCGCTGTTGGAGCACGACAGCACTCGCAGAGGTCATCCACCCGGAGGCCAAATCTATGCATTTGAGCGGGGGTGCAATAAAGTCTATGAAGGAACTTATAATGAATAATCCTGAATCTACTGCTGGATGAGATCTGCTCAGTTTTCTGGCAGCAAAACATCCAAAGTACATCTTCTATGAGTGTACCCAGCTCTTCCTCCCACCTAACGCGCGCTCTGCAAGGCCCAAAGTTGAGTGAGGTGTGCATGGAGTGGTACAATTTAGAGACCGCGTGTGCTGGAGAATCAGCTTTTAGCAGCTGGTGCAGTGGGTCCAGTGTAGGTGGTTCGTCAGGAAACGTCTCGGTCACCGCCTGAATCCCACTGCGTAGGCGGATATATAGAAAGGTGTCCATGGAGGTAGGTGTCAGGTCCCCAAACATATGCGCCAAGAAGCGAAATCGGCCCCCGGTATAAAGATCCACCCAGGTCTTAACTTTAATTTTGGTCATGACATTTTGAAACAATTTTTCCCGCAGCAGCGGCATGGAAGGGTGATACGCTAGAGGGAGCAATGGGGAATAAGCAAGTGTCGTCTGGGCTTTTTCCGCAATATACCGCCAAGCAAGTATGGAGCAGGTTACAGGAGTGTGATATGTAGCCTGTGTCTCAGGTTTACTAAATAATGCCCCTTCAAGCGGGACGGGATCCGCCAGCCAGTGTTCGACCGCCACCTGGGGCATAAAGGGGGGAGGGGGGGGATGAATCCAGTAATAGACGAAGTGGGCCTGCGCGCAGTGATAATATAGCTCAAAATCCGGTAAATCAATACCTCCCTGGACAAATGGGCGAGTCAGGATATCCCAACTCAGACGAGGGCGTTTACCTCCCCAAACCAGCCGGATAAGCTTGGTACATAAGGTTTTTAAAAAGGGCTTGCCCGGGTGATAAGGAATGTTTAAAAACAGATAAAGGAGTTTCGGGAGAATGACCATCTTAATGAGGGACGCTCGTCCCGCCATAGAGAGAGGGAGCCTGATCCATCTTGTCACACAAGTCTGGATATGGTCCATTGCACGTCCATAGTTTAGTTGCATTAATTCCTCTCGATCCCTGGAGATCATTATTCCTAGATATCTGACTTCACTGTCACACCACTGCAATGGGTAATCAAGGGGGAAGGGTTTTGCCGCGTCAGTAAGAGGGAGTATAGTGGATTTACCCCAGTTAATATGAATCCCAGACAGAACAGCAAATCGAATGAATTCCGTCAAGAGGGGGTTGAGATTATTGGATGGATCTCTTAGGTATAGCGTAATGTCATCCACGTAAAGGGATATCAGGACTTGTCTCTGGAAACAGCGCAGAGCTTTATCCCGGTGGTGCTGACGGAGCCTGGCCGCCAGAGGCTCCATGGCCAGGGCAAATAAGAGGGGAGACAGGGGGCAATCCTGACGAGTGCCTCGTGAAATAGAAAAGGCCTCGGATATCCTGCCGTTGACACTCACCCTGGCTATTGGTTTATGATAAAGGATTGTGATCCACTTCAGAAACCCTACAGGGAACCCCATATTGCGTAGTATACAAAGGAGGTAGTCCCACTCCAGTGAGTCAAAGGCTTTGGTGGCGTCTAAAAAGACTGCCACCATTGGTAATCCAGGTTCGACATTTTGCAAGATCGAGAAGAGGGTACGTAGGTTGTGCGAGATAGCTCTACCAGGAATAAACCCCGCCTGGTCGGATAAAACTAGTCCCTCTATCAATAAATTCAGGCGATTAGCCAATACCTTAGCCAAAATCTTGGCATCGCAATTAATTAGGGAGAGGGGACGGTAGGAGTCGCAGGACTGGGGCGGCTTCCCCGGCTTCAGCAGGGAGGTGATTAGGCCTCCTGCATCGACAGTGGGAGTGTCCCGGAATCATGTGCCTCCAGGAAAACCTCTCTAAGCACTGGAGCCAGTAGGTTAACATAAGCCTTGTAAAAATCTATGGGCAAGCCGTCTAGGCCAGGCGCCTTCCCGGATGCCATCTGCCCTATTGCATCCCTGATCTCGTCCAGGCCGATGGGCGCTGCCAAGAATTCGCGTTGATAGTCTGGTAGCCATCCCAATGTGAGCTTTCTCAGATAATCATCCATTTCCAGGGGAGCCTCTCTGGTAGTTGTATAGAGTGATGCATAGTGAGCCGTAAAGGCAGCCATGATCGAATGTGTGTCGTGCAACGGTGTCTCTCCCTCACCTTCCAACTCCAAGACATAGTTAGACTGCCGAGGGGGCCTCACAACTCCCACCAGCATCTTTCCCAGGCGCTCGCCCTCTCCGTATGCCCTAGCAATGAAATATTTACTCCGGAAGTGAACCTCCCTATCGGCAGTGGATTTATAATCAGTCAATGCTGTTCTGAATTGGTGTTGTGCATCTACGTTAGTAGTAAAGTCCGGAAGGGTTTCCAGTGAGCGCATTGTTTGCCCCAGTTTATGTAACATGCCACGCAGCGCGCGCAGCACGCCTGAGTTCTTGGAAATACAAATACCTCGCACGGTGACCTTCAGTGCCTCCCACATAGTTGTCATACAGTCCACAGTCCCCTTATTATGCATTAAAAATTCCTCAAGCTCTTGGCCCAGTTAATTTCGGAAGAGCTCGTCAAGTAGTATGTTAGGTTGCAGTCTCCATGGTGGTGGTCTCCCCACTATGTCCAGTAGCCGGAGCTTAGCCAGGACCGGGGAATGATCGGAAAACGTACGGCCCACATGTTGCGCCGCCACTAAAGAGGGGGCAAGTCCCCGAGAGATCATGATGTAGTCTAGTCTAGCCAAGAAGCGTGTGCAGCATTCCAATGTGTGCCTTCCGTCCCCGTCGGGTGTAGGTGCCGCCAAGCATCTATGATATCATGGTGTTCGCATAGATCACACAAATATCTGTGCGTGTTAGTGTAATGATGTGCTGAGGGGTTTGATCTATCTACGACTGGGTTAATAACTGCATTAAAGTCACCTCCCCATACCAAATGAGTCGAACCGATATCCTTTATCTTATTCCAGAGAGCGATGAAGCTGCTAGGGTCATCACAGATGGCGCCATAGTGATGAATACAAGCCCCAGCTAGGCCCGCAAGAGACAAGGGTTCGCTCTTCTGTAACGAAATCTATAAGGAAGTTGGCACGGAAACTGCAAAGTACAAAAACAACGTTTATTAACCCTTAAGGGTGGTCCTACAATCCACACAACACTCTTCAGTATTGCAAGGAGTAGCACAAAGAACTTGCGTACATTGTCCCCTTTTATACACAACAGAGGGGCTCATGAGTGGGTGGATACCACAGAGTTGAAGAACATTACCATTTAGGGTCATTCTCGATACCAAATCAATACATGGGCGGAGCTAACACACTCCTTGGGCCCGCGAAAACACATGGTCAAGCAAAGCTAATTATAACAGATGTGGTCAAGTCTGGGCATGCGCCAGACGGACGAGAGAGAGCTATTTATAAACTGTTGCTAGGCAGATTACAAAAGCAACTAACACAGAGGTCGGACTCTCCTCGTGGTGAACACGTGGCAGCATGTCAATACAAAATGGAGTCCGGACTTCGGCCAACATAATGAGGAAAACACGATAAAAGGGAAGCATTAATGTTTTCAGTAAATGCTTAATCACATTCTGCTTTAATTTACAACAGACGACCCTTTCAGCATTTACTGAAGACATCTGGTTTCCAAGAATAATCATCGTATATGTCAATTATCATCATTCCTTTAACCTCTTTAGCTAGACCCTTCTGGCGGGCAACATCGGCAATAGCTTTCTTATCTGGAATGCAGAATGAAATGCATATGGAACAGCACAATGGTCCACATTGAATACACATACAGAAAAGGAACAGAATTGCTACAATAATACAGAGACCAGTTAGAACCTTCCAACCCCAGGCAGTAACCAACGCCCAAAACCATCCAGAAAAGGACCAAGTGCCGTTTTCTGTGTGGATTTCAGCTGCTATTTTATGCAGCTTGTTAATGGCGTTATAAACGGATGGCGTATGATCAGGGATGAACACACAGCAGCTACTTCCAATAATTTTACAGGCTCCTCCTCGATCAGCTAGCATCACATCCAATACCATACGATTCTGTAATGCAACAATCCTGGTAATCTGTAATTCTTCCGTAAGATTCCCAAGAGCAGCAGCAGTCTGATTAGTCACAGCTTCTACCACTCTTGTTAATCTTCGGATCTTCCTACTATTCAGAGCGGCTCCAACAAAGAAAAACAATCCTAAATTAAAATCAATATACTGTTGCAAGCTGGTATCTGTTTGATCCACCTCATCAATAGATAGAGTACGTTTATATCTATTTACAGTCACATTATTCAGCAATTTCAAATCCTTATGATATGACGCAGGTGCTAAGAATACAGGAGGTAATAGGAATGATACATAGCATACCCCAGACCACCCAGCCGGCAAACGGTAATAACCTTTATTTCCACATACAAAATAGGTATTATGGGATGCTAGGAAGGTGCTGTTATTTAACCCGTCAATATTTAACACAGTTATACAATCACTGACACCGACAGGGATAAAACCCACACTCTGGACGCACAGGTCCGCTTGGGCTTGTGCTACTTGGATTACAAATTTATCCTTCCCCACAGTGTCTCTGGTGTTCGTGAAGATATAGGGGATGGATTCATTGTCCGGTCGGTACTCTTCCCATTCCCAAATTGTCCCATTCGCTTGCGGATATCCATTCTTGTCCTGATGGCATTCTTTATTAAGTCTGAAAAGCAATCGTCCCACTGTCGGTTTTCGAGTGGCAAACAACAGAGTGTACCATGCTCTACAAGAGCCATTGTGAGAGAAAGGAAGTGGTATGAATGGCGTACCTCCTTTCTTCTGATGGGCTGGCATCATCCCACATATCCAACAGTTCGTAGCATTTGTAGCAACATGGGTGTGATGCAGCATCTGAATGAAAGTGTTATTCAAATAGGATTGTCGATGCTTCAACTCTTGATATGGCAATGTGTAAAAGTAGTGCTCCGCAGGCACTGGAGTCGTCAACACAAGTGTCTCTCGGGCAGGAGTTGCCTCCTCCACAAACCATGTGGTTATACCAACGATAGCTACTGTTAGCATGAACCCCAACGCACAAAGAATTTTCTTCTTCTCCATGTCAAAGGAAACAATACCCTGATATCTTCCTGAAACTAAAAAGGTCTGTCAGAACTCTTCCCCTTGGGCAGCGGTTGATTTCTTCACCAGCGGGCCAAGACGGGTGTCGCTACACTAATGCAGGGCTGATCCCCCCCCCCTTGCCTCATCGGCTCTCCGTTTCACTAACCCAAGGGCCGTTCTGACAGTATGTCCCGGTACTGGAAACCTCACTTCCTTGGTCGCAGATGATATCGCCTTCCTCCAGAAGTCGCGTGGTCCGGAAAGAGCTCCGCAGTGTCGTTTGGTTCTGCAGCACGGCCTGTCTCTGCTGCTGGGATGTCTCGTTGATCGGTCAGCACGGCAGACTCCACCAATCCGGGCGGTACCTTTCGACAGTGCAAGGAATGGATCCAATTCTTCCTGTTCGAGACTCGCACTGCCGTCCTCGTTGCAAGAAGGACTTGCTCAGGTCCGACCCATCTCGGCTCCAAACTGTTCGATCTGTCGAAAACCTTTATCATTACATGATCTCCAGGCCGGAGACCATGTCCTTCGCCAGTAGACCGATCAGGGAGCGCCTCTCGGACCTGTTGATGAATAGAAACCAAGTTATCCGTTAACTGTGCCAGATAATCACTCATCATCACACAAGGTACATCATACACAGCCTTAGGCCTTGGTGGACCCCAAATGTTCATTGGGCGTCCAAATACAATCTCATAGGGTGTAAGGCCGGTTCGAGAGTGTGGCACCGACCTAATTGACAATAACGCCAGTGGCAAAGCGTCTGGCCAAGTCAAAGACGTTGAAGCTTGAATTTTGGCGATCTTAAGCTTCAGTGTACCATTATATTTCTCGACTAGTCCTGCAGACTGGGGGTGGAACACGGCGTGGAACTTCTGGGTGATGCCTAGGCCCTTCAAGACATACTTTATAACATCCGCTACAAAGTGAGGGCCATTATCACTCCACAGAAGTCTACAGACGCCGTATCGAGGGAAAAACTCTTTCAGCAATAGCTTCGCTGTAGTCATTGCAGTATTGTCTTTCGCAGGGTACGCCTCAACCCATTTACTGAAAGCGCAAACCACTACTAGGACATACTTCAAATTGTTACAGCGCTCAAGCTGGATGTAATCCATCTGCAGAACCTCAAAGGGTGCAGTGGGTGTCGCAAATCCTCCTGCTGGAGTTCGAGTGCCTTTCCCTGGGTTATACTTCAGACAGATCATACAGGTCTGCACCACCCTCTTTGCCGTGCTAGCAATCTCTGGATGCTCCCAGACTTGGGTAAGCAATTTCACAATTGCGGAAGCTCCAACATGTGCTAGCCCATGTGCCATCTGGACCATAGGTTGTACAAAAGCCGTGGGTAATTTCCATCTATCCATCTGCTTATTTCTCCAGCAACCCTCGTCATCCAGTTCTCCTTCGCTAGCCCATTGTTCCCGCTCTTTGTCAGAAGCGGTCTTTTGTATTTCTCGCACTTCCTCCTTCGCATCATGCCATCTCTCCACCTGTGACTTCACTACATACATGGCAGTAGTACCGGGCTGCATCGCAGTCTCCCGTGCTACTCGATCCGCTAACGCATTCCCTTCTCCAACCTTATCAACTACTTTCCTGTGGGCACTACACTTAACAATGGCAATTTTCTTTGGGTATGTCAATGCAGTTAAAAGATTGTGGACTAACTCCCCATGCATTATCTGTACCCCATGTGACGTTAGAAACCCTCTCTCCTTCCAGAGTAGGCCGAAATCGTGCGCTACTCCGAAGGCATAGCGGCTGTCTGTGTAAACATTCACGCACAATCCTGTACTGAGCTCACACGCTCGTGTTAACGCTATCAGTTCCGCTGCTTGGGCTGATTTCTGTGGTATGCGTGCTGTCTCCACTACCGTCTGTAACGTGGTAATTGCATATGCTGCTGAAGTCGTACCATCTGGTAGCTTCAGGCATGATCCATCCACCCACAACTCTCCATCTACATCTGAAAAGGGCGTATCCTGGAGATCAATACGACCCTTTGTTTGTTCCTCAGTCACAAGAATACAATCATGTGCTTTCTGTGCCTCAGGCTGGGTCTCGGGGTATGGCAACAATGTGGCCGGGTTTAATGTCACGCACCTTTTTAACGTAATATGAGGAGCTAAAAGCGTCAACTCATATCCCGTTAAACGGGCACTGGTCAAATGCTGCGTCTTTGTTTGATTAAGCAGGGCATCAACAGCGTGGGGAACTAACACCAACAGTTTATGGGACAATACAATTCCTTCACTCTGCCGTATTGACACAGCTGTCGCCGCAACCGAGCGAAAACACCCCGGCAATGCTCGGGCGACAGGATCAAGTACAGCCGAAAAGTATGCACAAGGGCGCTGCTTATCGCCGTGCATCTGCACTAAGACTGATAATGCACATCCATCTTTCTCATGCACATACAACGAAAAGGGTTTTGCATAATCAGGGGTCCCTAACACTGGTGCTGAACAAAGGGCCTGTCTCAATTGCTGAAAAGCAGCGTCACACTCATCTGACCAGGGGATCGGGATGGGCGTGTCTTTTGTCAAGAGAGCTAGTAATGGCTTAGCTATGTGTGAAAACCCCAATATCCACTGTCTACAAAAAGAAACAAGACCCAAAAACGCACGCACGTCCTTCTGCGTGGATGGCCTTGGTGTGTCCAAAATTACTTGGATACGATCTGGTGTGAGTGCACGCCCCTCCTTAGACAAAAGGTGACCCAAATAAGTCACCTTTGGTCTACAGAATTGCAATTTCTTCCTAGAGACCTTGTGATTGTGGGATGCTAAAAAGGAAAGTAAGGCTATCGTGCTTTTCTCGCACAACTCCAGGGTGTCAGCCGCCAACAGGATGTCATCGACATATTGAATGAGGGCGACCCCCTCGAGTAAAACAAAGGAATCCAACTGTCGCTTCAAAGCCTGACTATAAATACTAGGGCTTTCTGTATAGCCTTGGGGAATTCTACAAAAACGATAAGATCTATTGTTTAATGTAAACCCAAAAAGAAATCGGCTATCAGGGTGAATGGGGATAGAAAAGAAGGCATTTTTCAAATCAATCACTGAGAACATGGTCGCCGTAGGCGGGACCAAGGTAAGCAACGTCGTGATATCAGAAACCACCGGGTACTGAGGTATCACGATCTTGTTTACCTCCCTCAAATCAATTATGAACCGATAGACTTTTGCATCCGTGTCCTTTTTCAAAATTGGGAGAATCGGACTGTTACAGATATTATAGGGAACTTCTTCCACTACCCCTACTGCGATCAGGTCTTGCACAATCTGTATGAGAGCCTCCTCGCCCTCCTGGGAAATACGATACTGTGGGAGACGTGGTAGTACCGCCCCCTCCTGGACACTAATGTGGACCGGAGGAATCACCATTTGTCCGACATCTGTGTCCGAAGTCGCCCATAAAGCTCGGGGGAGGGTAGCCAACAACGCATCCTCTGAGATCGTACACATCCGCCCAGATCGGGGGTAGTTGTCATTTAAAATCACCCTCACACCCTCAGGGGAACAGCGGATTGTAGCCCTAAAATGCTTTAACATATCAAGGCCCATAATGTTATCCGGTGTATACGGAGCAAGCAGAAACGGACAAGGCGCAGAAAAACAATCAACTTTAAATGCTAGGGGCTGTGAAAGAGGGCTTCGGGAGAGTGTACCATCAAACCCTACCGATGTAACTATTGAGCCGGATGGGGGAGCCCCCGGAACCAAGTACCTAGACAATGCACTACGTGTCGCTCCTGTATCCACTAGGAACTGATCAGTAGAACCTAAAACCTCAGCCGATACATAAGGACCCGTCTGATCGACCGGCACCTCAACTGATTCAGACCCCCATCCTACGCATTCCTATGCATGCTGAGAATCATGATATCCCGATCGATCGATGTCCGATACATGATACTGGTGCTGGCGATCGAAAACGTTTGAGCTATCTCGGTGCTGTCCAGCAGTATCGAAACGGACATTATCGTTGGAATTCCCTCTAAAGTTCGAGAAGCCCCCTCTACCTCTCGGGCCACCCGGAGTGTGCCCCTGACGCGAAGCACGCAACGCTGGGCAATCCCTGGCCCAATGGCCCAACTGCTTGCAATACGCACACTGGTTCCTATTCAAATCCGATCGGCCCGAAGGGGGACCATAAGATCCGCCCCTTCCCCTATTAGTATTACCCCGGCGGGGCGGGCCATATACTTGTGCTAACATCACTTTAGTTTTGAGATCTTTCGATTTCTTCTCCTCCTGGCCCTTCGCCTCGTGCTCCTGACGCTCATAATACTGAGCAATGGTCAGAAGGGCCGTCGGTGTCGCGGAGGACCAAGAACTCTCACTCGCTTTTAACCGGGCCGCAACTGCCGGCAGCAGATTAGCCACATATTTGTCCGCAAAAAGGTGGCGGCCCGTGTCGTCAGTAAGCGACTGGCCACTAAAATCATGAAACGTCTCCTCAAAGCGCGTAAAGAAGTCCGCGACTGACTCGTCAACTTTCTGTTTACACGCAGCTAACATATTCCAATCAATCTTTTTAGGGGGGATAATCGTCTTCAACTTAGCCACAATAGCCGCAGGGAGATCTAAAATATTCTGGGGTGGTTTCTGTGCGGGCTTCCGTTCCCTATCCTCATCCTCAAGGTCAGACCACCGGGCCTTGAAGGCAACCGCATCATCTACCTTCCGAACAGAGCGCCACGTATCCGGCGGTAGGATAAGGCCAAAGAATAGGTCTATATCCGCTAAGGTCATAATGCAAGAATTCAAGGCCCCCTCGACTTCTTCATAGAAGGCCGCTGGATTCTTGCGGGGGTCGGGCAGCGCATTTTTTAATGCCATAACATCGGCCCTATGCCATGGAGTATAAACCCAATTATATACAAAATATCCCCTTGCATCAGCGGAGTTAATATCCGAGCTAGTCCCTGCTCCCTTAGGAGGAACATACAGAGGCGCCGCCTCTCGCATTGGTTTAGCATGCACTATGTCATCCTTATCTGACTGGGAGGCGGATGGGTGGCCCCCTGCTGCAGACGAATCCGACTGCTTCTCCTCCTCCGTTTGTTGACGTGCTTTCTCTCTAAGGGCCAGCACCTCGTCCCGCAAAGCGAACAGCCGCCGAGCCGCCTCAGAAGCCTTAGGGGGAGAAAAAACACCATTACGTAATGCTCCGGCATCCGAAGACACGTCGGCAGGCTCAAGGACACTAGAATATTTTCGGAAAGCAGCAATTACTTCTTCTGAAAAATGAGACAGAAAGTACACCCTCTCTCTATCTTGCCACGACCCCCAAGCATGGAACAACTCATCCATAGACATCTTGCCCTTAAGTGCACGAAGGGAAAGTTTCCGAAGCTCAGCCATATACTCGGCCGATAACATGGACCGTGTGTCGACCTTACCCGGAGCCGGGCCAGAATCTTGCGGCCGTGGAGCAGATGCGCCAACATAAGGGGGCGGAGAGCGATCTAGTAAATAAAAATCGTCATCAAGATTATTAAGGACAGGATAAAGCGGCTGACGAACAACATATTGACCCGAAACTTGTAGCCTACGCTCTTTCTCTTGTCTGTCCGTTTGCTCTTTGTCCTCCCGACGCTTCGCTTCCTGCGCTCGCATATGATCATTCTTTCGTTGCTCCTTATCAAACAGCGCTTTCTCACGTTTCTCTCGCTCACGCACTTCCTTCACCCATAATCGCACACACTCAAACATATCCTGACGAGCACGTCGCTTACACATACACTGTTCCACATACTCAATCTTACGTATATCAAACGATCCATACAAAGGCCATCGCAACTCAGGATCCTTCCTAGTATATTTCCTCCATAACGTGCTGTACATTATGGAAGAAAGACCATGCTTCACGTACATATCCCTATTAGGAGTCCCCTCTGGGGGAGCTGGAGCAGATTCCTCGAGGTTCAACCGGTTCCCTAGACAGCAGCACCACTTACGAAGTGCGCTAAAAGCAGGCATGCTAGGAATAATGCAAAATATGCAGTATTATCAAGAAAAATGGCACTTAATCGTTGCGCCGTTCAAAGTTTACACAGCTCCGGAGAAATTTCTCCACATTACCTGCCTATATGTGTTGCAACGCATATATTTTCACAAAGACAAATTCAAAATATGACTAGTCACCATCAATCAAACTCAAATAGCCAGACCAGGCTTCAAAACTCGGAGCAAGTACCGTACAACGGTTCTTACCAATCAAGAGTCCAGGTTCCAACTGCCAAGCTCCACAATCGCCCAAACGGCTCTCACGGCAGGACCGACAGAAGAGGTCTCAGTCGATGACCGGCGCCACCCAGATGGTCAGCTCGGAAGGGAAGGAAGAAAAACCTCGGGATGCCAAGGCTAAGACGCCGCTGGCAGTGATCACGTCCCCGGCCAAACTCCTCACCTTCGTCGCGACCAGTCCTTCGGGCATCCGAGTCGCCGATGAGCCCCACGTGACGGGCGCCAATTGATGAATACAAGCCCCAGCTAGGCCCGCAAGAGACAAGGGTTCGCTCTTCTGTAACGAAATCTATAAGGAAGTTGGCACGGAAACTGCAAAGTACAAAAACAACGTTTATTAACCCTTAAGGGTGGTCCTACAATCCACACAACACTCTTCAGTATTGCAAGGAGTAGCACAAAGAACTTGCGTACATTGTCCCCTTTTATACACAACAGAGGGGCTCATGAGTGGGTGGATACCACAGAGTTGAAGAACATTACCATTTAGGGTCATTCTCGATACCAAATCAATACATGGGCGGAGCTAACACACTCCTTGGGCCCGCGAAAACACATGGTCAAGCAAAGCTAATTATAACAGATGTGGTCAAGTCTGGGCATGCGCCAGACGGACGAGAGAGAGCTATTTATAAACTGTTGCTAGGCAGATTACAAAAGCAACTAACACAGAGGTCGGACTCTCCTCGTGGTGAACACGTGGCAGCATGTCAATACAAAATGGAGTCCGGACTTCGGCCAACATAATGAGGAAAACACGATAAAAGGGAAGCATTAATGTTTTCAGTAAATGCTTAATCACATTCTGCTTTAATTTACAACAATAGGAGCAGGCCAAAGTGAGTGTTTCATTACCAATCCTGCCCCATGTTAAACAATACCGCCCCCCACGGTCTACAGCATCCCCCAAAGGAGTGTAGGGGGTATTCCTTTTAATCAGGATGGCCGTACCTCTAGCATAAGAAGAATAAGGTGCAAAGACAGTGCGCAGCCCATCTAGAGGCACAACCACCTTTGCGTTGCGGGTCCATGTGGGTCTCTTGTAAAAAGACTATGTGCACATTTAGTCTATTTAAAGCATTCACTATCTGTCTGCGCTCCCTGGGATCGCCCAGTCCCCTAACGTTCCAAGTAAGAGCGGAGATCACTCCCCCCGCGTTAGTATCTATGTCACCTGCATGCATCATGTCCCCCCTGGGAATTCAAATGACCAACGCGAGCACCGTCAACAGCCAATTCTATTACATCCTTTGCACTGACCATTTTGAGGACTAATTCAGAGTTGTGCTTTATATCACCATCTTCTCCATTCACAACAATAACATTTACAATTCGCAAAATACACCCTCCCCCGCCCACACCGACATCCCAATCATGTCGGGAACGCATCCCCACCCGCCCAAAACCAAAGTACCTAATCGCAACCCTAGAGGGGAACACCCATTGTGGGGGACAAAAGGGGTCCAGACCCGCCTTCCAGCTCCCCGATATTGCACCCGCTGCATGCCAGTCTCGCCGACTAGCGGCAAGTGCGGGATGGGGGGGGAGTGCCAGAGCGAATATTAGCGAAAGAGTAGTGGCAACCCTTATACAGCTGGAGCCATACAATGCTTGGGAGAGCAACTTAAACCGGAATGTATAATAGTCTCTGCCCAGCGGCCAAGATACAGACAAACGAGTGGGGCTAGGAATAAAGCCATACAGGAAATACAAAAATAAATTCACCCATCAGTCCAATGCAGAGGTAGGAGAAGGGGGCCGGGTAGTTCCAGGGGGCTGGCCATTTTCTTTTAGAAAGTTTTCCACTTGTGATAGGTCCTGAAATAGGATCTGCTTGCCCTGGTGGACTATACGCAGCTTGGCCGGATACAGCATAGAGTATTGGATGCCACGCTGGAGGAGCCTCTTTTTTACCGCTGCAAACTTGCGCCGCGCATCTTGCACTGACTGCGTAAAGTCCGGATAGAAGGAGAGCGTGGTGTTTTCGAACTGAACTGGTTGTTTTTCACGGGCTAGTCGTAGTAGAGTGTCCCGGTCCCTGTAATTCAAAAATCTAATGATGACCAGTCTAGGGGGTGCACCGGGTTTAGGCCTAGGGCCGAGAGAGCGATGGGCACGCTCTACCACCAGTTGCTGGGAGAATGCCTCCAGGCCAAAGAGGTCAGATAGTAGCTTCTCAATAAAGTTCTCCATTTTGCCCACATTGGTGGACTCGGCCAGCCCAATAAGGCGAACATTGTTTCGCCGCGAACGCGCTTCCAAATCTTCGTTCTTATCGGCGATCACCTTTAGGAGTCTCTCCATTTGTGACACTTTGGTGGCGTTGTTCGCGGCCCCATCCTCCAGCCCAGAAACCCTCTGCTCCGCTTCCTTCATTCTCTCTTCCTGCTGATCGAGTCGATGCACCACAGAGTCAACGCGTTTGGACATGTTGTCTATCTTAGAGTCTATAGAGGTGAGACTTGTTTGCATATTTAGCAAGATCGCCTTCCAGTCCACCTCTGTGTCATCTCCGCCATCTGAGTCACTACATTCAGTTGATGGTGCGCGGGATTTTTTCTTTTGGGACTCAAAAGGGAGCTTAGACTGCCTGGTGTCGGTTTTCCCCATGTTGGCGGCAGTAGGAGGACAGGCCGCAGCGACAGGAAAGCAAACCGAGGGCGCTCCGATCACTGCTCCGCCTAGCAGGACCAGCACTCTCACCCCAGCAGACAACAGTATTTGGCACCTCCAGGTACCTACCCCACGTCCCAGTAGATGGCCAAACTTAATGCAGAGTATTGATTGCCCCCGATGTACGCCAGGCCGGCCCCCCTGCAAGCGAAAGGAATAGTCTATCGCGCGTGCGTCCACCACTCAGGTAGTTTCCTCCTCCCCCACAAATGGTGGGGCACAGTACCAGCGAAGGCCCATACAGCGCCCGAGAACGGATGGTGATTGGGGCACAGTGAAGTCAGCACATCCAAGTCTTTGGGGGCATCACCGCCTCTCCACCCCACGTGTGCAGCATTTATTAATGGCGGGTCCCGGCCTCCTTTCCTGCTTCAGATGGCCGTCGGGGTCCGAATATGAGTTTTCCCGCCCGCTTGCAGCCGCCTCACCTCCTTTGCTTCGCGGGTCCTGCAGCTCTGCCCCCACATCTCCGAGGCTCCAAGCGACAGCTCTGCGGTCCGCTCCGGCACAGCCTGTGCCCCGCGGCCCACCAGCTCCAACCAGCCCCCGGACTTGCGTGCCCGCGCACGCCACCGCAGCGCCCGACTGATCTCTGTAGCTCTTCCGGCAAAAAGTTAAGCGCTTCACGCTCAGGAGCGTTAGGACAAATCGGCTCCAGGTTTTGACTGAGTGTGCCCACACCCGATCCGCTTCAGATTTCCCAGCGGGAAGCGGGTTTTGGTGCCTCAGGATGGATTAAGGATATTTTATTCGCCCGGCTGGCGAGAGCCTCACGGGTGTGCGGCCATGTTAGTCTGGCGCCACCTAGCGCCCCCTAAAAGATGTATTTTATCATTCTGAGTTCAGGCATACTAAACCCGAATTTCTACCATGTTCCCTGAGTCAGTTTAGGATTATAAAATGTAATAATCAAACCGCCCATTCTGGCCTACGGAGAACAGGTAGCCTTGCAAAAGTGAAAAACGAAAATGGTTGTAATTCACTATTAGGACATGCCACACACATCAGGGCTTGTCCTACCTTATACTTACAATGCACCCTGCCCTTGGGCCTACCATATAGGTGACTAATATGCAGAAAAGGGAAGGTTTAGGGACTGGCAAGTGGGTGCACTTGCCCAGTCAGCATGGCAGTTAGCAACTGCACACAGGCACTGCGGTGGCAGGCCTGAGACACCATTTTAGGGCTACTCATGTGGGTGGCACAATCAGTGCTGCAGGCCCACTAGTAGCATTTGAATCACCAGCCCTGGCACACTCGGTGCACTTTACTAGGGACCTACTGATGAACCAAATCTGCTAATCATGGGTAACCAATCATAGTAACAATTTATACAGAGAGCATATGCACTTTAGCGCTGATCAGCAGTGGTAACGTGCCCAGAGTCCTATAGCCAACAACCACGGGTCAGGGAAAACAAAGGAGGAAGAAGCAAAAAGTTTGGGATAACCCTGCAAAAAGGGCCATTTCCAACAGTCCTCTATTTTTCTAAATTGGTTTCTGATTTTTCTTGTGTTGTGCTTTCAATATTTCACTGTGTGTGTAATGTGTAAATGCATTGCCTTTAAGTTAAGCCTGACTGCTTTGTGTCATGCTAGCAGAGGGTTAGGCACAGGTTAATTTATTGGTTTCTGTTGTTCACCCTGACAAGGATTGAGCTTATTATTTGAGTGGGGCCTTCACCCCTGTTAACAGTTAATCCACGTTCACGTTAAAACATCGAAGTTTTTGAAACAAGCAATATTAAGGGCCTGATTTAGATCTTGATGGAGGGGATACTCCATCACAACGGTGATGGATATCCCGTCCACCGAAATGTAAATCCTATTATAACCTATGGGATTTATATTTCGATTAATGTGATATCCATCACAATTGTGACGGAGTAACCTGTCTGCTGAGATCTAATCAGGCCCTAAAGGAGATTCATACAAATAAAACAGCATCCCCAACGATTTTCCCAAAACCTAAATTTCCTCATCTGTAATAGGTCCTCATTTACAGACTCACCAAAAATATGTTAATCATCATCACTTGTGTATGCCCTCAATCATCATATTTTCAAGTTAGTGCCTTTAAAGCTTAAAACAAGAATTTGTATTGTGTGGGTCTAGGTGGTGGTTTCACTTCATATAGCTTCTCTTTTGGTTTTGCAATGATTCTAAGCTCAAAAGAACCATATTTAGGAAAACTCAATGGACCTTCCCTTCCTGTCACAGTTTGTATTCTGGAAGACATGTTAACCAATCTTTTTTTTTGTTTAAATATATTTTATTCCACTATCAGTTTAGGTACATTTGTACAGAAGCATGCATAAATAACAAAACATTCTTAAAAAAGGAAAAAGAAAAGAAAAAACAAGCCCAAAAAGCCAACAGAGGTGCCGTACAGTACCATTACGGCTAAGTTGCAAAAATTAGCAACGCTGACAAAAAAGGTTACACAAAAAAAAGACATAAGCAGTAAAGAAAATTACTCCAATAAGTTGAAATCACTCAATTATACTTGAAGTGCATTCATTCTGATTTTCCAATCTATTACAGGGGCCCAAATAGGTTTCCCTGGTTTCCTAGCCTTCCACCCTTTCTTCTCATACAGACCCTTTTCCAAATTATACATAGGTAAGAGTCATGTAAGCCATTGTTGAAATTTGGGCGGGTTAGGGTCCACCCATGCAAATGATACACAAATTGTAACCACAGCCGTGGCAAGAAATACAAATTCCCGGTGAACTACCAGCATTCCTTTTCGAGCCACACCTAAAACCATCAGCTCATCAGAAAGTTTTTGGGGGATCCTCAGGGTTTAGCCCATAAAATCCTCTGTAGCTCTCTTAAGAGGTTCCAAAGCAGGGCAGGAGGCAACCATATGAGCTATATCTGCCTCGTCACTTTGGCAACGGTGACAAAAAATACCATCAGTCCCACCCATTCAGCTATCAGAGCTGGGGTGTAATAGAGCAAAAAAAGCATTTTAAAATGCTGTGCTTGGAGGCTCGCTACTCTTAAAACAGTGTAACTAAGCTTAAGCGATGCTCTAAACTCATCCCCTACAACGTTCAGCTTCCACTGCCATTTATCAGAATGTTTTTCTAGATCATCACCCTGTAGTTGTCTCAACTCTCCATAAATCTGGGCGATAGTACACCTATCAGGGTTTTGGACCGATTCCACAACTGGATCTCTAGAGAAAGCTTTTTCTCCCCTCTTCTCCCTTAAGATAGAGGAACAGGGGCGTGGCTTGCTGCCGACGGGAATGGCCGCGCAATAGCGAAGCTCTGCAGCGCCGCTCCCGAAAAATCCTGAAATACTGGGCCCCGAGGTCCCCCACCCGAGCAGAGAGCGGACGCCAGTGCTGTTGGAGCCCCCGCAGTCCGGGTGGTGAAGTTTGACGGCGATCGGAGGTGGGACCGGGACAGCGCTCCGGTCTGCGGGAGTGGTTGGACGCCCGGATGGCCGTGAGGTGCGGCTCCTCCGGCCGCGGCGACTACGTGAGGCCGTGGCTGCGGCCTACGATCTCCGTTGCTGAGTGAGTGGGAGCGGAGTGCCCTGGGCGACTTGAGGACTGGTTCCGAGAAGCCCCTCGATCGGCCTGATCCATCGGAGGCCCCAGCAGAGCAGAAAAGCACGGTGAGAGTGGACGTGGGGCCACCATTAACGGGAGCGGCCGGCGGAGTCGTGGGCCCGGAGGAGAGGCCGGATCGGGGCTGATGGTGGAGGAGCGCTGGCAAAGAGGGCTACGAAAGCATTCGGTGGGGCCAACGTCGCGACGCTGAGGCGGGGGAACGAGAGGTACGACTACATCGGGTGCCAGCTGAAGGAGGCGCGACCCAGGAAGTTGACCGGAACAGCGCAACTGTGGTGGCAGCCAGTCAGCCGGGTGCGAAGAGACGCCTCCAGCGGAATGACTACGTGTCCCGGGTGATTCTGCTGGCCCCCCATGACGCCCTAGAGACCCTATATTGTGCGGGTGCGACTTCCCCCCGCAGCTATGGTGGAGTGAAGGTGGAGAGCTGAGGCGGACGACCGGAGCGCCGCGCAGTCGGTAAGGGGAGCACTCCCATACAGGACTGAAGTACTCACCGGGGAGTGGGGCCTGGGACCACCTGGAGAGCCCTTGGGGTCCCCCCGCTGCGGATGAGAGAGATCCGGTTGCTGGGGCGTGCTGTTGGACGGCTGGCCAGTGGAACTGAGGGGTGGCCATACGGAGTGACGGGGCCTAGAGGCCGGTCTGCGACCATCGACATCAAGTTTCTACGTGTGGGAGCGCCGGCGGGGTAGCGACTACCCGGTTAAGGTGAAGCGGTCACGCGGAGGGTGGTGACGGGCCCTTGCGGTGGTCCACCCCAGGATCTTGGGACCGGAGGGGGCGCCTTGGCGACGGGGGAGCGGCCTGCGAAAACCGACAGGCCGGGTGGAGGTTTCCACCACAGACGGCGGGGATTAGCGGCGGCGCCTCCGGGCTGTGGTGAACCCACTGGGGGCGATCATGCCGTCCGGACGGAGCAACAAACCCACGACACAGGCCAAGATGGAGAAATTCGCGTGGCACCAGCAGCAGGGAGGTGATCGAGCTGGGACGCCGGCCCCGGACGGGGGAAGTGACCCGACAAATAAAGATCTCCTGGACGCTATTAAAGCCGTCAAGACCTCCCTGGAGAACCGGATTGATACGGTGGCCACCGATGTTGGCTTGATTCGCGAGGATGTGCGAAAGATCGCAGACCGTGTGGGGGCAGTAGAGGCGACCACTAAAGAACTGTCGGCCGACACCAGCCTCCTCGAGCGTGAAATCAATGAACTGCGCACCTCCCATGAGACACTGGCCCGGCAGCTGGACGACTATGAAGGCAGGATGCGCCGAAATAATGTCCGACTTATTGGTGTTCCGGAGCGGGCGGAGGGGCAGGCAGCGGACCTCTTTGTCGAAGATCTAATCCTCACCCACTTACAGCCAAGGGGACTCTCTAAGTGCTTTTCTATCGAAAGAGCTCATCGGGTGCCGGGGGGTTGCCCTAGGCCGGGGGCCCCTCCCAGACCTCTTCTGGCCCGAGTGTTCAACTACCGTGACAGGGACATTATCCTTCAGACGGCGAGAGCAGCTCCGCCAGTCACGGTGGAGAACAGCGCAGTCACGTTCTTCCCGGACTTCACCTTGCGGGTCCAGAAACAGAGGCGCAGCTTCCTTGAGGTGAAAAAGGCCCTTCGTGGGCAGGAGGTCAAGTACGCAATGATGTTCCCGGCGAAGCTGCGAGTAGAAGCCGATGGCAAAACGTGGTTCTTCACGCGCCCGGAAGATGCTTGGGACTGGCTGGAGGGTTGGCGCAAGGTGGACAAACGGAAGGCTAGGGGCCCCTCGGCGGCGGATGCAACTGATGACTGGTGCCAGCAGAGACGCTCTCCGGACCGTTCCGCTGCGGGGGCTTCTGGCCAGTCGGGAGACCATTAACTTGGAACGGGGACAATACGGCAGGAGATCCATCCTGGCCGCACAGTATCCTCTCCCCTGAAAGTCCACGAGGCGGACTGCTGCCCGCATGGGGATATTACCTAAGGTATCTATGACACCCGGGCCGTGGGGGCAGGACGCTCATTGCGCAGTCGCGGCCACCGGGGTCTCCCATGCAGGCATCGGATGGGCGTAAGCTGTGCCTACACTGATATTGATGGCCTCCTCTCCACTGTGGGTCTATTCAAGTACTGTTTAATGGAGTGATGTGGGGGAGTCTGAATCAAGTATGCAGCCATGGGGTGGAGCAGGGTCCTGGCGGTCCGAGCAGTGGTCAAATTGACCACAGTGACTAATGGTACATAGGATGGGGGGAGAGGGGAGGGTTGTTGAAAGTTGACAGTTGGAGCGATGGGAGTGGGGCAAGACAAGTTTCCTTGTAGGTTTTATGGGGGGGCGACAGGCACTCTGCATGTTGGGGGAAGCGGGCGGTTGTGGTCCCGTTTGGCAGGGGAACAGGGAGGGAGGGGTAGTTTCTTGGACTGAGTTGGTGGGGGGGTTGTTATTTATTGTTTTTTTGCAGCAGGTACACACAGCAACACTGGTCAATGCACGGCACGGACTAATCGCTTATCGATTTCTGATCATGTCTCAGCTGTCTACGGGAGGGGCGGGGGGAGGCGGGCACTGTTATTGTGGGTACCGAAAGTTAGGCCCCTGTGTGCTGCTAGCCCCGAGCAATCCTGCAGGTTGTTCTCAAGTTCTAGTGGCTATGGCTCAAAGACTTAGGGCCCGATTCACAGAACAAACTTAAGACTAAATCCTAAACTTAGTACCATTCTGGTATTCACAGAATGCACCTAGTACTTCTGGTATTCACAGAATGAACTTACTACTTTTGCTATTCACAGAATGAACTTAGTACTTTTGCTATTCACAGAATGGATTTACGACTCCTAAACTTACGTCCGCACTCGGGCCGGAAATTCCGGCCCGGAGGCGGAGCTTCCGGCCCGGAGGTGGGGATTCCGGCCGATTTAGCTATGGCTGAAATCTCCACCTCTGGGCCGGAAGCTCCGCCTCCGGCCCGGAAGCTCCGCCTCCGGCCCGGAAGCCCCGCCTCCCGGCCGGAAGCTCCGCCTCCGGGCCGGAATTTCCGGCCCGAGTGCGGACGTAAGTTTAGGAGTCGTAAATCCATTCTGTGAATAGCAAAAGTACTAAGTTCATTCTGTGAATAGCAAAAGTAGTAAGTTCATTCTGTGAATACCAGAAGTACTAGGTGCATTCTGTGAATACCAGAATGGTACTAAGTTTAGGATTTAGTCTTAAGTTTGTTCTGTGAATCGGGCCCCTAGTCTCATGACCTGGAACGTCAACGGGCTGGGCGACAAAATTAAACGGAGCATAGTGCAACAGTACATACACCGCCATAGATTAGAAGTGGTACTGCTCCAAGAAACGCATCTTATGGGTAACTCCTGTCAGGCCCTGGACCGAAAGGGGTATCGTATGGTGGCACACTCTGGATTTACCTCGGGATCCAGGGGGGTGGGGATTCTCATGAGAAAGGGCTGCCCCTATGTGATCCACACCACTCACACTGAGCCTCAAGGTAGATATGTGGTTTGCTCTGGTAGTTGGGAGGGGAGGGCCGTCCACCTGATCTCAGTGTATGCGCCGCCCGGCCTCCAGCGCCAGACCCTAGTGGACGTGGGGACAATCCTGACTTCTCTTCCGGAGGGGGCGGTGGTGATGGGAGGCGACTTTAATCTGACTATGGACGAGGCGGTGGACCGCTCTCCGCCACGGAGGGGGGACCCACGGGGCTCGCGACTGAGTAACTTTGCGGACGCCTTCGGCCTGGTAGACATCTGGAGGTGGTTACACCCCAGAGACACGCTTTACACTTTCCAATCTGGAGTGCACGGCAGTCACTCTCGACTTGACTATCTGTTTACTCAAGCGCAGTATATCCAACACTTCACTGGTTCCTCCAGCTTGGCGAGGGGGATTTCTGATCACTCCCCGGTACTATCTTCCTTTGGAGTGAGCATGGGGTGGCAGCCTGGCCCCATCCGGATCCAGCCATGGCTGCTGAAAATACCGCATATCAGAGATTCCTTGCGCCCGGACACAGATTATTACTTTGAGGAGAATGTGGGATCGGTGGAGTCGGCGGTAACGATGTGGGGCGCGTACGGGGCAGTCATCAAGGGACGAGCTTTGTCCCTGATGGTGGGACACAAAAGTGAACATAGGAGACGGGTCAGTGAGCTGGAGACCGAGATACTACAGCTCGAGCAAGAGACCTCAAGCAACCCAGCCCCCGAGACCCAACAGTTGCTTGACGTTAAGAGGCGGGACTATAAACAACTGCTTGGTGAAGAGGCCAGTCGACGATCTCTTGCCACCCGACACAGAATTTATGAGCTGGGGGAACGCACTGGTAAACTACTGGCCTGGCTAGAGCGTAAAGAGTTGGCAGCGCGCTGGGTGGGTGCGGTCAAAGGACCGCAGGGTGAACTGATCACCGACCCTCAAAGCATTGCAGAGCTATTTGCAAAGTACTATGAACAAATATATACCCCGCCACAAGATTCGCAGGCAGGTTGGGCGGCGGCCCTCCTGGCCACCATAGACGTGAGATGTCTCTCCCAGCAAGATCGAGAGTCCCTAGAGGCGGACATCTCGCCGGATGAAATTCAGACGGCTATCCGGGATACCCACTCCGGAAAAGCAATGGGGCCCAACGGTATCCCGATAGAATTAGTGAAATCTATGACTCACACGCTGACGCCCCACCTGCTCAACCTGTATAAGGAGTGCTATGAGACGGGCGCTCTCCCTGCCGAGATCCGTGAGGCCACAATAGTGGTGATACGCTAGCCTGGCAAGCCAGCAGATGAGTGCGCATCGTACAGACCCATTTCCTTGATCGCCGTGGAGGCCAAAATCCTGGCTAAGCTGCTGGCCAACCGTTTACTTCCATATCTAGCGGCCCTGATCCACCCGGATCAGTCCGGTTTTATGCCTGGCCGCAATACCACGCGTAATCTGCGTCGAGTTCATGGGGTCCTGGGGCGAGCGGAAACACTCCGAGAGGAGGTGTTGTTACTTGCACTCGATGGGAGGATGGCGTTTGATACGGTGGCGTGGGATTACCTCTTCGCTGTCCTGGTCCGTATCGGGTTGGGTCCCCGGATGATAGGGTGGATTTGATTATTGTATACCTTGCCCACGGCACATGTCTCGGTCAACAACCACCGTTCGTCATCCTTTTCCCTCGGAAGAGGCACGCGGCAGGGCTGCCCCCTGTCGCCGCTCCTCTTCGCCTTGGCGCTGGAGCCGCTCGCGGTCTGGATCCAGAGTGACCCCAAAATCAGGGGCCTTAAATGGACAGAGGATCACGAAGATCGTATATCTTTATATGCGGACAATATTCTGTTGTACCTGGCCTCCCCTGCAAGCTCGATTCGTCGAGAGCTACACATTTTTCACATATTTGGGGCCCACTCTGGGTACCAGATCAACTGGTCCAAATCCCAGATGTATCTCCTCTGGGGTGACCCGCCGCTTAGCCCTAGGGGATATAATATACCGGTAGCACTACAGGGTTTTCAATATCTGGGCATTTTCATAACAATGGATTCGGCACTATTCCACGAGCGTAATTTGGGGGGCCCATTGCGGCGGCTCAAATCTGATGTGATTCACTGGAAAACACTGCCACTTACCCTCCTGGGAAGGGCGGCCCTTTTCAAAATGCTAGCTCTTCCCCGTTTCCTTTATGCCCTTCAAAACACATCCATACCGATCCCTGAGTCCTATTTCCTAAAGATCGATGCGGCATTGCGTGGGCTGTTGTGAGAGGCTGTTACACCGCGTATCGCAATGAAAAAATTGACTATGGGCTGGTATGACGGCAGGATTGGATTGCCGGATCTACGCCTTTATTATCAAGCGACGCAATTGACTGCGATTAACCAGTGGGTGTTCGGGTCATAGGACGACCCCAGCTTTCGAATGGACCGTTGGCTCATGGGGAAGGGAGGGTACAACCGGACGTTATACTCCAACCCGAAGAATCTTGGCCTGACTGGCCCGACGGCCCGATCGGTCGAGGTCTGGCATAAGCTCCAGAGGCGCATGGGGTGGTGCGGACGGCTGACGAAGGCCACCCCGCTCTGGGAAACTGACTGTCTGGGCCGGCTGAGCACCTGCGTGGGATTCGATAAGTGGGATCTTATTGGCATCTCTAAGGTGGGGGACGTCTGGGGTAAGGGTAAATTGCCGACATTCGCAGAGCTGCAACTCAAGTACCAGCTGGCTCCCTCGGAGCACTTTCGCTATCTACAAATCAGCCATGCTATCGACCGCGCCTTGCCCGCGGATTCCTCCCTTCCGAATTACTCGCCTTTGGAGGACAGACTGCTGCTGGATCCAATGGACCGCAGGGCTATCTCCTTAACGTACAAAAAGTTAATTAACAATCGCACTGACTCAATGCAGAACATTCGGGCCCGATGGGAATCAGATGTAGGTGACCTATTGGACGAAAACTGGAGAGATGCGTTGGCCTCCCCTCGGGAGGTGGCGATAAGAGGTGGCGATACCAATGCGACTCCGGCTGGTGCAACTCAAAGTGCTGCACAGGGTGTACTTCGATGCACCTTTGCTGTGCAAAATAGGAAGGCGTCCTGATGAATACTGCCTGCGGAACTGTCATCAAGTTGGCACATTTATACATATATTGTGGGCCTGCCCCCCAGTACACCAATATTAGGTGGAGGTCACGCGGCAGATGGCGTGAGCCATTGGTAAGGCGATTACCCCCTCCCCTCAGCTATGCCTGCTCAATATGTGGGATGATACCGACCTCACCCAAACGGAGCAGGAGTGGGCGGCGTTGGGCTGGGTCACAGCTAAAAGGAATATTGCTCAGAAGTGGGGTGTGGCCGCTGTTCCACCGCTGCGCGCATGGGCCAAAGATATGGATTTCTCGATGGTAGCGGAGAAAACAGTCTATAAGGGTCGAGGCTGCCCAGCAAAGTGGGATCACAAATGGGGACGATGGAATAAATATCGGGGGTACATCTGCATTTCTCCCACAATAGAACTCCGACGAGAAAGACAGGCCATACTAGACAGTTTGGGAGTTGAGGAATCATCCTGAGCACCTGGGGCAACCTAGCCGAGATGATGGGTGGGGGGTTCCCTTGTACCTTACCGGGGTCGAGAAACACCTCTATAATGTGCCGTGATTGAGGGTGACTTTGACCTGGCTGTCATTAATGCAGTGCTCACTGTCTCATATACCCAACCTGTATTCCGTCTATGTCGGTGCTATACATGTGTCATGACCAATGTAATGCTGCATATTTTGTTGTTAATAAAAAGTTATTTTAAAAAAAAGATAGAGGAACGAATCTAGAGAAATTTTAAAAACTCCCTGCGATCGAGGTTATAATGGATTTGGGCTTCCTCAAATGAGATTATACCGCCTGAGTCAAAAAGATCCCCCATCGTCTTCACCCCTAAAGCATCCCATCACTGCATAATTCCATCGTAAAAAATCTCGGGGAGAGACAGATTCCCAAATAAAGTAGTAAAATAATTCCTTCTTCCTAACCCCAGCTTTTTCCTGATGCCTGTCCAGACCGCTACTGCTGCACCAAGGGTCTTGAATTTAACTTTTTTATAACTGGCTTTGCTAAATCTCAAAAGCCAGTTAGGGGCTTCTCTTTCTAACAGTAGTTCATATACATCCGGAGGGGCATCGTTCCTCCACTGGTCAATGATCTTTCCACACAATAACTCTCGGATATATTGGATCACCATGGCCCAATGATATATTTTTAGATAAGGGACCGCCCAGCCCCCTCTTTCTCTAGATAGGGACATATATCTAAGCACTCCTCTCATCTTCCCTTAGGCCCAAATAAATCGGTTAATCAGCCTCTCCATTTCCTTAAACAAATGATTTTCAAATTTCAAGGGTATCGTCCTGAATAGATACAACATTTTGGTCAGGAATAGCATTTTAATAATATTGCATCGTCCCACAATCGAAAGATACAAATTATTCAGCCTATCAAAATCTTTTTGGGATTTTTGAATCACGGGGACAAGATCCTTGTCGACGACTTTACCTAGTTCTGATGTTATAATAACCCCGAGATAGGTGGAGTATTCAGTTACTCTTGGATCCGAGATAGAGAGCCTGTCATTAACTACAATATGCGTCTTTCCACGATTAAGCCGATAGCCAGAGATCACCCCAAAGCATTCAGCCTCATGCTCTATTTCTGTTAAAGCCACAGATGGATTTGCGGCAGTTATTGCCAGGTCATCTGCATATCCCAAAATCTTAGTCTCAAATCTGTTAAGTCAAATTGGGAGCATACCCTTATTTGCCTCCATTTTTTCTAATCAAAGGGTCAATATAAAAAGCAAATAGGAGGGGAGAGCATGGACACTCCTACCTCGTCCTTCGTGTGATAGCAATCGGGTCGCTTTGCCCCCCCATCAACCGGAGTCGAGTCTTAGGATTCCTATATAGTGTCTGTATGGCTCTAATACACCCCTTTCCTACCCCGAATTCTCAAGTACAGCCCAAAGATAGCCCGACGAGACCCTATGGAACGCTTTCTCTGCGTCCAGCAGAATAAGCGCCATAGGATCTCGCGTGACAGAGGTACTATCAAACAAAGTACAGACTCTGCGAATATGTTCGGCCGGGCCTCTGCTTGGAATGAACCTGTGCTGGCGGGGAGAGATCACCTTCCCAATCATGGTACTTGAACTGTTCACTAGGATTTTTGAAAAATAAATTGCATCGCTATTCGCTTAACTAATAGGTCTATAAGAACTAGGTTCGTTAGGGGGCTTTCCTTACTTTAGAAAAATGATCATACTAGCTTCTGACCATGACTCAGGAGGTATTTCGCCTTTCTGTGCCTGGCGCATTACAAAACTTAAATCACCCCCCAAAGCTGAGAAAAAAACCTTATAAAATTCTAGTGGGATTTGGTCAGGACCTACAGCCTTGCTGGATGGCAGTTTCTTTAGGGCTCTCTGAATTTCTTCATCTAAGAATCTGTCCTCCAAAGCCCTTGAGTCTTCTAATAAAAATATCTCGGCAGTGAGCGATGCTAAATACTCTTTTATGTTCTTGGGTTCCCTGAGCCCATTTTCCCTGTATCAATTCTCATAATAGCTTTGAAAAACCATGCTTATTTCGCTGGGTATTGTGACTACTTCCCCCTCTGAATTTTTAATCTCTAAGATGTCTCCCCCAGTGGTTTTCTGTCTAGTCCTTGCAGATAGCATGTGCCCAACTTGTTCACTAAATTCATAGCAGGATTGGCTCCAGGCCAAGAATTTTCCTGCGTCTCTTGCTGCCATGATTTCACCTGCTGCAGCATTTGCTAGCACAATCCCCCCTTCTGTGCCAATATTGCTACCCCCAGGGTCAGAGTGCCCTGTGTGGTGTGTGCTATCAATTGAAATCCCAACTGTTCTAAGAGGATTTCACCTGCTGCAGCCTTTGCTAGCACTAACTTCTGTAGGATCTTATCTGTATTTGAGCCAGTGGCAATAGCCCTTACCAGTTCTTCTTCTATGTCTAAAATTGTTCTATGCATGGTCTTAATCCCTTGTTTCATTTTTTTATTCCGGTTCAGTGAGTAGCTCAGGGTTTCCCCTCTGATTCCAGCCTTGAGAGCATCCCATACCACCCCATACCCAGCACTCCCCTGTTAATCTCCAAGAATTTCTCAAGCCATTTATTCATATGTTGAACATAGTACTGGTCTTGTAGCAGGGTGCGTTCAAAAGTCCAGCTTTGTTCCGGCTCCCGCAATGCTTTGAACCTTCAAGACCAAGGGATTGTGGTAGGAGATGACCCAAGGGAATTTCTTAATGGTACAAGTGGGAAGGAGAGAAGATGAAACCAAAAAGTAATCTAGCCGAGCTACAGCTCTATGTGGTGCCGAATAGTATGTGCTACCCCCTCCTGTGGTTTTAGTTGCGCCCAGGCATCCATGAGCTCATTATCGTCCATCATCTGAATAAGGGCCCTGTGGACTTTTTTTCTGACCTGTATATTTCCTTGGATTCCACTTCCACAACCCCTCTATGCCATTTATATTAAGATCGCCATATACAATGATTGGTAGAGGTCACTTAGCCAGTTCAGAATTAAGAAAATCTAATATTTTGGGGTCATCCCCCGTCGACCCATAGATTGAACATAGCGTAAAATTAAATCCCTGTTCTTGACCTTCAACAATTACCCATCAACCAAACCCATGAGTTAAAAAAGATTTAAACACAATCCCCCTTCTGTGCCAATATTGCTACCCCCGTGTCCGAGTGTCCTGTGTGGTGTGTGCTATCAATTGAAATCCCAACTGTTCTAAGAGGATTTTCCGCGTCCCCTCAAAATGCGTCTCCTGTATGCAATCTATATCAACGTGTAATACCTTAAGCTGTTCCTTAACTATCCTGCGTTTGGCAGCATTGTTCAACCTGCATATATTAATCGTTGCTATTCGCATGGAGCATATGTATTACCATCCTGTCCCCACATTCCTTCCTTTTTCTATTTCTTGCCTTCCCACATTAACTTCGTTGCACGATGGTGTCTTTTTTTAATTTCCCCCCTCCCCAGTCCCTCTCCCTATAAGCCTCTACTTATCTCCACCCTGCCATCCCTGTCCTCGTGTCACCCCTTCCCCCTACCACACCTACAATGTGAGACAAGCAGACCTAAGGTGTCTGTGGTAGAGACTGAGAGTCAGCACCCCCTTGTTGCCCATTTTCTAGATGTTATTCTGGTTTTTCCACCCACTCTTTTTTAATTTTGTGATCATCCCATCAGAAATTCATATATCCTGGTGTTTCTTCCATAAAGTAGTCCACCAAAATACTGGGTTGATATAGTGATACAGTGATAGTGAAAAAATAAAGTACCAGCAGACGCAGCCCCCACCCTACTTCAGTCTTGCTGAACAAAAGAAACATACAGGGTCCTGCCATTAAGTTTTTAGCTCTTCAATGTAATCTTTAGCTTAGATCTCTGAGGTAAAGACTAATAATATTTAATTGTGCTGGGCTCATAAAAAACGCATGGCAAAAATCTGGTTTAGCAAAGAAGGACTGATTCCCATAGGTACGTCTGGCATTCGGGCGGGCCTTAGCATACACTTCCTCTCGAAGCAGAAAGTTCCCGAAATACATTAGTATTGCCCTTGGCATTGCTGTTCCTTCTCTACCGGGTTGCAATGGTTTTTTCAAGGTCGTAAGGTAGCGGTGAACCTGTTGTATCTCTATCTCCCAATTCCAGTGCTGGAGTTCTGGAAGGGCTCCCTTCATCAGTCTCAGTACATAGGCCAGTATGTCATTCCCTTCTATTCCTTCTTCAATACCGAGTATCCGTAGGTTATTACGCCTTTGCCTATTTTCAAAATCTTCCATCTTCCATTGAAGATCCATGAACTATGTTGCTGTCTGTGCCTGAGTTCTGACCAAGACATCTTCAAGTGTGCTAGTTCGCTCTTCAATATGCGTCAGTCTAGAGTTTTTATCTGTGCAAGCTTTAGCCATTTTCCTCACAGCACCCTGAAGATCTTTGTTGCCAGCTGATTTTTCTTTCCATCCAATCTGAACTCTTCCTGCAGTTGCTTTATAGATTCGTAATCATTTTCAAGGAGCGTGCAGCGTCCTCCTCCTGTCCCAAAAGGTCTGGATAAACACTCCGGGTAGCAGAGTAGTCCCATTTTAAGTTAGAGTCTGCATTGAGTCTGATGTTGTCTTCTATTTCCCTTTCCAATGGATGAGAGTCTCTATGTTTCTTCAGGAGCCTCTTTTTCCTGACCACAGTGTCTTTCTGAAGGGTACTGAGACTGGAGCTGGAGACCTGCACATTGCTGCTATCTTCTACATCAGAGGAACTGACTTCGGAGCCATCGTTCACTGAGTAAAATGTATCCCCGAAATCCAAAGTGTCCTCCAACCCCTTAAAACCTGTTGCCTCCTCAACTAGCAACTGGTGTCCAGTTGGGCTGCAATGCCCGCAGGCCATTCCTGTGCCAGGGAGGAGTGGGCTACGCTAACAGGATTGTCTCCCAAGATTGAGACTGTCTGCCCAGATTCGGAAGACAGAAGAGGTCTGTGGCTGTTGGCATCCTCAGAACTTTCAGTAGCAATCTCGCCATGAACATCATCAGTTTGTATTATCGCCTTGTCGATTGGCTGTTTAGTACAAGAGGCATCCATCATGCTTGAAGAGAGCGGCTGCCCCCCGCATTATCTGTATCAAGTTGTTTAGTCGGTTTTTCCTAGTGGCTAGCCATCATGCCATTACCATCAATGTGGGGGGTTGTGATGAAAATGGCTGTGATGCTATGCTGCTCCACTTGCCCTTGGAGCACAAGCTGTGGCTGTAGTTGTGGTTGTGGCTGTTAATATGCCATAGGATCTATTGGGCAAGCTTTTTTCCCTTTGAACCCAATATTACTGTCACTTAGAGCATTTTGCTTTGCAGCCTCCTTCATCTCGTCTTTCTTTGGGCCGTCCTGGGTCTGTTTCCCCTTCGCTGATATCCTGGTATTAGATTTTGCCCAGGCCACTATTCTCGCTCCCTTCGAACGATGTGCCAAGATACTGAAATTTGGTTCTGTACTCGCCTGCGCTTCGGGAGCCTTTAGGTGTGCCGCCCGGCTGGAATTAGGAGGCATCATCACTTCCTCCCATCTGTTGGTGCAGTCCTGCGCCATGAGCCACCCGATCCTTCCAGGTCATCCTGTCTCTCCAGTCCCTCCTCTCCACCAGTCCGAGGTAACTGCCGATTGGAGCGCTCTCTGAGTCTCCCGGACGGCTGCCAAAACCAGCGTCAGAAGTGCCTCAAGGGGCTGAAGGATGTCGTGGTCGTTCGCCTCCAGCTGGTGAGTCATGGGGGGCACGTATTTAGTATGTTTTTAGGGTGGTTAAAGTCCTTATAGCGCTAGAGCATTCTTGGCAACAAGGGGCGACCAGCGCGGCCGTCTCAATCAGGTGTCATCTTGTGTCTCCATACCTGTTTGTCCCTTCTTTTAACCAATCTCAATGCAGTATTCACCCAACAACTGACCAATCACAGTGCGGCACTCTGTGTCTTCATCACCAATCACAGAGCAACAGTACACTAACCAACCAATCCCATCATGGCACATTGTGACGTGTGATCTCACTCCTTGCAGAAGTTCCCCTTCCCTTACAATTTCTCTCCTACACACAATTCTACAACTTTAGACTAAATGAAACCAGACAATATTTATCTGCTCCACTAAGTAAATCAAAGGCAACTCGCCAATTGGAATATTAAGGTTTTTACACCTTCCGACATTTTGTACAAATGTTTACACATTTGCAACTGAAATCTCGACCAGCGGGAAATCACTCTAATCAATGTAGCATCACCCTGCAATTAGGTTCTGCCAAAATCAATCAATTTACATACAATCACAGCAGATCATTATAAACCCTATCTCAATTGTGTAGTCGACGGTACCTCACGATCTACACCACAAACCTTAGCAGACAAGAAAACCATATGTTGCTTCCTCCCCAGCCCAGCAGCATGTAAATGAAACACACCACACTCAGGTATTAATCTAACTCAGGCTAGTGTTTTATAGCTCCTCTTCTTAAGATGTAAACCATAACCCGGCTACCAGATTCTGCTGGAGTGGGAATCCATTTAAATAAAAGCTGTTTAGCATCTCTATCTCGTGCCAATAGTGCTAATCCCTGCTTAAGTGCTTGTCTCTTATTTCTCTGTGACAGACCTTTGCCGTCATTTATGAGAAGATCAGGAGCTAAGAATCACAAAAGTCACAAAACTAGTGTTAAGGTCAGTCAATACTGAGAGTTTTGATTAGTTTTAAGGGTTGTATTTTTATTAAAAGTATAGTAAGTTTGCTTTCTTTTTATTCAAATAATTAATTGTATAAGTCAAATTAAGGAATTGATCATAAAAAATGCTCTTAACCCCCCCCCTGTGCTAATTGCTACAGAAAGGATCAGGCATATCCAGGGGTGATCCCCCACTGGTCCAGCGTGAAAGGAGGGGTCAAAAGACAGTCGGCTCAGACCTCCAACCGACAAGCCTCAAGCAAAAGTCTCCACTGGCTGCGGTTGGCATTTTAGTCTCACCGTTCATTTCCTCCCATAATTATATTTTTGCAACGTGGCCTAGGCTTCAGAAGAATCTGTTTATGAAAGACAAAGGAGTAGCTCTTTATCCTTCAATCGAGGAGGTAAAAGGAGTTCTTCCATCATTGCAGCTCCCACTAACTCCTCTGTCTGCCACACAAGGTGAGGTGCAGAAGCTGCCCCAGGAGCACAACAAGGCAATTTATCTGACCAGGTTTTCGGGCTTGATTTTACAAATATAATCTTAACTTCATCCCCCGAACAAGAAATGGATTCGCCCTAATTGGCACCACTATGTCTAGAAGCAAACCACCAGCAGGATACCCTCATAGTACAACTTGAGGATGACCAGCCGTCCCGCTGGTCCTTATCCTTAATCAACCTTACCTTGTACAACACAATAATGATATATTTAGTGGTGATGCTCCCCTGCCACAACAACCCATATACCGTTAACAGGGATCCTCTCCAACAAAGCTGGGCTTGATCGCAAGCACTGAGGTAACGGCAAACAGTGAACATAATCAGGGCAATCAGCCCATCCCTTCGTCGATCATTATGACTATCAACTCTTTAGACACAAAAGATTCTATGGTCATTTACAAGTCATGTCACCTTTACAAGATTTTACAGCCAATCCTTCACTGGATATCAGGACTTGGCAACAACTAATCAGTATTTTAGCCGCTACAGCCAAATATCAGTTCAACAAGTTTGATATTCAGATTTTTCTACTTGAGACCCTAGCCCAGTACACATCTACCATAGATTCTCACTTTGAATGACTTAATGCCACCATAAGCAGTTTACTTCTAAACACTCACAATCCATCTACTCATAACTTTGTCACCTCTCCCACACCCAACACCAATGAATGCATTTGTGCCATCCTCATGGATAAACTGCTTACTCTACCCTCAATGGTGAGTGATCTATTACACAAAGTGAAAATGGTTGGCAAGGTGCAATCTTCAAATGACATCTCCCAGATCACATTGCCATCTACGGCCCCTCGAGGCACAGTCACACAATTGTTGGCAATCTCAGCTCAAGCTGAGCCTCACAAAAATCCCAAACCTCTGAAGAATTCTGTGGAATTCAGCACAGAGATTCATCCTGCACCCCAAAATCGTGAACTTTTAAGTAGCAACAGCATTGAAATCTACATACTTAAAGGAGAAAATCTCAGGCAAATTAATAAGATAACAAACACCCCATTAATCATCAATAATGTAGCAACTTCCTTGAGTGGCACAATTATTGAGGTATAAAAGGAAATGCCTCAAGAAACTGAATAAAAAACAAGATAAGATCCAGAGAGCTACGAGACAGGCAGTGACGATTGAGGACTTTTGCCACACTATCAAACAGTAGGGAAAGTGTCTACTGTCAATTCAAACACCTCTGAGTTAACCCTCAGAGCTTCTTTTCAAGACCAAAGCACCATGTATTTTCTAGGTAAAGCCATCAGGGTACAAACCATCACAGATCTACCCATTGAAAGCCTAATTCAAACAAACTTGCTGCCTTCACCAGTGCAAAAGGTACGATCTAACACAGCCTGATGTGTCACTCCTCCCACATTAAAAAATGAGGAAGTTAGTTCTTATCTGGCCCCTAGTTCTGCAGCATCTTTGAGCCAGCACGGCAACACTGGCAGTTTAAGTGACAATCTAACACAAGCACCCAAACTCTGTCATTCAGACACCCTGGTGCACAACTTAGACCAGAGCCAAAAGAGTTGCCAACAAACTTAGCCTCAATAACTAACCACCCTAACACAGGTACTCTACTCACCTTAGCACATGCCTACAATACTGTAACATCGACCAGCAAAAATCAAAACCAACAGAACGACATTTGTTTAGCTAACCCAAGTATGCAACCCTCAGCACTGTACAACCACTACATGGCAAGCGTAACTACAGCAATAATTTAAAAACAGAAGAGCCCTTCAGCTCGACAAGTGCCGCACAACATTGCAGCTTCTCCATTCCCCCAATTGACTGACAGTGTAACCAGTCCTACAGCTGATTCAAATCTAGGATCTGGGAAATGTAGTACTCAAACATACGCACTGACAGTAACCCCGTTCCTTGCCGATATGGATCCTCCACACAATAACAAACCTAAAGATGCATTAGCTCTAACGACCATATGGCAACCTGCATAGGCATCACAAGGCAACAGTGACAACTTAAATCAAGGCAACATTGCCAATGTCTAGCCTCACAATCAAAACTTTGCCATTTGAAGCATGTGATTATATTGTAGACCCTGTGTGACGATTTGACATTCGCTGTACTAATGTAATACGATTGCCGAAAGTGTTGAAGACTGCACTACACTGCACTGTCTTTGGTTTGTATTGTTTTTATGTTGATTCTTACAATAAAAAACGTTGCTGTTTAGTTGAAATATGTTGTATTGTTGTCTAATTATGTGGTGTGGAATGGAAATGTATAGAGTTGAATTATGGGGAGTGGAAGTGTGTGGCGTTGATTAAAATTAGGGCAGATTGGAATTATGAGGCAAGGTATAAAATTCCTTAAAACATGGAGCCTCTACATTGAGATACACACACACATATATCTCACCATATTCAGTGGATTTCAACCACCACCACGGCAGCCGCTCACGAGCATTGAAGAAATATATGATTCCAACAAACAAAGCGGGTACAGTGGGATGCGGGTAGTAGTTTTATTTTTTTTAAAACAGTGCAGCGTACAAGCAGGAAACTACCAACTGATCTCTATACATTCACTGAAAGAAAGAAAACAGGACGACAGGAAACTCTAGGCAGTGACCAGCATAAAGGTTTAACTCAAGCTGTGCCTATCAGCGAAGGCACACCAACAGACACAAGCTGTGATTAGCAAGAAAGTGTGACCCACAGCAATGATAACCGTGCATACACTCTGCCAAAAGCTAGCTGAAGGTGAAATAACGGCCCTGCTCAAGTTTAACAAGCGCAGCCTTTAAGCTAATGAATCTCTGCCAGTTGTTGAGAGCGCGTGGGCAATATCAACAGTTTTAAAAAACTCTCGTAGAGAGAGGCAGAACAGGTGATTATGCCAGTGCTAGCACCCCTTAACAAGTTTAAGCTATTGGCATTGTAAATAACAATGCCTTTTATTTATGTTTTAAAAAAGGAAGAAAAAAAAAGCATTGTTATTTGGAATATCAGTAGCTTAAACATGCCTAAATGCGAGACCTAATGAATTGCAAATGCTTGTTATTGTTTACAACTTCCAACTTTGCCCAGTGTATTTTCTCATCTATTTAAGAATGACTTCAGACTTTTTTTATGATACATTCCCACCTTATCTGTTACATTCAAAACCTACGCATGGAGACACGATCAATGGCGTGTGACAAAATACATTATCGTTACAGGGAAGATAAATAATGGCAGAAATAACAGAAGCCATCAGTTAGGTGATGATTGATAGCCCTCAAAGAGTCTCACAGGTTCCCCCAACACTAAAGATATCTGCGGTCGTGAGCAGGCGGAAAGACGCTTGTAGTATGCCAAAATGATATAATCACGTTCGGGATAAATGAAGTGCAGCTGTTTATTCAACTTCAGCTTATCCTGTCTTCCATTTCAACATCTGCTGTTACAGCAATAAGTGCACTCACGTGAACTCATTAAAGGTCACTGCTCAGCCAACTGATGAGCGCAGGGAAAGTGCAAGCTGAACAGCAGTGCAACACGTTAGTGCTAAAATAAGATAGTCAATCAATTAGGTAGCTCAACATTCATGGGCAGCGATTATCATTTTAAAGCATACCCAGCAGCAAAGAACATATTTTTTTATATACATAGTTATTTTTATACCACAAATACAAAGCAACATATCTTGTTCATCAAGATTTATGTAGCAGTAGTGGCTACCCCGTACAGCTTGGTGTAGAGAGCACTCTCCACCCACCTCCCTCCATCTCGGTTAACTACGATATCAAAAGGCAGCTAAGTCAAGTGAGCCGTGTGCCCCTAAGCACATCTCGGTATTATTTAGTGCAGCTGAACAAAAGGCTGCATTCCTCAAACTGTCAACAGATATACCTGTAACCATGTTAAACAAGGAAAAGTTCAACGGCATAGAAAAAGGACAAGGGAGTCATCGATGTAGTCAATGGAATCCGGCGGACATGTTGATATGGGAATGCCTCCTAGGAAACTAATTTGCATAGAATGTAGTTTGATTCGAAAAAGTAATGCATTTTCCTATGATGCATCGTTAACGCGATGACTGTTAAAATGAAACAATTTAGTTCTAAAAGTAAGTCGCAAGGGTTTATTAATTTTCAATTCAAACATGTGTATGAAAAGATAACAAAATCGTTATAATTAGATTTTTTTTTTTTTACTTAACTTTGAAACGATTTAAATCCAAGCGGACAGAGGTTCAGTGGTGCTTTCTTTTATGTTGTTTTTGGCTATATTACTTTTCATTCCCGTTTGACAAAGTGAGCGGATGTGGTCTGATGGCTAGTTTGCAGACGTTGGTGCTGGAGACCAGGGTTCGAGCCTCGGGGTCGGTCCACATTCTGTGATTTTCGGCAAATCACTTTATCTCCCAGTGCCTGAATGTGTCATTGCGTAATATAATCGGTGCTTATGTAAAGCACTTCAATACCTTCGGGTTGAGTTTGAGAGTTTGCGCTATATATATCTATACTAGTCCACTGTTTCCCGGAGTGAAAACATGCCGATGCGGCTTGATGGGAATGAGCGAACATGCAGGGGGAGCGCTTACAGACCGGGAGCTGGAAACAACATCACCGCGTGCGCACGGTTGTCAAGATATCCTGGTCATCAGTATCAGTGGACTCGTACGCTTTGCTCTGCTGAAGGCGCACTTTACATATTTTATATTTTTAAAAATTACCACGTTTTGTATTTACGTTCAGTTTACTTATTTCTCCCTGTTTTTATTGCTAGGGGGTCGCCCTCTTACCTGCACCATAAATCGGTTGTTTCACCGCTGCTAGAGCGGGTCCTGTCCTAGGGGTCTGACAATTGGGGAAATAGCGGCCATTTTGGATTGGGAGCTGTTGTGACGCTCCTCGGGCGCCATCTTAGCGTCCTAGCGGTGCAGCCTCTACGCTGTCACCCTATTTAAGGCGGTACTTTCAGGGGGTCAGCCTTGTCAAGATATCCTGGTCATCAGTATCAGTGGACTCGCGCGCTTTGCTCTGCTGAAGGCGCGCTTTACATATTTTATATTTTTAAAAATTACCGCGTTTTGTATTTACGTTCAGTTTACTTATTTCTCCCTTTTTTTATTGCTAGGGGGTCGCCCTCTTACCTGCACCATAAATCGGTTGTTTCACCGCTGCTAGAGCGGGTCCTGTCCTAGGGGTCTGACAATTGGGGAAATAGCGGCCATTTTGGATTGGGAGCTGTTGTGACGCTCCTCGGGCGCCATCTTAGCGTCCTAGCGGTGCAGCCTCTACGCTGTCACCCTATTTAAGGCAGTACTTTCAGGGGGTCAGCCTTGTCAAGATATCCTGCTCATCAGTATCAGTGGACTCGCGCGCTTTGCTCTGCTGAAGGCGCGCTTTACATATTTTATATTTTTAAAAATTACCACGTTTTGTATTTACGTTCAGTTTACTTATTTCTCCCTGTTTTTATTGCTAGGGGGTCGCCCTCTTACCTGCACCATCAATCGGTTGTTTCACCGCTGCTAGAGCGGGTCCTGTCCTAGGGGTCTGACAATTGGGGAAATAGCGGCCATTTTGGATTGGGAGCTGTTGTGACGCTCCTCGGGCGCCATCTTAGCGTCCTAGCGGTGCAGCCTCTACGCTGTCACCCTATTTAAGCCAGCCCTTTCAGCGCGCAGCAGTGACGCGCAGCGGGTGCGCCTTCCCTGCGCCGGAGTCGTGCCAGAGTCCTGCCCGTCTGCGCTCGTCTGCGCCGAGTCAGTGCTCGAGGCTGGCTCCAGTGCACGTTCTGAATGTATTTGCGAAAGGAGCTGCTTAGGCTTCGCTATTCATTGCGCTGTACTCAGGTATGCTTACAATCCCTCTCTGGCCCATATCAGTGTCCGGAGTGTGTCTTCAGGCTTACATCTCCTGTTTTCATTACTGGCCATAGGGTAACTCCTCCTGAGTGCTCTGATTTCCCAAATCCTCCACCAAAGATTCCACAGGCTTCTAATAACTTTAAGATCTGTCATCTCAATGTGAGATAGTCGGTCAAACATCATTTGGATATTTACACCCTTCTTACGGAGGAAAGTCCGGACATTCTATTCATGTCAGAGACATGGCTGCATGACGAAGCCTTAGTTGCGGTTAATCTGGCTCTTCCCTCGGAGTATGTGATATATACACATAACCGCAATTCGCGAGGTGGGGGTATTGCGGCTGCGGTCAAATCCTGTTATACTTGCTTATGGACGCCCTTGGATATAGCTGGCTGCGAATGTGCCTATTTCCGTATTTCTGTCAGTCCGCAGTTTACTACTCGGACTACTCATTTACCGGCCACCAGGGCCTGATGCGGCATTTAGATCTGCCTTGCCAGGATAAAAACTTATCATAAGGCGGTCTGTAAAGCTCGAGCTGCTTATTTCTCCTGTGAAATTAATATTAGCACTAATCCCACTAAACTTATATTTAAGGTGCTTAAGGATTTGACAGCCAGTAGAGCCCCAGACACTGACATTTGTTCGGCCACTCATTGTGAGGGCTTGGCAACCTTTTTTGTAGAAAAGGTGGAGGCCATTTATCGCTCGTTCCTTGCCTCATCTGTTTCTCTGGAGAAACTGGATTCTGGCCTGAAAACTACTCTGTCCTTACGCTCCTTTTCTGAGCTCTCGATGGAGGAATTTAATAAAATCACCACGAAAGTTAAATCAGGTTCGCCTATGGATCCTTTACGACCTGTCCAATTCAGAGAATCCGCGACATTTTGCTTTCCTCCGTTACGTGATCTGGTCAATCTATCTTTGATGTCTGGCTCCGTTCCTGACAGTTGGAAACAAGCGCAGGTGATACCCATTCTAAAAAAACCTGCTCTGGATCTCTAAAATTTGAGAACTATCGCCCCATCTCCCTCCTTCCTTGGGTGGCAAAACTGACTGAGGCTCATGTTAACACTACTCTCTGTAACCATATCCATTCTGCTAATATTTTAGATCCTTCACAGAATGGCTTTCGACCTGGCCACAGTACTGAGACCGTGCTTCTTTCTATGGTTGAGTTCCTACGAACTTTGGTGGACTCCGATCAAACGGCAGCCCTTGTGCTCTTAGACCTTAGTGCCGCGTTCGACACCGTTTCCCACGCAATTCTACTACAACGTTTGGTTGAGGTTGGTGTTGATCACGTGGCACTTGAATGGTTTCGATCGTTTCTATCTGGTCGTACCTTCAGGGTTGCTACCCCCCCCTATCAGTCTAAACCCCACTCTATCACACAGGGTGTTCCGCAGGGGTCGGCTCTAAGCCCCACACTTTTTAATATCTATGTCCAGCCGCTGGCTGCGGTCGTCGAGCGCTGTAATCTGACCATGGTGTCTTATGCTGACGACACTCAGCTGGTGGTTGCGATAAGTGGGGCTTCTGACATAGAGGCCACAAAGTTTCGTGAGGGAATCAGGTCAGTGGCTTGTTGGTTGACAGACAATTGTTTGCAACTGAATGCAAAAAAAACTGAGGTGCTTATTATCGGCAATCAGAGCCATCTGTGGGGTGATCACTGGTGGCCTTCTGAGCCTGGTCCTACCCCTCTTCCTGTTACCCAGGTAAAGAATCTAGGCATCTGGCTAGATTCTAAACTTAGTTTTGTTTCTCATACCAAGAAAATCGCTGCCACATGTTTCGGTATTCTCCGTAGGCTCAGACCTATTTTTAAATTTTTTGATGCTCCAACCAGACAGCTCATCGTACAGGCTACTATTCTGTCTCGGTTGGATTATGCGAGCTCTCTTTTACTTGGAGTTAATCAAGCCGAACTTTGTAGACTCCAGCGAGTTCAAAACGCTGCCGCCAGGGCTCTGGTTGGCCTGCCGAGATTTTGCTCGGCCAAAAAAACCATCTATGGACTCCATTGGCTTCCTGAATCCCAGAGGATCAAGTTTAAATCTCTTTGCCTTTCGTTCAAAATTCTGAATCACTCTTCCCCTCAGATCTTGGAACATCTTATTTCGCCGTATGCACCTTCGCGTACTCTAAGATCTTCAGAGCTTCATCTGGTTTCAGTCCCACGCTTTAAAAAGGTTAGGGCCGGTGGCCGCTCTTTTAGTGTGCTTGCGGCCAAGCTCTGGAATTCACTTCCTGTCCACATCCGGGCCATTGATGATCTCCTGACTTTCAGGAGGGCCATTAAGACCTTCCTGTTTTCCCTGAACGCTTAGCACTGTCATCGCCTTTTCACTGGGTTGCTTGTGTGCCGATTTCTTGTTCAAAGCGCCGGGGCACCCCTTTGCTGGGGCAGCTGTGCGCTATACAAATCCGGCTAACATAACATAACATAACCGTTGTGATTAGGCTGTGCGCCAGAAGAAAGTGCGGTGAGTAAAGGGGGTAGTAGCCTTGGAAGGTTATAAATGACGACATAATCGTCATGAGGAGGGACTACCAAGTGGTAAACAAATCGGATAGCAGCATTTACTGACCTAAGCCAATGGGAGGCAAGTGGACGGAGCTTCCAAGAAGCTTCCCCACTAAAGTGTATACTGCATGTCTCGGAGAGACAGTGCAAGCACTGTCTAGGCGAGACCTAAAAAGGAGCTGGTCTACTACTGTTTTATAGATTACAGCAAGGCTTTTGACCATGATAACCGCTAACTACTTTGGATTAAACTAAAAGCCTAGCAAATCCCGGAACCATTACTTTGCGTCATTTTGCTTCTCTATTCTGACACATGGGCCACAGTAAAACTCGGTTATAACACAGTACTCTCCGAACAAATAAATATTGAACAAGGCATCAAGTAGAAGTATGTATTAGCAGTGGCTTGATTTAATCTGTTTATGTGCAATCTGGTACCAGCATTGAATCTAGCAATCAGCCACACACCAAAACTGATGCATCATCACATCACCTCACTCCTCTACGTGGATGATGTAGTTCTTTTAAGCAAAACTCTGATTGGGCTTCAAAGACTGTTTGATGTCATACATAGTCATTGTTGCTCAAACGGTATGACAATAAACTTTGAAAAAACAAATATTGTGATCTTTGGCAAGAGAAATACAAAATGGGGTTCTTGGGCATCTCAACAACCATAACCTCACCATATCAAACAAATGCAATAATTTTGGGTGCTGTCTGTATGACAAGGGAGATTCCTTATTGCATCTTGAATTATTAAAACCAAAATTGGCCTCATTACAATTTGCCTTTCAAATCTTCTTCAAGGGCACAAAACAGCACTCTCTCAAACCGCTGTTGAAAGTAGTCGCTGTCAAACTTTTTCTGATCTTGGCATATAGGACCGAAGCATTCCCAGGGAAACTTAGCACCTTTTTGAACAACTCTCAGAGTGCAGTATTCAGGTCACTGTTTAAACTGCGGCATAATACCACTCCAGCCTAGATTAGGATGGAACTCAAGTTGAGCTACCAATTCCTCATACAGAACGTCTGCATCTTAAAGTACAAGCCTTCGGCGCATGCCACAAAAAAAAGCTCTCTGAAAAATCGCATCTGGCTTGAAGCCTCACCCGACAACATCCTGTGTCCTTCAAACACCTCGTCGAATGCACTTTCTAATGCCCCGTAGCTAAAAGCCACCTCAGTCTTGGGGAATTTAAATCTACCACATCCAGAGATCAAAACAGCTTTAATTAAGAAGGTCCAAATGAAATATTTTGCACCGGATCTTCAGCAAAAAAGGGAACATGCTGGCTTAGTTCTTGCCAGCTACGCTCAAAGAGAGGATCAACAATATGTCAAGGAAACATTCTCATCATACTATAAAATCACATTTTGGCAACATCGAATGAGCTGCTTTTTTCATTATTAGACCTACAGCCCCAATGGAACCTCAACCAGCTACTAAAACGTGCCATTTATGCTGCATGGTCCAGGAATCATTAACACACTTGCTTTGTATATGGCTTGCCCTACTTGAGGAACGCAGAAGATTTCTCTGACATTTGTTGATTAAAGAAAGGACACGGACAACTTCAGAGGCCATTACATTTATTTTGAACGATGCATGGGCCATATTATCAAGGAACGGCGATAACATTATCGCCGCTTTAGCGGCAGGAAACTGATGCTAAAGCGGCGATAATGGGCTTGATAATATGCTCTTGTGAATTCCCATAGAAGCCCAGGTTCACACCAGAACCTGGGCTTCTATGGGAATTCACAAGGGCATATTATCAAGCCCATTATCGCCGCTTTAGCGGCAGTTTCCTGCCGCTAAAGCAGTGATAATGTTATCGCCGTTCCTTGATAATATGGCCCCTCATCCGTAAGTCATTTCTGGACTCATAACATTTCTGGCGAGAGCGGATAAATCTGTAAGGAACAAAACCATCCTTTCAAATGCCCCAAAGTCTTAGGCCCGGTCTCAAGGACTCAGTCACAAACAACACGGTTGCGAACAAAAACTAGCGGCCCACCCAGATGTCTTCACGGTCAAATATTTTTTACTTTCATACCCTTGGAGTGGGGCAGTTGCGAAGGTGTTTTATTCCTAGCCAGTTCCGTGGATGCCACTCTGCTATTAGTCATTTTGAGCATAATGCTGTTGAAGCAGAATGGCAGGCTGCTACGTGAAGGGAGATCTCAAATGGGTTCAACTGTGATTACCTTGTCGACCCCAGACAAACTTTACCTATCCTGCCTAGGATCTCATAACCCTTTGCCTGTTTGTGCTGTACCTGCAGTGGATCTGAAGTAGAATTTTCACATTCTAAGTTCTGGCTTTTTGCACTTTTGCCTTTTGATACTTAGTAAATCATTGTTGAGATTAAATTATATTGTTTTACTTTGAAATTGCACTGACTCCTATGTTATGCCTTCAATTTTTCACTGTAGTAATTAATTGTTAAGAGCCAACATTGTCTAACTCATAGGGCTTCAGCAAGATGCAAAAAGTACTGTTTGTCTTAGGCTGCTATTTGTCTTCAGCTGCTATCTGTTTTTACTCTATACAAACTGATAGAAATTGCATGAATGAGATGTTGCTATTTGTCTTCAATTATTATCTCCATTTGTTTAAATGTATGCAATGTGATGCTGTTATTTTTCGAGCTTGGAACTTTAATGGACTTGATTGTCTAAATAAAAGTATTTTAACCATTAACCAATCAACCATAAAAATGTGGTTAGAACAAATCAAAACAAATAATGCATTCATCATGTTCCACAAAGGAAAGAAGCTCTATGCTAAAGAATGGGGTGAAAATGATGGTAGGAGTAACCAATAAAGAGTTCAAGAGGCAAGAGTGAAATAGAACATGGAGTTCAAAATTCAATCAGTCAATAATAGCTGAAGTTCCCATTAAGAGAGGTTCACCAAAATAAGTAGTCTTAACAATGCAGTAAAATAGTAATGCAGTGGCAGTAACAACTGCAATCAGCAAAACAGGTTGGAAAAGGGATGGTAAATCAGCGTTCAGCCTTCAGCATTAAGCCGTTAGCATTCAGCGTAAAGGAAATGGGAAGTGTATGGAGCAAGAGTGTGGAAAAAAGGCATTAATCTACTCTAGGACCACACACTAAACTAAACAGTTAAAAGAAATGTTGCAGTTCAATTTGTATCTTCTCCTCTCATCCAATCAGCTTTCGATGTGCTTCTGAGTACAGACTCTCCTCTTCCTTTCTCACAGTGGTCTCACAGTGGTGTGATTCGATAGACTTTAAATATGAGACCGCCTATTTAGACAACTTTTAAAAATGATTCTCAGGATCTTGTAATGTTGTACAGCTTCTAATCTGATAAATTTACAAATCAGGAGTTAGAATTTTTGCTCTTGCAAGATCATGGCCCTTGTCTTAGTATCATTCATTACCACATGTTTTCATGGTTATATCCATACAAAGAATCTTGTAATATTTGGAGGCCTATCAGTGTCTGATCAATTAAGATCAGTTTCTACAAGCAAACAAGAAGGCACTAGGTAAAAACATATTGAACCTGCCAAAAATTCTGCTAAATCATCTCTTTAAAATTTGAATGACTAGGGCGCAAAGATTTCTGTTTAAGATAATTGGTAGTCTTTATGTTTGAAGTGAGAGCGCCACACCTATCCAGTTGAACTATCACCCATCTTTCAAAGTACAAAGAATGCATATGCAGCCATGTATAGGGACGGTCTATCGACCGGGATCCTCCCCCGCGATCAGAGGATGGCCACGATAGTGGCGATCCCGAAACCTAACAAACCGACGCACGAATGTTCAACTTACCGCCCGATCTCATTACTGAATGCGGAGGCGAAGATCCTAGCCAAGGTGCTGGCGACACGACTACAGCCATACCTCTCTACCCTAATACACCCGGACCAGTCGGGATTTATGCCCCACCGAAACACTGCCCTAAACATACGACGTCTACATGGAATTGTTGCGTGCCGCTCCTCGATAGAGGAGGACGCGGCCATCCTGTCACTAGATGCGCGGATGGCGTTCGACAGGGTAGAATGGCCTTTCCTGTTTGCTGTTCTTCGTCACATGGGACTGGGCCCCAAGATTTGCGCGTGGATCCAGCTTCTCTACACCCAGCCACTTGCGCAGGTAGTAGTCAACGGCCACGTCTCGGACGCCTTCCCTTTGGGCCGGGGGACGAGACAGGGGTGCCCCCTTTCTCCGCTCCTTTTTGCGCTGGCACTAGAGCCTTTGGCGGCATGGGTACGACAGGACCCTGTGATACGGGGCCTCAAATGGACAATGGGATGGGAGGACCGTATCTCCCTATACGCCGATGATGTCCTCCTGTACCTTGCCTCGCCGGCACGCTCCATTACCTGTCTCCTCGACATATGTGCATCGTACGGGAGGAGGTCAGGCTATGAGATCAACTGGGAGAAATCCATCCTTTACATGCTCCAGGGCTCCCCGCCTCGCCTTCCGAGGAGTTGTAATATCCGAGTGGCCTCTGATGGCTTCAAATATCTTGGCATTTATGTGACGGCGGATCGCGACAAATTTATGGCTGAAAATCTAATGAAGCCCCTGCAAAGGCTACGTGCCGACGTCAAACACTGGCGCTCCTTGCCCCTGACATTGCTGGGAAGGGCTTCGCTCTTCAAAATGCTGGCCCTCCCTAGATTCCTATACATGCTACAAAATACCCCTTTCCCGGTGGCACCCTCCTATTTCACGGCTATCAACGCAGAGGTTACCAGCCTCCTATGGGAGGACAAGGCACCACGGATAGCTCTACACAAGCTCACCAGTGGCTGGTACGATGGCGGTATAGCCCTCCCGGATATCAAGACCTATTACTGGGCGTCGCAACTTATGATTATAAACCAATGGCTCCATGTGCCTCAAGATGACCCTGCTTACCGCATGGATAGGCAGCTGCTGGGGGGGGAGGGGGTGTTGGGAGCCCTATACAACCCCAAAAAAGGTCACCCTCCGGAGGGGCCCACGTCACACACCCTCCGGATATGGTTCACGGCACAGCGCGCAATGGGCTGGGCCGGAAGGATTACCCAGGCTACGCCTCTCTGGGACACGAAACGGCTCGGGGTGCTCCGCACCACCAAGGGATTCCATCAATGGGACCTGATAGGTATCTCCAGGGTCGGGGACCTCTGGAAACGGGGAGAGGTGGTCACTTTTCCCCAATTGCAGACGGAGTACGACTTGGCTGAATCTGAATCATTCCGATACTTACAAATCCACCACGCTCTCCGGGCGGCGATTCCACCGGGGACACGGCTCCCGGAGTCATCGCCCCTAGAGGACCGGCTCCTGACAGAACATCTTATTCAAAGAGCGACGTCCCTCACATACAGGAAAATAATAAATAATCGCCCTGATCCTTTCCTGACCCTTAAGAGTAAATGGGAGGCAGAACTTGGGGACTTAGATGAGACGGAGTGGCAGTCCGCGCTGTCGTCCCCCAGGGAGGTGGGCATATCGTCCAAGTTCAGACTAGTCCAACTTAAAATTTTGCACCGCACCTACTACACCCGTACACTCCTATTTAAACTACAGCGTGCGGAGTCCCCGCAATGTCTCAGGAACTGTGGCCACGAGGGATCTTTCTTCCACACCATATGGGAATGCCCTGCCATCACGGTCTACTGGAGGGAGGTGATGCATACGCTCTCCCAGGTGACCAGAATCGTGACACCCCCTGAGCCTCGGCGATGTCTCCTTAACATATGGGAACAAACTGATCATAAGAGAATGACGCAGCTATGGGTGACGTTAGGGCTTATGCTGGCAAAACGCAATATAGCCCAGCGATGGGGTTCGGGGCAGGCGCCTACCCTGGCGCAATGGATACGTGACATGGACCAAGTAATGGTGGTTGAAAAATCGGTATATATACATAGAGGGTGCCCCCGGAAATGGTCCCAGGTGTGGAGTGGGTGGAATGTATACAGAGGGAATATATGTGAGCCCCCACCAGACGCGTCAGATGCTGAACTCAGTGACCGAGAGTAGGGTACTTGTCGGATGTACGGGTTCGGGCTGGGAACGACGATATGCTACGTATGAAATGTCTTTATGTCTCACTTGTAACTATACTGCACTGTTGAATTCCGTTTGGAGTAACCTCATGCTACGCCTGAAGATCGATGAGTGGTGTTTATTTTCTTTTGTGTTTGCAAATTTAATAAAAATATTTAAAAAAAAAAAAAGAATGCATATGCATCAATAGAGTTGGGGCAATACCCATATTTGCCAGTTTCAACTAAGATTAGCAATGTCTACCTGATTGCAATGTACACTATTGTCATCTTTAAAAAAAAAAGCAAAAATGAATGGTGAGAGGAGACAGCCTTGTCTCATGCCCCTCTCAATAGCCCAGGCCTCCAAAACATCGCCCTCCACCCAGATCCGAGTCGTGGGATTCGCGTACAGCAACTGTACCCAGCTCCCTAATCACTGGGTCAAAACCCGACCCCTGCAGCACAGCCATGAGATAACCACAATTGACAGTATCAAACGCTTTCTCCAGGTCAATTGATCCAAGCACAATGTCCTGTTCCACATCGGTGGTCTGTGCAGTATATGCGTCTGTAACCGGAGATTGTGAGCTGTGCTACTAGCTGGCATAAACCAGCATTTCACCTCGTGGATCAACCCATGCACCAACCCCTGCAGGCATCTCACCTGCAGCTTGGAAAGAACCTTGACATCAGAATTAATCATAGTAAGAGGATGGTACAAGGAGGGGTTCTCCGGGTCAACGCCCAGTTTCAGTATTAGACAGATGATACCCTCACACATGGTACGTTCAAGGTCCCAGACTCCCAGCCTCCCACACCTCCTTGACACCTCTAGGAGTTTCTCCACTAATGTTGTGGAGTATGCCTGCAGAAATTCAGTGGTAAATCCATCGTCCGAGGGGCCTTTGCTGTGTTTAGCTTGTACAAGGTGAGCTTAAGCTCCTCCAGTGTGAGTCCTCTCCTCTAAGTTCTTCACCTCATCCTGTGAGAGATGGTGCAGGTCCAGTACCACAAGGAACTCTTACACCAATTCTTGTTGGTCATTCACCACGGTTCGATATACACCCTCAATGTGGTCCATAAATAATCTCAGTATGTCCCAAGGAGATGTCATACACGTCCATCCGGAGCACTTATATGCAGAATGGGTATGACCTTGCGTTCGCAAATTAGTATCTAAGCTATCGGCTGGCACGACTTCTCACCCTCTCTATGGAGGCACTGTCGACAAGCAGTAAGTGTGTGTTGGTCAGGGGTCTCCCATATATCGTAGAGGGAGTGCTGGGCTTGCAGAATCTCCCAACGCACAGTCACCGAGCCTACCTCCCCCCCTGAAGGGCTGCCAACTGATGCTCTTGGGCACCAATGTCTGCTAATAACTGTTTCCAAAATCTGCAATCAGTTGCAACACAGACCCCCCCAAAGAATAGCCTTGAGAGTGTCCCACTCGTTTGCCCCAGAGGCACTTTAAGTACTCGTGAAGCACAGTTGACAATATATCCCGGCTAACTGGGTCCGTCAGGAGCTCAGATGGCATACGTCATCTCCATACCTCATGCTTGTGACCTCTTCCCCAATACAAATGCAGTAGCACCAGAGCGTGATCGATGGGAATTGTCCTAATTTGCCGACCGCCTGCAGAGCCTCCGGGTCCACCCCTGCCAGGAGCAACCTATCCATATCTCTATATGTACTGTGTGTTAATGAGTGGCAAGTAAACTCCCTCGACTGTTGATGGAGAGTGCGACTAGCTATCTAGTAGACGCAAGTTGTTCATAATGCGTGTCAGGGATTCAGTCATCCAGGGCTTCGTGCCCTATCGTGGTGGGTGTCGGTCCTTGTCCCCATCAAGTATACAGTTGAAATCCCCCACCCAGATTATCAGAGACCCCTCGTTGCCCTCAGGAGTACCTGCATGTCGCCATAAAACTTCACATCTTCAACACTTGGTGCATAGCTGCTCAGAATAGTGATGTTCTCGCCACCCAGCATGCCCAGTAGGAGCACATAGCGTCCCTCCACATCGCCTCACTGTAGACATGATGAAAAGGGACCTGAAGAGCAACCCATATGGCAACCCCCCTGGCACAGGACAACTAGGTGGCCGCAAAAAGCTTCTCCCTCCATTTTATCGCTAACTTATGTACTTCATCACCCATTAGATGAGTCTCCTGTAGACGGGTTATCTGGGCCCCATGGCGCCAGAGGTTGGAATGGACTCTGTAGCTTTTCATGTAGCCCCACGGCCCAATGACATTTCAGAAACTAATATTGGTGCAGTCAGCCATCAGGTGAGTTAGATTCCCCCCGGCCCTTATTCGTCAGTACTCCTGTGAGGCAGCGGAGCATCCATGACTCATATGACTGAACCCCCAAACAGCACCTTTGCATGTACTGAAACCAGCAAACAAATCCCCACAGGAACTAGGGGCACGATGTAAGAACAAATCACACCATAACAAATCTGTGTGGTCACCCATTCTAGACCTTGCTGTCAGGCCCTTTGGCCTAAAACCCCCCTCCTCCAACAAGTTCTACCACTAACAATTGGAGAGGGCTACCCAGTGTATCGTGAATTACACACCATACCCTGTTGTATACAGTTTTTTGTAGCAGTTTTTCTCAACCCATACCACCCATCAGCCCAGACACCTTCAATGTTCATCACGTCCAGCTGTGGCATCAGTGAGGTTGATGTCCATTGTCGCTGTAAATGCAGCCCCCGAGCCCAATTGCACCTCAGGAACCGCCAATGCCATGGTGCCATCCTCCTGAATGATTACTCTGGCAAAATCCCGGCACTGACTGGCCGCACCAATCTTGGGAACAATTTCGGAGTTCCCACATGACTGGTTTCTCCAGGAGTCCCTCTTCTCTCTCTGTACCTTGTACCACATCTCCAGCCGCCTCCAGACATCATCAGCAGTGTCAAAAAAGTGTGACTTACCTCCCAAAATTACTCACAGCCTCGCTGAATATAATAGAATAGAATGGAGTCCAATAGATTTCAGCTTCCTCTTGGCCTCCAGGAAGGATTTGTGTTTTGCTTGCACTTTCTGTGTGTAGTCTGGGAAAAAAGAGATCTTGTGGTGCTCAAATCAGCCATCATCTGCTTCATGGGCGACGCAGAGAAGACAGTCCCTGTCCCTGTAGGTCAGGATTTGCAATATGATAGCGTGTGGCGGGGCCCCTGGTCTCGAGTGGGGTCACCAGTGAGCGATGAACCCACTCAACAGAAAAATATGGAGCCTTCGTCTCCGGGGTCCTCATTTGTGATGTGAAGACAGCCACCTGTTGTTTAAGGGAGGTCACTCCTGATTGCAGGTGAACAATGGAACCCTCCAACACATGGACCTTGTCAGGCACTTTTCACTGGTCAATGTATAGGAGGTTCGCCACGATAGTGACAGCTTCGATCTTCCCCTTCAGTGCCATGCGGGATCCCTGGATCGCCACCAGGATGCCAGCCCACTAGGGTTCCACCACGGACGCGGCCCTCTCCGTGTTTCCTCGCGAGCTGCATCCTCTGTCGCTGAGTTGCCAGCATGAGCGTGGCATATTGTTCCATGATATTACCTTAGTGGGGCTCATGCAACTTTCCCTTCCACACAAGAATGGGACTGGAAGCACCGCAGCCAAGAAAGAAAGAACTGCAGAGAATGTCTCCACAGGTATGGGACACTGTCTATAACCAATCCGACATATCACAGTCACGGGGTCCTCACACACAGTCCAGCATATGCAGCCCAGTATCCACCGCCTCAAAGGTCTGCCTCTTTGTGGCACCAGAACGCCACCAGCATAAATGTTCACTGGGCCCCCTTCTCCTCTCACCAGCAGTCCAACGCAGGGTCCTGCACAGGCTCCAGTCTAACCACAGGATGTGGGCCCTCCTTGATCCACCTGGGGGCACTCCCAACCCCAGCTGCAGGATCTGGGGCAGCACGGATGTGTTGAGTAGGTGCAGATCACCTTGGGCACCCCACGCACCCCACACACCTCACCTCCTTATGGATACTGTGTCACTGCAGACAGCTGCTAAAGCCTGTAGAAGGTGTGGGGGGTCCAAATGCACTGACTCATGTATGGCCAAGTGGGCCCCTGTAAATGCTCACCAGGGGCCCAGCAGAAGCCAGCCCAGTGGAGTCTGGCGGATGTCGTGCTCGCCTTCTCTTCTCCAGGTCAGAGCGAAGTGCAGACAGAAGACAAGGGTGGCCCTCTCCTTCAACATGCCCCCAGTGGAATGATCCTCCCCCATCAATAGCAGACTGTGGGGGCACAGGGGTGGAGCACAAACTGCACGGCACAGCCAGGGCCCCACCACAGCCTGGGCCAGATGGCATCCCCCAGGCAGTCATAATTAGCGCAGTGACCCCACCTTCATCTGCTGCACTTTAGGCCACGTCCTCCGACCCTCTGGTCCCTCGTCATGGAATTGGCCCGGCAGGGCGGTCCCCTCTCCCAGCACAGCTTCTCGTTAGGGCCTGTACTCCACAGCAGGTCAACAGGCCACAGCTAGATCCCAATGTGTGCACTGCAGCAGAGCTGGCCCAGAAGTTGTCGGGTCCCAGTGGCCGCCTGTCAGATGCACTGCCAACACTAGCCCGATTGACATCTGTGCAGGCCAGGCAACTTGCCTTTTCCTGGTGCCATCCTCTCTCATCTCACACCAGGGGTCCCACCGGGACAACAGAGAGGCTCCCCAGGCTCAGCGATGTGTCCCCTACTGGGGGGCCATATATTCCAGGTAAATGTAGCAGTATTGATTAGACGGGATACAGCAGGGTGAGCGGCCAGTCGCTCAAGAACGTGTCCTGTTGGCCAGTATGCTTGGCCACCCACTAATGTAATCTTAACAGCAACCATGCAGCATCTCGTGAGCCGATAGAGCTGCAAATGCTGTCAAATAAAGGGGGTAATAATATTTGCTACTTACAGGCATTTTCCAAAGCCAGTTTGGATCACATCTTTCAGCTTAAAACATTCCTTTCCATTACACAAAATGGGTTTTTGTGAAAAAGGTGAAGTCTGTATCCAGTAACTATCAATAGATAATTTGTTATTAATGATTCATCCACGTTTATATGTATGGAAATTATAATACTATCCCATCATAATTTGGGGATGACCAAACCCAGAAATTGGGGTTTAAGTTCTTTAGTGCAAAAGAAATGGTGTTTCGTGGGGAACCCTAAGCATCTTGCTCTTTTTATGAGATCTTCCACCTATTCTACCTTTCACTGCCTTGAAAAAGTACCACATTTACTGTCAGTATCTAGTGCAGTTTCCAGATTACTAACGTAGATGGATAACATACGATCTTGAAAAGTTGCCATTGAGATATTATTATCGCATTCTCTACATATAGTACAAGGCGATCCAGAACTAACTAAATACCAAAATGTATGCCTGTCATTTGTCTTTTCTTCCTTTCACATTATTGTCCAGCACTTGCATTTTTTCAGAATTAACAGGAAACCAATAGGCTTTCCTGCACGCCTGTACTCTAAGCACATAGTATGCTGATCTGCTGGGAGCTTAGAAAATAGTTTTAGGACCAGATTATAAATTGAGGGCTAAATTCCAATCTTTTGAAGAAAAACAAAAGCCTCCTGCTCAACACAGACATTTCTGAAGTCCTTATCTTCAGCAACAACCCAAACCTGCCCCCCCATAACCCCCTGTGGACCATGCCAAGAATCTTGGGATCATCCTGGACACCAACTTCTCTATGACCAGACACATAAATGGTGTCGCTTCATCATGCTTCCACATCTTGCAAATGCTATGCAAGACTTTTAAATGAATCCCACATAACACCAGAAAAAAACAGTCACTGAGGCTCTTATCACATGTAGACTTGACTACAGAAACGCCCTCTACATTGGAATCCCAGCACATGTCCTACATCGATTCCAAACCACCCAGAATGCCACTGCCATACTTATCCTGAACATCCTGCGAAATCACCACATCTCTCTCCACCTCAACAATCTCCACTCCTACAAAGCTCTCCACAATTCCAGTCCAGCTTACCTCAACCACTGCCTCAACTTCTACCAACCCACCAGACACCTTCGATCTGTGTCCTAGAAAAGAGCACACCTCCCTTGTATCAAGAAGAACAGAAGAGAAGGATGCTCCTTCCTATACCTCAGAGCCAAGACCTGCAATGACCTCCTGCAACACCTCAGAACCTCCCCCTCCATCATGGACTTCTGAAGGAGCCTCAACACATGGCTCTTCTAGACAAAACAGTCATGATCTCCTCTCCCCTCAGCTTGCCCTATACAGTGCCTGGTTACCCTTATGATGATGATGATGTTGATGATATGAAGCTTATTAAGTGCTCGAATGCTGAGGCATCTTGGTGCTGGTGTGTGTGAGCAAAGAGCTGAGACTACGCTAAGTCTGCTCAGGTGTAAACAGCCGAGTTTTCAGAGCTTTCCTGAAGAGTAATAGGTTGGATTGAAGTTTCAGAGCCACTGGCATTTTGTTCCACAGCTTTGCTGCACAACTGGACAAGGTCCTACCACCCCATCTCGCTCGTCTAGTCTTGGGGGTGCAAATCAGGCCGAGACTGGCCGATTGGAGGTTTCGGGAGGGAGTGTAAGGCGTGAGCATTTCCTGAATGTCATCTGAACCCCCTTCATAACGTGCCTTGTGCACCAGGCAGAGAGCCTTAAATTCTACTCGCTGCTGTATAGGGAGCCAGTGTAACGCCCTTATACCCTGCAAAGTAGGATGGCCCTTGGGAAGGTTCAAGAGTAATCGTGCAGCGGCATTCTGTAAAGATTGCAGTTTTTTTATCTGGACTTTGTCGATACCCAAGAACAGCGCATTGCAATAGTCCAATTTGGACAGAAAGAGGGCCACCATTACCGTCGTCTGTAGTTTGGGAGGAATAAAAGGAAAGATCTTACGTAAGGCCTTTAATAGAAAGAAACTGTGAGACGTTAGACTATTGTCCGGTGCTGAGAAGTTAAGCTTGTCGTCAAAGATGACTCCAAGATTCCTGACCTTCGAGACAGGGCGGGGACATTCACCCACCTCTGACGGCCACCAGGAGTTGTTCCACAAGGATTTCCCATTGCCAAACTCTATCACTTCGTTTTTTTCTGTATTGATCTTCAAAAAACTTAGGCTCATCCAATTCATGATATCCGTTATACAGGTGTAAAAGCTAGCAGCTGTGGTCTCAGGCTTGTCCGACATAGATATCACAACTTGTGAGTCGTCAGCATAAGAGACAAATGTGAAACAATTTTTCCTGACGAGTTTAGCCAGCGGCGTCACATAGAAGTTGAATAACGTCGGGGACAGAGCCGATCCCTGCGGGACTCCACAGGGAAGGTAGATATGATCAGATTGTAAGCTGTCCCAGCTCAAGCTCTGTTTCCTGTCCTCCAGAAAAGAGGAGAGGAGAGCCAGGGCCGACTCCCCAATTCCTACATCCCTCAGCCGCCGCACCAACACCATGTGGTTCACGGTGTCAAATGCAGCCGACAGATCCAGGAGAACGAGTAAGGCCCTGCCCCCCCGTCCACCACTCTCCGGATCCCTTCTGTGGCAATAATCAAAGCAGACTCAGTGGAATGACATGATCAAAAACCATGCTGCGTAGGGTCCCGCAGCCTGTTAGTATCTAGATAATTGGTCAGTGTCTTATTAACCGATTTTTCAAGGATCTTAGCTGCAAAAGGTAGGCCCGAAATTGGGCGATAGTTTTTACATCCAGTGGGGTCTAACGTTGGCTTCTTCAAAATTGGCCTAATGCAGGCTCTCTTCCAGGCCGCGGGGTAGATCCCGGATGCCAGAACTTGATTGATCAGGGGGGCAAGCACCTCGCTGATCTTCTCGACGGCCAAGTACATAACGACGGGGGTGCAGGGGTCATTAGGTGACCCAGATTTTATCAATTCAAGGAGGTTTACTACTTCGTGTGCCAAAAGCGGTTTAAAACATGTTAGTCTGCACTGCACTATCTCCGCCACCGAGGGTGATTGGTTGTTATTAACAATAGTGTTTGATGTGTTGGCAAGATTGTTGTATATCAGTTGTACCTTATTCTGAAAAAAAGTTGCAAGCTGATTACAGAATGCCTGATCTGGTTTAAACATATTGGGCTGCTGTGGTTTAGCTAGGAATGTGACTGATTTAAAAAGTTCTTTGGCTGAGTTTCCTGCCTCTTGAATCTTTGCAGTAAAATATACCTGTTTTGCTTCAACAATAGCCTCCTTGCAATGTTGCAATACCCTGTTGTATGCATGCTTGCTCTCTTTACTGTAATCTACTCTCCAGAGGCGCTCGAACCTCCTGCAGTCCACCTTTAGAAGTTTAAGTTCAGGGCCATACCAAGGCGCTGTCGACGGTGCCTTTTAGCCATTCCCGTTTGTTCAGGGGCAACACAGTCGGCCGCCCCCTGTATCCAATCATTAAACTGGGCGGTTGCCACCTCGTTGCCACTGTCTAATATTGGGGGAGAGTGATTGAGAACAGCTTCAAAATCCCTACCCTTTACCTTATTCCAGCGTCGGAACGTGACCCTAGATGCTTTAAAAGGGATGCACTTCTCAAATGCTCTCATCTTGGCCTCAAAATATACTGCCTTGTGGTCAGTCCAGGGGAGTGACTCAACTCTGGCCAATGTAATAACAGGGTTGTTAGTAAAAAACCCATCCAGAGTGTGTCCCCCCCGATGTGTAGGCTCGTACACTATCTGGCTAAGGCCATACGCCGCCAGGTAGTCTAGGAATCTAACTTTCTCAGTGTTAGTACTGAGCTCCAAATGATAGTTAAAATCCCCGAGTATTGTGAAAAATTCAGAGTCTATACAGGTCTCCAATAAGGACAAGAGGGCCTGTGTACAAGCAACTATGGGGCCCAGCGGCGATACACCAGTAGACCCTGAAACGTAAGAGCGTTGTTAAGCCTGACGCAGAAACGCATTGCTTCTGACGGAAGGGCCGCCACTGCTTCGACTTGGACCTTTAGATAGTCTTTATACATAATTGCTATGCCCCCACCCTTATTCTCTTGCCTGTCTTGGTTCCATAATGCATAGCCAGCTGGTAAGGCAATGTTCCAGTCTGGGACTGAGGTATCATCCGTCCACGTCTCCGTCAGGAAAACTATATCCGGGTTGTGGGGCTGCAACAGAATTTCTAGCTCGTATTTGTATTTTACAACAGAACGTGTGTTAAGAAGTAGGCCGAGAAGGCGATTTTCATGGGCGGCCGCAGGGCCTGTCATCGTCCCATGTTTCATGATGGTGAGTGGCGGCCTATTGCACAGCTGAGGCACCGCCCGCTTCTCACCCTCTGCTCCCCCCACTCCCCCACCATTCTGCTTAGTGATATTATCAGAGCCCTCATTCAGCCGGTAGGCACAGTTTGTGCAAAAGGGCTTGCCCCTCTTACCATCCATGGGGATCATGTCATGGGTACCGCAACCGTCTCATCTGAGTTTCAGTAGCAAGTCTCTAGACTAGACTTGGACCCCAGAACAACCCTTATGGGGGATTAGTTGTGTTTTACAAATCCACATAACATAACATCTTTGTGCATGTTGGTGTCTCTACAGGGATTGGAATTACCAGTTGCACGATAATTATTACAGTGTCGCAGTTATCGCCATTATCAATACTGGGAGAGGATGAGGTACTAGAAGAGGATTTGTAAGTTGCTAGGTAGAACAAATTGATTCTGGAGCAGTGTCAGATATTTTTCGTGCAGAAGATAATTGAATTACCAAACCTGTGGATGTTAGGTTCAGATATGGCAGAAATTTGTGTATGGTCAGAGATTTCATATTCGAATGGCATTTTAAGGAGAAGAGATCGACTGCTTGGACCAACAAGTTTGCAGAAGAATATATTGTCTTGCTTGCATAAAGGTATGGGGGAATGTGTTCCATGAAATGAAAGGTGCATCAAGATTTTTGGTTGCCAAAAGTGGATCATGATGTGGAAATATATGTCAGGGGGTGTGTAGCCTATGTGTGTAGTGATCGATCCCACATTTCAAAAGTAACCCCGGTGATACCAGTGAAGTTACCTGATTGAGTGGCAAATGTTAGTAATGGATGTATGTGGTCCGCTTGAGGTGTCAGGTGAGCAGAAAAAATATGCAATTTGACTAATGGACTATTATTTAAAATGGCCAAAGGTGAGTTTGGTAATTGAGGTGAAAACTAATTTAAATATATAGTTTTGCGCAAGGAAGTTTTTGAAAGGGTGGGATATCCTGAAAGAGTTGATGATGGATAATGGTCCACAATATGTGTCAAAGGAGTTTATGAAATTTTTATAACAATGTGGGATTTTTCATAAAAAGAATGAACTGCATCATCCTTGAGAAAAGGATTGAGTGAGAGATTAAACACAGTGTTGGGAGAGCATGCAGTGCAGAGGGGCTAGATTGGAAAGTAGAGATCAAGAAAATAAAGTGGAAATATAGGACAGCTGCTCATTCTCTAATGGGAAGACTCGTTTTATGTTATTAAAAGGTTGTGTACCATGCGCAGCTGCTGTACCAGCCTTGATGACAAAAGAGAAGGGATGGAAACCTGATAAGGAAAAATTAAGGATGAGAGTAAGTAAGAAAGAAACTGAGTAAGTATGGTGATGATGATGGTGGAAACAGTAAAACATTAGTGTAACAATGTAAAAGTTGGGGATTTTGTAAGAATGAGAAAAGAAGGTGTGAAAAAAGAAGAGTCTAAATGATCAGAACCAAAAAAAGTGCAAAAAAGTGAACACGTTTTTCGTGGTTTGAGAGGATGGGAAGAAATGGAATTTGAGAAATATCCCAAAATGTGGTGAGTTGAAAAAAAAAAGAAATTCCATTACATGGAGATGTAGAAGCAGCTCCAGGTTCAACGCCACAAAGAAAAGGCATGCATATTCGTTGTCCACCTGAGTGGATGAAAGAAAGATTATGTATGATTAAATGTATTTAGATGAAGAATTTACAATGTGTTATATTTGTTATGTATACAATTTTTATGTTCTATGTTACATTTGTTTTATTTAAAGGTGATGTGTTGTATCTCTTTAAAGGATCTTTATTATACAGCAGTAGACTGTAGAAGGTGGTGAGGGATCGTTTGGAATTAACTCGTGGCAGTACTGCCAGCTGACTCCAGGGCTGGGTATTTACTTTGATACGAGAATAAGTCTACTTCCACAGAGTGCTTCGTTACTTGTGGGGAGAAGGAATTTTTAATTAGGACATTGCAATGAAGCTTGTTTGAAGCCACAAATGTGTACACGTCTCAGAATATTGATCCTGGTGGTTTGATACCTGATTTTGGGATGTGTGACTGGCAAGTTTCAAGTTTAATTTCTCATACATCTTTCATTCCTCATGGGATTAAATATGTGAGTGCTAATTAGTTGGCAATATTTCCACCTGGTAATTACTCTGCTAAGAATCTGCATTATTCTAAAACAAAATAAAATCTTTGTTGTTAGCTCCCCACATTGAACAGTTCTCACACGAGATGACATAGCTACATCCATGCAGAACAACATTGGGGCGCTGTGATCAGTTTGTAGTTTGTAGCACTCCACATACCTGTGCCTGCCTGCTCGTGTTTGCCCTGTCTCCCTCCCACCGCCGCTCTCTACAAACCCGCGGCCGCTGTGCGGAGGGGGACTTCAACCCCCAGACTCCCCAGCACCGGAAGCCGGCACCTCATCACCTGCGCCTGGAGGCGCTTCAAATATCAGCACGGCCCCCGCATCGCGGGACAGCGCGCGGGCAGCGCCGGGCTAAGCCCGGGCAAAGGGCGGCCCGTCTGTGGCCGTCAGTGCCAGAAGGAGCCAGGGCAGGGCCACCCCCTTAACACTTGTTACCTGCCCTATGTACCCTGAGTAACGACTTCTGCAAGGGTAGGTGCCTCATTGCATACGTCACGTGTATATTTTGACACACGAGGGAACTGCTTTGCCTCCCATGACACTCTCCATTGTTGGATTTGCTTGTCTATTAATTTATCCTGGATTCAGCTGCCCTGACTGGCTATTCCTGGACTATTTTTAAATTTTTTATTTTTATTTTTATTATTTGTCCAATTTAGTATAGTAGGGTCCTAATAATTGGACAATTTCATTTTCCTTGTATTCGTGATTGTTTGTTAACACGTGTTATTTCATCCTAGGCTCTATTCTTTCGTGGGTCCCTGGAGGCCTGCTGCTTCCAAGTACTGTACTAGCACGAGTCACTTTATCCCGGCCCCATTTTGTCCTGCCTTTGCACTTGAGATCCTGGAGGCTTGTTGTCTCTAAGTACTGTATTTTCTGCTAGCACGAGTCACTTTATCCCGGCACCATTTTCCGTGCATTTGCATTTGCACTTGAGATCCTGTACTGTATTCTCTGCTAGTATGTGATATTTTATTGATGGTTTTTTATTGTTCTGTATTTTAGCTTGAGATTGTCTAATATTTTATATTTAATTTTATACATTGATTGTATTGACCTTTGACCTTTAGGACCTGCCCTCATTTTGCTGGTGCCTCTTCCCGCAGAGCTCTCTTCCACCCGTCTGCAGTTGATTTAATTCAATAATTTAATAATTTAACATCATGTCTATAAGGGGCAGTAGAAATAAATTAGCTGGTGGCGGAGTACAGGGGACAGGCCCATTAGATAACTTTATTATAAGGGCAAATGAAGCCATAGATCAAGGTATCAGTCTTCTGGAGCGTAGAGTCTCCCAAGATCTAGCTTTGGCAAAACGATCATGGGTTCACTTGCGTTAGCCAAAACTCCAGTCCAGGCTAAAGATAGCGGCCCCACAGTAGTAGAAGTGTATAGTATGCCAAACGAGGTTGATTTGTCAGCATCACACCTTCTGACAGACTCACAATCGAGTTTGGCACTAGAAAGGTCTCCAGAATTACTTATCAGCACCACACCAGTTGAGACAAGTACGAGGTGCTTAAGGGGAAGGAGAGAGGGCGCCATACGAAAACAAACAAAACAGATAACTATGTCAAAAGCTAAAAAGCCTTGTATGTTGAAGAGAAAACAAGGGAAAGAATTAAATTATCATGGAAATAATGGCAGAGGGGATACACATTTAGATGTGATAAATGTAGCCTCAGATGTCGAAAGTGTAAAGGTCTCGGGTATCCCGGGTGGAATATGTGATAAATGTAATAAATACAATAATTGTGAAACAAATAATCAATTGTTGGCAAGAATTGGGGACCTTTTTCAAACCTATCTGTCCCCCATAGAGACCAGTCTGATACATATAGAAAAACAATTGGCCACATTGAGCGTTCCCTCCAAAGATTCTCTTAAGCATGGGGCTTTAAAGACCGGGGGAATAAAAACTAAACCAATCGATTCTAATTTGTCGGTGATACTTCCGAATGTAAAGTTAAGCACCATGCAGGCCCCATGGTGGATCATATAGATGAATCCAGTTGGTCATTAAAGAACAAAGTCCAACATTGGCTTAACATTAATCGTCCACTACCTCTCCACCGGTCAAGTAGGATTTTAATGGTGCGTAGAGTGCCTTGGGTGGGACAAGAGGAGAAAAAGATCAGTGGGGACTGTGTAATAATTAATTAGGAGGACCCAAACACAGTAGACTATATATGCTCATGGAGAAATCAAGGACGTAACGAACGTATTGAAACAAAAAGACTTGCCTTGTTTTACCCCTCTATGAGCTGTTTTGGGTCGGGTCACGACGACGAAAATTGGAGCAGAATAGGACATTGGGATTGGAGAGGAGACCGGGGAGAGCGGGGAGCGTGCCACCGCAGTGATAGAGGCTTTTTGGGAAATTATAGAGGGATTCCGACTTTTAAGAGGTACAGTTGCTTGGAGTCTGTAGATTGACCCATAGCTTTTATTGGTTCCCCAATCAGAGAGCGGGAGGGGCAGAGAACGAATAATGGTAGAGTCAACCAGATGGTTAATAGCCATCCAAAATCAACTCTGGAGAATAGGGATACAGATGCAGATGTAGGTGCAGCATCTACTACACAGTACCCATTAGTAATAGGGACGAATAATGCGGAGACTGTTGTAATGGAAAATATTGGGGGCAGTGAAGGGATAGTAAAGCCCATACATAGGCTCTTAAATAAGGAGATTGAAAATGGGAAAAGACATAATAATGTTCCAGGAGACTTGGGCTATTACGGACCTTCAGATAGAAGGCTTCCATTGTAACAGTGTAATTGCAATTAAGACACATTTTGGCCGCCCTAAGGGCGGGTTACTGATTAGTGTTAGGATAACAGCAGGTGGAAGCATAAAGATAATACCAACTAATAACCCCAATATTCAGGTTATTGAATATAAAAGGAAGGCTCCCATTTATGTGATTAATTTCTATAATAATGATTTTTATTCAATTCCAAATAAAAATTTTATAAAACTTTTTAAATTTGTATCTGATATTATTGAACCATCAAATAATAGCAGGGGTAATAGGATCATCCTAGCAGGGGATTTTAATGCAAAGATTCCTAAATCAGAAATAAAAGAAGGAAATATGCCAACTGACCGTGTGGCAAAACGTGGTATAGAACTGGACTGCTTTATCCGTGAGCATGTTTTAACTAACGTGATGGATATAAACCATATCTCTACAATTAATAATGTTCCGACATTTAGAGGTAGAGACCACTGTTCAACCATTGACTATATTTTTATGTCATCTGAGTTAATTGATTGTCTTTCAATGGCTGGGGTTTTAGAAACCGCTTTCGGGGATCACAATGCACTAGTGGCAAAAATCAAATTTGGTCCCTCTCCAGTATTTGCAAGCTTTTCAGGTGCTAGAGATATCAACCCTGTTACAAATAATTTGAGGTTGAAATGGAGGGGGGTCGATAGTGGAAGGGTAGTTGAGCATGTTATAAATAAGCATCAGCATTTGATTGACTCATGCACATTATCAGATGGGATCAATCAAAGGGTAATTAGAGATTTTACTAGTTTATGTATAGTCATAAAATCACTTCTATCTGTCCCTAACCAAAGGATAGGTACGGATCCTAGGTGGTTTGACAGAAACTGCTCAGTTGCTAATAGGGCCTTACGCAAAGCACTGAGTGCAAAACCGAGATTCCAACCGGAGGTTAGGGCGGCAAGAAAGAAATATAAATCTACGATAGAGGTACGTAAGGCAGCGATTCTGAAAGAGCATTGGGAGGAGCTATCTGACGCCGCAACAGGAAAGAATGCATCTACTTTCTGGCCTGTAGTGAAAAAGATGCGTAACATGGGAAACCAACTATCTACAATTAGCTGTATTATCCCGAGTGACCGGTGGGAAGATCACTTTTCAAAAATATATGCCATAACCCCAAAAGTTAATGATGAGTACACATCTGGTCAATTATGCTCTATACAGATTAGTCTAGGTGAGGTGACTGTGGCTATCAAACAAAGTCTTGGCAATAAGGCCCCTGGGCCAGATGGTTTCCCAATAGACATAATTAAATGGAAACCGGAATTTTGGGCACCCATTTTAATGAATGTTTTTAATAGCTTACCTCTAGTACCTATGCCTGACACATGGTCCACAAGTATAATTGTGCCAATATATAAAAAAGGGGAGAGAACAGACCCAGTAAATTATAGACCTATTTCACTTTTGGATAATACACTGAAAATTCTGGGACGAGTCTTATACAATAGAGTAAATACATGGGCAGAGGAATCGGGTATTTTGGACCCGTGCCAAATGGGTTTCCGAAGTAGGGTTGGGACGACAGAGCAGTGCCTAAATCTAAATTTAGTAATTGGCAAATACAACATCGCCAGGTCGTCACCAATCTATCTAGCTTTCATGGACCTATCGTCCGCATTTGATTTTGTAAATAGGTCTAAACTGTGGTCCATCCTCCAGGATTGGGATGGCGGGGGAAATCTCTGGGGCCATAAGAGTGGAAAGAGGAGTTAGGCAGGGGTGCGTTTTAGCACCCCTGTTGTTTATTATTTACATTAATGGGCTAAGTAACTCTCTAAAATTGGAAACTACGGATGTACCAAACATAAGGGGGGGGCCTTTACCAACATTGCTTTACGCAGATGATGCGGTACTTATGGGTCTTAGCCCGAACGCCTTGCGTATTCTGGTTAAAAGTTTTGTACAGTTTATGGATAAGTTAGATCTTAAAGTAAATTTAAAAAAATCTTTTATTATGTCCTGTGGGCCAGGGAAAAGACAGCTTAGTGCTATTTTGGTGGGAACTGACAAGTTATACTCTACAAATACTTTTCCCTATTTAGGAATGGTTTTTGCTGCGAAAGGCTCGTGGAGTGGACATCTGGCCCACGCCACGAGCAAGTTCTCAAAAGCCATTAATTCTATTCTCAGTCTCCCAAGGCCTAAGAAAATAGGAGCTACTAAAGCTATTTTAAAAAATGTTAAATCGCAATGTGTACCGGTAGCAACTTATGGGGCTGAGATATGGGGTCTGGTTAAGACACCTAGTATCCAAACCAAGGAAAATTGTTTTTGTAGCAAACTCCTTGGAGCCCCTATTGCTACATCGGAGTATATCTGTCATTGCGAATTAAATTTGCATTATATAACAGATTTTATAGCAATAAGACCGGCCTTGTTTTGGCTGGCAATTTGGAGGAATACAGCGGCCTCTTTAACCCATGAAATTATAAGAGACTGTTTAAACTGCGAGAAAGGGATGAGAATCCCGTGGCTTGCTGGTGTCTTTAAGAAACTATGCAGTGTGGGTAAAGGCCACTTATTTATTGATCCTACTAAGATTGAGCCCACAGATAAAAATGAAATCAAGTTTGCACTGTATGCACTTTATAGTAATACAAGACTGGAAGTGGAATTAACTAAATCAACTGTCCAGGCTTATGTAAACAAAGACCTGTATAGACAATCAATTCCTTTGTATCTCACGCTACCAATGATAAATTGGGAAAGATCATTATTGCTCCGTCTAAGGGCAGGTACTGTTAGATTTTTATTATGTTTTCCATTAGGTTATTTTTCATCGAAATCTGAAAGTATGTTATGCCCATGTGATGGAGTGAATTTACAAAATGATTTACATTTTTTCTTTTTCTGTAAATTGTATCTAAAATATATTACATGGTTTTTACTCCCATATTTTAAGAAACAAAGACCACTTTCTCTGGAGCAGTCTTATGCGATGTTGCTCACCCTGCATACTGATGAATTGATCTTCCTGTTAGCACTTTCTTGAGAGTTGTAACCCATGTACGTAAAACAATGGAAAACCCTTGAAATAATTTTGTTGCCAAATAATATGTAACCCTGAAATGTGTGTTGTTTAAATATATATTTAGAATTATAATTAATTTTTTGGGTTTGTACATATGTGATTGCTTTTATGAATCTGAGAATTCGAATAAAGATGAATTGAATTGAATTGAATTGAACATTGGGACTAAAGAAGTGGCAAAAAGGTAATTGCTATGAAATAACTTTGCAACAAATGGTGTTCTAGTATACAATGAGTCCAACTATCCCTTCAATCTCAAGAACACATAGAATGTGAGGCGGATAATGTCCTGCAAGGAAAGCGTGCCTCCTAATAAGATGTGTGATAATAACAACAACCAATTTTTTCAATTCTGTTCTGAAGCCTCCAGCATAAAGTGTGAAATCCACTAAAATATAAATGTTTTTTTTAATCTCGCTGGGACAATGTCATATAATGCAACAATTGTTACAAATGCCTCCAAAATTCCTTTGATATAACTATAGTCTATATAATGGTTGTAAATAAATGTCTATCCTAACTATAGCAATTAGCCTGGCCTGTGTAGGGAATGGACAACCTTGAATGTTTCACAAGGCAGACAACATGGTTACCAGTTTGCCATCGTAACACTGGAACAATGAGTGCACCAAGTGGAGTTTTCATTGTGAAACATTTTTGCATTGGAACCTATTATACATTAAATCAGAATTACTGTGCTTTTAACACACCCAGGCTAAGTTAGACCATTTAAAGGTGCTACAAGCAATTTAATGCCAAACTACTCTAGTTTTAAGATGCAGAACACAGTGAAGCAATTCTTATACAAGGGGAGTGTGGGTGTATGGCATCTGCATGGACACCATTTGGGTGAAAAACGAACAAGCCATACTTTAAAGAAAATTCTACATCTGTCTTAAAATGCTTTCTGAGAACCTGATCATTGAGGAATTAGCGTTCGGGCCTCTGGCTAGACATAAATGATGGGCCCAATTAACAAACGTAAACCTAGACCTGAAGTCTAAGTTTACCTTTGTGAAACAGGCTCTTAAACTTCTTGAACATACAATGGCTCCCTATTTACTGCATGACAACACGGGATACATGCCAAACAGAGGAAACTGCAAAAGAGAAAGAGCACCCCCCTCTACCTCCTTACTGGGTGTTTTAAAATCAGGGGACTGATATAGGAGAGAAGAGCCACAATTAAGGAATAGTGACTTGGAAGCCAGCACATGATCAGCATGGAGATTGTTTCATAATAGGCTTTATGGACAAAGCTGAGTGTCTCATAATAGATTCCATGTGCCTGTATGGATATCATCATGATAAAAGACCAAAGACAGACTTCGAGATTAAGACCAAGATTCTAATTTATATTGGGGCAGATTTATGAGCCCCTTTCGCCACTTTTGCGTCACTTTTCCCATGTTAAAAGTGACGCAAAAGTGGCGCAAGGGGCTCATAAATCTGCCCCATTGTATTTTGGCTAAAATTAGTTCACATAGTAATTACCACTAACCTAGTGTGGGATATTTACTGGGTAACATAATTAGACTTCTCCAACTCACAATGAAGCTGAACAAGTTGAATTGGTGCTTACCACACAGATATCTGCATGTTTTGCATTTTTGTCCTAGCACTTTATTGTGATAGTTTTCCTCAGCTTTTTTCAGGGGAACACTGTAAGGAAAGACATTGCAGAATGTGGTAACTAATGCACAAACTAGAGTTACGATCACTGTGTAAGCATTAATCTGTGCCTTGATCGAAATTTTAAATACAACTTTGAATCAGAGTCTAAGTAAAACATGTATGATTTTAAAAGGCAGAGATAGGTTATGTCTGTAGTAATTTGCTTAGCTCAGTATTCGCTTGTGAGAAATTGGATTATTAGATGACTGGGGTGTTAACTCACCCAGGCTAAGTTAGACCATTTAAAGGTGCTACAAGCAATTTACTGCCAAACTACTCTAGTTCTAAGATGCAGAACACAGTGAAGCAATTCTTATACAAGGGGAGTGTGGGTGTATTGCATCTGCATGGACACCATTTGGGGGAAAAACGAACAAGCCATACTTTAAAGAAAATTCTACATCTGTCTTAAAATGCTTTCTGAGAACCTGATCATTGAGGCATTAGCTTTCGGGCCTCTCGCTTGACATAAATGATGGACCCAATTCACAAACGTAAACCTAGACCTGAAGTCTAAGTTAACCTTTGTGAAACAGGCCCTTAAACTTCTTAAACATAGAATGGCTCCCTATTTACTGCATGACAAAACGGGATACATGCCAAACGGAGGAAACTACAAAAGAGAAAGAGCACCTGGTTAACCTGGTCAAGCAACATCCACAACTCATGGCAGGGTGTACCATAAAAGTCCTTAAATTAACTTGTTGTTATCCGTCTGGTAGCTTGACACTAAAGCATTCAGGCTTAACTTAGAGGCAATGTGTTAAGTATGTATGCAGCACACAAACATTAATAAAGTGAAAACACAACAAAAGCAAACGGTCATATAAAATTTTGAATATTTGAGTACATTTTAATAAATTGGTGGATACGAAAACAACAAAAATCCAATTAGTATCACCTGAATTATGATTCTTTAAAGTAAAAATCAGCACCAACTTTATCCGAGACCAGGTGAAAATAAAAAAATATAGCCGACCATGATGGAGCACAATTTGGACACAAAAAGTTGATTGGGCCTGGTTGGCACTTACCTTTGGACTTAGAAGAAATTTCAAAGAAAAGTGAAGGTGAAGTACAGCGGGGCAGGGCTGGAGACAGTGTCCAAGGAAGGAGCGTTATCATCAGGGAGTTGCTGGACAAAGCTGTGGCGAAGACTACTACATTCAAACTCAGTCTCTTTTTTTAAGTTGAAAATCTTTAGTGGGACGAGACCAGAGGCTGTAGCTGATGAGAGTTGAATAAGGCCAGATACCCTTGGGTGAAGGACCACTGAACAGGATTTACTGCTGGGGTGAAGAACGTAGCATGAGCTATCATGATGTCAGGCTAACCAGGGAAGCATCTTTTGTGCACAGACAAGCAGGTTGGTTAAGGTCTTCCCTCGATTCTAAGAACAATTTTCAGCCAAAAATATTCCAACTCCCAAGTTTTGTCTTTTGGCTATCTGGGCACATTTTGTACCACCACCAAATGTCTAGGACCAGAGGGGCACCACTAAGGGGTATAGGACTCAATGAGGTTGAGTCCAGGTGCAGGTTCAATTGTTGGAGCCAATTCTGTCTCTGAAGGTCTGATCATAAGGCCAGCCAACTAACCCTTAGAGTCACTCTGGTAGTGTTGATGGTGACCTCAGCTAGGCCTACCAGTGCAAGGGGTTCGCCCTTCTCTGCACAGAGTCCTCAGACCAATAGGAAGAAGTTGGCACAGAAACTGGAAAAGAAAATACAAAGTTTAATAAACCTCATGAGGTGGAACTACATTCACACAGCACCCTTCGGTGTTGAGTGAAGTTGCACACTGAACAGAAGAAGCATGGTCCTTTTATACCCACACAGGGGCTGAAAAAGGCGGTACAAGTACACATGAGAAGAGTTATGCACATAGATCAGGGGTCTTCAAACTGTGGGGCGCGACCCCCAGGGGGGCCGTGGAGTGATGCAAAGGGGGTCGCGCCTTCCCAGTCAGCCCGGGCTGCTGCAGTGAAACTTGAGCTGCTGGGGGCTCAGCTGGGCAGTGTCTGGATTCCTATCTCCGGCACCCCCGTGTTTTTTCACAGGTCTTTAAAGACCATTTAACATGCCTTTGTAAACTGCTTACAGAGGCTTAGGTTTTTTTGCTGGTTCCAGTACCCCCTGGGTCCCCACTGTGCCTATTCCTTACATTTGGATTTTACATTCACTGCCGTAGTGTGAGAATGCATTTCATGGAAAGGAATACAAAGTTGGCTTCCTGGGGGCGCCTTGAGTGAAAGTTTATTGTGCTTTTGAAGCACCTGCTGCAGCGTTTCTTTCCCTGGCAATTACCAGGCCTCACATAAATGTCAAGATAACTTGTGTGATTAATTATCTTCCTGGAGAGAGATCAGAATGTTGTATAGTTGAGGTTTTGACTTAGGTGAAGTTAGTGCAGAGGGTTAATATGCCTGCTGCAAAGAACGTGTACCAAGTAGATTACAGAGTGCGTATGATGTGAAGAGATCAGCAGGTTACTGCTTTCAAAAGAGACATCCTTTTGTTACTTGCAATTTATAACTTAAAGTCCTAATAGAGAATAGTGAGCTATTAACTTTCATCCTAGAACAGCATGCACACTACAAAGAATACATTATTAGACCATTGATTAATGTTGCAAAAAGGGTTAATTTGGCTAGAAATCAATTCTTATTATTAAAGGAAACTCCCAACTATGCTGTTTCTTTTTCGACTCTGAGTTTGTGCTTCTCCACACCAAGCACTCTTGAACTATACTGCCTACCAGTATGGATGACATGTGACTCCTATACTTTTAGTCCTTTGGCTTATGTAACATTTCCTATACACTGATTTACACACTTATGATTGATTGTCTCTGTGTAATGTGTGTGTGATGCAAAGTGCTCGGACACCCTACACTGGTATGAGTGGCGCTATATAACTAATTCAATGCTTCAGAGAGTGTGGGGTTATGGAGACTTGGTCACTGCTAAAGGGTGCTAGTGAGAGAATCCATGGTGGGGGTGGTCATTGTGGGGGCGCCAACAAACATTGTCACACAGGGCGCCACCAGCACTAAAGCCGGCCCTGGGAAGTATGCACAGATAAGCGCTGAAAATACCGCTTTAGGTGACTGCTTTTTTTTGTACCGACTGGGCCACCAAAGTAATCTGCTGGCAACCCTAACCATAGGACTGGAAGTTTGTTGCAGGATCAGCACATTATTTATTTCCTTCACCCTCGATCCCCGATTAATGCCGCAATAGTTTAACTTGGATATTAAAGTCTACGCCCCCGTCAATAACATGCTGAGTTACTTCATGGGTCTGGGAATGCACCCTGCATTCAGACAACTCATTCCTCATTCTCGCCCTTCATTGTCACGCTCACCCTGCACTCACAGTGATCACAATGCACTCACACTGATCACCATGCACTTGCACCATTCACCCGCTCACCTTGCACTCACAGCGATCACAATGCACTCACACTGATCACCATGCACTTGCACCATTCACCCGCTCACCCTGCACTCACAGCGATCACAATGCACTCACACTGATCACCATGCACTTGCACCATTCACCCGCTCACCTTGCACTCACAGTGATCACAATGCACTCACACTGATCACCATGCACTTGCACCATTCACCCGCTCACCTTGCACTCACAGTGATCACTCTGCACTCACAATGCACTTGTCCTGCTCACACTATATCTCAACCTGCAGTCACACGAGTACACTACTCATCCTGCACTCATGTGACACTTCACTCACCTGTCCCCCTCACTACTCAATATGCAACTCACTCAAACAAGCCCATCAGTAATCATACATTCATTCATCCCATTCTGAACTTGCATCCGCACCCAAAATGAGAGAGGACAGCAAGGGAGTGAGAGAATTTGATTGAAGAGGTCAGGGATGAGGAGAAATGTGAATTGCCGAAGAGAAGTGTGGACACGCAAGAAGTGAGTGTGATCCAAAGGTGAGGGCTTCTGTTAGAACAAAGGGGTGATGTGAAAGAGGAATGGGGGGACTGGAGAGGTGTAAGATACAAATAGACAAAAATTTGAATGAAGAGACGAGGTGAATGAGAAGTGCTGAGGGGCACGGGAGGTGACCGGGCCAGAGAGGCCATGAGATAAATGTGAGAGACTGTTAGAGATGAGGGCAGTGAAAGGACAGAATGGCAAGAGGTGATTAAAGGTGAAGTGAGAGGTTGAATGGGGAGAGTTCAGAAGTTGTAAAAAGGGGTGAAAGAAAATGACCTGCAAAGTGAGAGAGGGATCCGGGGTTAGGAGAGGAGAGAGGGATGGAAGGGAGGGGGTGAGAGGAAAGCTGCATGGGTAAAAGGCTTAACTCTACACAAAACCGCCAGGGTTTTAAGGGACCCCTGCTTCTTCCGGTCAGGGCCAGGTGAGCTTCTAATGTGGCAGCACGTATTGCTGCAGAGTGGAAGGCCCTTCACAAAGGTTGACTTGAAATCTTTCTGATGATAATTACTGTATTTTGGTTATAAATGGGTACTGATTGGGTGAAATCTTTCCTCAGCGTTACTGTGTGTAACAAATATCAAAATAATGAAGCAATGCTATCCCAAAATACGCGGCATCACATAACCTTATTTACATTTTCATCCCACGCAATTTAGTCAACAGGTTTAGACATTTTTGTCAAGAGGGGGTCCTTACGCCTCAAAATGTTGACAGGGGGGTCTCGGCATCCAAAAGTTTGAAGACCTCTGACATAGATGGTCATACAGAAACTGCACAGTCAACACGTAGGAGGAGTAATACGTTGCTGACATCAGTTAGAACAGCCTGACAGTTCTATACTAGGAACAAGTGCATTCTACTAGCTAAGCCCATTTGAGCATGTGCAAGACTCTGGGAGAGGGAAACAGCAAATGGCCAGCACATAGCTAACTAAAATGGCTGCCAAGTACGAAATGGCTTTCAGCTCATGCAAAGAGATTCATGCAATCTTCAACAGACGGTCCTTTTAGCATGAGCTAAAGACATTTCCCATAATCCAGTAGGAAAACAACAAATATGCACATTAATTTTTTCATAAATTTATCAATATCCTAATTCATTGCTAGGTGGGCATTTCCCATTCTAAATATTGTTAAGCTGGTATGTATAAGGTATAAGCAGGAGTACAAAGGGAACAGAGAATTGGGTCATACAGATAGCAGGAGAGAGTAATTACTATTATCAAAAACAGAACTATTAGCTTTCTAGTCCTAAGCAAATCCTAGAACCATCCAGTAAAAACATTTTCAAGGCTCCTATGCATTTCAGTGACCATCAATTTCAATATCAAAATAGCCAACAGTACATATCTAATAAAAACATTTTCACTAGACTTTTCCAGTGTTTCCTTTATGAGGGCTAGAATATCAATCAAGAAAAGAATAAAGTAACATTTATTGCAGAATAAACATTATTGCCAATACAATTATGAAAGCAGTCAGACATATTATTACAAAAATGATCCTGGATCCAGGGGACCAGGAGGACCACACAGGACCATGAGAATTAGGACGAAGAGCTGCAAAGGGTTGCTCCTCCTCAAAAATGGGACGACCAATGGGGTACATTTTCAACAAAAAAGAAAAGGAAGTCCTTGGGAAATTAAAGCCGCTGTACAACCAACCAGAGGGGAGTCTTCTCCCTGTGTCCGTTTGAGCCTTACAGGCAGGCTCTTGTTGTTCCCACAGTGGAGCTGCACAACTCGCAACTCAGGAATCATGGCCTAGTTTCAAGGAAAAAGTTTCTTTTTTCAGGATAGGGCAATCACCCACCAGGGCAAATGCTCTCAGCGATCCTGTCCAGTGTCTCAGGCAGTGCACCAGTTTCTTCATTTCAAGCTAACAGGCACCAGAGACACAGCACCTGTACCCTGAACTCAAGTCCTTCCCTAACTCCTGTATTGCTCTGCTGGCACACTGCTCTTTCGTTGGGGCCATAGGAACAAGTGCATTCTACTAGCTGGGCCCATTTGAGCATGTGCAAGACTCTGGGAGAGGGGAAACAGCAAATGGCCAGCACATAGCTAACTAAAATGGCTGCCAAGTACAAAATGGCTTTCAGCTCATGCAAAGAGATTAATGCAATCTTCAACAGTAGGTCCTTTGTTCAAGTGATGAAACATGGCTCAAGAAGCAGAGAAGGCATCTGAGGGTTCAAGTCAGTGTCCAGGCAGCAAAGCAGTCCTTCTAGGTGCAACAAAACAGTCTTGTCGAGAACACAGCAGGTCACAACAGCAGGATGTCCTCTGAGAGTCCTTCCGCTGGTTCAGAAAGTGAACTGAAGAGTCGGTCTGAGGGTCACTTTTTTTATATCTGGTGCCTTCTTTGATGTAGAATAAGTTTTCTAAAGCAGTCTATTTAAGTGTTTGAAGTTTCCTGAGTTCCCTGCCTCTGGCTCCAAGCTTGCTCTATGATCAATGTAGGAGTAACAAGTCCTTTGTGTGAAGGCAAAGCCTACCTTAGTCTTTTGCAAGTGGGGCTGTACCCATCTCTGCCCTATCCTGTCAGTTGATGGCCCACCCTGGCAAAACCAATCACTTTACTTTGTGGCTGTCTAGGAGGAATAAACAAAGACCAACTGCCAAATACACCTACTCATGTAAAAATGTAAATGTAAATGTTGTAGACTTGTAAAGCTGATCTAGAATAGGGTGCGGGCATCAAATAGTTAGTGCAGGAAAAGTGGCATTTTCAAAATGGTAACTTATAATCCAACTTTACCATTAAAGATGACTTTTAATTACCATCCAACAGACAGCAAACAGTACACGCCCAAAACCTCGAGTACTGTGAATGTGCGGCCTCCACCAACGTCAGACAGTGTTGCCTGCCGCTTGCATGGATTCATGGTTGGGGTTTCTGTAGTCTCAGGAACACCCTCATGCCTGGCTAGATCGTCGCTAAAATTGTAGTAATGGAAATAAATCTCCAATGCTGAACAGACTGAAGAGTAATTCAATGAAACAGAGAGAAACCCCACACCGGAGTCATGCCAGGCACAGCTAGCAACTCAACTGCCAGATTCAAACCTAGAACCATTGTATTTCACCATAGAAAGCCTAGCTATCATAATAAGATCTGTAGCCTCAGCCTGGCTGAAGCTGCCTAAGCACATTCCAACACTTTTGTGACAGGAGTTTGGTTCCAAAACATTGATATATACCATTACAAACCACTGTTTAGAAGTGATGCCCGAAACTTATCCCTTCCAAATAGTGATTCATTAGGCTTTTCGAAACGCATTTTGCTATTTGGTAACCTGTTACTGATCGCAAAATGGATCATTTAGTGGTCGCAAACTACCATTGAGTTTGCAAATCGCTGGTCATAGGACCGCAATGGTTTTGTACATCAGCCCAAAATCTCTTTACACATTTTGCTGCAGCCTATCTTCAACTGCTTGTAATGGAATTCTAAAATAATGATTTACATATTCATTGTGCATTCAGCAGGCTGGGACCTCGTAGCACTAAAAACTACACGTCACTATTCCCTGGCTTAACAAGGATTCAGTTGTCGACTGAGCAATTACACGCAAAAGACATTGATCTCATTAACAAATTGAGCTTTCAAAACATAAAAGAAAGTATTTCTCCTGTCAGGTTTACCTGCGTGCATTTTTCATTTACAATATGCGCTTTATATTTACATGAAGAGGAAATGCTAGCAAAAAGGGTGTAGAATATTTTGCTTTTTTTCAGCCACATCTTTGCACTCGATCTCAATCTCATAATTTTATATGCATTTCAGGCCCTGGATGGTCTGCGTGGTCGTCTTTCAGGTCCCCATCTCCAGCGCAGGCCAGGACACATCAGCTAAAGAATAGTGCTTGCCCTGGGAGCTGCAGCAGTCGGGGCTAGGGCACACGAGGTCGGGGTGGGGGAGAGGGGGTCGGCTCAGCAAAGTGTGATATTGGCATATGATCACTCTAAAGGTATCTAATACTTGGAATCACTGCTCAGACAAAACCAAGACTCCTATATTTTGATACAATCCTGGATGTTACTCCCAATGGAAGAAGTATTCATTCTCTATTGAAATCTTATTTGTCATAAGAAAATAATATTAACATTATGATATCCTGCTACTTTTATTGACACACTGGCGTATAAATATGTTATATGGCAAGGTATATCTGTATGCTCTTTAGCTACTGAATCAGATTTATTTTTCTTTAGGGAAAGATAAACTTTAAACACGATGAAATAAAACTGCTTCCTTTGCAATGAATGTCCTGGCATCCCTACTAGTGCAAGTCATTTTCAGATTGTGTCCTCTTAATTCACATGCCATAGAGATGAACAATTACAACAACTTGCCTTCCCTATTGGCGCTTGCTTGATTTATTCCAAATTATTTAATAGCCGTTGAAATCTATTTTGCAAATGTGCCATTTTTCCTGAAAAGAGGTCACACTTTCTTTGACTATTAATTCTAGAAAAAATAGTATGCACTTATCACCCCAAATTACGCAACATGCCACAATACTAACAGAAGAACACTATCATTATTTTTTTATATTTTTTTTAACAAAGCTCAAGCGACCATGGTTTACAATTACTGTTTCAAAGAGCAGATCATGTATCAAGCATAGACAGTTGGGGATGACACATTCAGGAGACAGAGCAATCTGGTGTATTAACCCCCTCCCATCGCTAATTCTCCACCTCCTGCCCTCTGTACCTCCACCATGGTGACCACACTTTTTTCCATTTCTTGGCACACCCTCTGCTTTTTTACACTGTTTCCTCGGCCATCTGGCACCAGTCAAGGTCCCGCTTCCAATCCTCCACCCACAGGTATGAGGGCACCCTCCAATTCCTTGCAATGTTGCGCTTAGCCACACCCGCGGCTAGAGCCAGCCATATACTCTTATATCTGGGCCAATCAGCCTCACCTCTAATCATTAAGATAAGCCACCTCGGGTCCAATGGCACGGGCTGACCCACCACCTCCGACATAGTTTCCGTGACTCCCCTCCAGAACCGAGACACCTTGGGGCAGTTCCACAGTATGTGCAGGAAGGTCCCTTCCTCTCCACAACCCCTCGTGCACTATGCTGTGAGAGCCCTGCCCCAAGCGTACAGGTGAGTGACCGCTTACACACACACCCCCATAAGTCCGCTGCACCACCCGCAGTTCTGGAGAGCTTAGATTTATCCCTGCCATGTGCCCCCATTATCACCAGTAGCACATGCTCTGATGTGGTATCTGATATTGGTGGGTTGCTCCTAGTACCTCCATCCCCCGCATTAATCGCTTCCTGTAACCCTGGAATTAAGTTTACGGGTTTGGATGGTGACGAACTCCCTCCCGTGTTTTCAACTCCACTATGTCCCTTGATTCCTTTGGAGTCTTCCAGTTGCCTAACTTTACCTTGCCCCCCAGTTCCCTTGGCCTCCCCTGGCCCCCCCGCTCTTACCCTGGCTTCCTGGAATATTGCGGGTCTCCGTAGTAAATTAACCAACGAGGATTGGTCCGCCTGGGTCTCTACCCACGATATCCTGGCTTTCCAGGAGACATGGGCTGTCGACCCTGTGTGTTATCCTGGATACGTTAACTTTTTCAAGGGGGCAATAAGTAACCCCAGGGGTCGTCCCTCTGGTGGTCTCTGTTTTTGGGTTAGGCAAACCTTGAAGTATAGCCTAACCGAAGTGTCTACAGAAAATCCTGACCTTCTGATTATCTCCTTGCAGAGTAACGATGAACCCTCAATATTATTAATTAATATTTACAACCGGGGTCTTCCAGGAGGGCGTGGAACCAACACATTCCTTCAACTGGACGAGTTCCTTGAGTCAGTTGATCCCAGTTCGAACGTATTCATTATAGGTGACTTCAACTGTTGTTTCGAGCCACTATATCCAGAATGTGATTCTTTGACCTCGGAAATCGATGTTATTTGGAACATACCTTTTCTCGCCCTCACTCCTATTAAACGCTGGAGTGAATCTGCTGTTCAATGGACGAGTTTATGCCTTGAACGTGGTTTTAGAGCAGCCAATGGACGAACCCCATCGGACCCGTCTGGCAAAGCGACCTTTTCCGATGGCCGAGGTCGTAGTAGTCGAATTGATTATGCTCTTATAAAAGTGGAGTACTGGCATACTCTGGGAGATATGATGATATGTGAGCGAATTGAGAGCGACCACAATCCCTTGGTTCTGACACTCCTGCTCAGTCCTCAGTTTAGAAACACTCAAACTGAGATACTGACTGCAAACGCCCTTTTAACCAATAATCATCGCAGAGTGCGATGGGACAGGGTTGCCCTTGACAGTGCCTTACTTTCTGAGATTGGTGACAAAGTCCTTACAGCAACAGTAGCCTTACAGTCACTTAGGCTCGAAAATGGCGACTTTGACAATGCCACTAATATACATACCAATCTGTTTTTGGACCTAAAATCCATCTTTTCAAAACCCTGCAAGGCCACGCACCCCAAGATTCTCAAGCAAAGCTCTTGGTATAACAAAAACTGCCGAGACTCATATAATGCTTTGAAAGCTGCCATCGCTTCTAAGGATCAGGCCACCATAAGATCTATGAGAAAACTCTACACCAGGGCCAAAGCCCAGGCGAAGCGTGACTGGGATAATGACCACTGGAGTGCCCTACTGGCAGCCAGCAAATCAAGGAACCTAACATTATTCTGGCACACCTTGAAGTGGGGTAATACCTCTAACTCTCAGGCTCCCACCAATAACGTTTCTCCGGACAACTGGGTATCCCATTATGAATCCCAGTTTTCCGACGTTGACATGGCCGTTACATCTCCAGATTCATTTTGCCAGGACCCGTTTATATCCTCTAACTTTGAGTTTGATGTTGATGAAGTCAAGATGGCAATATTAAGGGTTCCTAACGGTAAGGCCCCAGGTATCGACTGTGTCCCCGCGGACCTCTTTAAATCCGACCCTGGAATTTGGGCCCCTTACATCGCCCTCTTGGCCAATGCACTAGTTAAAGGGGCCCCTATCCCTGACTCATGGAAGGGTGCCGAAATCCTGCCCATCTTTAAAAAAGGCGACCGCTCGTGCCCGGGCAATTATCGCCCCATTAGTCTTATTGACTCCGTTCAAAAGATTATAGCAAGGATGATTTTGGTAAGGGTTCAGCTCTGGGCTGAGCAGTTTGATATCATTTCACCCCTTCAGGCAGGCTTCCGCTCATGCATTAGTACCATTGACCAGGCTTTTAAATTCCAACTAATTGTCTGGAAAACGGTTTATCTTTGCAGTGGTACAATCTATGCAGCTTTCGTAGATCTTCGGTCTGCTTTTGATTTGGGCAATAGGACCAAACTTTGGGGTGAATTAGCGGAGCTTGGGCTATCTCCTGACCTCTTAAACATCATAATTAGGTTACATGACAATAACTTTGCCCGAGTCCGCTGGGGTAACCAAGGGCAGGTCACTGATAAGTTTAATGTCAACAGAGGCGTCAGACAAGGGTGTGTACTTGCACCTACCTTGTTCCTACTATTCATCAATAGAGTTGTTCAATACTTCTCCGATAAATCCACAGATGCCCCCACACTAGGAGGGTCAAAGGTTCCGTTGCTTATGTTCGCGGACGACACCCTACTCCTCTCACAAACCCTGTCAGGGTTGCAGTCGGCTTTGAATTTATTTTCTTCCTTTTGTTCCGACCACGACCTGTCAGTTAACGTTTCAAAAACCAAATATATGGTTTTTAATAAAGGGAAATCTGTGAGGGGCCAGGTGACCATGGATAGTGGTGTTCTGGAACGTACAAATGTTATGACCTACCTAGGTGTTTTGTTTGAAAATAAGTTGAACTGGGGACCTCAAATTGATGCTCTTTCTCTCAAATTTGCTCAATTATCGGGCAGTCTGATCAAGGAGCAAAAACGATCCCAAGCAAAAATGATAGGTCCGCCTATCAAAATTTTTGAAGCCGGAATCAATTCGGCAATTTTATATGGCGCCAAACTATGGGGTCATGTAGATCTTTCCTCCCTGGTTATAGCCCAAAACAAATTTTTCAGAAAGTTAACGGGACTCCCCAGCTCAACGCCAGTGAAACCACTTCTTTTGGACCTTGGTTGTTGTTCATTTGATGACATCGCCAGGTTCAAACCTCTGGCTTACTGGAGGAGGTTATGGACAGTCCCCGAATTGGCTCCCTTTGCCAAAGCTTTTATGGATGTTCGTTGTATTTTGGGGGCGGGTGACCTCCCTTGGTGTAAACATGTCAGTCTCCTATTGTCCTCTATGGGCTTAGATACCCTCTGGAATGACCCAGCTAATAGTTCTTTTCCCCCGAAACAAAGTTTTAAGACCCTCTATTGGTCCATGATTTTTCAAAAACACATGTTATCTATTTCCCCTGAGTCCCTGACCGGCAACTTTTATGGATTTAAACAAACCCCGGTTTCTGAAGAGTATTGGGATATCATCACTAGGCCTGGCGACAGGAAACTATACCATCAATTCAGGGTAGGCTCCCTACCCACCAACTCATTTACTAAAAAATGGAAGGGTGGCTCTCGAGATACCTGTAGGTGGTGCTCGGATTGTGTCGAATCCGTTGGCCACATATTCTTTGCCTGCCCGGCCAATGTAGCACCCCGGGCTAAATGGCTAAAACCTCTCTGCCAGAATATGGGCACCCGGCAAGGCTTTGTAGCACTCAACATTTTGAGAATCGATACTAGTGAGTGCGTTGTAATTGCTGTGGCTAAATTCCTTGCCTGGGTCTGGATTATTCGTAATAAGTCCCAATAGTAGCCTGGTATGATGCTGTGATTTTCCTCCCTTCTTACAGTGTCACATGGTTTACGTTCTTTTTTATCTGTTTTTAATGATTTTGTATTTTAAATTTTATGTCTGCAAAATGTCTTTCATGATGAAATTTTATCGAAATAAAGACTATTTGAATTGAATTGAGTGCACGGGTAGTTCGTGCAATGAAGGATTTTGAGCTGCACCAGTCGGAATCTGACCTGAATGATGACCTCCGTAGGACTCTGGATCGCCTCCTGCCAGTCCTCTTCATCAAAGTCTCCCACGTCCGTGACCCATGCTTCCCTGAGGGCGGTCAGTGGATCCGCCATGTTGTTAATAAGTTTGCGGTAAATCGTGGACATTGGCTGGCCCAGAATGGGATCGATCAGCACCCTGTCCTTTAGTGGGGAATAGTCTGGTATGGAAGCCCCCTTCTGGATGTGAGCACGCAGCGCATGCATTAGTAACAGATACTGGAATCGTTGTGAGTCAGGTAAGTCATACTCCTTTTGGAGGACTATCATTATTTTTAAAGTATATCCGATAACAGATTGACATCCTACCTAGAATTAATATGTGCCTCTAGATATGCTTTTAAATTAGATGGCGACTCAATGCTGAAAAGTTCCACTCTTGGGCCTCCCTATAGTCACCATTATACCTATTTTCTCTGGTAAACAGAAGTCTTAATTATTGTATTTTGAAAAAACCTAATGCCCTGGATTACTAGTTTGAAAATGGTGTGCTTATTTCATCTTTCAGATGTATTATCTCACAAGACGCTTATTTTGTGTGAGACAAAGTTAACATTTGTGAATCAGTAATACACATGCCAAAGAAAGGAGCATATTCTGATTGCTACGGTAAAATGAAATGTTCCACCCACATGCCGAATACCAATCCCGTGGGCCTTGGGTTTTCCCACGTGAGGTATTGCTAAAATAATTCCAGTCCTGTCAGACAAAATGGGAAACTGCTTATCTTGTGGGATACCGCTTATTTTCCCATGTTATCACCTGCAAAACTCAAAACAAAAAGAAACATCAGGTTTTATCTGGCATAATATGTGCATGATAAACTGCCTAGGGAGTTATTTTGTACAAATTGTGAGGCCTGTGAGGTCATTTTTCTCAAATTGTAATCCCGATTTGGGCACAAACTCTTGTGAGTCTCTGAATCTAGATTTTCACCCCAATCAGGTGCTTTAAAGAAGATTAGCTGCCACTCAATTCATGATAAGTAATATAGAGCCAGTGCCACATAGGGATAACTCACGAAACACCCAGTGATTAGTCTTCTCTGGACTGTCCCCAGCCTTTCCAGTCAATTCAGAGCGTGCAATGTCTTGGCCAACGCAGCAAATTAGTATTTTTCACAGTGTCAGATCGAAAACGTTATGGAAACATCGTGCAAGTGAACATTTTAATGACATCCATGTAATAGTTCTAGAGGCATCCATTCACAGTTAGAGCGATCGATCATTCACTGTGTTGCACTAGCAGAAGGCTCAAAGGACATAAATAGCTTCACAAAAGTAATCTATCGCAAAAAAAGGGACAATGTATGTAAAGTTAATTGTTATTTAATATTTCCGGATATGTCAGGAACAGTGGCGGCTGGTGGATTTTCAAAGTGGTGGGCTGAAAATGTTTGTACCCGAGTATAATGAGCGAGCGAGCCAGAAGTAAAAAAGAAGATTACAGGGTTCTCACCCTCAAGAAAATTTTGAAAAAAATGGATTCTAATGGTGGCTTTTACACCACATATTTGCTGCATATTGCAGCCCAATGTAATTAAGGGTGTGGCTCAAACATTTAAGTAAAAAATCTGATCTTAGCATAGTGTGCCACCCAAATATTTAGCTGTCTCTTTCTGTAACTGCATCTAGATATATTATACATCAACTGACATTACACCTAAAACAAGCCAGCTACTACCTTCGCCACAGGCACCACATCACAAACCCTACTTCTGCCCTATGGCGCATGTCTCCTAGTCTTATTGCTGATGACCACGAGGTGCTCTTTCATCAAAATTCATCCTGATGTTTCTCCAGGGTGTCGGGATACAAGTTAAATAAAGATAAAACGGAGGTTAAATTGTTGAATAATCTGGGAAATAGAGAGGTTATGGGGAACTCTGGTCTGACGTGGCAACCGGGCTGCTTTAAGTATTTGGGGCTGGAGTTTGATGAGGATCTAATCACAACATTGGGGGTTAACGAAAACTTGACTCTAAAGAAAATATCTAAATTACTAGAAGGATGGTCACCGAAATATCTTTCATGGTGGGGCAGGGTGGAAACATTAAAGATGATGGTAACCCCATTGGTAAACTACCTGGCGATGACCAATTACTTTTTCGGAGGTGTTCTTGACAAAGGTAGATGGGCTGTTTGGTGAGTTCCTGTGGCAGGGGAAGAAACCTAGGATATCAATGAAGAAGCTACAGCTATCAAAAGAAAAGGGCGGCCTGGGTCTCCCTAGCTTCAGGAATTATCAGACTGCCTTTCTCTGTAAACAGGGTGCACAGTGGCTGGCTGCGGATTCGGATTACACTCCGTTGTGGATAGATATTGAAAAATCCCTGATTGGTAAAGTTCCTCTTACAGCATTACTCACGATGGATCTATTATTATATAAAATTTGTAACGCGCGCAGTTACCCAGGGGCATCCCGGCGCTGTGAACACAGACACGAAAGGTTCTTACTCAATCCTACACTGGAAATAAGTGTGTTTTAAGTAGTTTCCTAAAGTGCAGGATATTGGGCTCAGCGCGGATCTTAAGGGGCAAGGAATTCCAGTGTGACGCTACTTGCACCGAGAAGCGTCGGCCCCCCGAGCGAGCTCTTTTTACTCTTGTGGTCTGCATCAGATGTCTTTGATCCGAGCGCAGTGGGCGTGTGGGCTTGTAGGGGCGTGCCATAGAAGACAGAATAGAAGGGCCCCTGCCGTACAAGATTTTATGGGCCGTACATAGCGCCTTAAATTTCACCCGCTCCTTAACAGGGAGCCAGTGGAGCGCTTTCAGGGCGGGGGCAGCTGATTGTCTACGCGGCACTTCCATTAACACTCTCGCTGCTGCATTCTGCACCTGCTGAAGGGTTTTGAAAGTTGCTTCTGGGGCGCCCAAAAATAGTGCGTTCCCGAAGTCAAGCCGCGACAAAATTAGGCCGCGAATCAAAAGCTTCCTAGAAGAGTTAGGGAGCAGAGGTAGCACTTTGCGAGCAGAACGCAGCAAGCCAAAGCATACCCCCGCGGTTTTCCTAGCATGGGTCCTGAAGGATAGATCTTCCTCCAACCAAACCCCCAAGCTCTTGATTTCCTTCTTGGGGGATGGTGGATCACCCAGGGACCGCGGCCAGCAACTGGTGATGAGAGAGGGACAGGCCTTGCCCAGCACCATCAGCTCAGTCTTGTCACCGTTGAGCTTCAACGCGGACTGAGACATCCAACGATGAACATTGGAGAGACAGTCATGAAGGACTTCGGGTTGTTCTTCCAGCTGGGTGAGGCCCACAACCAGCTGCGTATCATCAGCATAGCTGATGATCTTCACTCCTGAAGGGGAGACCACTCTTTCAAGGGGAGCCATATAGATGTTAAATAAGGTAGGGCTCAAAGATGGGCCCTGCGGGACTCCACATTGAAGAGGGAACAAGGTGGACTGTTCTCCCCCTTCCCAGACTTGATAGGACCGGTCTGAGAGGAAGGATTTCAACCATTTAAGGGCCATCCCTTTAACACCCACCTCTGCCAGCCGTTGGAGGAGCACCTGATGGTTAACGGTGTCAAAGGCCGCACTCAAGTCCAGGAGGATCACTGCCACTGACCCCCCTGAATCGAGAATGCTCCTTGCTTCCTCCACCACTGCCAGTAAGGCTGTATCTGTCCCCTGACCAGGGCGAAAACCCGTCTGGGAATCCCCTAGCAAATGGTGGTCTTCAAGATGGCGAGAAAGTTGGTAATTGACCAGCTTCTCTGCGACTTTAGAGAAACCGGGCAAGAGTGAAATGGGCCTAAAATTGGCCAGATTAGACGGATCTAGTCCCGGTTTCTTCAAAAGTGCTTTGACAACAGCGGATTTCCACCTTCGAGGCACTATTCCTTGTGCAAGCGAAAGATTAATAAGATCCGCAAGCGGAGTGGAAAGAACATTTGCCACCTGTTTAAGGGATTTCATAGGCGCCGGGTCACTTGGAGACCCACTCTTCATCTTTTTCAGGGCCTTTTCGACCTCCTCCTCTGAGAAGGGGCCGAACGATAGCAGCTCAGCGGGACTTATTGTTGAGCTGATGTCCATTTCCACGCTCTGCAACATCGCTGGCAATGAGGACAGAATCTTTTCGATTTTCAAATGAAAGAAGTTGGCGAGCTCCTCACATTTCTCCTGCGGGTTGTCAAGGACAACTGGGGGAACCGGGGCCTTCAGCAGCTCTTTAAAGATCTTAAAAGATTCCCCTGGGGAATTGCTTGCCTTCTCGATCCGAACACTAAAAAAGTTCTTTTTAGCCTCCTTCAACGCCACCTTGTACTTCCTCATCCCTACCTATCCCATCTCCCCCACTCCAAATACATCTTATTAAACACTAGAAGGGCCCTTTTGAGGCTTGACCAAACTCATAAAGTAGGACTACTCTGGAGAAAGACTACTATGGTGTCTTTATGGTATAATCCCTTATTTAAGATTGAAGGGAAACCTCTTCAGTGGGGACATTGGTCACGGAGAGGAGTTAATCTGGTGAACGACTTATTTGAAGGGGGGCGCCCTTTGCCGTTCTCCTCGCTCCAGGCCAACCACAACCTGTCACCGATGGATTTTTATGACTTTTTGAAACTCAAAGTTATTCTGTCTACTCGCTCCCTCAACACGGGTGACCCATGGCTTAAGACCCATGTCCCACGATTTATGAAGACTGGTCATTTTGTTTCCAAAATGTATAGGCTGCTTCTCCCTGCCCCACAGAAGGCACACAAGAAGAATGAATCCAAGTGGGAATCTGAACCCAACTCTACCGGTTTAGTGTTTGACTGGGATTTGATACATACCGCTGCCCTAGCGAATAAGATCTCCCCAATTTTAGCCCAAACCAAATACATGATCATTAATAGGACATACTGGATGCCAGAAAAACTCTTTAAACTTCAACTGAGAGATAGCCCCCTATGTTGGAACTGTGAATCAGCTGTAGGAGACTTAGCTCATATGCTCTGGCTGTTCTGCGTTGGGATCATTCTGGGGAAAAGTCTTTGATTGCATAGAACATATTTTCAGTATCAAACCTAAAAGAGAGTTCGTCTATGTTCTATTGGGGGCGGTGGATCAGGAGCTCCATAATGCCAATGATCGCCAGTTGCTAGATATCTTGCTCACTCTAGCCTGTAAGGTAGTGTTGTGTAAATGGAAGAGCGCCTCTGAGGTCTCATTCAGGGTATGGCAGGAGTGGCTCTCGTTTCTAAGAGGAGCTGACAATCCAGCTCTACACTCCTCTCCGTGGCGTGCTTCCCACAAGAGGCTATGGAAAGCTCTCAATGGATCTTCATTCTCATTTGACCCACCTTGAGGGAAGATATGACGGATAATGCTCTGTCATAAAGAGCGCTGCAGATTTCGGTATAGGCACTCATGACGGTAACGCACATGAAATAGGGTATTGGCAGTAATGATGCTCACTCAGCATAGCACAATCGGACCTTGGTAAGCTTTGCGTGGCTTCATGACATATCTTAGTTTGCTTTATTTGATCTAATTTAGTTCACTTTAATTTGACGTGATGGTCTCAGTTAATGATCTGACCTACTAATTGTATTATTATGTTTGTGAGGATTATGCCATTACACCTGTCCGTGATGTGTATGAAACACCTGTAGACTTGCCGGATCTCAGGTACTATCTGTCTATTTTGTTTACTGGGATTGCATATGTCATTTAATGTATGTATTCGTCGTTTTTCTATTTCTTTTTCAATAAAAACGATTTGAAATAAATAAATAAAAAATCATCCTGATGCTACAGCGAACTGTGGCCAAAACATGAAAAGACCCCCCACCCCCCTCATCCAAAGATAGCACAGCAAACCCGCAGGTCTTGGTGTCTGCCTAGAGTGGAGGTTAGTTTCTATATTTGATGAGCTTCTAGCAGGGATGGCTGGTGTTCAGGACGAGATGGTTGTCACCCTGCCACCCTGAGGGAGTAATAAAATGTGAGATGGGACACTGAGCAGCTAGCAATAAATTGTTCTGGCTGCTCTGTGAACAAACATGTGAATCTGAGTTTATCTTTGAGGGGGTGGGGGAGAATGGCCCTTGGCTCTGTGCATGCCTTGGCTGGGTGATGATTTCTCCGATCTGGAGGCATAAATCAGGGTAGTGATGACACACTGGTGGGTGTGGTGTGTGTATTAATGCAGAGAATAGAGTTTAACTTTGGGCATTATTCACATGGCCCAGGGAGGAGTTGGAAGACCTCCATTAATTTCAAAGGCTGGGGGCAGGGAAGGCTGGCTGAGACACTGTAGGATTGGGAGGGTGTCAGGGGTCTGTGCCTCTTCCACCAAGACCCAGCAACAGTTGTTTATTTTACAATGATGGTTGGACTGGTGTCTGAGGTAGGAGTCCAAATCCAGCAGCTTCCAGTTCCTTCCAGGCTTGTGCCACTGTCTGTAGTACAGTCGCAAAGAGCCTGAGGAGAATGCTCTATAGGTGAGTACATTGTTAAAGAAGTTTTACTTTTCTCAGTAGTTGTAAAAATCAAGAGAGACGGTTTAAGACGACCGACTAACACTCCCCAAGGCTTTTATTCTCCAATGCCCTTTAGCGATATCAATGATGTCGGAGGTAATTTAGTTAAAACTTTGAACTATAAATGTGTAATTCAAATGTAATGTGCTGCCTTTCTGCCATGAGTGCCTGGCTTCTTTATTGTGGCATTTCTTTGGTGCATAGCCAGCCCTTCTCATTCAGAATCTCTGCCCGCAGTGATGCCGGGCTTCAGTTTTATTAAATACTCTACATAGAGAGATGCCAGAATATTAGACAAGACCCCTCTGACTGCACTAAAGGTTTGTGTTGTCATTTTAATAGCACAAACTCAACTCAAGGAGTGCTTTGCATGAGCACCTTACAACATTGCACAAGGTCACATTCATATTTTTTAAAGGGATGGGGAGATGATTTGCCCAAAATCACAGGAGACGGGACTTTACTAAGGGAAAATGCTCAAGAAAATAAATTAATGGCTGTGGTAGAACTCTTCAATCATTAAAAAGCAAGCTTCGCAAACCCTGTACTACTTGGTGATACACGCTATACTGAAGAGTTTTGCCTTTGAAATAACTCAGTGACATGATTACAAATGCAAAAGATGGTTTATAGATAACAAATCTCAATTCTCTTGTGTACATTATTCTTCTGTGGATCAGAAAACACATTTGTTGTAGGATGACTGCTTAAATGATAGACATCCTTGTTCGGCGTTCTGTGTCTGTGCAAACCCAGAGTAACAAACTGCTGCTGGAGGAGTGCAGACCCTTCCTCCCACAGAAGCAGGAGGGCCAGCTCAGAGCAGGGTGGTGGAGATTATGGAATCAGATTGCTGATGCCATCTGCACCCTCCCTCCTCCTGTACACTGCCACTTCACATCTCCACTTTCCCGTCCTGTCCACAGTTCCTGTTCCTCTCTCCCTCCAGTGTATGTCGTCATGAGTAATTTTCACACATGCCAGCAGATATCAGGATTCAATAAAAGCAGTTGTTTACTTCCTGGGAGCCTTCACTCCACAGACGAATCCAAACAATGTCACATTTTAACTGCATCCAAATACACTCTGAAGAGATTGCAGCACTATCTCGGCTCCTCTGCATATGGTTTCCCACCTCATCAAAGAAAAACCCAGATTTACATGTTTGTTCACAGAGCAGTCAGCACAATTTATTGCTAGCTGCTCATTATTCCTTCTCACATTTTATTACTCCCCCAGGGTGGCAAAGGGAGACGCCCATCCTGCCCTTGGACACTAGTCGTCCCTGGTCAGGAAAATTGTAATGATATCATGATTTAAGGATAATAGTGCGATAATAGAGAGAGATTGACATATCACACCAGTGGCATTCATAGCTTACCTCTCACTTGGTGAGGACATACTGTGACTACCTCTAGGCCTACCGAGAGTCAGGCTGGCAGCAGACTGGCTGAGGATAGCATCTAGGACTGGTAAATAGAGGGAGGCAGTCAGCTTCAGCAGGATGATTGCAAAGGATGCAGCAGGAGCTGATACATATGCCCAAAGGTGCTGCGAAGATGCAGAGGGGTAGCACGCTTCTGAATATGGAGCACAGAAAGATAGGGAAGCAAAAGAACTTAGTAGGCAAAAATGAGTAAATGCAAAACAAAGGATAAAGACTAAGGGTTTCAGAGGACAAGGAGAGGAGGGGAACAAAGAAAAGTAAAATAACAAACAGTGAGGGATCACAAATACAGAGTAAATAACTGGCACAAGCAAAGTAAGCCAACTGGGGGAGGTTGCCAGGTCCAGATCCAGTGTCTGCACTGGGCTTTCATGAGCACTGATCCATAAGACCCAAAAAGTCTTACCCACAAACCAGAAGTGAGAAATAGTCTACTTTCCATCCTCCATAGTCACCAAGCCTGACCTCTTTTAAAAGTATCTAAGCTCGGGTAAAGGTACTGTGCTAGTACAATCATTAATTCCTGACAAAAGGTTTCTGAAATGTATCTCTGATTAAGAAGCAATGCCTGATTGCATGAATAATTTATCAAAAAGTGAAACTCATTTGTGGACCTGAAGATGTAGATAAATTAGGCCATGGTGGTAAATTCCGTTCCACTCGCGGAATTTGGGTAATTTCGCGTTCTGCGGAGAGCGCAAAATTGCCCAAAATTCTGCGTTCCGCGACTTCACGGATTTTTTTGCTTGTTCGCATTCTCAAAAAGCGTGTTCGCGAGATAGTTTCCCCCGAGCACGCAAACAGCGATCGCAAACAGGAAAAAAGCATCGCGAACAAGCAATTCCGTATGTTCGCGGAATTTCTGCGTGTTCGCGGAAACATTTTACCATTTCGCTGAGGTTTGCGTAGCGCGACTACGCAAATTCCGTCCACCCCTAAAATAAATAAAGCTACTTTGATTTATTCATATCACCAAATAATAAATTAGCAATTCAATGCATTACAACCGAATTGTGGCACAATTTACTCATCAATGTAATTCTACAACATATCAAGGCCAAATCTGCATCCATTTTCCCAAATATAGCAAATTCAAAATGTCCCTATGGTTTATGTATTCCTTTGGAGGCAAATGAGAAAAAAAGAAAATGTAGTAATATGTTTTTGGGAAAAATTGAGAAAAACATGCTGTGCAAGAAAGTTTTCATTCTTTTTTTTAAATGGCATCAACAAAAGGTCTGCTGTGCTAAACTAATCCTCCCAGCTTTCAGGAACAGGTAGGGTTATAAAATACAGAGTTTATCAGTGTATCACATCATTTTTAATGTATGTTTAATGGAGAGAACTCCCATTTTGTCAATTTTTCCAGTTTTTATTAGTTTCAAAGATAGCATAACAGCAAGCAACACAAATATAGAAATATTTGTCAGTGCAAGCGTGTGGGCAGTGGGGCAGTTTCAGCTGGCCCTAGCCACATTCCCTTCACATAATAAAGTAAACCCCAATGCCCATTTTCTTTATACACATTTTTTTTTATTGGTATTTTTTAATTGAAATATTAGCCCCTACACCCAACTGTTATCTTGTAAAATGCTTACTACTCGTTAAGACAACCTATCTCTGTATCCTAAAACCCCTTACTAATCCTTAACAATATACTTCCCTTAACCCTAAAAGCCTCTTACTACCCCTTAACACTACCCATTCCTGAATCCTAATAAACGGTTTCTACCTCGCAGGACTACCCATAACTGAACTGTTAAAAAAAGTCCCTTAACACATCCTATCCCTGAACCCTAAAAATCCCTACTTTTTAAAATAAATACGCAGTGTCTTGTTGGCCTTGAGACCCACCCTCCCAGAGGGCAGATTGGGGGCAGCCTCCTGAGGAACTGATCACAGTTGGAGGAAGACTGTTTGTCCTTTATCTCAATACCAAAACTTACCTGCTCCCACTTAATTCTTTTTTATAATTAAAAACTGACTTAAGTTCTATTGGGCTTTATTTCACCTGGGGTGGGTCGATTTGGTGTGAACTCCAAACTACTCCTCAGGGAACAAAAAAAAATTGCATTTGAATTACTTATGCTGCTTCCTCACCAGGAAAACTCCTTGGTGTCTGGTTGGTGGATGGATCACTGCTTGTGTATCACTCCTCTGTGGTGAACATCAAGCAAGGATCCACTAGGGAGTGTTATCATTGGAAAGGGGGAATATACAGTTTGCGATGGTACCACTCCAAATGTGATTGGTTCAAGGGTGGCTGAGATGTGCCCCAATCATAGTGAAATTAAACAGAGACAAATGGCTCCTTTTACTTTTACTTTTGTATAGTGATGACATCTGCATGCCATCTGTGCCGAACTTTTTTTGTCGTCCCCTCCTCATCCAAAAAGCAAAAGAATTCCTCTCATTAGTGGGAAGATGAAAAGCTTACGTACATTAGGAAGTGAACTTCTTGTCTCATCCTGTTCCTGCACTAATAAAATACAACATTTGACTATTTTAGTATTGAGCAAGGCAAATGCCAAGGTTGTAATGGTAGAATTAGGCCCAGGCAAAATGTATTTATGCTGGTGTAATTGGCGCAATGTTGATAATTTGTGTTACTAAATTTACAGAGATTACTGTATGCCACTTGGCATGATAAACATCCCATTCAGGGAGAAATCGTAATGCAAGATGCACAAAAACAATGCGATTGGCACGAACATGAGTGCCATCTTCTTAACATGATCAGCAGTTCTTTAACGGTGGCGGTCAACAAACATTTGTTGATTTTGTTCCCAAGCAGACTGTTCAATTATTTTTTTTAGCACAACACTACATTTCCAAACATGAACGTTAGTTCTGTAATGCAAATGACCAGGAAATCAACTTGAAATTACATTTGTGCGTTGAATCTTTACCCAAACGGGCCATTTAGGTCATTTTTGTGGGAGCGAAACACATGTATCCTTTTTTCTTTCTTAACATGAAGAAAGGCCATAGGGACTGGGAGGCTACTGTACATACAGTGGCAACTTCTCTTCCTGTCCTGAAGACTGCTTTCACTGCTTTTACCAGCCCTTGGTCATTTTGGATTTGGATTTTGGAAGGGAAGAATCATTCTCTTTTTTTATTCAGTCTATATTGCATCCATACCCTTGGATTTTTTAATCTTTCAGGAAAATTATAATCAATGCATTGTTTTGCTAAAAGTATTTTGTTTGAGGCAGAGCAAACAGCCTTATTTTTGCTCCTTTTTGTGTTTTTCTTTTGTTTGTTGTTGGATGGCCTGGATTAGCGGGAGTCCTCATGGGACCAAGCTGTTTTAAGGGATAATGTTTGCACATATTTGCAATGATGGAAGCCTGGGGATGTAAATGGATTTTCTACATGTGCTTGTCTTTTTTTGCTCATTTTGTATAGATTTTTTCAAAATTTTACTGTTTTGTTGTTTTTACTGATTTGGGCCTGGTCTTACCTGCAGTAGGTGTTTGGTGTATTTTTTAATGCAGGTTTTACATTCTCACTGCTGCTGTGCTGTAGGTTTTTTTAATCAATGTAGAGGTTCCTTGATGACTTTGTATTAAATGCAAAATGTAGGTTATTTTTTGTATTCATATGCCTCCTGTTGGAGGCCAGGGCTCAGGTGGCTCTTAGAGTGCAGGCCCATGTAGTTCGACTTGTTACTTTGTTCTCAGCTATCTTCTTCCCCCTGTGCTTGTCTACTATTATTTGTGAGTTTGTGGATGTGTGACATGGTCGATAGTGTTTTACTTATTCTGCAACTTTTAAATGCATTTTAGAGGGGATAGTTGATATTGCTGTGGGTTGTTTGTGGTTAGGGATTTTTTTTATGGTTATTTAATTTTCTTTTCTAACATTGCTGATCTACTGGTGGTGAGTAAAAGGCAGTACCACGTGTGAGCCCAGGCACATTTGGGGAAAATAATATATATCAGCACAATCCTTTCCCTGCAATGCTTCAAGATATTTTTATTAAAGAGGGAGAAGGTGCTCCAGGCACGATAGGGCAACCAGGGTCTAGCTTCTCCAAGTCCTTGCTGGCCATGCAGGGGTGGACATTTTGCGTTGCTAGTTTGTATGTTTGTCATAGGCCACCTGTTATTTTGTTCTCCATGCCTCCTTCTTGCTGGCCATACGTGTGGGTCCATTTTGTGCAGCCAGTGTGTGTGTGTGTGTGTGTATGTAGTGGTGGGGAGGAGGGGCATTTTCACTTTGCTTTCCATGCCTCCTCCTACGTTGGCCATGTAGTGGATGAACTAGCGACATCATTTGGTACAGACAGAGTGTGGTTTAATGCTTGTATTTCTCTTTTGAAAGCCATTAACAAGGAATAGTGAGAAGCCCATGACATTTGTTTCCATTAGTTTTTTTCTCCCTGATATATATATATATATATATGTGCTTGCAGCTGTTTGTCGCTTAGCAGTGTGATATGTTATTCATTTATTAGATTTTTGCCTGCCCCCACCTTTCACAGAATGCCCATTGACGCTACAGAAGCACCAGCAATATTTTTTAAATTTTATTTGATTTTTGCCTGCCATTGACTCTCATAAGGTTGCCATTGGCCCTGTTGGTGCACCAGCAACTATTTATTTCAGTTTATCAATTTTGTCTGTCCCCCCACCTACTGTAGGGTCCCCAGGAGCTTTTGAGTAGGCATGGGCTGTAAAATGTGCTCCTCCCCTGGAATTTGCAGATTTTTGGCAATTACCAAATATTCCGCGATCCGTGGCGAAGTGGAATTTTTCCATGTTGGCGCTTTAAAAATGCATTTTTGCACGCACGGTAGCGACTTACCAGGATCCCTGGGTTCGCGTATGAGTTTTCCTATCCGTTCGCGTGCGCCACGAGATTTTGGTCGCCGGCCGTGTGCTCCCGCGAGAGTGTTTAATCGCGAACACGTCATTCGGACGTGCCATCGGACACCGCGAGAGTGTGGGATCGCAAACAAGTCTTTCAGACGTGCCATCAGACATCCGGTGGCACTTTGGTGACGCTCGCGATGCCGAACACGCAAAATTTGCAATCTGGAGAAGATTAAAATCTCGAGCAGCATAAAACCTTCTCGAAAATGATGTTTTGGATGAAAAAACTCCTCAGATTGACATTTGGCTGTACTTTTTTGTGCAAGGAGTCCTTTTTTTAAAAAAAATTTGGGGGGGGAGAGGAAGGAAGTGCCCCAGAGTCTCCATCTTCCTGTTCCTGTCCAGCAGGCTCCTCCCAGTGCTTTGTCCATATCCCGTTCACTTTTCATTTGGATTTGGAGCTGGAAGGATCACTCTTTGTGTCTGCTGCATCACATATCATTGATTTGAGGACTTTTGGATTTGAAACTTTTCAAGTAATTTGGTGTTGTTTGTTTGATTGGGGCATTGCAGTTGCTGCAACTACAATTTTTGTACTTCTCATCATTTTTTAAACAATTTATTGTGGGTAGCCAGTAGGCCTAGAGCTAGTCATGGGTGTATGATGAAACAACTGTTCCTTTGGTGTGTGTTGAATTTATTTTCAACATTATTTAGGGCATGGATGGCATTGGATTGGATTGCAAAATGTGGTTTTTGGGGGGCATTTCACTTTTTTGGTGTGTGTTAAATAAATGCCTTTGTTGTGTATATGGTGTGTTTGTTGTGTAACTTGCACACCTTGTTTAGACAGTGGAGTTTCGTTTTTGCATTTTATTGCATTAAAAGTAGGCCTGGGCAGTAAATTCCGTTCCGCTTACGGAATTTGGGTAATTTCGCGTTCCGCAGAGAATGCGGAATTGGCCAAAATTCTGCGTTCCTCGACTTTGCGGAATTTTTTGCTTGTTCGCGTTCTCAAAATGCGTGTTCGCAAGATATTTCCCCTCGAGCACGCAAACAGCGATCGCGAACAGGAAAAAAGCATCGCGAACAAGCGATTCCGTGTGTTCGTGGAATTTCAGCGTGTTCACGGACATTTTTTACAGTTTCGCGGAGCTTTGCGTAGCACATTTACGCAAATTCCGCCCAACCCTAATTAAAAGCTGTGTTGTTTAGCATGCCTCCTTTGCATGGCTATTATAGGCCTGTTTCAGTTAATTGTTTTCCAGGCCTCCTGCTTGTTGTGACTGTGAGTGTCCATGTGGCTGGTGGCCATTTCTGGTAGTAGTTATAAGTGTGCTGCTTTTGCCATATAGGCTTGCATGTGTTTCCTTCGTTCCTTTTTGGCCTAGGCTTCTTGTTGTTTTGGGCCTGGCCATGTGGCTGGCAGCCATTTTGAAGCCAGGCAGAGTGCTTTTGCCATAGGGCTGCATTGTCTGTCTTCCCTTTAGTTTCTTGTTGTTGTGGGCCTGGTCATGTGGCTGGTGGCTATTTTGAGGCCAGGCATTGTGCTTTTGCCATAGGCCTGCAAGGTTGTGGCCTAGCCTGCCAATAGGCCTTTCATCCAGTATGCTCAGAGGTAGTCATGGTTGCATGAAACAACTGTTTCTGTGTTTTCTGTGGGGCATTTAACTTTTTTGGTGTGTGTTAAATAAATGCCTTTGTTGTGTGTGTGTGTGTGTGTGTGTGTGCGTGTGTGTGTGTGTGTGTGTGGTGTGTTTGTTGTGTAACTTGCACACCTTGTTTAGCTCTGTGGATTTTCTTTTTTGCATTTTATTGCATTAAAAGCTGTGTTGTTTAACATGCCTCCTTTGCCTGGCTATTATAGGCTTTTTTCAGTTCATTTTTTTCCAGGCCTCCGGCTTGTTGCTTTTTGTGACTGTGAGAGTCCATGTGGCTGGCAGCCATTTCTGGTGGTAGTTTAGTAGTGTGTAGTGTGCTCCGTTTGCCATATATGCCTGCATGTCTTTCCAATGTTCCTCTTGGCTTACTACTTCCATCCCCTTTGCCAGCTGCAGCTCCCTGAATGACGTGATGAGCAAATTAATGCCAAACAGGTTCCACTTCCATTACATTTGTATTTTTTTTTTTGTTCTTCTTCTTTCCTATCCTTCCTGAGTGTACCCAGTATCCCATGAAAGCCCTTATTGTCAAAGTCTCACAAATGGCTACACTGTTATGTTTTTTTTATAACTTAAACTGAGTTAATAAAATGTAATAATATAACACTAACAAGTGTGACCACCACACACTAAGGTATATATTATATTAGTTTGTTTGTACTAGTAGTAATTGAACCACAACAACAAATGCAACATTTCACTGATGTTCTTCTCCTGGCTTCTTTGCTTTTAGGTGCACAAAAAGACAGAGGATGAGGTGTCATCCTCACCCGTTGTACTGCCAGACAGAAGTCCTGCTGCGCACCACGTCACGTCCACGTGTGACCACAGACATCTCTGCAACTTGTGCACCTGCAGCCTGCCGACATCGGAAGGAAGTAGATGGCCCCAAAGAAAGGTACCAGGTCCTCCAATACCAAGAGAGTTGCCAGTGAGAAGAAGGAACAGAAGAATGAAGTGGCACTGCCACTTACCAAGACTGGGGTGCCAGCCAATATGTTTTTGGGGAAACCAAAAATTACGTCTGCATCAGCGGTGTCCGGGGACCAAGCTGGGAGCAGCACCTCTGCGTCAGCAGGCCCACCCCACCAACCTAGGCCCAAGCCCATGAGTGTCGCAGAGGTAGTCAGTCTACTTGCGCAAACGCCAACGAGCAGTGATGTTGAAAAGTCATTATCACAAAGTAGTACCCAATCAACGCAGGTGGAAACTCAGCAGATAAGTGGGCAACAACAGCCGGAACAACAGCCGCAACAACAGCCGCAACCACCACCCACAATAGTAGTTGTTCCTCCCGAAGTAGCGGCAGTTCAGGAAATCGAGATACCTGCAGAGGAAGGAGAGCAAGCCATTCTTTCAGAAGATCCATTGTCTTCCAGATCCCCAGTAAGGAAAAGGAGGGTCAGTCCAACTTCTTCTTCAAGCCCCCCTACTGATGATATAGATACCACTTGGAAGCCACCAGCTCAGTCTGAGAGTGAGGCACGCCACGCGAGAAGGCTGGGAAAAGGAAGGTTCCAGAAAGCCTTAGAGTTATGGAGGAATATGGAGAAGAGAAGGATGATGACGAGCCAGTCATCATGAACATCACTCCCGCCCCAGTGGAGATGGAGACCGACATTATGATTACCCATCTCAAATTGCTGTGAGGGATGTGGCATGGATACCACCAACACAGGTAACACCAACACGACCTACAGCTTCCATATTTGCATTTGCTAAGGCCCGGCAGGGACCTACATCTAGCTCAACCACCACCTCAGTAGGTAGTGGTACTGTAAATGCACAGAGTCAAATTTCATGCCCACCCGCCAGTTCATATTGCATTGAAAGTGGCACCTCCAACAGCCCCAGAAAGTTCACCTCCCCAGTTTGGGACTTCTTTTCGGTAAGCAGTAAGGAGGAGAACATTGCTATATGCTCAATTTGTCAACACACTGATAGTCAGGGTAAGCTTGGTACAAACTATGGTACCGGAGGCCAAAGAAGTCATCTAAAAAAACATCACATTATCCAGTGGGAGGCGCACCTACTTAGCATACAAAAAAAAAGTAACACTGCACACATTGCTGCTGGTGGGGATGAAAAAGTAGGAGAAGATATGATCGCGGTGGAAGGTGAACAAGAGGGAGATATTTCTAGCCCTATCCCTAGGAGTGTAGTGGTACCGTCCACATTCTCAGCAACATCTCAGTGGCACCATAGTAAGAGTCAGGCTGAGACACCAAGCCAACAGAGTACTGTAATGAAAAAAAGTGCTTAGTTAAGCCTAACTGGTTTCAAGAAGTCACCTGCATCAGCTGCACCACTAAGGAAAATAATCCAGCCTACCATTGTCAGCATGCTTAGGTCGGAGGGGCAGTATGAATGCAACCACCCAACGGCATGTTTGTACAATGCGAATCTGGCTAAACTGTTAGTGCTGCACCTTCTCCCTTTTTCTTTAGTGGAAGGGGTGGGTTGTCTTGAATTTGTGACAGCCATCTGCCCAAAATGAAAGGTTCCTAGCCGGTCCTATTCTGCCAGAGTTGCGATTACAGAACTACATCACAATGTGCTGAAATTGCTTGGACAAACTTTGCAGCAGAGTGCTGTTCACACTATCCACCTGACAACAGACATGTGGACCAGTTGCCAAGCCACTGATTACATGTGCATCACTGCACACTGGATCTCTTTTGTGGGGGTTAGAGAAAAGCTATCTGAAGCAGGTGTTGTTGACACTGCTGAGATTTTTCATGCTACTCGGAAACATGCAACTCTAGCTATGTTTGCCATGGAGAAATCTCACACTGCTGCAAATATTTTGGAAGAGTTTATCAGCAAGGTCTTTGAATGTCTGTGCCCAAGAAGGCTTAACATTGGTTTTGTTGCCACGGATAATGGCAGTAATGTACTTAAGGCCATGGTGGATGGTGTCTATTTCAGGGTCTCGTTCTTGGTGCACTACATTAACATTATTGTTCAAGACTTTCTGAAAAAAGAAGCCATAGTCAGCAACTTACTGACCACCTGCAGAAGAATATGCACACATTTCAGCCATTCTTTTAAAGCCTGGAAGCAGCTGAGGATCATTCAATGTGAGTATAGAATGCCAGTCAAAGCACTCATCCAGGAGGTGGCAACACGTTGGAACTCAACTTATTACATGCTTGACCGTCTGTTTGAGCAGTACAGATCAATCAATGAATATGTCATGCAAAGAGGGGATGCTACTATGAAAGGCATGACCCTTCAGATGGGGGGAACAACCTTTACAACGCTACTTTTATAACGCACTACCATTACAACGCATTTTTTACAACGCATAATCCATTACAACGCATGACATTACAACGCATGACACTACAACGCATTTTTAAAAACTACCTTTACAACGCATTCCATTACAACGCATACTACCATTACAACGCATACCATTACAACGCATAATATTACACTATACTATCCAACACTTACCCTACTGATGCACCCCCTGGAGTTAGAATAGTAATTTTTACCCCTATACTATCCAACACTTACCCTACTGATGCACCCCCTGGAGTTAGAATAGTAATTTTTACCCCTATACTATCCAACACTTACCCTACTGATGCACCCCCTGGAGTTAGAATAGTAATTTTTACCCCTATACTATCCAACACTTACCCTACTGATGCACCCCCTGGAGTTAGAATAGTAATTTTTACCCCTACACTATCCAACACTTACCCTACAGATGCACCCCCTGGAGTTAGAATAGTAATTTTTACCCCTATACTATCCAACACTTACCCTACTGATGCACCCCCTGGAGTTAGAATAGTAATTTTTACCCCTATACTATCCAACACTTACCCTACTGATGCACCCCCTGGAGTTAGAATAGTAATTTTTACCCCTACACTATCCAACACTTACCCTACAGATGCACCCCCTGGAGTTAGAATAGTAATTTGTACCCCTATACTATCCAACACTTACCCTACTGATGCACCCCCTGGAGTTAGAATAGTAATTTTTACCCCTATACTATCCAACACTTACCCTACTGATGCACCCCCTGGAGTTAGAATAGTAATTTTTACCCCTATACTATCCAACACTTACCCTACTGATGCACCCCCTGGAGTTAGAATAGTAATTTTTACCCCTATACTATCCAACACTTACCCTACTGTTGCACCCCCTGGAGTTAGATTAGTAATTTTTACCCCTATACTATCCAACACTTACCCTACTGTTGCACCCCCTGGAGTTAGAATAGTAATTTTTACCCCTATACTATCCAACACTTACCCTACTGTTGCACCCCCTGGAGTTAGATTAGTAATTTTTACCCCTACACTATCCAACACTTACCCTACTGTTGCACCCCCTGGAGTTAGAATAGTAATTTTTACCCCTATACTATCTAATACTTACCTTAAATGTAATTTAATATTATGCGTTGTAATGGTATGCGTTGTAAAGGTAGTATGCGTTGTAATGGTAATGCGTTGTAAAGGTATTTTTTAAAAATGCGTTGTAGTGTCATGCGTTGTAATGTCATGCGTTGTAATGGATTATGCGTTGTAAAAAATGCGTTGTAAGTGCATGCGTTGTAAAAGTGTGCGTTGTAACGTCATACATCCTTCAGATGGACCAATGGGGCATAGTTAAATGCCTTACAGATATGCTTCTTCCTTTCGAGGTCTTCACACATGAAATCAGCAAGGAGGACGGTACTATGGGTCAAGCTATACCATTGTTGCACATGCTAGAGCAACAGCTGAAGGAGGTGTCTGAAGCGTACGTAGGTGTGGAGGAAAAAAATGAAGCATATGAGTTGGTGGAGAGCTTATCCCGTCACTTAACTCAAAATACAAGGGAACAAACAGGCATTGTTACAGAAAAACATTACGTTTGTGCCATAATTCTGGATCCACAGCACAAATCAGCACTGAACAGTAAGACATTAATTCCTTTTTCAGAACTGGATGTTGCCCGGTACAAAACGTGGATAGCTGAGGCAGCCAGTGACTTTGAAAATTAACGGCTGGTAATTAAAGGCCCACTATTCAAACCCACAACAAGTACTGCAGCAGGGCATCCGGCGTCAAGTTCCACTTGAGAGTCTGAAGGCAGTGCGTTTGGCTCAGAGCGGTCACCAACGCGAACGACAACAGCAAGAACCGGATCATCAACCCCAGTGAAATCTGCACAGGATTGGTATTTACAGCAAGGGCTTGGTAGGTCCAGTGCTGATGTAAAGACAAAAGAGGCCAAGAAAAGTGTAGCACCCCTGACCATTGAGTGGATGGTCCAGGCCTATCTGGGTGACCCAACAGAGGTCTACATTGATCAAAACCCATTGCGGTATTGGTATGGGAAAAGGGGCCAATGGCCAGTGCTCAGCAGGCTGGCGATAAACTATCTGCTATCTCCTGAACGTGTTTTCAGTGCTGCTGGTGCCATTGTAACAGTGAAAAGGACCAGTCTCTCATCCAAAAACGTGGAGAGGTTAACCATGATGAAAAGGAATCAGCACTTTATACCACCGAATTACACAATACATGAATCAACGCAGGAAGATAAGGACAGCGGCTTAGGTGACGGAAGTAGTGTGTTAGATGATTACCTACTTCTGGTTGAACCCCCAGAGTTTGAGGATGAGCTATACTTCCCTGACAACTTGGCTTGAACTTTTTACTTTCTTCCTTCCTTATTTACTTTTATTTGTGTGTGTCTGTCTTTCTGGTTTGAAACTTTGAATCACAACAAATCCATCACCACCATCTTCTAGTTTTTTTATTGCCATATTGGAGGTGCAGCTGTCTGCATACTGAAGTCCACTACTCCGAGTCCTGCTCCTCCATCCTCCTGACACGCCCTAAATACATTTCCCTCAAGCCAGATGATGATTGGATGTAGACTAATAATAGTACAAGCAAGAAAATGTTGCCTCGTCGAGTCCCTCCTAAAGAAGTGGAACATGATGACTACTATAGCTATCCTCCTTTCTGAGCCGAAAGAGGCTGCCCCTTAACTTAAGAAGAGAAGGAACAAGTAATGAATGATGGCATACATTGGATGCTGACTCTGAGAATGATTGGTGTTTGTGTTGTTGTTGTTTGTTATGCATGAAGTGAATTCATTGTGTACTATTATTATTTAATCGACACACTAAAAGTAACTCAAGTCAATGTTTCCCTTCTTTTCGTTTAATAACAAAATTGTACTTCTACTGCAGATTGATCCATTGCATTTTTTAATATGGAATCTGGACTCACTATGTACACTGCACTGCACACTGAGTTGGACAACACCATGATGATGACCACAGTGACATAGTAGGATCGGAGCTCATTGATGGAATAACTCAGGGAGTTTCAGGAGTGGCAGAAAAGGTAAACAAGTCAACAACAACCACAGCAGACCTACATGTCTGTGGAGTGGTGGAGTCGAGTGCAATGGTATGACTGACAGGGGTGCATTGATTTAATCACTTAATTTGGAAAATGCTATGTTGCTCAATATGTGCTTTGTCTGTCTCTGTCAAAATGTAAGCTAAATGGTGGTTGGGTCATGGTTGCCATGGGCCTGCTCTTTCCTGTTGTTGTTGTAGGTTAATGCTGGAAACAGAGTAGACATGATGTATCCATGCCGCCTCAGAAAGTGTTCTTGTTGCACTCCACCGTAATTTATGCATTTTTTTCTCCTTGATTTTTCAATATCCCTTTTGTTTTTCCATCTATAAGTACAGGCCAGCCCTTACCCTGTGGTATACTAGGAAAAACAACTCACACTTACCTTACCAATCCGCATCCACCAGGCAGGCAGTGGATTGATGAACAGAGCGTCCATGGAAGGGAGGACCAAGAGGAATGCCGAGATGCAACTCCCCAATTTGACCAGGATAACATACAGTAACAGTATCAACATTCATCATCTTTTAAATAATTTGATTCATTTTTTATCTTCCAACATTACGACTGTGTGTTGTTGTTATTATGTTTGCTGTCTGCTTATAATTCATCCCAACAGCTATATTTTTATTTTCTTTGCTATCTTTAAAAGTAAGCCCGGTACAACAGAACAAAAACTGTATGTAATTTGGGTTTTTCTGAGGGAAGACAGGCAAGGCAAATTGCATAATATACTGCTGCCCTGTACTGTCTAATTGTCTAATAGAAGCTAGTTGGTAAGTACTACTTATCATTAACCATCAAGTTATCATCATCATGCATGCATTTGCTTTTTCTCCCTTAACAGATTTATGGATAAGGTCATCTGCCAAGATTGTGTTTCATTGTTTGTCCAAGATTAATTGTATACCAATAATAGATCACACGCTTTCTGGGGCAGATGTGGTGAAAGCAACACTAATTCAATTTCAAGGCAGGGCGAGGATCTTCTTCTGTTTGCCCACCCATGCTCAGTATATTTAAATTGTAAGTAAATTTTTTCCAGAGAAACCTAATCCATCATAATTAATTTCCGGCATTGATTGCATTCACCAACATCCTCCTACACAGCACTAAAGGTTACGCTTGTGTCGAGTGACTCGACACAACTACAGTTTGTAACTTGCTGTACTAGGCTATCCCCGACACCATTATGTTTCATTTACTTCTTTCTACTACGCCTCCCAGAGTCTCTCTCAGGCAACTGATTGTCTCATTTTCTTTTTTTGCAAATGATACTGCCAGTGTCTACTACTACAACCACAACCATGGCATCTCCATTCTCCTGGAAAAACCAAACCATCATCGTCATGCAGCCATCACTGTGCCTAACTTAAACATCAATCACAGTTAAGAAAAGAAGTTTGCGGGAGGTATAATAATGGACTAGGAGGAGAGACTGACAGTACTAGTAGGACAAGTCACTGAGTGAGGGGTACCGCATCTATCTGTTTGTTTGTTACAAAATCGGCAGATTATTTAAATCAAACACTGGCTGTGGCCCTGCAGCAGCAAGAAAACCATGTGACATAAAACAATTCCCCCCCACAAAACATTAACAACGTATGCTATGATTAAGTATAAATATAATGTAATACCCTAACAAAAATAAACTATGTAAAAAATCCCACAACACCCTACCCACCCCTCTCCCTAACCCCAACCAATGTCCAAAACGAGAAAGTCCAACGGTAACCAATGTCCAAAATGTCCATAATAAACCCCAACGCACAATTCCCACCCACCAAAAAAAGGATTAAAAAAGGGCCAATCCAACAGTGTCTTAAAGTTATCGGCGGGCTCTTCGGATTTCCTTCTCCCGGACGTTGAACTTCTTCTTCAGCTCCTCTACCTGCTTGCCTAGACATGTATTTCGGAGGAGCATGCAGCGCACATATGCCCTGCAGTTGCATCCACAGGGGGGCAGCAGTTCTGGATGTTGAAGTGCGGCAGCTGGCGGCTGCCTGACTGCAGCACCATACCACTGGAGGGGCCTGGCCAGGGGCCGGGGCATTGGAGGAGGCTGCAGCTGCTGCTGCCGCCTCTTCCTCCTCCTCTGCCAGAACCACCGTCTGCTGGTATTCTTTGCAGATGGCCTCCAGCTTCCGGCGCCGGGCCATGGCTGGTTGGTTTTGCTTGGGAAGGAGGAGCTATATCAAGACAGAAAAAAGACTATTGTAACAAATACTCTTAGCAAAACAGTAACATAAAATTAATTCAACACATAGTGGCAAAGTAGCACTAGCAAACACAGTACATAATATTTGTGGTATGTATCTATCCTCCCACTTCCTCGGCCTCTAACATTTGTGGGAGTTTCAGGCATTATACTAGCACTAGGGACTCAAGTACACAGTACAACAGTCTTCTTCTTCTCTCTTGTTTAGCGAAATTACGTAACCTTGTTGTAGCCGGCATGCCAGCTCAGTCAGCTTGTGCCCAAGAGAAACATACTTGAGTTATGACGTAGACTCACGTTAGTTTTATTTACTACTGTCTGCAAGTGGGGAAGCTCGTATTTTTCTATTACGGGTGGCACTGGCCATACTCTCTCTGTTAAATCAAGGGCGACTGCTCAATTTCACTTTCACCCAGCCCTGACTACTACAAAAAGCAGATGATATCTGATCTAATGATCATTGCTTATATATGGGACAACATGAGGTACTTTGTTTTGATTGATTGTGTAACCAGCCGATAGGCCACCCATGGCAGGCTGGCTGACACAGTCGAAAATAAATTAACATAGGTTTAAAGTGGTCCTCGGAGTTGGAGGAAGACGCTTGATAACTACATACATACACAATACATATATATGCTGTGCTTGCAAACTTCTGTGAGTCAAGGGAGTATTCTGAAAATACAACTTATATTCTCGGCTTTGCTACTCTGGCACAGTTTCTTTTACATTCTCTTCAAACTAAGACTCTTCATCCAGTGACAGTCTCCACCTATGCTGTCTATGATAAATACCATCCAGGCATCCATCTATTCAAAGTAAACGTCTATCATTCTTCTTAATCTCTCAACAAACCTTAGTTTGTTTCACCAACAACAAACATTTATTCTTTTTTTTCAAAACCACCGCCCATGCATCCTTCCTTGCTTGCCTTGGCTTTGAGTTTGACCCAAACACCACTGAGGATTTTTGCTATCCACCTATACAGTTTCACCCACCCAGGCAGGCATCTTTTCTTTCACCTTCCACCCATCCTTCAACCACCCATGCATATGATTCCTATCAGCTACCTATGCATGCTTCCCACGTATCCTTCTCTGCCAGTCATATTACATCTTGCTCGTCCTTCCTCCTTTCACCCTTCTTTCCCTTTTCGTTTAACACATCCATCAAGGTCATCTTATCTGACTTTTAGTCTTCTCCATAAAACTTTCACAGTTGGGTTGAAGTCAGATAGAAGAGGCCTTTGGTTACTCAACTCCCACCGCTAATGCAATTGCTAATGCTAAGTAAAGGGTGTCTTCTTCAACCGTTGTTCACAACAACTTCTTACTTACTAAGTCTCAACAGTGCAGTGTACACCCTTGCAGCGAGTGTAATGTCAATAAGTGAGGAATATAAATTACCACCGCCCACCACTGCTGCTTGCTCAGCCCCTGCAGATCCTGCAGGTGCCGCATCTCTTGCTCCCTCTGAAATGGCTGCGTCGCCATCGCTGCTGGCCCCGGCACTGGTGGTCGGTAGTACACCTAGAAAAAAACATTACACATTTTTTAGATGCCATATACACCTCCCCCTATTTATTCTTTTTCACTACCAAGATTGAAAAAAAAATTAATACATACATATACAACATACATCACTAGTACAAATCGGGTACTAGAGTAGAGTAGACACTAGTAGTGTTATATGGTCCCTAGGGTCATTTTAGTCTACTCTTTGCTAAGTTAGCCTGAGCCATGCTACCATTTTAGCTTTGTGTCTTTTGCGCACGTTACCTCGCAGCTTGTTGTGTAAGACGCATTTGAGCCCACATCAGCTCATACTGCTACTGTCTGAGCACTGCATACAAGGTCGAAAAACAAGCCACTTTGTTATGGAGTTCTGGTCAGTCCATATTGCTTAGCCATAACATGTTACACTTTTTGGCACGACTGAGAAATGCTTGCATTATACTAACGCGCACCATTTTTCTCAGGCAGAAGATTCCTTTCTACGAACCAGAGCTTTGCAGAGCTTTTGATGTAGCCAGCACTTTTACGTTGTAAGGTGAGGGGTCCCCCAGAATTCGCTCAGAGATCTTTTGTCTTCTATGGACTTGTAGTTGTAATAATGTTTATTGTTTTTATCTTATGCATTTTGTTGTTGGTGGTGGCTCGTATACTGCATTATAGAACAACATACAGAGATTGTTAGTTGAAAATAATCCTTTTGAACTTACATAGACTCTGTGGTATTTGGTGTGGACTTACACGAGTGAGTGAGTGAAAGGGTGTGCATTGCTTCCGCGACTCTGAGAGGTCGGGAGTGTTATGTTCTGGCTTGTCTAATCATTGGGTATCTTCAAGTGGGGTTCGAGGAGCTGTAATGAGACACTATAGCTAGTCGGTCAGGGGATTGTGGGTTCTGACTGAGGTGTGAGGAAGGTCCAACCTCCCATCATCAACGTCCTATTTTCTTGTGCATAGTTCTGTATGTGCAGAATCCCTACAACAGTAGTAGTAACTATGTACTATCCCATCAAAAATAGTAAAATATCTGGTTGGGCATTTTGTTGTTGTGAATTGTCGAAAAGCCTCAAGAATAAGAAGACTAGAAGAGGACAACCCAAAGGACTGGACTCAGTGGGTAGAGATATTGGTGAATCTGAGTTTTATTTAAAACCTTTTAAATAAAGAGTGGCCAACTGGGCAAGCTTAGCTACAGACAGACTAATAGTAGTAGTACAGAGTGTCATAGCAGAGGCAGTTAGAGGCAGGGATAACAAAAATTTTGAAACAGATAGTCTAGATCAAAGAAGATTTAGTAAAAATTAGAATTAGGAAATCGAAATAATAGTTCGTAAAAAATACGGTGCAGTAAAAGTTAGGAAAATATAATTATTAATATTAACCACTGGAGGACTTACTGGGGTCAGCAGCAGAGCCCTCGGTAGAGGAGCGGTCCTGGCCCTGGGAGGCATCTTGTCGTGCTCCCGCCGACTCTGACCCCGTCTTCTTGCCCCTGGGTGCTGATCATGTAAGATATAATAAAGAAAGAGACAAACATTAATGATTGGTGTGAAACAAATAAAATATTTTAAAAAACGCTCAAAAAACATTTTTGGAAACAACAATTGCAATAATATTGACCTATATAATCTGATCGACTAGTAGTATTGCGGGATTCACAGACCGTCTAGTTAATATTTATGAACACTAATCCAGTGTTCCATTCTTATTCCAGAATACCAACTAAGCCAAAGTACCACCTGACCTAGCCCACCTATTCCAGACGGACCAATTGTTCACTAAGTCTGCATTTCCATGTATTCTAGCCCTCAAAAATGCATAGATGGAGGACACATGCATACATTTTTGCATACACCAAATTGTTGGTTGGTTTCTGCTGATGTTCTGCTAGTGATAAGCCTATTACTACTCACTAAACAAACTACAAAAGATTCTCCTAAGGACTGGGCTAAGCAGTACTCAGCAGCATGTGACATGACAGAGGATGCGTCATGCAGACCACTAAAAAATTACCAACTAATGCTAATAAGTAACTAAACCTATCAATCCACCACTATCTCTTCTTAGTGGCAGGAGGACAAAGGAAGGAATAGAGTCTCTCTAGCATTACCTAACTCAAGTTCTCTAACGTAAACTCTTACATAATCAGGCCATGCGAGCACTAAGTTGCAAACAAGTAAGATTAGTATGTAGTAGCGCCGGGCACCTGTGTCATAACAATCACAGAAGATTTTTCAACGTAATTTATCTGCAATGTAAGCAGCAGCATTCTTGCTGTTCGGAAAAAAAATATGTTTGCAATATATAACACAGAGCAGAAGAACACAAAGTAGTAATATTAAATAGCTACTCACCAAGCCCTGGGACCTCCACTCCTAGCAGGTCCAGCAGGTCCTGCTCCCGGCCCAGGATATCGGACCACTGGTGCATCAGCTGGGCATATGTGCGCCGGACACCAGAGCAGAGAAACACTGCCTGGCGCACCTTTCCCCACCGCTGGCGACGCTCCCGGAGCCCGTTCCCGGACCCAGGCCTGCCGCCTGCTACTAGAGTTAAGGTGAGGTGGCGCTGCACAAAAAAAATAAGTGCTAAAGATGTCCCTAGCCTGCACCCCTTGTGGACGCCGCCTTCCGCCCTTTCCCTTGTTGCCCTTGCTCTCTCCCTTGGCCATGGTTCTGGGACCAATTAGAGGAATTAGAAAAGTAAGTAAAAAAAATTAAAGAAGCAAGTTATAGAAAAAGAGTTAAAAAGTAGCAGAAAAAGTCACAAAAAAGTTTTTTAAAAAGCTCCAAATATAGAATCAGGAAAATAGAGAGATAGATAATAAATAAAAAAGATTTAAAAAATGCGTACAGAAACAAAGGATTGCAAAGATAGAGGGAGGATAGGAAAGCAGGCCCAGAACCATAGCAATAGAGTGAAAAACAAGATGGCCGCGCCCGTTGCGACTGCATGGGCAAGTTTGCGCGATATTTTCCCCCGAGCACACAAAAAGCGTTGCAAACACGTAATATGCGTTCCGGAGCAGGAAATACTCATCGCGAACGGGCGGGAGCACGCAATATGCGACCCGGAACAGGAAATAGCATCGCGAACGGGAGGGACAAGTGGCCGCGCCCAGTGGCAACCGCATGGGCAAGTTCGCGAGATATTTCCCTGCGAGCACGTAAACAGCATTCCTGAACAGGAAAAACGCATCGCGAACAGGTGCAACAAGCAATTCCGCGTGCTCGCTGAATTCCGCATAGCTCACGGTGATTTTTTACCGTTTTGCGGAACTTTGCATAATGCGACTACGCAAATTCCGCCCACCCCTACTTTTGAGGGACACCAAGTTAGCTCTTCCTGTGTAATGTCTAGCAAAAGAATTGTTAGTGTATGCATGGATATACTACTGTTAAGCATTGATAATGATGACTTGTTTTACAATGGCTAGATTGCGCAACACTCACTGACTTTCTGCTTCATTGTTATAGCCTATAACTGACCAAGACATCACGTTACGAACAATATTCAAACAGAAAGAAGTTTACAAATGAGTTTATAGAAACACAAGTGCTTTAGCTTGTGCTAAGTGCTGACCCATGTAAAAGTGAAGATGATTGCCCCAAAGAAAGAAATTTCTGGCAAGAAAGTGGTCAGTGAGGAGAAGATAATGTCTGTTGCAGGTGCATCACTAGCATCACCCTTGGATCAACGCCAACACCATTAAACCGTAGCCCATGCCACTAAGAGATGCAGTGACTGAAGTCATGGAAATCCTTGGATCTGAAATCAAATTGCCCCGGCAACAAACTAAATGTTCACCGGAAAGTCAACAACAGGAATCACAACCTGTATCACCTAATCTTCCGAGAGCAGGAACTGAGCAGGAAGTTTAGCTTGCTGCAGGGGAAGATGTTGTTGTGACTATTGTTCCACTGGAAATATCAACTTCACAATCTCCAGGAAGGAAATGAAAGAACACTTCCCCATCTTGTCCAAGCCCCCTTTCTGATGATCTTGACATGGATTGGAACCCGATCGAGACCCACCAAGGATGAGACAAGGGAAAAGGAAGGATCCTGAAAGTCTTGAAAGTGTGAAAGGAAATGATGAGGCAGTGATTGTTGTGAGGTTTGGAGAGGAAGTATAGCTCATCTGTATTCAACCTGCTCTTAGTGATGTAGTTCCACCAAAACAGTCGGCGTCTATGTTTTCAAGACTCCAAAAGTCTGCAGCAACCACTGCCTCAAGAGAAAGGCCAACAAAACTGCCTAACTACATCTCAACAAGTTCTTTAGGCTTTTGCACCACAAGAAAGCTCTCTAGTCCCTCCCCCTTCCCCCATTTGGGATTCCTTTACACTCAGACCACATGAGGAACGTATCATAGAATTCTTAATTTGAAAACGAAAGCTTGTCATGGTATGTCAGGTGGACCTTATACTATTAGGTGCCAAATAGGGGTGGGCAGAATTTGCGAAATTAACTTTCGCAAATTATCGCGAAAATGCAGAAAATCTCCGCAAACACGCCGGAAATATCGCGAAGACGCGGAAGTTTTTTTGCCGCCTGTTCGCGGTATTTTTTGCGTGATCGCGTGTCGCCAACTTACCCATGCGGTTGCTCACGGGCGCGGCCATCTTGTTTTCACTTGTCCCGCCCTCTCGCGATGCTTACTTCCTGTTCCGGGACGCGCAATGCATGTTCGCGCCTGTTCGCGGTCGATATTTCCTGTTCGCGACCGCTTTTACTTGATCGCGTTGCTTTTGGCTTGCTCGGGGAGAAAATATCGCGCAAACTTGTGCACGTGGTCGCAATGGGCGCGGCCATCTTGTTTTTCACTCTATTGCATGGTTCTGGGGCCTGATTTTCAATCCTCCCTAAATCTTTTCAATCCTTTGTTTATAGCCACTTTTTTTGGATCTTTATTACTTATTATTTCTCTAACTATTTTCCTGCTTCTATATTTTTGGTTTTTGTCTACTTTTTTTTTGTTTTTTAGCTACTTTTTCTCTTTCTATTGCCTGCTATTTATTTCCTTTACTCCTTTATTTATTTTACCTTTTCTTTCCCGCCCCGTCCCCAGAACCATGTCCAAGGGTAGGGCTGTTCGCCGGCGCAGCCAGAGCCGCGACCGCCTTCCTTGCGGAAGGCGGCGCCCACAAGGGGTGCAGGCACGGGCCTTATTTGGGGAGGTGGAGTTGGCTGCACTAATTTTCTTTGTGCAGCGCCACCTCCCCTCAACCCTGGCAGCAGGTGGCAGGCCTGGGTCCGGGTACGGCCTCCGGGAGCGTCGGCAGCAGTGGGGGAAGGTGTGTCGGGCAGTGTCGCGCATCTCTGGGGTCCGGCACACCCAGGCACAGCTGACGCACCGGTGGTTTGACATCCTGGACCGTGAGCAGGACCTGCTGGACCTGCTAGGAGTGGAGGTCCCGGGGCTTGGTGAGTACCTATTTAATTATTACAACTTTGTGTCTGTTCTTCTGCTCTATGTTATATATTGCGAATATCTTTTTTTCCTTCCAACCAGCTAGAATGTTGCTGCTTACAATACATTCCAGGTTAATAACGTTTAAAAGTCTTCTGTGATTATGACACAGGTGCTCTTCTGCGCTACTACTAATCTTACTTGTTTGCAGCTTTGCGTTTGCGCTTGCTTAGCGTGATTCTTTACGAGTTTATTTTAGAGAAATTAAGTTACGTAATGCTACAGTGACTCACGTCCACTCCTTACTTTGTCCTGTCACTAATAGATGGGGCGGATTGATACTTAGGTTTAGGTACTTTGTATGAGCTTCTAATTGGTTAGTGGTATGCGTGATGCCCCCCCTCACTCAGTTACGTGACGTGCTGCTAGTACGGCAGTCTTTAGAACCTTTTCTAGTTTGTTCAATGAGTGGAGGTAGGCTTAGCAGTTACTTAGCAGTAGCAGATCAGCATCAATCAAACCAAAATTTGGTGTATACAAAAAATGTAGTCATGTTCATGTGTCCTCCATGATTGGACCATACGCATTGTTGAGGAATACAGTGGAAATGCATACTTAATGTACAATTGGCATGCCTGGAATAGGTGGGCTAGGTTGGGTGGTACGTTGTACTACTACTTAGGCTTAGTTGTAACTTAGTTTTCTGGAATCAGAATGGAAGACTGGATTACTGTTGATAAATAGTAACTTAAGTAGTCGAACTGCGAATCCCCCGATATTACATGTTGACCAGATGAGATCGGTCAATGTAGTTATTGCAATTGTTGTTTACTTAAGTGTTTTTTAACCGTTGTTGAAATATATTGTATTTGTTTGACACCATCCATCAATGTTTGTCTCTTTCTTATATCTTTCCTGTTCATCAGCACCCAGGGGCAGGCCGACAGGGACTGGGCAGTCGGCGGGACAGGAACACCACCAGGAGGACACCGCTGAGGGCTCCTCTGCTGGCCCCAGTAAGTCTTCTTGTTTTTAATAATATTTCTTATTCCATAACTTTTACTGCCCCATTTTTCCCGAACTATAGTGTGTTTCCAAATGCTATTTTTTTACCACTAATTATCCTTCGATCTGTACGGTTTCAAAAATCTTATCCCTGCCTCCGCTATGATGACTCTGAGTACTACTACTACTACTACATACTATCAGTCTGTCTGTACTGTAGTAGCTAGTCTTGCCCAGTTGGCCAGTGCCACTCTTTGTGAAAGGTTGTAATATAAAACTCTTATTCACCAGTAGCTCGTACAATCCGTTGGGTCGTTGTCTTGTACTACTTTTACTCCTATTGATGTTGAGGCTTTGAAAATTCACAGCAACAACAGCCCTACCAGATTTCTTAATATTTTGATATGATACCCTATAGGACATACCACTGTTGTAGGGATCTTGCACATACATTTGCACCAGAAAATAGGATGTTGGTGATGGTAGGTTGGACCTTCCTTGCACACCTCAATCAGAAATTCTGCACCCACCACAATTCCACTGCTTGACTATAGTACTGTCTTGTCATACCTATTAGGTCTCAGAACCCTCCCCCCAAGATACCCAACAAGTACACAACCCAGAACATAACACACCCAACCTCTGTCGTGGAAGCAATTCACATGCACACCCTTACTTTAATTTGCTCACTCGTGTAAGTTAGTCCACACCAAATACCACCAAGTCTATGTAAGTTTAAAATGTTTATTTCAATTTGAGAAGGTCTGTACACTGTTTTCTTAGCAGCACTAACGGGCAAATCAATAACATTAAAACAATATACATTGTTACACTTATACAGTTGGGAATTAAATCATGATAACTGAACAGTGGTGGAAGGCAGCACCACCATCCCATAGCAATTTAGTTTATATAAATTTATAAATGAAGATGTGAGTGAAGGGACCCCTCACCTCAGAAGAACCTAGTACTAGTAGTTGGTGCATCGTTCAGAAGCTCTGGTTCGTAGAAGGGAATCTTGCGTCTGTAATGCGAAAAAAGAAATGGTGTGCGTTAGTATATTGCAACTTGCAAGCATTTCTCAGCCGTGCCAAAAAGTGTAGCATCTATGGATAAGCAATATGGACTAACAGTAACAGTAGTACACCAGTTCTTCCTAAAAAAGTGGCTTGTTAATGTTTGTTGACCGCTTGTACGCAGCGCGTAGACTAGACAGTAGCAGTGTGAGGCAGGTCATGTGGGCTCAAAGGTGTCTTAAGAAGCTGCAAGGTAAAGGTAACGTCACATGTGCATGGCTAGGGCTAATCAAGCAAAGGCTACAATGATCATATAACTATTAGTGTCTACTCTACTACTACCTGATTTGTACTAGTGATGTATGTTAGTATTAACTCATTTTTCAACCTTGCTACTGATCAATAGGGGGGAGGTGTATATGACGCCTAATAAATGTGTAATGTTTTCTAGGCGCACTACCGACCACCATTGCCGGGGCCAGCGAAGGCGACGCGGAGGGCGAGGTTGCGGCAGTTGCAGATAGCAACGGAGCGGTAGGGGGAGTGGCAGCACCAGTGGCAGGCGGTGGTAAGTTAGATTCATAATCCTTAACTATTGTTGAACTTGACAGCACACTCACTGCAAGGGTGTACTGTATGTATATGTATACTGTACAGTTGTGACTTAGGGCCCCATTAGGATGGTGGGCGTATGGCCCCCGCCGGGCCGGCTGGAATTCACTGCCGTCACCGCAGGGGCAAACCTCCCGCCATCCCTGTAGAAAATATTCAGATATGTCCAGGCGGAAAAGGGTTCAATATGGCGGTGGTGTCTCTCTCACCACACCGCCAGCCATATAATCTGCATTTTGGAATGCCTTTGCGTGGCGGCATTGCCGTACGCCACGGAAAGGCATGCACACATTGCAGAGTATGCTTGGGGGCCCCCATGGAGGGTACCTACCTATGCTATGGTACCCCCCGACTTTCAAAGCAAAACGTGACAGGCTCCGTGCGGGGCCCGTCATGTTGTGCTTGGAAAAGCAGCACAACATTTTAGCATTGCTTTCAGCAAAGCCAACCAGAATTTAAATTTAAAAAAACAGGGTGCGCCCACCACTGTGCCGGGCGCATCATCCTAATTAATTGTCCCCACAGGAACCCCACCCTTTTTAGCAGTCGGATGGCGGGCGGACAAAGTCCGCCCGCTATCCGATGTCGTAAGTAAGTATGAGTTGTTGGGGACGTTTGAAGAGTGAACTAGAAGACTAGAATTCCCTTTAATTGGTATAGGACTAGGAGCCGGAGTATTGAGTAACCAATGGCCTCATCTATCTGATTTCAACTCCGCTTTGAAAGTTTTATGGAGAAGAGCACCTGGTGCACTGTTCAACTAAAAAGTGTAAGACAGGTGGAAGGAAGAAGGACGGGCGACATTTAAAATGTTATGTACTACTGTGCTTTATTTTATAGTGCTACTCTACCATGCCACTATGTGTATAAATAATTACCTTGTCCTACTGTTTTATTAAGACTATATTTTACAATTGTCTTGTTTTTTTCTTTTTGATACACAGCTACTCCGAAACTCAACCGGAAGGAGTTGGCCGCCAAGGCACGGCGCCGGAAGCTGGAGGCAATCCAGCAGGAATACCGGCGGCTGGTGGTCCAAGCCGAGGAGGAGGAGGAGACTGCAGCAGCAATTCAAGCCTCCTCCAGTGCCCCGGGCCCCAGCCACCGCCCTCCAGCGGTACGGCGCCACCGTCTGGCGGCTGCCCGCCGCCACCGTGCCATCTCCGGTGCCCCCCCCCCCCACTGTGGCTGCAACTGCCGCGGCCTTAGATGCCGCGTCGCCCATTTAGAGGACGAGATGCGCCAGATGCGTGTCCTCCTCCAGTCCCGCCCCACCAGTTAGTCCCTGTCACTGCCCCTTTTTTAATTCCTGTTCTTGTTCTTTACTCGTTTGGCCGTTAAGACTTTTTTCTACTGTGGACAGTGGTTGGGGTTAGGGAGGGGGGTGGGTCAGCTTTTGTGGGTTTAGTTTATTTTTGTTAGGGTAAATTAAATATATTTTTCTATGTTACATGCAATGTTGTTAATGTTTTGTAGGTGGGGTAACTGTTTTACATCACACTGTTTCCTTGCTGGTGCATGGCCGCCCATAGCCTGTGTTTGATTTCAATAATTTGCTGACTGTATAAGACACAAACAGATAGATGCGACACACCTCACTCATTGACTGGTCCTTCTAGTACTTTCAGTCTGTCCTCTAGTCTATGCATTCTTTAGAGTGGTGTGTGAAAATGAAATCATTGACAACATGTCCATTATTAATTCTGCCTCCCCCAAAATTCTCTCTTACCGGTGCTTGATGTTTATGTTCAACTGTGGCACAGCACTGGCTGCATGGTGAAGATGGTTTCCTTTTTCATACATGCCATGATTGGGGAGGTGGTGGTGGTAGTATAGTAGTAGTAGTAGACACTGGCAGGGTGGCAGCATTTCCAAAAAAAGAAAAGGAGACAGTCAATCGCCTTTGAGAGACTGTTAGAGGAGTAGTTGAATGAAGTACATTACAGAACTTACCGAGCAACAATTATATGCTCAAATATAATTTGACAAAAAAACTGAATGGTGGTTATGAGGATAGCCTACTAGACAGAGTTACAAACTATAGTTGTGTCGACTCGAGTCACTTGACTATGCCTACAGTCTAACAGTTAGTGCTGTATATGAGGAATGACAACAAACAAATCCAATCAATGCCGGCAATTCATGCTGAGGTATATGTTCCTTTGTTAAATAAAATAACCTCTGAAATATCCTACTCATGGGTGGGCAAGCAGAAGATCACCGCTCTGCATTGAAATTGAAGTAGTGTTGCTTTCACCACATCCGCCCCAGCAAGTGTGTGATTAAGTATTGGTGTAAATTTAATTTAGTTACACCTCAACAATAAGTCACACAGCCCGGGGGAAGAGGGTTAGGGTTTGTTGAATGGATGGGAAGGGGGATTTTGGGAAAGGTTTGACATAGAAAAACAGTATGCATACATAGACAAACAAATGACAATCATTGAAGACTACCATATCCATATGTTAAGGGAGAAAAAGGCAATGCATGCATGATGATGAGAGACCCGGATTACATACACTTCTATTTCTTGTTCTGTTCCGGCCTTAATACTTTAACAGATAGCAAATAGAAATTTTAAATATTGGTAGTGAAGAATCGTAAACACAGAGCAAACCTAATGATGATTGATAATAACAACTCCAAGAACACACTGTTGTAAAGATTGTATACAAGATATTAATCAAATTATTTAAAAGAAGTTAAAAGTGGATACTGTTACTGTGTTATCCTGGTCAAAAATGTGGACTGGATTTTTGCATCTCGGCATTCCTCTTGCTCCTCTCGTCCATCAATCTTGGGTGTGTCGCCTCGCCCCTCGCCACTGCCCGGCTGGAAAAATAGGTGATTGATTGGTAAGGTAATTAATATGCATTGTAATGTTTTACAAAGTTTTGGCCAAGGCCCGGACTGTAATTTTAGATTGAAAACCAAAGGGGATATTGAGAAATCAAGTGAAAACAAATGCACAAGTGATGGTGTAGTGCAACAAGAACACTTTCCGAGGTGGCATGTATGCATATGCATCATCTCTACTCTAGTCTGTTTCCAGCATTGACCTTCAACAGTAACAGGAGAGATCAGGCCCACAGTGCTTACCATTAGCACATCCTACGTTAACACTTTAGAGTCCTTTTTTTTTCTCTCAAAGAGTTGGACAAACGCAAAGCACATTATCCATTCCAAACATAGCATTTTACAGTTTAAGTTAGTAAAATCAATGCACTGCAGTCATCCCACCGCTACACTCTATTCAACTTCTACACAGACATTTGGGTCTGCTGTGGTTGTTGTTGACGTGTTTACCTTTAGGCTTTTCCGTTTTATGCCACTCCTGAAACATCCTCCTCCTGACTTCATCATCATCTCTGATACTTTTACTGACTGAAGATCGGCCTGCAGTATAAGTATAATTTTTATGACACAACAAGAGTAGAAATATAAATATTACTGACTTGAGTCATTCTTTATTGTGTACAGAAAGATAGATTACTACTAGTACACTTTGACATCACTTTGTGCACAACAAACAAACAACGCAAACACAAAGACCAATAGCTCAGAGTCAGGTGTCCAATGCATGCCATTAATTGTCATCATTCATTACCTGTTCCTTCTCATCTTAAGTTAACGGGCCATCTCTTTCGCCATCATCATGATGGACGGTGCTGTTAAGTCACAGTCATTTGCATTGCGCAGATTGAGTGAGTCCCCTTCCTGTATTGAATTAAAAGCAATGTATCACCAAGATGCAGGAGAAGTACACATTTCTTGTTTGCAAGAAGGGGAAAATGAGTGTTTTCTGTAGAAAGTTGATTAGTGGCAGTGCACAATTACATCAATTCATGCGCAACACACACAACAAAATCTACATCATTCAGTCTGCGATTCTGCGGCCAATGCATGGCATCAATCATTACCTGTTCCATCTCATCTTGTTAACGCTGCAGGCCATCTCTTTCGCCATCATCATGATGGACGGTGCTGTTAAGTCACAGTCATTTGCATTGCGCAGATTGAGTGAGTCCCCTTCCTGTATTGAATTAAAAGCAATGTATCACCAAGATGCAGGAGAAGTACACATTTCTTGTTTGCAAGAAGGGGAAAATGAGTGTTTTCTGTAGAAAGTTGATTAGTGGCAGTGCACAATTACATCAATTCATGCGCAACACACACAACAAAATCTACATCATTCAGTCTGCGATTCTGCGGCCAATGCATGGCATCAATCATTACCTGTTCCATCTCATCTTGTTAACGCTGCAGGCCATCTCTTTCGCCATCATCATGATGGACGGTGCTGTTAAGTCACAGTCATTTGCATTGCGCAGATTGAGTGAGTCCCCTTCCTGTATTGAATTAAAAGCAATGTATCACCAAGATGCAGGAGAAGTACACATTTCTTGTTTGCAAGAAGGGGAAAATTAGTATGTTCTGTAGAAAGTTGATTAGTGGCAGTGCACAATTACATCAATTCATGCGCAACACACACAACACAATCTACATCATTCAGTCTGCGATTCTGCGGCCAATGCATGGCATTAATCATTACCTGTTCCATCTTATTTTCAGTTAATGGCCAGTCTCTCTCGGCTCTGAAAGGAGGATAGCTATAGTAGTCATCTGATTCATGGTCCACTTGTTTTGGAAGGACGAGGAAAGTTTGAATTTGTTGTTACCATCATCCAATCATCATTCATGAGGGAAATGGAATTGAGCAGGAGATTCAGTATGATCGAGCGGAGGAGCTGGATTCTGAGGACTGTAGTGTCAAATGGCAGACACCTGAAACTTGTATCTTAAATGAGAAGAGTAGAAGACGGTCAGAATGGATTTGTTGCGATTCACAAGTTTATAACCGGAACGACAGACACATAAACAAAGGGGGAAAAAAGGGAGGAAGACAGTAAGTTCGAGCCTAATTGTCAGGGAAGTATAGCTCGTCCTCAAACTCTGGGGGTTCTTCCAGTAGTAGGTAATCATCTGACACAATACTTCCGTCACCTGAGCCGCTGTCCTCATCTTCCTCTGTTGATTCATGCATTGTGTAATTTGGTGGTATGAAGTGCTGATTCATTTTGATCATTGTTAACCTCTCCACATTTTTTGGAGATAGACTGGTCCTTCTCAAGGTTACAATGGAACCAGCAGCACTGAAAACACGTTTGGAAGAGACACTTGCGACAGGGCAAGCCAGATAGCTTATCGCCAGCCTGCTGAGCTGTGGCCATTCAGACCTTTTCCTATACCAATACTGCACTGGGTTTTGATCAACGTACACCTCTGTTGGGTCGTCCAGATAGGCCTGGACCATCCGCTCAATGTTCAGGGTTGCTGCTGGTAAGCTTTTGTGCTGTTTTTTCTGTGCATCAGCACTGTGCTTACAATAGCACATCTTTACATACCAATCTGATAATGATTGTACTCGGCCTAATGATCCAGTTATTGTTTCTGTAGTCGATGGTGATGGTGAGTGTTGTGATTGTGAGCCAACCGCACTGCCCTCAGCCGACGAAGTTGCACTTGATTCTGCATGGCCTGCTTCAGTATCAGTACTTGTTGTGGGTTGATGTGGCGGGCTTTTAATTAGCAGCCCTTCCTTTTCAAACTTAATGGCTGCTTCAGCTATACAACTTTTGTAGCGGGCAACATCATTGTCGGAAAAAGCAAGGAATGCCTTCACTAGTCCTAATTTTGCACGTGGATCCAGAATTGTGGCACAAATGTAATGTTTTTGTGACAAAATTTTATTTTGTATCCTTACATTTTCAGTTAAGCGCCTGGATAAGCTCTCCACCAAGTCATGGGCTTGCCTTCTGTCCTCTACACCTTTGTAGGATTCAGACACATTATTCAGTTCATGCTCTAGCATTTGCAACAATGGGATAGCTTGGCCCATTGTACAGTCCTCCTTGCTGACTTCACGTGTGAAGACCTCAAAAGGAGACAGCATCTCAGTCAGGCATTTAATTAGGGTCCATTGCTCCCTCTGAAGGGTCATGCCTTTAACACTAGCATCACTGCTTCTATACCAGACATATTCATGGAGTGACCTGTGCTGTTCGTACAGACGATCATGCATGTAATACGTTGAGTTCCAACGTGTTGCCACCTCCTGGATGAGTGCCTTGACTGGCATCCTAAATTCACGTTGGATGATCCTCAGCTGCTTCCGAGCTTTAAAAGAATGGCTGAAATGAGTGCATATTCATCGGCAGATGGCCAGTAAATTGCTGACTATGGGTTCTTTTTTAAGAAAGTCTTGCACTATAATGTTTATGCAGTGTGCCAAACATGGAACCCTGAAATAGGAACCAAGTTCCATGGCCTTAAGTACATTTCTGCCATTGTCTGTGGCAACAAAACCAATACCAAGCCCTCTGGGCCGCAGCCATTCCAAAACCTTGGTGCGAAACTCTTCTAAAATGTTTTCAGCCGTATGAGATTTCTCCATGGCGAACATGGCTACAGTTGCATGTTTCCGAGTACCTTCAAAAATCGCAACTGTGTCAACAACACCTCATGCAGATAGTTGATCTCTAACCCCCACAAAAGAGATCCAGTGTGCAGTGATGCACATGTAATCTGTGGCTTGGCAACTGCTCCACATGTCTGTTGTCAGGTGGATATTGTGCACAGCACTCTGCTGCAAACCTTGACCAACCAATTCCAGCACATCATGATGTAGTGCCGGAACAGCAATTCGTGCAAAATAGGACCGGCTGGGAACCTTCCATTTAGGGCAGATGGCAGACACAAATTCAAGGAAACCCACCCCTTCCACAAATGAAAAAGGAAGAAGGTCCAGCGCTAACATTTTAGCCAGCTTCGCATTGTACAATCGTGCCGTTGGGTGGTTGCGTTGGAACTGCCCCTCCAACCTAAACATGCTCTCAATGGTAGGCTGGCTTACTTTCCTTAGTGGTCTGTTTTCATTAACCCACTAAGGCTCAACGACACAGATTGTCTCATTGAGGTAGTCGCCGGTCGCCTTGGTGGCTCAGCCTGACTCTGAGTATGGCTCTTACTGCGGTGCCACTCTGATGTTACTGAGGAGGATGTGGGCGTTACCACTGCAGTACTGGGGACAGGGCTAGAAATGCCTCCCTCTTCTTCACCTTCCACCACAATAATATCGCTCCCTGATTCACCTTGACCAACTTCAATGGGTTGAGTTTTTCTACTTTCTTTTAACTTAAGTAGGTGAGCCTCCCACACGATATTGTGGTGTATTCTGAGATGACTCGCTTGTCCTCCGGTACCATAGTTTGTACCAAGCTTACCACGCCGAACACCTTGGCGACAAATTGAGCATATAGCAACGTTCTCCTCCTTGGCGCTAACAGAAAAGAAGTCCCAAACTGGGGAGGAGAACTTTCTGGCACTGCTGGATGTGCCACTTTCAACAGCAGATGAACTTGAGGGGGTGCTTGAAAATATGTGACCCTGTCCACCTACACTGTGACTTTTACTGCCACTACCTACTGAGATGGTTGAGCTGGATGTAGGTCCCTGCCGGGCCTTGGAAAATATGGCAGCTGGAGGTAGTGGTGGTGTAACCTGTGTTGGTGAGATCCGTGCTACATCCCGCTCAGTAGTAGCCTTTCTGGATAGGGTGAGAATGTCGGTCTCCAATCCTTTTGGGGCTGGAGTAATGTGCGTGATGACTGGCTCGTCTTCATCAACATCATCACCCCCCTCTTCTACATCTACCTCCATAACTCTAAGTTTTTCTGGGACCTTCCTTTTCAGAAGCAATGTCTTGTGGCGTACATCACTCTCAGACCGAGCTGGTGGGACCCAAGTGTCATCACGATCATCAGAAGCGGGGCTTGAAGAAGAAGATGATGGACTAAGCCTCCTTTTCCTTGCTGGTGGTCTGGAAGACAATTCATCTTCTGAAACAGTGGTTTGACTTCGCTCCACTTTGTCTACAGGAAGCTCGATTTCCTGAAATGCCCCTACGTCAGGAGCAACAACTACTATGGTGGGCTGTTGCGGTGGCTGCTGCTGTTCTGGTTGCGGCGGCTGCTGCTGTTCTGGTTGCGGCGGCTGCTGCTGTTCTGGTTGCGGCGGCTGCTGCTGTTCTGGTTGCTGCGGCTGCTGCTGTTCTGGTTGCTGCGGCTGCTGCTGTTCTGGTTGCGGCAGCTGCTGCTGTTCTGGTTGCGGCAGCTTGACACTGATCTGCTGAGTTTGCGCGTGCGTTGAACTTGATTGTGTACTACTTTGCGGTAATGACATTTCTTGAACATCGCTGCTCGTTAGTAGACTGGCTACCTCTGCGACACTAAAGCCCTTGGGCCTAGGTTGGTGGGTTTTGACCGCTGTGCTGCTCCCAGCTTGGTTCCCGGACAATGCTTTGGTGCCAAAAAAAACATTGGCCGGCACACCACCAGTCGTGGTTAATGGCACTTCCTTTTTCTGTTCCTTCTTCTCACCGGCAACTTTCTTGGTACTGGACCTGGTACCTTTCTTTGCGCCATCTTCTTCAGATGTCAGGCAGGAGGCAGATGCACAACAAGTTCTGGTCACACGTGGGCGTGATGCGCAGCAGGACTTCTGTCTGGCTGGCAGTACAACGGGTAGGCAGGTGATGCCGATGACACCTCCTACTCTGTCTTTTGTGCACCTAAAAGCAAAGAAGACAGGAGAAGAACATCAGGGAAATGTTGCATTTGTTGTTGTGGTTCAGTTACTTAGTACTGTACTAGTGCAAACAAAAGATAGTCCAGCCATTTATGACTATTTTTTTTAACTAGAGCTATGGTATACTACTAGTACTGTGTACAGCCACACAGTACACTCTCAGGAAGGATAGGAAAGTTAATAATAAACAACAAAATAAAAATCTAATGGAAGTGGGGTGGACCATTGCATTATTTGAGCATCTCAGCATCCATGGAGCTACTGCTGGCAAAGGGGGTGGATGGATGGAAGCAGTAAGCCAAAGAGCCAATAGGAAAACCATGCAGGCCTATGGCAAAAGCAGGACACTAATACTCACAGTCCAAACACCCAAAAAGGCCACCACCCACATGGACACACACAAATCACAAAGAAGCCGGGGTGCCTGGGAAACACCAGGAGCTGACAAAAGGCCTATAAAAGCCAGGTAAAGGATGCCTGCTAAAGCACACTGCTCTGACTTTTTAATGCAACAAAATGTGGGAACATTCACAGGCCCCAAAAAGCTCTGCAGGGTGCATGCATTGCACACCAACACACCAGTGACCAGACACATAAAAAAAAGCATGGATTGTCTTTAAGACAACCAACATCAGCAAGGCCACCCCCCAAAAAGCACACTTCCCCAACTCACTCCAATGCCATCCATGCCCTAAATGAAGTCTAAATTCATCAGATTGCATAGAAAACACTTGATCAATAAAGCTGTGGCTACCTGCTCTGATCCTAGTGTATGAAAAAGCAGGCCTGTTGGCAGACAAGGCCAGGCAAGCTTGCAGGCCTAGGCCTCAAAATGGCCACCAGCCACATGGCCAGGCCCAACATCAGCAAGGCCACCCCCAAAAACACACTTCCCCAACTCAATCCAATGCCATCCATGCCCTAAATGATGTCTAAATTCAACAGATCACATAGAAAACAGTAGATTAATAAAGCTGTGGCTACCTGCTCTGGTCCTAGTGGATGAAAGCAGGCCTGTTGGCAGACAAGGCCAGGCAAGCTTGCAGGCCTAGGCCTCAAAATGGCCACCAGCCACATGGCCAGGCCCAACAACATCAGCAAGGCCACCCCCAAAAACACACTTCCCCAACTCAATCCAATGCCATCCATGCCCTAAATGATGTCTAAATTCAACAGATCACATAGAAAACACTTGATCAATAAAGCTGTGGCTACCTGCTCTGATCCTAGTGGATGAAAAAGCAGGCCTGTTGGCAGACAAGGCCAGGCAAGCTTGCAGGCCTAGGCCTCAAAATGGCCACCAGCCACATGGCCAGGCCCAACAACATCAGCAAGGCCACCCCCAAAAACACACTTCCCCAACTCAATCCAATGCCATCCATGCCCTAAATGATGTCTAAATTCAACAGATCACATAGAAAACAGTAGATTAATAAAGCTGTGGCTACCTGCTCTGGTCCTAGTGGATGAAAGCAGGCCTGTTGGCAGACAAGGCCAGGCAAGCTTGCAGGCCTAGGCCTCAAAATGGCCACCAGCCACATGGCCAGGCCCAACAACATCAGCAAGGCCACCCCCAAAAACACACTTCCCCAACTCAATCCAATGCCATCCATGCCCTAAATGATGTCTAAATTCAACAGATCACATAGAAAACAGTAGATTATTAAAGCTGTGGCTACCTGCTCTGGTCCTAGTGGATGAAAGCAGGCCTGTTGGCAGACAAGGCCAGGCACGTTTGCAGGCCTAGGCCTCAAAATGGCCACCAGCCACATGGCCAGGCCCAACAACATCAGCAAGGCCACCCCCAAAAACACACTTCCTAAACTCAATCCAATGCCATCCATGCCCTAAATGGTGTCTAAATTCAACAGATCACATAGAAAACAGTAGATTAATAAAGCTGTGGCTACCTGCTCTGGTCCTAGTGGATGAAAGCAGGCCTGTTGGCAGACAAGGCCAGGCAAGCTTGCAGGCCTAGGCCTCAAAATGGCCACCAGCCACATGGCCAGGCCCAACAACATCAGCAAGGCCACCCCCAAAAACACACTTCCTAAACTCAATCCAATGCCATCCATGCCCTAAATGATGTCTAAATTCAACAGATCACATAGAAAACAGTAGATTAATAAAGCTGTGGCTACCTGCTCTGGTCCTAGTGGATGAAAGCAGGCCTGTTGGCAGACAAGGCCAGGCAAGCTTGCAGGCCTGGGCCTCAAAATGGCCACCAGCCACATGGCCAGGCCCAACAACATCAGCAAGGCCACCCCCAAAAACACACTTCCTAAACTCAATCCAATGCCATCCATGCCCTAAATGGTGTCTAAATTCAACAGATCACATAGAAAACAGTAGATTAATAAAGCTGTGGCTACCTGCTCTGGTCCTAGTGGATGAAAGCAGGCCTGTTGGCAGACAAGGCCAGGCAAGCTTGCAGGCCTAGGCCTCAAAATGGCCACCAGCCACATGGCCAGGCCCAACAACATCAGCAAGGCCACCCCCAAAAACACACTTCCTAAACTCAATCCAATGCCATCCATGCCCTAAATGATGTCTAAATTCAACAGATCACATAGAAAACACTTGATCAATAAAGCTGTGGCTACCTGCGCTGGTCCTAGTGGATGAAAGCAGGCCTGTTGGCAGACAAGGCCAGGCAAGCTTGCAGGCCTAGGCCTCAAAATGGCCACCAGCCACATGGCCAGGCCCAACAACATCAGCAAGGCCACCCCCAAAAACACACTTCCTAAACTCAATCCAATGCCATCCATGCCCTAAATGATGTCTAAATTCAACAGATCACATAGAAAACAGTAGATTAATAAAGCTGTGGCTACCTGCTCTGGTCCTAGTGGATGAAAGCAGGCCTGTTGGCAGACAAGGCCAGGCAAGCTTGCAGGCCTAGGCCTCAAAATGGCCACCAGCCACATGGCCAGGCCCAACAACATCACAAAGGCCACCCCAAAAAACACACTTCCCCAACTCAATCCAATGCCATCCATGCCCTAAATGTGCTTGAAAATGAAATGCATTCAAAAAACAAAAGGAACAGTTGCTTCATCATGCACACACACCCATGAGGCCATGCCCATGGCTAGCTCGGGCCTACTACTACAACCCACAAAATAAAAAATAAAAAAAAAGGAATGATGATAATTAATTAATTATCAAAAATAAATTGTAGTTACAACAACTGCAATGCCCACAATCAAACACAACAACCACTTACTTGTAAAATATCCTATTCCAAAAATCCTGAAATCCAATTGCAATGATGCAGCAGACAAAAAGAGTGATCTTTCCAGCTCCAAATCCAAAGGCAGAATGAGCAGGAGATGGACAAAGCACTGGGAGGAGCCTGCTGGAGAGGAACAGGAAGTTGGAGATTCTGTGTCACTTCCTCCCTCTCTCCACCTTTTAAAAAAATGACTCCTTGCACAAAAAAGGAAAGCCAAATGTCAAAGTAAGGAGTTCTTTTCATCCAAAATCAGCATTTGCAGATGGTTTCATGCTGCTAGAGCCGATATTCCTCTCCAAATTGTAAATTTTACGTTGTTGAGTTCTCGAGCTTCACATTACTTCCGCCGGCGTGTCGAAAACGATATGATCGCGTTCTCTTCTTTGTCCCTGTCGCGTTGGATATGACGTGTTCGCGGTCTCTTTCTCCTGTTCGCGTTCGATTACACGTGCCCGCGTCCTCATCCTCTGGCTCGCGATGTAGAATGACATGTTCGAGATCTCAATCTTCTCATACTCGCGCGGTGCATGATCGCGAGAAGAAAGACGTGATCACGCGACAAATGACGTGATCGCGTGACAAATGACGTTAATGCGGCCGCGAACTCTCGCGAGACAGCGCAAAATGGCTACCAAAATCCAACATCTCGTGGAGAACGCGATCGGGTCAAGAAAACTTGTCAGAGAACGCAGGGATTCAGGTAAGGCGATCGTGCGCGCGCTAGAATGTATTATTTTACAGCGCGAGCAAGAAACAAATTATCGCTAAGCTGCGGAATGCGGAAATTTTTACATTTTCGCGCTTTCCGCGTAACGCGAAAATGCCAAAATATCGCAATTTCCGCGAACGGAACGGAATTTTGGCCCAGGCCTAGTGCCAACTAGCCCATCTGAAAAATCAGGAGGTCATTGTATGGGAAGATACTTCAAAGTCATAGCTGATAGTGGTTAAAGAGAAGTTCAACTGATAGACGGATATAGTGGTAAGAAAGAAGATGATTTCAGTGTCATGTAAAGCAGACATGTGACTGTTGCACATAATGTGCCATCCTCATCATCAGCGCCTTCAGAATGGCACAAGGGACAGAGAAATATAGCCAATACAAAAGAGCCTAAGCAGCCTACCTGCTCCTCATAGGTCACCAGTGGAGGTATCACAAAGAAAACAATCACAACAACCAACCATCAAAGCTATGTTCACCATACCACTGAACCTGTTGGAAAGTCCATTTATACAATGGGTAGCTGGCCAAAATGTTAATGGTTGTCCTCCTCCCTTTTTCTATAATGGAAATTCATGAATTTGTGGAGCCCCTCTGCCCAAAATAGAAGATTCCAAGCTGGACCTACTTTTCCACTAGTGCTGTGTCAGTGCTGCACCGTCAAGTGCTGCAATATGGTTGACATACCTATGAGGGAGAGTGCTGTCCAATCTATTCAACTCATGAAGGACATGTGGACTAGCTTTCAAGCTATAAATTCACGGAAGCAGCCTGCAAACTGGACCTCCATCAAGGGAGTGAGGCAACGGACAGCTGCTGGTGTCATCACTGATGATGCTTTCAAGGCATTCGGAGACAGGCAACTGCTGTGATATTCCCCACGGAGAAATTGCATACTGCTGCCAAGATCTTGGATGAATTTAATACTAAAGACTTCAAATGGCTTCAGCCCAGAGGTCTCAGCACTGGATCATTGTCACTGACACTGGCAGTACTATTGTCAATGTTGTGGCTAACAGAGGGTATTTCAAAGTCCTGTGTTTAGCGCATTGCAAAAACCTAATTGTGCAGGACTTCCTCAAACAAGACATAGTCAACAACATTCTGTCACCTAACAAGGAATTTGTGCACAATCAGTCATTTGTTCAAAGCCCAGAAGCAGTTGAGGATCCTTCACTGTGCTACTAAAGTACTTATTAAATCCCTCAGAAAGGAAGTGCAAATACTTTGGAACTTAGCCTACTAAATGCTGTATGTCTAGTATTGGCCTAGCAATGATTAATTCAAGGGAGAGGAAGCACAACTGCCCAAACCATGACCAAATCCATGACGATGTAGGTGGACAAATGTGGGCTCGTGAATTGCCTGATCCAAATGCTACTCCCTTTTGAGATTATGACACAGGAAGTCAGCAAGGAGGAGAGTAGTATGAGCCAAGCAATCCCATTGGTACACCTAGTACATGAAAATTTGCAAAAGGCTTAAATATTGACTTGGACACTAATCCCCCGTAGTCACCAACAGTTGTGAGTGGATGCCTTGGGTGGGACAAGGGTACCCCAAATACAATCCCGGTCCTGGGGATGGGGTCCCCGGGCCAAAATTGGCCCGAGAGGGGGGCCACTCCCTGCCCTTTAATTTTTTTAAACTTTTTTTTTTAAAGGCCAGGGCCCGGGGGAGGGGGACCCAGGGGTCAAAATTGGCCCTGGGAAGGGGGGCCCGTGGCCACCATCCCTTAATAAATTAAAAAAGCAGGCCATCAAGTCACCAGAGGCCCTGCCCTTTTTCACCACCACTCTGTAAATGTGCCTCCTGGTGCACTATTGGTTGGGGAATGATGTCCTCTTTACTCCTGAGGGTCCTTGGGGGTCAACTACCACTCCTGTTACCTCCAGTAAGTCCCACACTGCTGGATTGGTGAGAGGTTGTCAGAGGCTGTGCCCCCTTTATCCACCACTCTGCAAACGTGCCTCCTGGTGCAAAACTGGTTGGGGGATGAACTTCCCTTGGCTGCCGATGGTCCTTGGGGGCAACTATCCCTCCTGTTACCTCCAGTTAGTCCCACACTTTGGGATTGCTGAGAGGTCTTCGGATCCCATGCCCTCTTTCTACACCACTCTGCAAATGCACCTTCCGGAGCACTACTAGTTGGGGGATAAAGTCCTCTTGGATGCTGAGGGACCTTGGGGGCCAAGAAACCCTCCTGTTAACTCCAGTAAGGCACATACAGTGGTATTCCTGAGAGCTGGGCAGAGGCCCCCTCCCTCTCTCTACCACTCTGCAAATGTGACTACTAGTTAAAAAAAACATAGAAATTCACTTAAAAAACAAAGTTTACAGGGACATTATAGTTAGGCTAAGATTTCACTTTTATAAAACCAGTGAAATTCACCAGTTATAAGTACCTGAGCTAACTATAACTTACACCCCTAAATGCACTGCCTATAAGCTCACATATTACATCACTCATGACTTGGCCAGTGACATCACTGATGACATCTCAAAAGACATCACTGATGACATCATCCATAGATCCATTCACACATCCACTGACATCCTTTTCAACCTTTTTACACTGGCTCACTCACCCTCACAATAACTCACATACCCATTCACAGACCCATACCAGTACTCACATTCCCACTCACCCTTCCATGGGGACACTCAAAAACCCACTCACTCACTAGAACATCTATTCGCACAACCATTCACTCACCCATACAGTCAATCATAGAACCAGTCACTCACCTGTACAGCCACTCACATAGCCGCACCCACCATACAGCTACTCACACACCTATTTATTTACCTACACAGTCACACACACCCACTCACTCACCCATAAAGCCTCTCAACACAGCCACTCAGTCACACATATAAGCACTCACACACTCACTCACACACCCACACAACCACTTGCATACCCATTCACACATTCATACAAGGACTCACACATCAGCCCACTCACCCATACCGACAGTCACACTACTCACTCATCCATACAGCCACTTACAGACCAAGTCACTCACTCATACAGCCATTCAGGCACCCCTTACTCATCCATGGGGTCACTACACACCAAATTACCCACCTATAGAGCCACTAACACTGCCTCTACTCAACCATACAGCCAGTGACACACCCACTCACTCACCAATATGGGCACTCAAATAGCATCTCACTCACACACACAGCTACTCACACATCCACTTATAAACCCAAACCGCCACACACACACAAGGATACAGTCATACTGCCACTCACATAATATATGTTAGAAGCAGTATCGCTCAGCCATAGTGTGACTAGTATACTAATTTTACTTTTTCAGTAGTTTAATATATATTATTAACAATCATACACTCTTTAAAAATACTTACATTCACTGGATGATGTGAAGAGTGATTTCATCAGTGATGTAATTTGAGATGTCATCAGTGATGTTACTGACCATGTCATGAGTGATGTAATATGTGAGGTTATAAGCAGTGTATTGCAGGGGCGTAAGTTATATTTAGTTCAGGTAACTATAACTGCTGAATTCCTTTTGTTTTCTATGAGTGAAATCTTAGCTTAACTATAATTTCCTGTAACCTTTGGTGTTTCAGTGGGAGCCATGGATCAGGCATGATTCCCGGCAAATTTATTTTAAATAAATGCTTTTTTTTCCCTGTGAAGTCTCTGTGGGACAGACCCCCCCCCCCCAAAGAGGCCTAGGAGGTCAGGGCATTCTACCCTGTCCCCTTTTCTTTTTTTAAACTTTTTTCTGGGACTCAGCTCAAGCTGAGTCCCAAGATGACTGCCAACACCTCCAGATTTGAAATGTTGGCAATCAATCAGATCTCAGCACGAGATTGGGAGGGATCACAGAACCCCCACATCCCTATATATACAATTGGAATTCTTTTAATTACTCCACATCAACAGATACACACCAAATCACAAAAAGGCACTTCCCATAACCAACATTTACCTTTCTGCCAAATTTGGTACAATTCTAATTAGCAATTCAGGCATTAGCCGTATCTAAAGTTCCTATGGAAATTAACATGGGAAAAACGTCTTTTCGGATGCCCCCTTTTCTTGGCCCCCGCTTGACGGATCAACCCAAAACTTCAAAGGCAGTGGCTAAAGAGAGTGGAAAACTAGTTTTTAAAAGTTTGTTAGGATTCTTCATGCGATGCTAAAGTTATTGACAAATTAAAAAATGGTTTTCCAATGGAAGCTAGGTCCTGACTATAACTGCCTACTGGCGACCGTCAGTAGGTGGTGTATATAAATAAATAAATATTTATATATACATATTTACAAGAGAAATATAATCTACAAAGATTTTATGTACCAAAATTAGTGCAATGCATCATGGGGGTTGTATTTTAACAGGACTGTCACGTGATATTGAAACTTTAAAGGGCGCACGCAAGCACTATGCAAATTATTGTCTCCACCTGTGATCAAGGCAGTAAGACGCTGAAACGCGTAAGGGAATGGAGATGCCTTTGCGCTGCTAACCTGTGAATAAAAATGCTCCTGCTCCGATATTGGGCCTCATTTGTTTCTTGATGGATGTCAAATTGATGGGCTGCTCCGTGCCTGTTGTCTTGAGGCCGCCCTGTAGGGTCGGGGGCTCCTTTGCTCGGAGGCTGTTTTGGATACCTAATCTGGAGCATGACTCACTCGCCACTGCAATCCTAGCCAAGGAAGGTACTTTTACAAAAATGCAGTGGCTGCAGGAAGGGATTCGGAGAGAGGGGGACACCTCTCATTCTGATCGTGCCGGAGTTGGAGCACTATTGCAGGCAAAAATGGAACAACAGCATTAGCCATGTGATATCTAAGTGACGGCGTGAGTAATGAAACCCACTATCATTGAAACATACACTACAAAAAAATGGATATTTACAAGAGAAATATAATCTACAAAGATTTTATGTACCAAAATTAGTGCAATGCATCATGGGGGTTGTATTTTAACAGGACTGTCACGTGATATTGAAACTTTAAAGCGCGCACGCAAGCACTATGCAAATTATTGTCTCCACCTGTGATCAAGGCAGTAAGACGCTGAAACGCGTAAGGGAATGGAGATGCCTTTGCGCTGCTAACCTGTGAATAAAAATGCTCCTGCTCCGATATTGGGCCTCATTTGTTTCTTGATGGATGTCAAATTGATGGGCTGCTCCGTGCCTTTGTCTTGAGGCCGCCCTGTAGGGTCGGGGGCTCCTTTGCTCGGAGGCTGTTTTGGATACCTAATCTGGAGCATGACTCACTCGCCACTGCAATCCAAGCCAAGGAAGGTACTTTTACAAAAATGCAGTGGCTGCAGGAAGGGATTCGGAGAGAGGGGGACACCTCTCATTCTGATCGTGCCGGAGTTGGAGCACTATTGCAGGCAAAAATGGAACAACAGCATTAGCCATGTGATATCTAAGTGACGGCGTGAGTAATGAAACCCACTATCATTGAAACATACACTACAAAAAAATGGATATTTACAAGAGAAATATAATCTACAAAGATTTTATGTACCAAAATTAGTGCAATGCATCATGGGGGTTGTATTTTAATAGGACTGTCACGTGATATTGAAACTTTAAAGCGCGCACGCAAGCACTATGCAAATTATTGTCTCCACCTGTGATCAAGACAGTAAGACGCTGAAACGCGTAAGGGAATGGAGATGCCTTTGCGCTGCTAACCTGTGAATAAAAATGCTCCTGCTCCGATATTGGGCCTCATTTGTTTCTTGATGGATGTCAAATTGATGGGCTGCTCCATGCCTGTTGTCTTGAGGCCGCCCTGTAGGGTCGGGGGCTCCTTTGCTCGGAGGCTGTTTTGGATATATATATATATATATACATATATATATATATATAGTTTTTCAATATATCCTACCATTATAATATACCTTAACTAACATCAAATTAAAATGTATTAAATTATTATTATTATAGAATACATTTTAAAATTCTAAATTATTTATTTGCATGTCATTAAAATATTTACCTTATATATTCAAATTTATATATAAATTGTTTTAAAATCTCCCCATTCTTATCTCCTAAAAACCCAATATCCTCTTACTAAAATAAAAACCCAACAACAATTATATACATTATCATAAATAAAAACACACATCAACATTTCTATTACAAAATAATAAGTTATTAAGAAATGTTTAATACATTTTAAGATACTATCAAACACACTACAATACATTCCATTCTAATTATCACTTACAAACAATATTACATACAGCAAATTTTCCAACAATATTAAAAACAAAACTAAAAATAATATTTTTACCTTCAACATTCAGGTCAAAAATATTTTTGATGCCCCGATATTCTTAACACAATATTTTTATGTTACAATTTGTTTACTAGCCACTGGGAAAACCCACTCACACTCTATTACTGTCAGCCATATTTTTCCACTTTGCCCCGGTTTCGCACAACTAGATGTCCATGGTCGCTGCTGTGAGCTCTAGTTTATACTTTAAACTTTAAAAATTCATAACTCTTGTTCTATTAATTAGAGTTTTCTTGTTTTGGTGTTAAATAATGTGAAAAAGTTACTCTATGTTTCTAAATTGGTGTGGGATTTTTCTTGTGTTGTGTTTTCACTTTATTACTGTTTGTGTGCTGCATAAATATTTTACACATTAACTCTAAGTTAAGCCTAACTGCCTTTGTGCCAAGCCAGCAGAGGGTTAATTTAGTGACTTTTGTGATTCACCCTGACATGGATGTAACAGTTGCTTGAGCAGGGTTAACACCCCACTCAACCAACAATCCAATTTCTCACACTCTACCATTGACTTTACTAGCTATAGGGGACAGTTAACAGACTGCATTTTACTGCTGCTTAATTTAGTGCTGCCCTCAATCAGAGTTCTACTAATACTTTTCCTGAGCCTGAAGGGGGGCCTATTGATATTTTTAAATGTAGGGTCGATTTCTGGGCTCATCTTCTTGCCATTTAACATTATTGATTCAGCTGAACTCTCTCCTTTCTGATCAATTTCGACAATCATTCTTGTTTTTAAAAAAGTTATCTTTGCAGACCCTAAATGCTATAGACCTGTCTCTTTAATTAACTCTGCTGTCAAAATCAAAGGGAGGGTCAGTTTTAACAGAACACATGAGTGGGTGCAAAATAACAATGTTATGTCTCCATGCCAACTATACTAGCCAGGCAGAGTCCATTGTACCTGGCCACCATGGATTTGTCCTCTGCCTTTGGCAAGGTTAACCAAGCTAAGTTATGGTTGCTTTTATTAGAGATGGGGCTAGATGCAACTCTTTCACATTTTCTATTATGCCTGCATCAAGATTTGTTGGCTAGGGTCAGATTTGGCCCACATGTTGAACTCCCTGACCTAATTATTTGCATCTTGGAGCTAGGCAAGTGTGTGTTTAGCCCCTCTTTTATTTTGTACATTAATACAAACGATATTTATTTGAAAGTCGTTACTCAAGATGTTATTGTCGGACCTTGATTTGCGTACAAACTTTTCTAAGTCACACACTATCATTTGCGGTCCAAAACATGATCTATTAAGCACCCTCTCCTTTAATGGGGATAAACTGGAACGTGTTGCTAGTTTTCCAAATCTAGGGCTTAAGTTCGAGTCCAGTGCTTCATGGGCTGCAAACTTCACATACTGCAATGCAAAGTTCTTAAATAATATGCGTCAGATTTTAAATATTTGCCAAGTTGTGGGGAGCAAGACGATCCATTTTCTTATGGAGATATATAAAAAACAATGTGTTCCAACTGCAAATTACGGGAGTTGGATTAGGGGTTTTGCAGACTGTCGAGGCCTTCAGGCAGAGGAGAACAGATTCTGCAGTGGTCTTCTCTCCCTCTGGCATTCTATCCCATATATATTTTTGGCATGCGGCGCTTGCCTTGTCATACCTTAAGGACCACATCAAGCTGGGGCCTCTTTTGCTGTTGCTTTCAGAACGGAATAATCCTCGGGCTACTTTAGATCAGTCCATAATCAATGATTTCTTGCATTGTGATCATGGCCTGCATATTCCTTGGTTTAAATACGTTAAACAGAATTTTGTTGATCTAGGTGGGAAACATCCTTCACAACGTGGGCATTGCATAGCAATGCCTTTACATCGTGGGTATTACAACGCAAGTCGGTACAACGACTTGCGCTGGATGGCGCTTTAACACAACGAATAGTATGATTTACATTTCCAACACCTTTCCTACTGTATGTAGACTTGAGTTGGAATAGTAAATCATACTATTCCTAAGTCCAGCACCCTCCAGCGCAGGTTGTTGTAACGACTTGCGTTGTAACAAACGCGAAGTAAAGTACCGCGTTGTAAATGTATGTGTGGTAAAGTCATACATTCGATCTAGGTTGGTCTTCATAAAATGACATCCCAAAACCTATACGTAAAGATGATACATTTCTTGATCTGCGCTGAAGTTTGGAATTAAGCACGTTACTTGTACAGCAGTATGATGTTCTAAAAACTAATGTAAGAATGGACTCAATCTTGATTTTAGTGTGTAACATTTGGGAGAGAATTTAGATTAGATTTCAAGGGGAAGAGTCATCGCGTCTGCCAGTTTGTTTGCCGCACAGGGGACTACAGAGACCAGCAGCACCAGAGCCAGTACAGCGCACCAGGAGGCGCATAAAAGTGCGGCCGGTGCCCCGCAGCGCGGAAGAGTCATTGCGTCTCCCAGTCTGTTTGCCGCAAGGGAGACTACAGAGACCAGCAGCACCAGCGCCAGTACAGCGCGCCAGGAGGCGCATAGAAGTGCGGCTGGCGCCCCGCAGTGCGGGAAGAGTCATCGCGTCTGCCAGTCTGTTTTTTCGCACGGGGGACTACAGAGACCAGCAGCACCAGTACAGCACGCCAGGAGGCGCATAAATGTGCAGCCGGCGCCCCGCAGTGCGGGAAGAGTCATCTCGTCTTCCAGTCTGTTTGCCGCACGGGGGACTACAGAGACCAGCAGCACCAGCACCAGTACAGCACGCCAGGAGGCGCATAAAAGCGCAGCCGGCGCCCGCAGCGCAGGAAGAGTCATCGCGTCTGCCAGTCTGTTTGACGCACGGGGGATTACAGAGACCAGCAGCACCAGCGCCAGTACAGCACGCCAGGAGGTACATAAAAGTGCGGCCGGCGACACGCAGCACGGGACGCGCGCGGGCGAAGCCCGGGCAAAGGGTGAGTCCGTCCAAGGCTGTCAGATGCCGGAGGAGTCTGGGCTGGGCCTGTTCCCTAACTCCTAATCCTTGGGACCTGTATCTAAGGTACTGTGGCCGTGTCCTCCAGACTGCCAAAACATTTGAAATTGTCTTTTCCTTTATTGGTACCTAGTTGGCGCAGAATGTATCACATCTGACTCTGGACTGAGAACACTGAAAACGTTGTATGTGTAGATTCCTTTGCTTACCCTGCTGATCTCAGATAGTATTTTCTAGCACTGGTTCACTTACTAAGTATTCGTGTAATTGCGCACATCTATAGGGCATGTTAGTAGTGCTTTTAAGAGGAACCTCTAGCGTCTAGCTAAAGGTTAAATCTAATAATTAACGCGAGAGTCTAACCTTAAAAACATTTCAGAATGGGGAGAAGAGTATGCGTTGAGAAGAAACAGGCCCCGGTCTTGCCCAAATCAAACACTAAACCTACCTCTATCGACAGGATGCTAGAAAAGGCTCTAGGAGCCGTGGCAACTAAAATAGAGCGGACCGAGAGACGACTGTCCCTGACCCCAAATCTAGAAATTGCAACAACTGACCAGAGCATTTTACAAATATCAGGGGTTTCTATAACTGACCTTCCCAGTGACCAAACACCATTAGTAGAAGTAGTTATTCCCGAGTCATCCAGGGTTATTACCCCAAAACAACCGTGCAGAAAAGCCAAGCCCAAACCCAAGGCGAAAGCACCTGTAAGAAGGAAGAAGCCCCAGGGTGAGACTTCTGATAATGGGAAATCTGGGATGGGGAACCTAGAAGAGAGCAGGGAAATCACAAGTGATCAGCCAGTGTGGGTTACAAAGTTGGTGGTAGATCTGCAGATCCAAATGAGGGATATGGTTAAGGATGAACTTAGATCATTACATGAGAGGGTTGACGGGTTGTCTGTACTTTTTAATGATTGGATAAGTACAAGGGGGGTTACCTATGGTATTGCTGGATCAGAATTCAGGTCTCGAGTGCAGACCACTATGAGCAATGCACTGGTTAATCCTAGCCTCAAACACAATGAACAACCCCTGCTTTTAAAACCAAATGGGGAGACTCACACATCGGAGGCCACTAGAGATGGCCCTGCAAGGTCCACACCAATTATCTCTAAGCAAGCTAATTACCCACCCCATTGAATAAATCTAGAGGGCAACAACATTCAAACAACAGGCAGGCTGGGGAAGGTGTCTCTACAAACACAGAAGCCACCAATCACTCTTTACCCCTTCCAGTCATAAATGTGCCACCTGCATCAACTCCGTTCGCCCTCATCCTTGCAGGTATCCCTGAACTCAAAAGGGATCAATCTGAATCCCACCAAGAATTAAAAAACAAATGTGTTCACTGGCTTGTAAACCACAGACATTTTAATTATGAGGATGTGGAAGAGATTCTAACCACACGTAGGGTGGGATGGATAGGCAGACGATATAAGGATGTACATGGAGATTGCATAATTATTAATTTTAGAAATCCGTCGATGACCCAAAAAATCTTAGCTAGAGAGGATGGGAGAAAAATGGGTGGTATTCAAGTACTCCCTTTGGGTTACTTCTACCCCCCCAACAGGCCCAGGCATATAGAGTGGGGCCGGAGAGATGACCCCAATAACCATGAGTTGACTCATCAGCACTGGCAAAAGCAACCTATTTTTAATACCCCCATTGTAAATAGATTTAGCTGTTTGGATGGAGTAGATTGACTAAAGGAAAACTCCTCCATTATTAAGGTACAAATATGTCCACCCCAAACAGAAACCCAGAGCCAGGTTAGTGATATAGGACCATGTATCCCGCGCGGGGAGGGCCCAACCTGTGGGAGAATGAGCGGCTCCCCTGGTTGCACCCTCGAAGGCGGCGATCTGGTTCAGGGGGATAACCTTAATTTTTGTTTACCCACGGGGTCATATTTTAAGGATGCAAGCGGAAAGATAGAGGCTTTATGCCAAGTACCCCCCCAAGTGCTTGATACACCGAATCCCTCTAATTGTTCGAAATCATGGGTTCTATCATGGAACATTGCAGGCCTAAATAATAAGTTAGATGATCCTAACTGGAGTTCTTTTATTAGTGAATTCGAGATCTGCATGTTTCAGGAAACATGGGCTAGAGGGGAGGTCCTCAAGTTGGGTTTTGCCACCCTTAGTATCCCGGCAACATCTGGGGGTAAAGGGAGACCTTCTGGAGGCCTTAGCACATGGGTGGGAGTTCATTTAGGATGTACGGCCAAGCAGATCGACACAGGATCGAATGACATACTATGTGTTATACTCCAGTTCCCTTTAAAGATTTCCATTACACTTTTAAATGTATATTCTAGACCGACGGTCCTGGGAAAGGAGTCTGTTACATTGGAAGAATTAACTACGTTCTTAGGTACCATTGTTGAAAATCATAAGTTGATCTTGGGAGGGGACTTCAATTGTTAGTTCGAGCCACTAGAGGGAATGCTCCTGGATAGCCTATATGGCGAGGATAATTTTTGGGCAATCCCGGAGACTAGATGTCTACCAGTCAAAAAATGGTCACCTCTGGTGATTCAGATGAACTGCCTTGTTTTTAATCACTCCCTTAGAGCTTGTAATGGTAGAACCTTGTCTGAAACATCAAGTAGTTATATACCTTCCACAGAAATGACTGTGGCTCTCTGTTAGACTATATTTTAATTGACTCCAAATACTGGGATAGGTTAATTGATTTTAGGGTGGTTCCACGGATAGATAGCGACCATCATGCGCTAGTACTAGAACTAAAGGAGTTTAATCCTGGTAACGTCCCTAGTTCAGATAACTCTATTGATGCCAGATTGACACTTTCCAATTGTAGGCGAAGAGTGTGATGGACCAATTTCAGTCAATTGCAAGATAAATTAAGCACTTTATATGAAGCCCTGGTCCCGGTACTCCTGACGGCATCCAACATAACAACCCATAAAGGAGCAGGTATAGATCTTGACTTGGTCACAACAAACCATGCTAGATTAGGAGAAGTCACATTGGACTTCTTCTACCCCAAAAATAAAAATCATCCTAGCAAGATGCCCCCCACCCTTGGTATAATGATCAATGCTGCAAAGCCAAAAGATCGCTGGTAGCGTCCGTCAACGCTAATGATCGCCTGTAAATTAAATCTGCCAGGACGGTATATAAAGCGGCTTTTTCTGAAGCTAAAAAAGGGTGGGAAAAGGATAAGTGGGATGCTCTGAGAAGCGCCTTGGGGGCCAAGGACATGAGGACCTTTTGGAAATTTGTCAACACCGGTAGTACTGGTGCTAAATCACTGGTAGACCCAAATTTGGATGAAGAAGTCTGGCGGGAACATTTTAAATCTCTCTATTCCAAGGAAGAAACATTGATTGATGAGATATTTGAGGGATGCCCCATGGGGATTGACCATTCCTTCAAATTGAGGGAAACTAAAGAACCCTATGACGATAGCTCTAGTATGAGAATAAGTCTAAATGAAATCAAGGGAGCTTTAGCTAAAATTGCCCCAGGAAAAGCACCAGGCCTAGACAAAATCCCTGGGGATCTTTTTCGTAGTGAACCAATTGTCTGGGCTCCATATCTTTGGGTGCTATTTAATGCCATACTCCAGGGCATGAAGCTTTCCCCAGTTGGGTTGGAGCGGAAAGCCCCATCTATAAAAAAGGCTCACCGCTTTTACCAACCAATTATAGGCCAATTAGCCTGATAGACATTACGCAAAAAATCTTTGAGCGTGTATTGCTGTTTAGATTACAAACCTGGATGGAGGAACGGGAGATATTATCCCCTTTACAGGCAGGGTTTAGGGAAAAACTGTCCACTTTGGACCAAATACTCAGGCTTCAATTGCTACATTGGAAGACCGTGTGTCTATAGGGTGGCAGCCTCTATTTAATATTTGTAGACTTGAGGTCAGCCTTTGATTTGGTCCCAAGGGGAAAACTTTGGACAGTCCTCCATGAGATGGGGATTCCAACATATCTTGCCCCTCTCATTAAGCGGCTGCACGAGGATAACTTCGCCCAAATCAGGTTTGGCAAGGATGGAAAGTTAACTGCACCCATCCCGATCAAACGCGGTGTTCGCCAGGGCTGTGTGCTCGCCCCCACTCTCTTCAGTCTTTACATCAATGGCTTGATAGATTATTTATCAGTTGAGACAGACCTCGATGCACCCAAGTTAGCCTCCCGGAAAATCCCAGCAATTATGTTTGCCGATGATACTTTACTAATATCCAAATCACCTATGGGGATCCAGAGGGTACTCAATACATTTGAAGCATTCTGTAGTGAAAGAGGATTAGAAATCAATCAACAGAAAACCAAATTTATGGCGTTTAACAGTCCTAAAAGTACAAGAGCACACCCCTCCTTAAATGGTAATCCCCTTGAAAGAGTTTCCTCTTTTGACTATCTCGGCATTACAATCACAGAAACTATGGATTGGGGGGAACAAATCAAAAAATCATCATTAAAATTATCACAATCATCGGGTGGCATTATGAAGGTCTTTTGTAAGTCTAGCCAGAAACCAGTGAGCCCAGCCATTGAAATATATAAGGCCCAGGCCCGGGGAGGGGCGTTATACGGTGCAGAACTCTGGGGCTACACAAGACCAGAGAACCTAACGCAGGTAGAGAACAACTTCCTGAGACAGCTGTTAAAGCTCCCACGGAGCACACCGTTAATTCCGCTCCGATTAGACCTGGGCCCCTTGGCAATTGCTGATGTAACCCATTTTAAACCCTTATTGTACTGGCGTCGCCTGTGGGTCACCCCAGAACTCTTATCATACAGGGAGGAAACAAGAGAAGTAATGAACCTTAGGGGGACTGCCAAACTCCCGTGGCTCGCGTACATAAAGCATATGCTGGTCAGTGTGGGGCTGGGGGAACTTTGGGCCGATCCTGAGTCTGCCTGCTCCTTACTCCCCAGGAAATCATTAAAGGCCGATTACGAAGAGTACAAAATGGCACAGCTTCACAGTTGCCCCCGAGTAGGCAAGGTAACCTCAACCTTTTTAGATACAAAGATAGGTTTAGCCTTGAGCCGGCCCTAGATGACATCAAGCCGGCAGTTGCTAGAAAGCTTTACCTCCAGTTTAGGCATAGGGTTCTGCCTCTCCATTGTTTTACATACAACTGGGGGTTTTGCAAGTTTTGAGGTGTCCGACATTCGATTGTCCAGAAGAGTCAGTATTTCATGTGTTTTTTAGCTGTCCTGGCTACTACAAGGCAAGAAAACGATGGCTGGTCCAAATCTGTAGGAACCTTGGTACTAGACATTGCTCTGAGGCTTTCAGGATACTGAAAAATGATTGCAGTATCTCGATTGCTTACTCAGTGGCAGGTTTCCTATTTTCCATGTGGTGTACACGTAGGATATTCAGAAAAACACCCCTAAAATAGAGCCAAGATGTGTTTTTCTTGTCAGTCTTAAAATTAAGCCCTGTTTTTAATATGATTAGATTATATTGAGCATGTTCATTGACCCATTAATCATGCTATAGGGAAATTGTAATTTATCAATCTGCTGCAATTATTGTAGAAGAGAAAAAATTATGTGCAGAAGTAGCCTGCATTGTAGGGGGCTCTTAGTGCTAGGACCTATCATCTGTAGTAAAGAATATTGGTCATCTTTTTTTAGAAATCCTTTTTAAATAAATTATTTATTTATTTGCATTATGCACTTTCCAAAGGTGAATCCTTGTTCCTTGCCTTGAATAACCCTCTGTGATCCTCGCTCCTTTTTGTCCTCCCTTCATGAATCTATAAGAATTGTAGGCATTTTTTAACTGAGCATGGAATCCATTCACTTCTCGTGTGCCAATAGTGTTCATAATTGATTTGCTTATTTATTTATTTTTTTCTTTTAACCATATGTAATTGATCTTTGATGTATCTTTTTATGTATCAATGTGTATTGTATCTGTACTTTTAAGGTCATATTGACCAAAATAAAGATTTTTTTAATTGAATTGAATTGAGATTTCAAGCAGGCACTATATGTTATCCATTGTTTTTTCAAATGGAGCAATTTGGTGATCAGGAAGAAAAAAAGCATGCCTCTGATGGTATATCCACAGAATCACTTCTGCACTTTATTTTTTTATCTTTGTAAATTTTACAGTTTTAAATCACATTTTTTATTGACACTTTTAAGGATGGCCACATTTTGACATGTAGAGTTGCTTTATATTTTTTACAAGTGCTACCAAATGACGATGTGTGTTTTAGAATCAGGTGATTTTTCAAAATCATCTATTTTTTTTATCGGAAACGTATGGATTTATACCTCTGTGTACACTGTTTTGTAATGCCTTAAGTGATACCTTTTATGATTCTTTCTGACTTTTGTATAAAGATTATTGATAATGACAATGACTGCAAATTCAAGGCCATTGCATAACTGAAGTGCAGCATTCTGCCTCCAGAGATGGGGGGCTGTTGGTTCTCAAGTGCTGTAGCAGCAACCACAAGAATATAACCAGCTTCAAGCTCACTTCCAACCTCTACAATGGATTGGTTTCATAGGGCGGAACCCAAGTCTAGTGCACAGGTGCACGCATTGCATGCACAGCAATTGGCAGCACCAATGACAATTGAGCTGTTGGTCCAAGACTAACTGGATGACCCAAAAGAGATGTACCTGGATTCAGAACCATTGGCTTATTGTCATGGGAAGAAGGAACAGTGGCCAAAGCACAGCAGGCTGGCAATAGAGTATCTAGCATATTGAGCAGGCCGTGCGTCTTTGCAGCATGTGCTCTGGGCACCTGGGGCAGTTGCTACATTCAGAAAAACATGGAGGGATCTAAAATGATTAAAATGAGCAAACTCTTCATATCAAAAAATAGATAATGCTCCTGAAGACTTAACCATGGATGAGGGCAGTTTGTCTGAAAAACAGGTGTGGCAAGTGATCATCTTCCAAATGACCCCCCTGAGTTTGACTTCTACTTTCCTGACTAATACATAGCACAACAACAGAATAGATATGAAAACTTTTTAAAAATAAATATATATACATACTTTTTTTGTGTTCAGGTCATGCCAGCTATTGCAAATAAAATTAAATTAAATAGCCAAATTTGCATGGCACTTTTTGGTTAAGGTTCATTTTCTCGCATTCATTTGTTCATTCATTTTTTTTTTAATTGGTGACACGTGCAAATCCTATCAAAAACCCGTTGATTGTATATTTTTCATATCCTTTGTGCATATTATACATGCGTTTTGCTTGTTATTCTTTATTGTAGTTCCACACGGAAGAACACCATTTACGCTACTCTACGATTTGGATATTCCCCTGAAGAAGGGTTTTAAACCCGAAATGCATTGGGATGTTTCATTATCTAAATCTTTAAGTTAAATATGATATTAATTTCATTAATTGAATGTCATGCTTTAGATGGTTTTTTTGATTATCTAATTAGATGACGGATTGATCTTACTATGAGAATCATAGTTAGACATTCGCAGGTTGTATCACATGTATTGTATCTAAGAAACATAATACATTATCTTCTTTTGAAAAGCATTCACTTGTGTTAAATGTGTATTTTTCAAACTTCTTTGATCATCCACACAATCTTTGTATTATTTTTGAAGCCTTCACAGGACTTAGGCTGTGCGTCTCACAGACCTGGGAATCTAGGCCTTAAAACACATGATTAGTTCACACAGGGGTTAGGGCTTTACCCCTTAGTGAGAGAGCACGCCAACACTAACAAAGATTAGTTGACTTTGAATATGACTATGTAAGTGAGTGCACTTGTCAGAACAACATGGCAGTTTAACAAACTGTGCGCACGCACTGCGATGGCAGGCCTCAGTTCCCTTTTTAAGGCTACTTGTGTGGGTGGCACAATTAGTGCTGCAGGCCCACTAGTAGCATTTGAATTACCAGCCCTGGCACACATAGTGCACTTTACTAAGGACTTTACTAGCAAGGCAAACATACTTATCATGGACAACCAATTACCATTATACTTTATACAGGGAGCACTTGTACTTTGACACTGTTTAGCAGTGGCAAAGTATCCAAAGCATCTAAGTTGGCAACACCATGTCAGAAAAATGGTCTAGGGAGAAATCAAAAAGTTTAGGGAACTTTAGCCAAAAAGCGCCAAGTCCTACAGTCTCTGTCTTGGATTTTCCGCTCTTCTGATTTTTTGCTCAAGTTGCCTTTGATGTAGAATGAGAATCTTTTTGCTGGTTCATCAGCATCAATTAGAATTGGAAGATTCTTGTTTTTCCTGTGATGTCCTCACTGATAGCAGTGGGCCACCTACTCCAACATTAAGAAGGTCCTTTAGAAAACTGTGTTTTAAAGTTTTAAAGTAAGTAAGTAAGTAAGAAGGAAGCAGACATCACTTTTTTACTCACGTAAGAAAAGAAGTTCTAAGGATGGGAAGGAGGGATTGTTGTTTAGGTAGGGGTGGATACTAAACTCAGCTCTGCTGGCGGAGTTCTCGGAGGGTTGTCCACTCTGTGCTCCACTTGGAGAGCAGAGTTCGGCAAAAACTCAGCCAACTGCTGGGCAGAGGAGTTTTTCTTGCATGCAGCTTGCTAATATTGAGTTGGCGAGCACAAACAAGAAAAAACAAGCACTAAACTGGCTTCCGGCAAGATTTCTCAAAGTGGTCAGTCGCAGCAGGTCGCTACCATTAGTGTTAAGAAAGTTACTGCTCACATTGTGTAAGCTGCCGCTCAAGTAGAAAATCTACTCAATCTGCAGAAAAAAGCAGCGCGCTCTGGCCACTCGTGAAACTCCGCAGAATCTTGTGGAGTTTTTAGGTAACTAAGTGGAGCTCTGCAGAGTAAAACTCCATGAGATCCACCCACCCCTTGTTTTCTTACTTTGTTTTGACAGGTCAGGAAGTCCCACAATTATTACTGATGGCAGGAAGGGTGCTGCTCAGGCTCATCTACATATTAAAATGGGTAGATAGGGTCACAGTGAGTTTCCCAACACTGATTGCAAGGAAATAGACTGGAAAAGGTCAGTTAACACCATAATGTGGCAAGAGTGCTGAGGTAGGGAGAGACCAAAGAGGAGACAAGGAGAATGGGCACCATTGGGCATTGCTTTTTGACAGGCCAGGTGTGGAGCTACTTGTTTGTCATCACTATGCTGGTGGTGCTTCTTGTTTAATTGATGTCACAGTAACCAGGAATGCTAGTAGTATATTTGACAAAAATTAGGACACATTGAAAGACAACCACATTTCTGCGTTAACAAACAAATCTAAAATGCCACTCCAACCTCCTGCAGCATGCCCACTTGCTCTCCCTAAACTCTAAAACCCCAACCACAACAATTATAGGGTCTTTTTTCTTATACATTATTCACAAAATGCAGTTCATTGCATTAATCAATGAATCCATGACCACTGTCATAATAAAAAGTAGATTTTTTTTTTAATGAATTAAATGTTACCATGAATTCAAGGGGTGACAGTCACTTTCACGACAAACTTAGGGGATAAATATGATGTCGGTCGGAGTCGCCTCCCACCGACAGCGTCACAGTCTCGGGACCGACCGACCTCCGGTGGCAGTTCTGACTGCCTGATTGCAATGCGACCGAACACGGTTTGGTCGCATATTCCCATTTCTCTATGGGAGCTTGTATTACAGCCGTAATACATTCTCCCTTTGAGAAGTGTGTGTGTGTGTAAAATCTGAACCCTATGGCAGGCACACACGCAAAGCAGAGATTTACAGGGGGCAACCTAGGTACCCCCTCGGCCACCAACCATAGGCCGCCGAGGCAAGGGGGCCCCCAATGTCACTATCCGACAGCCTTTTGGGCCAAACGAATCGAACTGACATACATTTCAAAGGCCCTGCACTTATCCCTCTCCCTCCTCAGTCCTTCCCTAAGACTAAAATGAGTCTAAAACTACATTCGCAAGCACAGATTCATTTGATGCACAACATATATTTTATTCCTGTGATATGGAAAAAATAAGTGTTGGGTAAGGACATTTCTAAAAAAAATATCAGTGCCTGAGTTAGTTCTAGGTTTGGCTATGGATAGGTTGGATGATCAGTCATGCAGTCGGAATTCTCCTATGATTAACGGAAGGTAAAAGATGGAACAATAATGGAATCCATGAAGCATACACACAAAGGCAGAAACTGTTGGAGAAATGTGGCATGTGCCAATATGGGATTGTAATTTTCGGGATGCCTGGAACAGAATGGAGGAGGTGGTAGGGATGAGTGGGCACTCAGCAATGCATATTTTCTTTAATTGATTACTTTTAGTGGCAGAGAGGCTGAGACAGAACATAGGAGGCTGCATAATTGAGAAAATGAGTTATATCTCTCCTTGGAAGCAAGGAGGAAATACCTTAAAAAAAGGCACCAACGTTCAGTGAAAAAGGAAAGTACCTTACCTCTTGTCCCAGCAGCTGCTTCCAACCCTCCCTTAATGTGCAATACTCAATAGCAGCATCAGCCTGGAGTAGTTGAGGATCTAGACCAAAACATAAGACACATAGTTAGAATATCAGTACTAACCACAGTATTGAGCACAAATTAAAAAAACAATACCTATCAAAACTAATGTAAAGTTATAATTATCCAAATCATCACTTTGAAAGATTTACTTGACAGTTTAAAAATCAAGACGTAAACAATTCAATATAATAAGAAAATAATAGAGGAGAAGAGCTAGAAGGGAATTAGAACTACAATAATGAAATGAGTGGAGGGTAATGGAAAGGACATGTGGCATTGGTATCATGCCATGCTGCTTTTTCAAGAAATCCTGCGAATTTGTATGATGGGGAAGTTCTACAGAGTTGGTATTGTGAAAGCTAGAGCTGGTGTGAGCTGTGTACAGCATCCTTTTGGGGTCCATGACCATCTATGTTTCTGTACTATTTACTGCTTGCTCAAGAAATCCTGTTAATCTACATGTTGGGAGCCTGTGTTCTTTCCTGTTCATTTTACCAGCAATCTTCCGTTACCCCAAGATACGTAAAAGAGGGGTGAGGGAAAGTTTACTGCCATAGTAACAAAAGGGGTGGGGAATCTACAGGCAGAAACACGTCAGCTGTGAAAGCAGAGGGAAAACACAACATAAGGGGAAGTGGTAAAATGCAGAATGCCATAATGCCTAGTAGTTGTTACAAGTAAGAAATAATAAATATGATTTATAACCACCTGCAGAAAAGACTCACGTGGGGGCTGTGGCATCACGATCTCCCTGGACCATGGAGGTTTTCTTTCCCATTTTGGTTCTCTTCAATTGTTCTGAAAGGAAGAAAGATAAAGAGGACACAGATTGTTGCTTAGCAGTACTCTCTACAAAAGAGCTTTTTACAGGCAAACAAATCTACTGCCTGACTAACCAATACTTTTCTTCCCTTCACCCCAACCCTAAAAAATAAAATTGCTCTCTATCCCACATCTTGTTTCCTATAAATGATATTGCTTCTCCACCTGCTTCATACATGTGATCACTTATAAAGCGATGGGCAAATTCAGTCTCCCTTCACATACAGCCCCCCACAGAGATGGAGAATGGACTAGCAAAAGAGTCACAGAAGGCATGGAGGAACACCAACCTCCTTGATATCACACAATCCTCCTGGCATCCCGTATATCATCCAAAGTGTACCTAGCTCACCATGGAACGGATGTTTGTCAGTATGAATATGTTGACATTTCCTCTCCTCTCCTCACAATCCTTCAGTCCTGCCCAGTCCTTGTTAGACTGACAGCAGGTCCCACTTCTTTCCAGACCCATGCACTCCGCAAAGTGTATACAGAAGCCCTAATGTATTACTTTCTTGCTCATTTGAAACAAAGAAAGTGGACGCAGGCACTCTGGTGCAAAAACATTGCATTTATTTATGTGAGTGGCACCGATGTTTTACAGCACTGAAATGTAACAGTGAACATGGTGGCACTCAAATAAAGACATGTACGTGTCGAACCAGTGACCCCGTTTGTGTCCAAAGTCTTAGTTGCAAAGGAGTGGACATATAAGTAAACAAATAAATAAAATAAGTTCAATGAAATATACATATGTGGATGCAGCATGGGGTCGTTGCCTTCAGGTGGGTTGGCTGTATGTAATCCCAAGTATGGAGAAGGTGTCATGTAAGGGAGGAAGGCTGAGTGTTCTTCTCTGTGCAGTAAATGCTAACTTTCCTTGATGGTTGAGTGAGTGCACTGGTTTTATAGAAGACGGAATAAGTGTGCATAACAAGAAAGAATAACTACAAACTATCCATGGAATGTATACCACGTGAGACCCATGGAATGTATACCACGTGAGAGCAGCTGACAGCACTTGAGGATGCCGCCGCTGCACAAGCGTGCATGCTCTGGTGACAGCACGTGTGGCCCTGTCTGCCGCGAACAATGTCTGCGATAATTAGTGGCCTTGAACAGGCATCGCTGTGCCCATTATTAGCGGTTTCTGTGTGTGTTAAGTACTTGACCATCAACTCTCAATAAGCCCCGAGGCCACTTAATACAAACCAGTACTGTCCATGCTCTTCATGGGAACTGTCATTCCCCTACCTTGGACACCTCATCCATACACCCTGCGGAATAATGTTTTTTTAGTAGAGAAATTTGAAATCCACACCTGCTGAACCTCACTGACTAAGCTGCGCCCTGATTTTAAATTGAAATAATAATCTTTTTCTTGGGCAAACTGTATTTTTTCTAAGGAGAAAAGATTGCATTTGGAACCAAAATGTGCCTTTTTTCTTGACAAAACACTTCCAAATATACGTTTCAAACAAATATTTGAGTGGTAATCACAATGCTTCCCCTTCTAGGTGGACAATCTGCAAGAACAGGGTGGAAAGTTGAAAGGAATTAAAATCTCAAAAAGTAGATTAAATATGGCAGTCGTTACTCTACGTGAAACTGTCTTTTCTAGTCTGACTGTATGACTTAAACTTTGTAGTCATATTTTAGAAAAATGTATACAGAGGTGCGCTATTTTGCCATTTTTTTCTCAAACTTTAGCTGGAGGGGGTGAATAAGGAGGATTCCTCAGGCTGGCTCGACACATCATAAAATTGCGGGAATGTTTCATGATTGCCCGGTTAGAATTTATGGCTTTTAAGGAAATGTATGGAAATATTGTACTATAAAGCACACTTTAACTTCCTTTTGTCACAATTTTCTCGCATCTATAAGTTTACATCTTTACTTTTTGACAGTGTATTAGATGCATTTCTATATATCATTTATATATCATAGGCACCTTCTCATTGCATTATATATGCATTGAAGCATTGTGTATATTATTTATAAAAATCCATTATACGTATTTGACTGCAGAATACAGGGGCTTTTTTACAAGTCCTGTGCGCTGCCAGAGCATTGCTTTTTTTTACGCTCCGGCGGCGCAGAGTGTAAAACTCATTTCTAAGAGTCCATGGATTTTCATGTCCTCCTAGATATCGTGTTAGGTAATGCAGTGCAAGTCGCTGTGTTGCCTCACACTAAATCAGGGAGGTGTGCCATGGGCGTTGCAGTGGGTGTTCCCATGCATTGCCTAGGGATTTTGACACATTCCCAGATTCACAACATAGCGTAAATCTGGCATTGCGTGTAAACCTTGCTCCTCCCCCCGGGTAACGTAACAAGGAGAAATAACTTTATTTCTCCTCATTTTTTCATTCTGAAGCACACATAATAAAGAGGAAAACTCCTCCATTGATTGTTTTTGTGCAGGAAGGTGTCCCTTCCTGCGCAAAACAATCATTCCTACAGCGCAGACACCTTGGCACCATGGTGCAAGGGGGCCTGCGTTGGTGCAAGGTAGCCATTTGTGCCCCAGCGTAGTGAAAGAAGACAGGAATGCGCTGTATGTCATAGATCTGGTGCATTCCTGCCCCTTTTTTTTTGACGCGGGGCAGCGCAGCAAAGTGACTTGCAGGCTGCCTTGCATCAAAAACTTGTAAATGAGGCCCATAGCGTTTTACACAATGTATGCATTCTAACCACTACAATCGGGATTTGGGAACTCTGTATATGTATATCAGTAAATAGTGAACACATTATTCTCTGTATATATTATTTGTATTTCAATGCATTCCAGATATGCCCTATAAATAATAGAAACAACTCTGTGGCATATTTATGAGAAGCTTGCGCTGTCGAAGCATCACTTTTTCTGATTCTCCGGCGGCGCAAACCTCTCAACCATATCTGTGAGGCTAAGCAAAGCTTTGAATGGCCTCATAGATATGGAGTAAGAAAAAAAAGCTGCGCCAGTCGACGCGTTGCCTTAGTCTGAGCCAGGGATGTGTTTTATGGGTGTTTCCATGGGTTTTCCCACGCAACACACATGGGTTTTGATGCTGCCCCGGATTTACTCACGTAAACCTGGGGAATCGTCAAAACCTTACGCCACCCCAGAGCAGGCGTAACAGGAGAAATATATTTTCATTTTTTCCTCTTCGCGTCTGTGCTGAATTCTGCAGCACACATAGAAAGAGGAACATGCCTCTAAGGATTGTTTTTGTGCAGGAAGGGGCACCTTCCTGCATGCAACACAGACACCCTTGCACCATGCTGCAAGGGGGGCTGCATTGGCGCACGGCAGCCCATTGTGCATCAGCGCTGAGGGAAAGGACAGGAATGCACAATAGTGCATGGATACGGTGCATTTCTGCCCTTTCGCATTGGCATAGGGCAGCGCAGCAAGGAGACTTGCGGTGCTGCCCTACGCCAATGCCCCATAAATAAGCCTCCATATGTATAATTTATTAATTTCTGTATATGGTATATACATTTCAGTATACTTTGCATGTATCTCTGTGTATAATCTATATAATGTATGTTGATCCTCTCCCATGCTCATTATACACTAGCATAGGGCTTTTGCATATCATTGAATTGCACCAGTTGAGTAGCAGTGGATGGCATTATGCAAAAAGTGCTTTATTCACAATAAGGTGTAAGAAATATGTATGCAAGATGGATAAATACACACATAGCTGAACTCTGTCACTTGTTGGTTGAGCAAGTCCGATAATAGTTGACCAACCAACATAGGGGGCCATTTATGGGAGCCCTGCATCACTTTTCACCTTGCAAAGTGGCTCAGGGCTCTAATAAAGATTTATGAAGCCAGGTAAAGCCACCCTACATGGCTCTGAGTGGCCCCATAAATCATGAGTAAGGCTACGCAGTGCAGATGTCAACGCTGCCTTACTCTGCGCCCGGGAGGCGTTCCATGGGCAAAGAGATGATCTTTTCCTTGAAGCAGCACTAGAAGTAATGTCATTTATTTGATGGGTATGCATTACCTATCTGTTATGTTGCATTAAACCACTAACAATTCATGAAATGTGGGATACACAGAGAGGGAAGACCACAAATAGCCCGGGGAATGGATAAGGACCCAGGCCGGGGAAGGCAAAGCCGGACCCAATAGAGGCCTAGGGTAAAAACGCCGGCCGGCGGCGGGACCCCTCCATGCCACGCCCCCGCAATTAGGAAAACCCGGCTAGGCCGGGGAGGGCATGATAGGCCCACAAACAAAGGAAGCTCCCCACCAATCAGGGGGCGAGAAAGGTAGGCAAGGGGGAGATTAAAAGGGGCCAACGGCCCAGGAAATTCAATTGCAAGGCTCCCCCTCGCGTAAGAAGAAGAAGACGGCACTTGCAGCCCGGGCATGCCCAGAAAGGGACACCCTACAAATCGGTAGCAAGTTGAAGCCTAGACCCGTGAATCGAAACACAGGGATTGGGGCCCCTCCCTCCCCTCCCAGGCAATTGGGGCGGCTGGGTCCAGAATGTGAATAGAGAAAATAATGAACAATAGATAAAAGTGAAACATGGTCGTTGAAGGACTATAGTAAGACCATGAATGTTGAAATTTGAAATATGAAGATTTCCTGTTACAAAAATGCTTGTTCTAAAAATAAAACTGCGACCTTTTCAGGCACCAAGAAGTGGTCAAGTGCTGATTAAGGGAAAAGCGCGCAGCGATGGCAACAACCAGGGGGGAGCGGGGAGGGAGTGCTCGCCGCCTGGATGGGGTTATGGATTCCTCTAAAGACATGCCAAATAAACTCCTGCAACATAACGCGCCGTGACTTTGCATAGAAAACTGTCTCCAAACTAAAACACGAACTAATATTAAATGGCATGTTCGTAAAAAATACACGACTCTTCTCAGCTTTCCTCGGAAGTGTGTCTCGATTGGAAAGCTCAAGTGAGAGCCACCCACTCTGCTTTGCGCTGTTGTGCGTTGTGTTCAGCCTCATGCGGTACTTGTCTCAATGATGGCTGACGAGACACCCTCAGTTCACGTCACATTATAAATGTGACACATTGCAAATGTTATTCATCCGCGCAATGCAAACTGGAAATGTTTCTGTGTAGTGATAGTTACACGAATCTTCCTCACTGATTGCCTGCGCCAATGATGATTAGCTTAATTTGACATTATTTGAATATGATAACGCATTCAAGTACAGCAACATATGCGCACGGATGACTTCGGATATAAAAACCTGTCACATCTTCCATAGCTAGCCTAGATTGAAATGATGGCAGAAGGAATTTCATATTGTTTAGATATGTTGATCATATTGTTTCTTGAGTGTTTATTTTAACTGCGATTGATGAGCACACACTTTTTGAAGACGTGATTAAGATGCCAGGTTAGGTGAACAAAATTCAGCCAGACAAAAGTAAAAAGAGAAGAAATCTATATTAATGTCAACATCTCAACATTTAAGATTAGCAGAAAACTGAATATTTTACTGCAAGGGACCCCAATAAATGTTACTTTGAAAATATGCATTATATAATTTATCAAAATTCACATCGGAGTTGCTAGGTTGTAAGAACTGCCAGAGGGTTTGTTCGGGAGAAGCAGAAGCACAGTAAAGCTGCTTGACACTCTGAGTCTAAGATGTGGAGATGCACGCTTATCACGAACTGTCGGTTTCAGCGTAATCTGCTCGGCTGCCATCCTATTTGCACTGGGACTAGAAACATTTTATTGTGTCTGTTATGCAGTGAGTTTGTCAACATGAAAACAAGATTGTAGATAGAACATGTGGCTAACGCAGTTCTGACATTCAGCTCGAAATGTGTTATTCTGTATAGTTTTCAGAATTGGATATTGGGTGATAATATTAGGCCCAGTCTACAAAAGGTGGGTTGTAGACCAGTGCTTGTTTTTGGTAGACCGAGTGGTCTGTCTATCGTTTTGCATACTTATCATGGCAGTTCTCAAAATGTCATTGGTTCATAGATATGTATGAGGCACGAGGTAATTATGGCCCTCAGTGGATGCCTGTGAATGTAGAGATCATTGTTTAATATTTATTATTCCTGACTTGATCCAAGAACGCATTACTCCGAAGTGTGACTAGGAATGAGTCCAATTTACTGGGGAGGCCAGTACCACAAGCTGACTGGTGAAACTTGTGGATTCTAGCATGGTTGCATGTCGTGGCAGACCCCGGGGCATATTTACAAGCCCCTACTCCCACAGGAATGTCACTTTTTCTGACGTTGTGTTGGCAATAGGGGTTTCGCCTTATTCACAAGGAAGCGTTAAGCTACTTAATGTGGCTTAACGCCGCCTTGTAAATAAGGCCCCCTTTCACGCTATACTTAGTGTGAAAGGTGTGGGCAATGGGAGTTGCGGTGGGCGTTCTACCGCAACACCCATTGATTTTGACTCTGCCCTATGCTTACAAGGGCAGCGTAAATATGGGGCAGTGCCAAAATTTAGCCCAGGAAAAACCTGGTCTTAAACCGGCGCAATGAGGAGAAATGACTAATTTCTCGCCGTTTTTGCTGTTTCTATGTGTGCAAAGTTATGCAGCACACATAGAAACAGCAAAAGGCCATTGATTTTTTATGTGCAGGAAGGTGACCCTTCCTGCACATAAACAATCAATAACAAAAATTACATTTTCCAACTTCTATGTGTGCTGCAAAACTAGAGCCAGCGCAGGGAAAAACGCAGGGCTGCATCATATTCTTGTAAATACAGTGCAGTTCTACGTTTTGGAAGTAGCGGAGTGCTGCGTTAAGCTAAGGTGGCTTATGCCGCTCTCTGCCACATCCTCGTAAATATGCCCCTCAGTGATTAATTTGTGCCAGTGCTTGCAAGCAGCAAGCCCTCATTTGTAAACACAGCACATATGTATGAGAATCCACCACATAGTGGCTCTGTGTGTGCATTTTTATCAGAGTTCATTAGTGGATTGTTCAGCTGTTTACAATGGGCCTGATTACGAGGTGAGGCGTTATTTATCACCCCTGATAAATAACAATACCACTGAGTTCATTATTTCTCGGTGGAATAACACCTATTGTGAGTATGGGGATTAACATGCTGATTATGGTGTTTAATGCACCAAAATCCACATGATGCGCTAAATACTGTATACATTTCCCCTGTTACATTTCGGCAAATTTGACCTGCCAAAATGTAATGAAGCTCGATGGTATTCGGATGCATTAAATACTTTATAACTTGTAATTCAGACCCATGTGCAAACAGGGGTTTACACACAAGTCGGAATATAATGAGTTGCCATCAAGCCCCATGTCTAAAACACATGATTTAACAATAACCGAATCCTACAGTTTAAGGTACCTTGTGGATAGTGACTGCTTCAGTGGACCCCTGTGCATTACCCTGGGCCCTGACACTTCATTTTTGACAAATTCAGCACTACAGGGAGCCAGGTTGACTCTGGTGGAGGCCTGCACACATCGGGGTTCTTCGCAAACAGTACATAATCTTTAAATCTATGGGCCCTTTTTTATGCTGAATTGTCTTCGGATTAATGCTTTATTCTCTGCTTTGAGTTGTTTTTGGTTTTACTATTTGGCCTTCGCTTTTACTGTGAACATATTTACAGATTTGTTAATCTTATAAAAGTGCTGTGTATTTACAAATGCGCTCCTCTCTGGCAAAGCATACACATTTTATTTCAGCTCTGATAATTGTGTTGCAATGTACCTACACTCCACACTGCCTTGTTTGGGTTTTGCATTGACAGCTGCTTCACTCCTACCTGGAGAGTACAGGTGGTCTGGAACACCAACTTACCATTACAGCGTAGCTAGCGAAAGCCCAAGTTAGAGGGAAGCACTATCTCATGTTAGAGAGCTTGATTGGCCCTGTGATTACAGGGACCAATCAAACATCGTTCCAAAATATGCTAATAAGCCCAGGTGCAAGGGTTCACGTGTAGGTGACAAGAAACCAGGGCCTGGGCCTAAAAACAAAAAAATAATCTTAGGGGTTAGCTCACAATTGCATCTATAAATACAAGAAGTGATCCTACAGGAGTACTTTTTTCCACACAGTTACATGCCTTTGTGAACGGGCCCTTAATGTTAAACTCACTATTAGTAAAAATGAAAACAGGGAACAGTTTGTTCAATTTCTACTAAATGCATATGAATCTTTTATGAATATTCCAATTCTATTCCTATTTTACATGATGAATTTACAAATGCATGTAAAAGTATGTACAAGAATATGGCCATAGCCTAAAAAAGTAAATAAATGAATACACAATTAAATGTTTTGCTTCTTGAACTCACACATCGAAAAACATTTTTTTTAATGAAAACTAGACAAAAAAATAGTGCTTCAAATCCCTAGCACACGTTAAAAGTGAATTGTACAGAGAAATGACAGCAGTAGCAGTAGTATGTCAATGCAAATGTAAACACAAGTCACAATAGAAACTTGATTCTTTTATTTTCTTTTGTAGTCTCTTCAGATTTATGAGCCAGATCAAAAGCCAACACGTGTTTCGTTGCTTCTTGTTTTGTATACACACGTGACTTTTTCAAGGCTTGACTGGGCTTGACTGTCTTTGATTTCAATTTTTTACATGTGGTGATAATTCCAACCCACAAGTTCCTTCGGCGTGGGGAAAGCGTGATTGTCAAGGTCCACAATCTTTACGCCCGCTTCCTCTACAATGTAGTTTGAGTCACGTGTACGTGTCCCTCGCAGGGTCTGGAGCCCTCACGCCGATCCCTCGAGTGACAACCACGTTTTCCCCACGCCGATGGAACTTGTGGGTTGGAATTATCACCACATGTAAAAAATTGAAATCAAAGACAGTCAAGCCTTGACAGGAAGTATTTCTATGTAAGGGGGGCCATAGTGACTAGAAAACCTGCTGAGCTATGTTACTGTTGTTATATGTATTTGGTTTGCAACCTCTTGTTAATCTACGCCAATACACATCTATCCCCCATTCAAATTAATAGCAAAATAGAAGAGTTCTAATTAGTTTAATATCAGTTCATTGACAGCTATTTAAAGACAATTCGTAATCTAATCTCTAAATGTATATTACCTCACTTCTAACCACATAAGGGGGATGGTGGGGCAGTACAATTTTAGAAAGATTTATGGTCACCAGGATACCCACAACATTTTCTCTGAATAATTCTTCTGCATATCCGGTAGTCAGCGTTTGCAGTACGCAAATGTAGATGCCGGACTTGGTATGATGCTGATTGGCATACTGGCATTGAGATTTAGGCGGCAGCATCCAAGGTGACTTTCTACAAATAAAGTTTTGGCCACTACAGCATGCAATGGAAAATGTATCTTTGTAGGTCCAGCCCCAAAAGGGGTGGCACTCATTACTGTTGCTGCCTTGTACGCCTTAGTGATTTTACTGAATTAGCTTTGTGAAACTGAAGCAAGCTCTCCCATACTTAATAGTGGGTTATTTTTGCTTGCAACCTTGCTTGACATAATTCAAGTGTAATGAGTACTGCAGGATTAGAGTCAATAAACAAGACTGTATTAAAAGTGCGGGAATGAGGTTATCCTTCAAACGAGTCCAAAGTGGGAAGATCTAGCAACAACCCTCATGTCATCAGACAGTAGGGACTGGTCTCGCAGCAGAGTCCTGCTATATACGTGCTGAGGCTCCAAATACTCCCCACGGCCAATCCCATCACTTCTCTCATGCTAGCCAGCATGAGAGAAGCACTGGGATTGGTCTGAGTGGGCTTGTTTTCCACTCCATAGGGGACTGGGAACCTACGCCTGCTGTTCTCTCCACCCAAAAAGGCAGCTGTGGTCTTGGAGGTGTCAATGCACATGCACATGACAGTTCGGCCATCCTAAGACGGCAGGCCAAACCGCCATGCGCACTAAGCGCAGTGCAGCCCGCCACTCCCCTTTCGTGCCTGTCATGGCATGACCCCACCCCCAAAGACTTGGCTCCAGCCAGAGGTAAAATAAAATGATAATAATACTGTTGTATCGGGGAAAACATGGCGGCAGTGAGCTGAGCTGCCGCGGCGCTCCGCTCGTGAGCTCCCGTTCAGTGGTTTTCTCGTACTGAAAAAACTGGAGTCATATACCTCCATGGACTGTTTTTGAAGCCTGGGCACTTTCTGGGGGCCTTGAGTGATTTGGTATCTGGGGGCCTGTTACCTTTAAGTCGGTTTTCTCTTCTCTCCTTACCCGCGTTTGATATCATCGTCTCCTGCGTGCGCCCGGACCCATGTGTGTGGACGGGGCGGGACGAGACTTCCTAGATCCAACGGTCCAAGCCTCCCTGCAACGCTCTCTACAGTCTAGCGCCGCTTCTTCCGGGTTGCAGCGGGCTGTCGCAGGCTTGCGACATTGGAGTCTGGCTGCCCTGGAACTGCGGCGAGGGAGGAAAATTCGCAGCCTTATTCAAGACTCGCGAGGCGCCGCTGCAGGTGCCTGTTCCAGAATTGTGAGTAGAGAGAGGGACGACAGCTACGAGGCTACAACGCTGGTAGGAGGTTCCTGGGGGGGGGCGGTGCCTCTTTGAACTGTTCTGACTCTGTGGGCTTCGTTGTGGGCTCTGTGGAAGAAAAAGGGAAAGCTAATTCAACCGATAAAGGGTCCAAGATGGGCAAGGGGGCTAAGAAGAAAAGAATCAATATAGTAACGGTAAAAGGGAAAACTGCTCCTGATTTAGCTTTAAACATAGAGCCTGAACAACTTAACCTTGAGTTAAAATCTGTGAGTAAGAAGAAAACTTCATCTTTTCTAACAGGACAGGTGAAAGCTAAAAGAGCATATACTAATAAAATTGCTAGGGCTGTTAAGAATCCCACACTTATCAATAACACTGGCCCTAAAATAACCCCGTCCCTTCGCTCTTACTTTAAAGTTGTTCCGCAGGTCTTACATCTCATAGAGCAAAGTCCTGGGAAAGATCACTCAGAAAACGTGGTGGCTACTATGGCCGCTACTATGGCCGCACTAGATCCATGTGGGTTGACCCTCGCAGATTCGGCCAATACACCTAATGGCTTGGCCGTGGTCCTGGAAAATAATGGAACCTTCACAGAAGAGGCGGTTTTTGACGTCGTGGGTCGGGCGATGGAGGGGGTCGTAGATGTAAATGGTCCTCCAAATATAAGTGAGCCCTCTAATAAGCTTCCTTATTCTCTTCTCTCTCCTGCCCTGGGTCCGGTTTCTACTTCCTCAGCAGTCCCTCCTAACTTTTCACAGGGAGCATCTAGCCAGATTAGTGACGCTCCACAATACGAGGTTTCTCAGAAATTTCAAAATGGCATATCTGGTCTCTCAGATCCTCGACTCGAGGGTCAGGATAATGAATTATTATTATCAATTAACTCTCTTCAGGATATGTTTACATCTTTGTCTGCGGATATTAACCCCTTGAGTGCCCATGACGAGATGGTCTCGTCATGGGCCGCAGTTGCGCTGTGCCCATGACGAGACTATCTCGTCATGATCCCCGCCCGCTAATGAAACGCCCGGCACAGGGCGTGGAAAGGGCGGGGCACTCAAGGGGTTAAAAAGGATTCGAAACCTCTGCAGCAAACAGAATGGAAATAAGAAGTTTTTGTGAGTCCTTAGATAATAAGATTAGTGGTCTGGCTACGAGAACGGAAACACTGGAAAGTACTGTATCAGAGATGTCTCTATACCTAGATGAAGCTAAGGCAGAAATAGTAAAGCTTAAAAATCAGGACTTGGTGTTGGCTGGGAGGATGGAAACATTGGAGAATCACGCGCGACGTAACAACCTTCGCATCTTGAATGTCCCGGAGGATAGTGAAGGCTCAGATTTAAAGAATTACATCATCCTACTATTGAAAGAGTCTTTAAGACTAGATCAATCAGTGGAAGAGCTTACTATGGACATTCAACGTATTCATAGAGAGCCTTTTAAGAAAAATCCCCAAAGAACCAAGTCAAGAAAGATCTTAGCGAATTTCACACATATTCTCTTAAGGAGACTATTCTTAATCTGGCCCTTAAGCAGAAATCTGTGAGTGGGAAGGGATATAACTTTCAGATTCGATCTGACCTTTCCAGGTCCACTTTGGACAAACAATGGGAATTTGGAAGTAGATTAGAAGCTTTTAGAGGCTACGGAGCTGTAGCCCAGTTAGTCTTTCCCACTGCATTAAAAATTATGTATAAAAATAAAATGCACAATATAACATCGGTTCCGGCTGCAGATGAGCCATTAATGATTATGGGGAAAGATAAGGGAACATCAGGGCAGGTGTAGTGTTTATATGGAAAAAAAAAAAATTCTTGTGATGTGATGTGAAGAAATATCTAAGTTGTGAAGAGATATTTAATAGTACATAGAACACAAATTTTTAGCACGAAATTGACAGATGGTAACTAGATTTAGTTGATTAAGGACGGGAGTAATCGAGGGGATGCACTGCCTTCTGGTTTTCCAGATTGGTAGTGTAAGGGTTTGGGTTTTCCATGGGAGGGGGAGGGGTTGGGTAGGGCACGGGGGAGGGGTGCATTGGGTAAAAATAAAAGAATTCCTCACTTTCGCTCTTATCTTAGTCCACTTTTTGGGGAGTAGTCACTGTAATAGTTACAGTGGCAGCTATAGGACTCTGCTTAATACGAGGATGGTGATGTTGATGGGGAGAGGACTTCTTTACTATGAGTTATTTTAAGTTTATCTCTTGGAATATTAACGGCCTGCGCACTAGCCCAAGGAAGGATAAGATAATGCAATATTTACGTGACTCTGATGCGCAGGTTATTATACTCCAGGAGACACATTTGACAGAAAGTGAGTTACTCTTAGTAGTTAAAAAAAATAGATGGATTGACCTGTGGGTATCGACCTCACAAACATCACATTTTAGGGGCGTAGCAATCTTTTTAAGAAATCTATAAAAGCTAGATTAGTCTCAAAGATGGTGGACCCAGGTGGCAGATGGGTCATCGCATCATTAATCGTAGCCGGATCACCTATGACTATAGTAGGATACTGCGGCCCGAATTGTGACGATCCTTCAGTTTTAAAAACTATTTTCTCTCACCTGCTTGTGTTTCCAGAGCCGACAATCATAGCAGGAGACTTTAATTTAGTTTTAGATCCCTTACTGGATAAATCTTTGTCTAGTAGAGTGGTAGTTTCATCTAGAACCAGGTCTTTCCTGCTTGACAATATGAAACAGTTAGGATATATAGACATTTGGAGAGTTAAGTTTGGGCAACAAAGAGCAATTTCATTTCAAAACTATAAATATCATCATCAGTCGAGAATTGATTATATTCTGATCAGTCAAAAACTGGTCAGCTCGACACAAAGTATATTATATCTCCCATTTCATCTTTCGGACCATGCGGCAGTCTATTTAGAATTAGGGGGGCTCCTTAAGAGCCCTATGAGAAGCTGGTCTTTTGATCGTTCTTTACTTCTATCGGCAGAGGTTATTGACTCTCTTCAAACTGAAGTCCAGAACTTTATGGACAATAATATGGGCTCTGCCTCCCCTGAATGTGTGTGGGAGGCTTTCAAAGCTTTTTTAAGGGGCATGATAACGAATAAGGCCACATACAAGAAAAAGTGTTATGTAGAGTTAGTAACCTCTTTGGAGGTTGAGATGGGCAAAATATAGACTGAAATAGTGCTATATCCGGACGACCCTGCTAACATCTTATAGGAAAGACAGAATAAGTGAATTGTCTTGAGAGGGGAATTGGACTCCGTCTTGTACTCACGGATGCTTGAGAGGTGGGAAGCAAGTAAATTAGCCCACTTCCAATATGGAGAGGGAGTAGGGAAGCTATTAGCTTGGAAAGCGAAAACCGATCGGATTAGAAATAACATTGATGCAGTCACCTCTGGGGGGGTAACATATTCTTCCGATGATGATATTAGGCAAGTATTTCAGGACTTCTTTTGTAATATATATCACGAAGATAAGAACATTGAGGAAGTGCAAGTGGTAGACTGGTTGAAGGATATATCTCTTCCAGAATTGTCTCTTGAACAGAGTATCTCCCTCGATCGCGAGATTACAGAGGAAGAGGTTAAGCGGGCTATTCTAAAATGTAAAAAGGGTAAAGCATCGGGTCCGGATGGCCTGCCATCTGAAATCTATATGACCTTGGAGTCAAAAATTGTCCCATATCTCACAGTTCTGTTTAATCAGATTTTTCGGGAAGGTATGTCTCCCCCATCTTCTTGGAATAGTGCCTCTATTACCCTAATATTGAAACCAGGAAAGCCAGCTTCCAGCTGCGGGTCATATAGACCGATTTCTATTTTAAATTCTGACTATAAAATATTTACGTCAGTCTTGTCAGACAGGCTGGGAGCAGTAATAACTGCGGTCCTGCATCCAGACCAGAAGGGTTTCGTGAGGGGCCGACAATTATACAAGTTGACATACGATCTCATAGCAGCCATTGATATGGCTTCGACAGAGTCTCTCCCATTAGCTATTCTCACCTTGGACGCAACCAAGGCCTTCGATAGGGTAAACTGGGTATACCTGTCGAGGGTCTTGAGTAGGTTTAACATTGGAGAGGGATTCTGCCAAACTGTGAAACTTCTATATCAAAGCCCTTCTGCCTCCCTGTTGATAAACGGAGAGTTGTCTAATCCATTTAACATATCACGAGGTACCCGCCAAGGCTGCCCTCTTTCCCCTCTCCTATTCGATTTATGTATTGAACCTTTTGCTCAACGATTGAGGGATGAGTGAGATATCAAATCTTTTACTTATGGGGGTTGGGAGAAGAGGGTAGCCTTGTACGCAGATGATATTCTTGTTTTCTCTTCGGACTTAGGTACGGCACTCCCCAATGTGATTGCTCTGGCACTTGATTTTGGGAAAATATCAGGATACGAGATCAATGCTTCCAAAACTGACATCATGGTTTGGAACGATCCCGTACCCGTGGCAGGGGTTCAATTGAGCTCTAGTTTACGGTATCTAGGCATTAATGTTGTCAGAGATATAAACGAAATTGCATCTTTAAATTTCACCATGGTTGCTAGGGAATGTAGAAGACTCATGCGATCTTGGTCTTCTCTCCCCCTATCGATCTTGGGCAGAGTAAATTTAATAAAAATGTCCATATTGCCAAAAATATCCTTTTTGCTCAACACCATTCCTCTTTTCTTTGAACCTTCTTTAATTGCTAAACTTCAGAGCCATATTAGCTCTTTTATTTGGAATGACCATGCACCCAGGATTGCTTGGAAAAAACTTAGGCGGCGTAGAGAGAAGGGGGGTTTGGCGGCACCTGATTTTCAACTATATGCTTGGGCATTTCAGCTTTCCCATGCCAGGATGCTGCTAAAAATGCCCTCAAATTCAGCCATTGGATGTATGTCCGCAGCACTACTTAGAGGGGAGGGGGTGACCCAGCAGGGCTTTTTGTTTAAATTTGGAGACCCACATTTTTTTTAAAAAGTGAAATTGAAGGTGCTGCGAGACATGGCAAAAACGTGGAGTAAACTCAGGTGTTTGATTGATTACTTTACAAGTAGGTCACCCTTGTGGGATTCACCAGGCTCTCCAGATTGGTTGATGGATAGCCTTGCATTACCTCTGAGGGAGGCGGGTTTGGAGGTTTGGGGGGATCTATTTGTGGAAGGGGGTTTGCTTCCATGGGAGGCTCTATTGTCCAAAATAGGTCCGGGCCTCTCTAGGTTTAGGTTCCTTCAAATTGCAAGTTGGACACACTCACAGATCTCTGCTAGGAACAGGTACTTGCTAGGAGGAGTCAGTAACCTAGTGACACAGTTATTGGATAAACCACCAGCCCGAAAGGAGGTCTCGACATGGTATGAGCTATTATTAGAAGAGCTGGATGGCGAATTCAAACTGCCAGATTTGTTGTGGGCCTCTACCATTATTGATCAGAATATCGAGAATTTGTGGTTTACATCTTTCAAGATCATGTGGGACATAGTGAAACCTGCATGGCTCCGTAGGAACCACCTTTTTACCCTACATAGGGCCGACTACTCTCCACAGAGACTCTCAAAATTCTCTAATGGTGCATTAGTGGCATGCCCTAAATGTGGGCTGATTGCTGCCCCAGACATACATATGTTTTTGGAGTGCCCCCTTTTGTCTCCATACTGGAAGGCGATTAGTATAACACTCTCATCGGCTTTGGGTTTTGAAGTCCTGATAACTTTATCGCTCGTAATCTTTGGAGTTTCATCTGAAGTTCAGGGCCCGGTGAAGAATTTTCTTTTTTATTGCATACTATTGGCCCGAAGGGAAATTTGCAGGAAATGGAAGGACTGACTGCACCCACTGAGTTCGACTGGCGCACTTCAGTCTTACAAACATCTAAAACTGACTTAACAAGAGTTGGTAACTCTGACAAAAGAAGTTTTTGGCTTCAGTTGAATTGGGCATAACTGCAGTGTTGGACAGTGTTTTTTTTTTTTTTCCCCCCCAGGGTCCACTGACTAAGCTGCCTGAGGAAATCTGGGTGCTGCTCATCCATTAGGGCGCCCTCGAGATTGATTGCTATGGGTATTTGACAGCAGCTATACTTCCCTTCTCTCTATCCTCAATGGTTGTCTTGGGGATGAGCAATTTCTTGCGCCCCTAAGTGGCAATCCAAGGGCAGAAAATGAGGACAAAAAAATAAAAAATACTGTTGTATCATAATTTTATCTGTTCTTTATCTCAGCTGGCCAGCAGGGGAGGAGATGCTCCTCCGCCATCGCAGAGGAGCAATCGCTTGTCAAAGATTTATTCTTCTTGAGAAGTAGTGTGACGAGCTGAGCTGAGATCTGGAGCGTGTCCTTTTAATACATGCTTCCAAAAAATGTTCTAGGTATAGTCTGATTACGTATTACCAGGGCTCATGGACGTATCTGGCAGGGGAGGACAAAAGTATGCTTCAGAGTTAACTAAATTACATGGCAAAAAGCAAATTATTTGTTATAGTGCGGCATATTCTGTGAAAGTATTAATTCTTTTTTTGGAGGGGAGGGTGCTTATGGTTACACTATCTGGGCAAAGATTTTACCTCAATTGTACCAGTTTAATGACCAAATACAGAAGTGAGCATCTGAAAGATATCAGTCAACTTTAGAGAAGAGCATTGCACTGCTTGGGAACAAGTGTCACAGCTTTTTTCGTAACTTTTGATCTGTTTGAACTAGATATTTTTTGTTATCACCTGCAGATTATTTAGCAGATGATGGACGAGGTGGCAAATGTTGTAAATCCACAATTATGTGACAAATGCAGCTGTCACAGAACCGCATAATTCCTCCAGTGGCCCTACTCAACACTAAAATATATAGATATAAATTTTTGCATGTGTATTCATAGCGCTTACTGCCTGGATGCACCCTCTTAGCACTATAAATACATAGGCAACTAATTCTCACTGGGCCATCGAGGATTAAATTCTGTTGTCACACATAGATATCAGCAGTGATCACATTAGCCAACACCAACAGAGGTTTCAGAACCCTAAAGAATACATTTTCTACAGATTAGTTAACTTGCATTTAATTTTCATTAACGTTACAAGGAAAGTAATGAAATAGATCCAGAATATTTTACTCTTTTTAGCTACATCTTTGACCCCACCACACCACTCACTGACCTCCCAACTTCATGGCACATTGGATCACAGATCGGCTACTTTTTTTTCAGCTGTTCAACTGTTGCATGTAAATGATGACAGCTTAGATAAGCGTCATGTAAACAAAGTGTTGCTTCCAGGCTATCTTCATTTGCAAGTAGTTGAATTTGTTCCCCCCTGGAAATTCAGCCACAGATCCCTAGGGGGACACACCCCACAATTTGAAGACCTCTGGGCAAAGGCAAGGGAATTTAATACTCATTCTTGTTCTTTCGTTCTCCACAACAACCTGCACCCATCAGACGTAGTCAATAAATCAAGTGCACCCACAGGCAGTTGATGCAAATTTACTCAAGGCCAATAGGGTTGTGGTCACTATATAAATTATCAATCACATCACATAAAGACATCAATTCAAAAAGGGTCTGACACATGAAAATAAAATACATCACAGACTGACAACCCCAGCCTGAAAATATTGGGGAAGAGCCCCTGATGTCCATGATATTGATAATCCCGCACTCCCAAATATAATCAGAGAGTTCCGAAACCCTTGAATTATAGAATTCCATCACCAAAACATCCTATGGGGACCATGGTAATTAAATATGGAGACCCCCTGTAATCTGGCATTAAAGTCACCTCAATTAGCCAACTGTACATCCTCACCAGAAGAACATGTAAGGGCAGATAGATTATCCACTATATTGAACAACGTTTTCTTTGTGTTATAATTTTTTATTAGCATTTTGAAAATATTTCATCACAAGAACATAATTTGTATTATATAAATAGATATGATAAATATATTAAAAAGAAGAAGAAAAAACATATTTATGGTTAATATCATTTGTCAATGAATTAAATAGTTATATGAATAAAAAATTAAATAATAATTGAATAAGTAAAAAGTTAAATATCTAGATAATATAGCACAAAGAAAAAAGGTAGAGAAAGAGAGAATGAGTACAAAAGCTAGAAAGCAGATCATAGGTTAACTTAACAAATATATGAATTAAACATTGTATACATTTATATATGGAGATACTAATATGTCAAATCTTTTCATCATTCGTAAACAAATTCTTATAAAGGATTTAATACTATAAAGTGAATCTAAAATGTAAAATGAACATATGAGAGTAAGAAAATTGGTACATAAACTAACAAAACATATCAATATAAGATACAATATAGAGGATGAAAGATGAAACATTATAGAGTATAATAAGAATAAGAAGATAAGAGTAGAAAACCAGGGGGAGAAAAGACAAAGAGGTACGGAAGAAAATACAATGTCGAACTAAGAGATACAAGTATCAGTATTTGAGGTATCATCAGCAATATCAATGCCATCATTTGTGTTCAAGAAAGGTAACCGAACCCGAAGGAATATATCCGTTTGATTTTGAAGGTTATAACTTATTCTTTCATGTGATGCTGTATGTATCATTGTTGTCAACCATTCTTCTTGTGAAGGAGGAGAGGGGGATTTCCAATGACGCAAGATACATATTTTTGCTGTAGCCAATGCTGTATGAAAGATATGACATTGGGGTTTCGTGAGTTTTGAAGATCATGGAGGAGAATGGTAGAAGGAGTGAGTGGAAGATGTAAAGGCATAGTAGAGGATAAAGGTTTGCCCAGATATGACCAGAAAGATTGTAGTAAAGGACAATTGCATATTATATGTGTTGAATCACAATTGGTATTAGAGCATCTCCAGCAATTGGAATGTGAGAGCAAACCAGCCTTCTGTAATCTTGCAGGCGACCAATGCCAGTCATGAAGAATTTTAAAGAGACAAAATTTAAGTCTAGCTTCACGAGTTCCTTTGTCTAACTTCTCAATCATTTCCTTCCATTCCCCAGTAGTGTAAGACATTGAAAGTCGGGTCTGCCATTTGAATTGTAGTGCCTGTGCTAAGGGTTGAGAAAAAAGGTGTGTTGTAAAAACTTTATACAGGCCAGATATTACTCCTTTATGTTTGCCCCAAATGTTGAGGTATGATACTATTTGTAAGGTTTGGAGTACCGCAGAAGATAAATCTAGTTGTTTTTTCAAACATTGTATAAGCTGGGTATATTTCAGGGATTGATGTGTTGGAAGGCCAAATTCTTCTGTTAATTGTGTGAATGATTTAAAATCACCATTATGAAAAATGTAATCTATTGTTTGAATACCTGCTGCTTTCCATAATGGCCATATTAATACTTTCTTATTAATAAGAATGTTGTTGTTGTTCCATATAGGTGCCTTTACATGAATGTTTGGGTTTAGAGCTAGTAACCGGTGTGCTCATTGCCCAGATTTAAACATAGCTGATAAAATTGGGTTTCTAGGTTTCTGACTCCAAATTTTAGTACTATATGATGCGGAAATGCCGGAACACGAGGACAAAAGATGTCGTTCCAAAATTGACCCATTGTGGAACATTAGAGAATCCAGGTAGCATATACGACAATTGAGAAATCTGCAAAGCTAAGTTATAATGCTCAATTGATGGAAGACTCATTCCCCCATAAGAATGATGAGCTTTTAATTTTGCCATAGCTAAACGAGATTTTTATTTTTGAATCTATAACTCTCAATGTAGATAAGGGAATGTGAAGAGGAAGCATATCTAAGGCATATAAAAACAGCGAGAGAGTAACCATTTTAACAGCTTGAACTCTACCCCACATGGAAAGATTTAGAATTTTCCATTTATCAAAGTCACATTGCATTTGGACAATTAATTGATTCAGGTTATCTGTGATCATACATTCCATACCTTTATTTACTAGAATACCTAAGTGTTTAAGACATGAGGATTGCCAATGAAAAGGGAAACCATGTATAGCCGATTTTGTAGTTCCGTCAGAGATAGGCAATGCTTCACTTTTGTCTCACTTTATTTTATAACCTGAGAATGAGGAAAAGTTGTCAATAATTTGGAGTAAGGATGGTAGTGACTTGGGAAGATTTGCTAAAGTGAGTAATATGTCATGAGCGTGTAAATAGAGTTTGGATTCGCCTGTGGGAAGGTGAATACCCGTGACTATATCCGATTGACGGATAGTGGCAGCTAATGGTTCCATTGCTAAGAGAAAAAGAAGTGGGGACAGAGGACATCCCTGATGAGTTCCCCTTCGGATTGGAAATGGTTCTGATAGAAAGCCTCCACAGTTTACTTGTGCAGAAGGTTTGTCATATGAGTATAATTTTTTTAATAAACTGATTTCCATGTCCAAAGCCTTCTAGCACTTTGAGGAGATATTCCCACTCTATACAGTCAAAGGCCTTTTCAGCATCTAGTGATAAGGCTAATGCGTCTTGTGGAAGGTTTTAGCATACCAAAGGGTATGTGCTAGTGTGCGTAAATGATTCCTAGAGGAACGTCCTGGAACAAATCCCACTTGAGTTGGATGAATCAAGGAAGGTAACACCTTCTTTAGACGAGAAGCCAAAATACTGGCAAATATTTTGATATCACAATTCAGAAGGGATATAGGATGGTACCTGGCACAGATTAAGGGGTCCTTTCCAGGTTTAGGGTGTACTGCAATAATTGTTTTCTTAGCGAGGGGAACTAAGGAATTGTCTCGTTCAGCCTCGTGAAAAGCGGCATGTAAAGAATCAATAACATTATGTCCAGACCAATGATAAAATTCAGCTGGGAAACATTCTTCTCCAGGGGCTTTATGGTATGGTAAATTAGATATTGTTTGCGCAATTTCATCCCTATTGATCTCTCCCTCAAGAAGGGCCCTTCCTTCATCTGAAAGACAAGGGAGATCTACTTTAGAAAGGAAGCTAGTCAATCTTTATGAGTCTATGTGTGCCTCAGGTGTGTAGAGAGATGTATAAAAAGAAGTTCATTCATTTACTATGTCCTGTGGTTTAGTGAGAATGTTACCATGAGATGATTTGATAGCTGAGATGGCCATGGCTGCTTCTCTTTGTCTTAATTGGGCCGCTAATAATCAGCCTGCCTTTTCTCCCTGTTCGTAATATCTTGTTTTCATTCTTTGGAGAGCAAATTATGCCTTAGAGGTAAAGAGCCCATTTAGTGGCATTTTAGGTTGTTCTAAAGATTTACGATTTGTAATGTCGGTGCTTTGGTATATTGGTGGGTATATGATATATTCTGGTCTAGTTCTTATTGACGTGCAGGATTCCGTTTGTTAGCCAATGCCGCCTTGCGCATTAATTGACCCCTGATACTAGCTTTAGCTACAGCCCACATCACTTTACCTGAGGTCACCGAGCACTGGATTGTGGAAAGATAGTCTTGAAAATTAGTTTGTAATTGAATTTTACCCTCAGGAGACTTATGTCGCTGTATGTTCATGCACCAGGGTTTACGTCCTGGCCTAGGTATACCAACTTCTTTAGCTAAGAAAACCAGGGAGTGGTCAGATAATGCTGCTTCCAGAATGGAAGATTCTTGAATCGACTGGATCAATATTTGGGATACTAAAAAATAGTCCAAACCAGTGAGGGTACCATGTGTTGGAGAAGAGAATGCGCATTCAATGTCCGATGGATGCGAAAGATGCCAATGATCAATTAATCCATTATCTGCTAATATGTCATCCATTAATGACCTATCAGCAGCATTATGTTTGTCTAAGGGGCCTGTTTTATCTAGAATTGGATCTCTCACAATGTTCCAATCACCACCTAAGAGATACTGTGATGCACTTATCTCTGTTAGTAAGCGGTTTAAATGAAGGAAGAATGAATTTTTGTTCCTGTTGGAGCATAAATTGAACCTACGCAAATATGTGTATCTCCTAAATGTAGCTTAGCAAATACGTATCAACCATCAGGATCTATCCATGTTTTTACTATAGTGAATTGGAGAGATTTGCAGGTGAGAATTGCTATTCCACATTTGTGGGTGTGACCTGTGTTTGTAGTTTCACCTTTTTGCACACTACTGTGAATTACTTTGCCTACCCAGTCTCTACATAATTTTTCTGATTCCTATGCGTCTCAATGTGTCTCTTGAAGTAATGCTACATCCACATTTTTGGATTGGAGATATGACAGTACTTTTTTCCTTTTGATGTAGTGAGTAAGCCCATGTACATTCCATGTTAGTACAGAAAGAGGGTGTGTGCTGGTCATGTTTGAAATTTCAATGAGTTTGAGTAGGTTTGAAAAATAGGCTTGTATAATTTTAACTATCAGAAAAATGACTTGAAACAATAAAATAGCTGTGAAGAGGAAGGATAGGGAATAGGAAAGGGAATCCCTGGTTTTTAACAGAGATATAAATTATTAATTGTACAAAGAAAATGTAAAATGTTAGAATGAGAAATTTGTAGATATAGTAAAACTAAAAGAAAGGAAATGAGTAGAATATGTAGATTGATATATAATAATAGGAGCACCAAAAAATATTAAACTGTTAAACACGTGTCAGTTTCTCCTAGAGCATCACCGCGGAGAGGAGCCCCAACAAAAGAGTATCAAGTACGGCTATTCCTAGAGTATATATGCATTACACTATAACATAGGTTAAAATAATACATTAAATCTATGTAAAGTTATATAATATAAGCAGCTATATAATATAAAAATTAGTAATTCATTGCGGTATGATGAAATTGACCTTACAAAAATTCAATAAATATATTATATATTAAATATAAAAACTTTCATTATCATTTATAAATGTACATAGATTAGGAATTAGTCGATACAGTATAATAAATATGCTAAATAGGACAGATAAAGGAAAGAAGATTGCATTAAATAGTATTATATACCATATCCTAGTATAACATCTTAGCAAAACAGTATAGTCTAATATAGAATAATGCAAAATATGAAAAACATGAAAAAAGAATAACCTTCAATTACTTGAAATTTAAATACGCTTTCAGTTTACATCATATAGTTTAACACTGACTGATCAACTTTTGCTCTTGTGATACAAATGTGAGTAAATAATATATTGCTCGTCTTATTTTAGATCAAATAATATGAATTGATATTATCAGCTATATCTTAATATAGTACTGTTATTAGTCTATATCTGAGGCAGGTTTAAGTGGAGAACGGGATTGATCTCTATGTTGATCTTGTGCAAAGGCGGAAGCAGTGTACAACGCTGAGGATTTATCATCTTGGGTATGAACAGATCTTTCCAGATCCCTCCCTCTATGATGAGGGATGCTAAAATTACTCCTTCTGTTATCAAGTGATTGCTGTGAAGAACTTGAGCTCGCATGAATTTGATCAATTGGAGTGTCTAGTGTATCCATGTCTTGTGTTTTCATCTGATCTGGAAGTGTTGCAAGTCTATTGGATCATAGAAATCCCTGGAATCTCCATTTTTAGTAATACAAAAACACGCTGGTTCAAATAAACCATATTTGAAGTCCATCTGTCGTAACTGAGGTCTAAGGGCAAGGAATGCTTTACGTCTCTCATTTGTTTCATTAGAGAAATCCGCGGCCATGTGGATGACATGACCCTCATATGAGTATGATCCTTGCGAGCGCGCTGCAGTTGGTAACTGTCTAGTTTGTTCATGTCTCAGGAATCAAGCGATGAGCGGTCTTGGCCGAGCTGTGGTATCTTTCCATGTAGGACCTATACGGTGAGCTCTTTGTATTCCTAATGGAGGATCAAAGGTAATGCCAGTTATTTGTGGAAGAACATCACAAAGAAATATTCTAGCGTTTTGATTTTCAATATTTTTCGGGAATCCAAAAAGTGAATGTTATCTCTCCTACTGTGATCTTCCAAGTCAACTACCTTACTGCGAAGGAATAAGAGCTCTTGGTCTTTATTTTGCATTTCGTCAAGACGATTTTCCACTTTTGTCATCCTCAGATCTAGTTCATCAGTTTTTGTATGGAAGCCCGCTAATTCTGCACCGATAGCTTTGGTTTCAGCTGTTAAAGATATGTTAGCATCCATACCCTCTAGATGCCGACTCACCGTGGAAATTTCCTGTGAGATATGGGTCAGTGTATCATTTTGTGGAGAAGTGTTAGTAGACTGAGGCGGCTCTTTTGATGTAGGAGCAGATCCTTTTCCAGGCATCTTGCGTGAATGTTTAAGGACTGAAGAAAATAGAAGTGGTGCAGAGGATCTATTTCTGTGCTTATTGTTAGACAAGTGCTTGTTGTTTGACATTAAGGTAAAACCCCACAACAATATGCATATACGTAATTTAGACCTCCACGGTATTTTTCCAAAATAATGTCCTCACTAGGTGGTTTGAATCGCTGACGAGTTTTTTTTGTTGAAAAATATTATTAGTGAGGATACAACTTTTGAAGACGTTACTGACAGGAATCAAGACTGATTATTGATTATAGACTCGGTAATTTGGAAGGCACCTGGTTGATTTAATTAGGAATGTCATAAATGTTAAGTAATTTAGAAGGCTTAATAAGCTTTATTAGGCGCAATTTCTATGTGAGCATAGAAACTCTTCCAAAAGCTGCACTTGGAAGCATAGGTACATGCAGAAGGACAAATACAAATACAGGGGTCTAAGTGTCCTTACTGACTGTTGATTTTAGGCTCCTTACTTTACAAAGCACCTGGGTTAATCAATTGAGAATGTCACGAATGCCAGGTAACATACAATTTGATATGCTTTGTGAGGTGTAAATTCCATGTGAGGACAAGAAATTTCTGCTTCGTAGGAGAAATTTTCAGAGAAACTGAGGTAGACACAAAGGCCTCAGTGTCCTTGTATGTGAAGACTGTAGGTTCCTGTAGTACCAAAAATGAAGTTACTGTACACTTTCTTCATAATAAAGCCTCTTCCACTGGTTAGATATTGCTCAATAAATGTAAATTTAAACAACAAAATATATCCACAAATTGTTGTTATTACAGTGTATAACTAATGTGACTCATTTTTGTTTAAATTGCATTGTTGTGGGGCTGGCGTGTATTACAATTGTAGCAGGCTTTCATTATTTCCATTAGTCTGCCTCAAAGCTCCGTCCGTAAATCATGTCAGGCATTGAAGGCGTACCCAGAGGGGCGGAGACAGTGAGAGGAACTTTGGCCTCTGCGCATGCGAGGACGGAGGATTCCTGAAACAACGAAGGCCGGGTGATGTAGCGCTCACCTCAAGAAGCTGCAAGGATGAAGGAAGCCATTCGGGACGCTGCACAACCTCAGGACCCAAACAGAACTTCTCCCCAGGTTACGGTGAGGCAGAAGTCAGCAAAATTGCAGCCTTTGCAAGTCAGTTACATACGTCGCTTTCGCCAAAGGCTCCTCTCTCTGCACAGCCCGCGACTTAGGCAGCCATCTTCTCCGGTGGCCAGACCGCGCCCCTTGAAGAACATTTTTAAATTCTGAAGATTGGAATTAGAAGAATCATCATTATAAAATCTGATTATGTATAAGACAAAGTACCTGGGCATGAAACTTGGAATCCCTGAATGGAGTGGAAATTTGGATGTAAGGATGAAACTGAAATGTTCAGGTGTAACGTGAACCATGTAGAGAGTCCACCCATAGCCTGCCCCGAGATGGAGGGGACTCCTGGAATAAAATGGCAATCAAATCCATTACATGAAAGATTGTTCACAACCCAAGTTTCTTGAAACAGAACAATATCATAAGTGTTTATAAAAGTTACCCAGTCCTCAGGGCCCAGCTTGGCTTTTAAGTCTGCAATGTTTCAGCTTAAATACTTAGGTTTGTGGTAGAGTTATATATCCCAGGAAGTCCCAGTTCACCAGTTCCTGTTTACATGAAGTACCCTGCTGGGTCATTAAGTAAATGGAGGCAGAAGACGATGGGTGCTTTCTACATACGTAGACTGGAAAGTTGTAGGAACATTGGTTAGTGATGGGTATGGATGCAGGGGTACTGGCACAGGTAAAGAACCTGCCTTTATATTACCTTGGTACCACATACTTGCCATTTTCTGCTACTGCAAATAGCATGAGCAGTATTAATAAAAGGAAGGAAGAGCCCTGCTGTACAGTGCACCTGTACATGCACACACTGGTGCAGCTTGCACACAGGAGATGTGTGCTATATTAACAAGCACGTATTCACAAAGGCTATAGTTTTCAACTTGCCCAGCCCTCTTACTAAAGCCCAGGCACTGGCAAAGTGGTGTCTGGGCTGTTTTATAGAGGTGATCGGCTGAGCTTCAATGAGTGTACGTTACCAATGTTCACTTGTGCTTCTTACTCTTTTCTGTGAGGCTGCTTGATCTTTAATGTATTCAAAATGGTTTGTATGCATACCTATAGAATTACCCCCACACTGCCAAAACAATCACTGCGGCAAGAATTCCCACAGTCTGCCAGAATCACAATAATTGTGCTGTGGTGAACAATAAGCCACGGTTAGGCACTGTTGAACAATGCATGCACACAATAGGGGTGTGGATAATTACCCAGTGGCGGCTCCTCGTGGGAGTGCTGCGGGGCGGCAGGGCCGGGGCGGGGTAGGGTGGAGGGTAGTAAACTCCGGCTTACCGCCGAACGGAGTTAAGTAAATAAATAAAACAAATTACATTGAGCGTGCTCAGTGGCGGCACCTTGTGGGAGTGCTGCGGGGCGGAAAGACGGGGCGGGGGAGGGGCAGAGTGGGGGGTAGTAAACTCCGTCTTACCGCCGAACGGAGTTAAGTAAATAAAATAAATAAATCAAACAAATTACATTGCGCGAGCTGCATCGCCAATTGGCGTTGCAGCGCGCGCAATGTAATTTGTTTTATTTATTTATTTATTTACATAACTCCGTTCGGCGGTAAGCCGGAGTTTACAACCACCACCCTGCCCCTCCCCCGCCTCACCGCCCCTCAGCACTCCCACGAGGAGTCACCACTGCTCTCCTTCAAATGTCCTGTATCTGCTCCTGATTTATGCTTCCGGGAGAAGGGAGAGGCACAGGAGAGCATCCCGGGGGCCCTGTGGAAAGGAGCAGCCACCGGTGCCTAATGTGAAATGAGAGGAGCGAAAGTGCCTAAGGATGAGGAGCAATGGGAAGTGACTGGCCTTCTTTTGGGGATTTTCATGAAGAGAGGGGTGAAGCCTGAGACCAATTGGAGACACCAAGGGCCATATCCCTTAAAGGAGGCATTGGGAGCGCTATGTTAAGGCCAGTCTCTGCCACAGTTTTGGACTAACTGGTATCTTAGGTAGGTAAAAAGCTGGAGTACGCCTATTTTACCACCTTAGACAGTGGTAAATATTTTTTTTGTCAGGGTACCTTTCAAGGTATGAGCTGCTTTTGGTTGCAAATATAGCTGCATGTTTTGAAATATCTCAAATAAACAACTGAACATAAAACGATAGTATAACAAAGCAGGGTAAAAACATAACAAGGCATATCAAATTAAAATAGTGAAACAGAACGCAACTCCAAAACCAAACATTTCAGTAATGCAACACATGAGCACAGCAACACAAAACACAACAGAACACAGCACCACAACAAAATGCCACACATATAAAATGTGCACAAGTGTTCTTGTCACGTACTCCAGTACCCTTTTTTTTATAGTCCTGTGATAAAAAGTGTTTGGCACAAGCACTGTCTTAGCTTACCAGTATGGACGTCATAGCACCAGTTGGACATGTTTTGTGATCTGGCCCTCAATGTCTATCACTTGTCAGTGCAGCACCATACTCTCTCACCTGCATCACTCTTAGTCAGTGGCAATGCTTATGTAAAGGGAGCAGGTGCCAGGGAATGGTCCCAGCTGTCCTTCACGCAGGACAGGCACATTTGTTAACGCGACCTCCGGTGCTATTAGAAATCAAGGCAATGGTTTATAACTTATCAGCCTCGGAAGGATGAATGTGTAAGGTGGCTTACAAGGGAATCATACTTGTGATCGAAAGGCTGCACACAAGTCTCACTCAGTAGCACATGCTTTACTGACTGACTTGCCTAACTAGGAAAATTATACAACGGAGTTCCTTTAGGGGGCATCAGGTGAGTTGATTTTTCACTCAACTAACTGGCCCTTTATCCACAATCCTTTGCCTAATTCATCAGCAAAATCACACAGTTGGGAGCCAAAACTGATCACTGAACATGCGAGGATGATCTAATGTCGCATTTAGCTACAATTCGTCGATTACAATGCATACTCCAATATTCGCCTGTTACGAAAGAGAGCTGCTGCTTACCGCCCGCCCTTCAATGAATGCCGCAGGTACACACGCACCGTATGGTCTGTTGCGTCCGGGGCTGCAGTAACATTGGCAGTGGTCCACGCCTATCCTGGACTGTTTTATTCAGGTGTATATACGTCACCAAAGGCGCACCCACTATGCCTTTGTGACGCACACTTTTGTTGGGTTTGTGGTAAAATATCAAAGGGAATGCACCCCTAGTATGTACCAGGACGCATTGGCTAAAGTATCTTGCACTAGAGCGCGCAAACACAACAGTCAAGAGGCTCAACAACCAAAAAACGAGCACGTTAGCCTCAAGCGTCCACTGGGACAGTGGCTCGCGATCTGGCTAGTTGTTTTAAAGCATAACTCTCCAGGGCGGCTCCTGTAGTGGCGCCAAGTGGGCCAGTTTCTACTGGACTGAAAAGAAACCTGTGAGGAGTAAAGCCTGCCTTGGTTTTTATCTCCGCGCGCCTTTGTGTCGTAGTGCACTTCTGAGGCAGTCACACGATCAACCAACAAGGTTAACTGCGGATGACGCTGCTGAAAGAAATCAGAATCGAGTTAAACACATCAATGTGCTCAGTAAATAGGGCCAGTAACCATTCCACGGCGCATCTTCTGAGCATTTTACAAAATAATGAGGCTTGCAAAATTCCCCAGCGGCTTTTATTCTTTGTCGTGCCTTGGAAGAGCCATTTTACCTTACAATAAAATAAATGCTGCTATGTTCAGGGACATGTGCTGCACTGATGTGAGCTCAAACCAATTCCGCTTTGCATGGACCAGTGCCTTGGAAAATAGCTCTGCTTCCAGAGCACCACGCGGTTCAACAAGGGTTCATATTGAAAGCAGTCAGAAAAGAGCCCGAGATTCATATGTTGGACATATATACTTCAAACAGGTTTCCTGAATTCTTCCGTCCTCGTCTTTGGTGTTGTTTAGGCATGGATGTGTCAGATTTGTGAATGTCTCAGGTACCGGTCGTTTGGAAACTCTTTCAGAGAGCATATAAAAAACAAGCACTGGCAAAGCCAATTGGACGGGCATTCACTGCTAGCCTTCTGGCAATTCTTCTTTTGTCATTGTTTTTTGCAAAACGTTATTGTTTGGAATTATGCCAGGTACTCATAAATCTAAAAAAAATCATTTTCTACAGGCAAAAAAAGGGTTTTTTGTTCTCAAGAAAAACACATATCACATAGTACTCTTGGGCACTGAAGGAACTACTTAAACAATCCATCTGCCTGGCATTGGCTGCAAGCCTCATGTCTTGCAGAAAGAAAGGAAGCAGGCAAAAAAGAAGGCAGGAAACAGGGAAAGAAACAAGGAGAACAAAGTTAAAGTACCACTATACTTATTAAATTTGATTATAAGACTCCATGACTACAATTTTGCCTAAGTTAGGTGCGGACAGTTGGGGGAAATGACAAATCGATTTTCAGTCAGTAGGGGGGTTAGGCAGGGGTGCATTCTGGCACCCAGAGAGTTCTTGCTCTTCATAAATGACTTGGTAGCGTATGTAGATCATGATGAATCTGATGCACCACGCCTGGCAGACTTCAGGGTTCCTGCCCTGATGTTTGCCCATGATACGCTGCTAATTTCTAAATCTTCAATGGGATTGCAAAAAATATTAGATAGGTTTGACAACTTTTGTATAATAAGGGAACTACACATCAATTTGGCAAAAACAAAGATCATGGTTGTTAGATTTCGGGGTCTCTAGTTGGCATAGGTAGGTACCTGTGACAAATAGGGACCCTTGCGTCTAGTCAGGGTAAGGGGTACACTCCTAAAATAACCCCTGCTCACCCCCTTGGTAGCTTGGCACGAGCAGACAGGCTTATCTCAGAGGCAGTGTGTAAAGCATTTGTGAACACATACAGTAATCAAGTGACAACACGACAGATGGACACCACACAAGTTTTATATCAAAAATAAGTATTCTTTATATAGACTTATCACAAGACCACAAACGACAAAAATCCACAATACTGTACTTTAAAATGGTAGAATTAGCTTAGTTCTCTTAAGATGTTAAATGCGACACTCAGAGTTCAATGTACCTTATGATGCGTAACGCAAGACAACAAAAGTGTTGCAAAGACGGTGATGCGTTGAAGATCTGGTGCACAGAAAGAAAGATGGTGCTTTCTTCTTGATGAGACACGCTTCTCGGTGATGCGGCGGCGTCTGCTGCGACGTCGATCCTCTTCTCCGGCGATGCGAGATGCTTCCACTCGATGCGAGCCGCGACAGGCCCTGCGACATGCTTCCCAATGATGCGGTGGCTTCTGTTGCGACGTCGATCCTCTCCCCTGGAGACGCGAGTTGCTTCCACAACCATGCGAGCCGCGATAGGCCTTGCGACACTCTTTCCGGTAATGCGGCAGCGTCTGATGCGACGTTGATTCTCTTCTCCAGCGATGAGCCGCGACAGGCCCTGGGACACGCTTCCCAGTGATGCGGCGGCGCCTGATGCGACGGCGATCCTCTTATCCGGTGATGAGCCGCGACAGGCCCTGCGACACGCTTCCCAGAGATGCGGCGGCGTCTGATGCGACGTCGATCCTCTTCTCCGGCGATGTGAGGCGCTTCGGTGGACCTGCGATGACTCAATGATTCTTCTGCGACAGCCTTCCCGGTGATGAGGCGGCGTCTGATGTGACGTCGATCCTCTTCTCCAGCGATGCGAGGCGCTTCGAGTTGTGAAGCGGCAGCGGCAGTTCAGGGACACGCTTCTTGTTCGTGAGTCGCCCTTCCAGCTCCTTGCGACCCGCAGTCCCTCAGAAAGCCTCGCAAAACAGCAGGCACTTCCAAAGAACTCTTGGGGAGCTGGAGGGTGAAGTCTGTTGGCCCTGAGACTTCAGCAGGAGGCAATCTCTTTTCCAAGCCCTTGGAGATCCTTCACAAGTTGAATAAAGTGCACACAAACTCCTTTCTCCTTTCTTTGGCAGTCAGGCAACCACTGCAGGCCAATTCCCCAAGCAGCACTTCAGGTCAGGGATAGTCTCTCCTCAGTTTCTTCTGGTTCCACTCCTCAGCAAAGGTTTCTTCTTGTTTCCCAAATTGATCTAAAGTTCTTGGGTTTGCATCCCAATATTTATACCTAGTTTCTCTTTGTTCTCTGAAGGCAGAGAGGCCTCTGCCTAGTCCAAACCAGTTCTGGTCAGTCCTGGAGCACTTTGTTGACAAGAGTCCTTCTTTCCTTTCAGAGTGCAGGGCAGAGACATCAGACGCACCACAGGAGGTGGACCCAGCATTGTGGAGGGAAGGCACTGCCCTATTCAGGTGCAACTCCTCCCACCCATCTAGATGCAGACCTCTCTATTCATCCCTGTGCTGACTCACCCTGTCTCCTGGAATCCCCCAGCCCCTGTCACTCAAACTCCAGACAAGAAATACACAGCCTAGCAGAGGCAGGTTTGGATGGTTAGACAAGAAAATACCTACTTTCTAAAAGTGGTATTTTCAAACACAGGATGTTAAAACCAACTTCACTAAAAGATGTATTTTCTCATTCAGAGTTCGGGCATACTAAATTTGAATTTCTACCATGTTCCCTGAGTCAGTTAGGATTATAAGATGTAATAATCAAACTGCCCATTCTGACCTATGGGGAACAGGTAGCCTTGCAATAGTGGAAAACGAAAAATGGCTGTAATTCACTATTAGGACATGTCACAGGGCGGTGTTCCACCGTGAAATCTATCCCCTGTAGGGAAATGGACCACCTCAACAGCTTTGGGTTCTCACACCTCATCTGCATCAACCATCTGAGGGGCCTGTGGTCTGTCTGAAACCGGAAGTGAGTCCCAAAGAGGTATGGTCTCAGCTTCTTCAGTGCCCAGAACACCTCTGTTCCTGTGGAAGTAACCTCCTACTGATGAAGGCTACGGGTTGATCTAGGCCCTCCTCATTCATCTGTGCCAAAATAGCCCCCACACCATGCTCTGAAGCGTCTGTTTGTACTATGAACTCTCTGGAGAAGTTGGGTGCCAGGAGCACGGGTGCCGTGCACATAGCCGTTTTTAGGGCCTCAACAGCTTTCTGACAGGTGTCAGTCCAAATCACTTTCTTGGGCTGCTTCCTGGAAGTCAGCGCAGTCAAGGGTTCAACAATGTTGCCATACCCCTTGACAGACCTCCTGTAGTAACCCGTGAGTCCTAAAAAGGCTCTCACCTCTGTCTGGGTTTTGGGGGGCTCCCAAGCCAGGATGGTTTCAATCTTGGGCTGCAGGGGCGCCACCTGGCCGCTCCCCACCTGGTGTCCCAAGTACACCACAGAACCCTGCCCGATCAGTCACCTACTCATTTGACTCGTGAGGGACATCTAGTAACGACTAGTTGAACTGCAGCTCTTTGTAGAATTATTTTGATATTGGACACTATAATATTCACTGCCCACTGCTAATCTCGTCCCATAATGCTTAGCAGGGCCTTTGGTTGAGATTGTATTTTTGCCCATAACTGTGCTTGGGGTGGTCCTAAGAGGAAGGGACCACCACTGAATCGTTCACCAGCATGATATGCTCTTTGTGTTCAACTCATCTGCTTGGTCCTCCCCCTAGGTTAGGGGGGACCCCAAAATCATCACCTCTCTCATTGCCTAATATTTTCATTCTCAAAGTTCATTTTTGTGAATTGGTTATATACTTTTTAGCATGTAAAATGTCTTTATCAAAGCATTTGTGGGTGTTGTTTATTATGCTGCTACACTATGTGTTTTAGCACAGGTTTTGCACTGTGCTATGTACATAGTGCGTAGAAGCACAAACTACGCATGCTCCGTGAGCATAGCGTAGTACTACTGAGGAAATATGAATTTTTATGATCGATTGTGTCCCCTATCTTAGACCCCAACGGCTCCATGTACATGCTACAAGTACATGTATGTTCCCTCCACTTCCAGCTATGAAGACGCAAATACATATGCGTCCAACGTTAACATGTCCTCTTTCAGATCCACCATGAATGGATCGAATATTCCGTTCTTAAGTATGCCTTGCCACCGTCTTTATATGGTGTACCTTTCACGTTTTTCAGCTCTGGCAAGTTAGGCCCTGAATTCTGCCATCGAGCCTTTTCCTGCCTTCTGCCTCTGAAATGCTCCAGCCTGGACCTGTATCTGTATCCATGACCTTTGTCTTACTTCCTGCGCGGCTAACGGTGCCTGGCCCGGCCTGTTGCCTGCCAAGACTGTATTCAGCCTTCAAGTTATCTGCTCCGCTCCTCGAGAAATACATTCCTGTCTAGTAGTTTAGGTAAACATCCTTCCAGCTACAGAGCAAAGGGCCCGGCCTTACTGTCTCCGTGCAAGTAACTCATAGCTCCTGTTGCCATGGTAGGCCCATGCCCCCTCGCATCTCATGTAGACACGTAGACGCTTATACACGCACTAGTAGTTAGTATAGGATAGCCTCTGCCTGAGAGACCTTTCCTTCCAGATAATACAGTTCCTTAAACACAAGATATTAGATACGAGTTGGGATTAGGTTGTTCTGACATCCCAGACTTCTGTCTCCTCATGTAGGGCTAAATGTCAAGTCCCTTTCACCCTCCAGTTACACGTCAAACACACGTCATGCTACTGTGCGCACATCTCTGCCATGTATTTCTGCTGACTTTGCAGGATTCTCTTATGGATCCACCCACCTGTGACATCCTCATAATGACGTTTCTAAGTACACGCCTATTGTAACGCCTTGATTCATTACGTATGTGTATTCTTATCTCTCTTCTCAACTGTCACGCCTTCTGCATATGTCTTCACTGTAATGCATTTACTATATATATGATGACCTGTCAATAAAGTATTGCCTCTATCCCTTCCCGAACCCTCGTGGTGACGGAATCCGATTGCCTGGTTCGAACCAATTCCTTTGTAAGGAATAAACCCATTTTTAAAACCTCAAATACCACGGATTCTGCCTCTTATTTTTACTGAGTTATTCTTATTGAATTTTACCGCATAAATTAAGTCTAGGTAATTAAAATTTACCACATAATTGGCGCCCGAATAGGGACACCTCCCCCACCCCACGCGCCGGAGGTGCATTGCAGACCCGGTCTCCTGCCACAGCCGGACGGACAACTACGCGTACCTGCAGGATTTCCTGTACCTCCCTCAGGCCAACGGAGGTGACTGAGGCTGCGATCAACACCCAGACGAGGCGGTGAGGAGTGCGGAGGATCCCGACCAGAGCCTAGCTGAGAGAGCAAGATCCGAGGTATACAGAGGCCCACCAGGTTCCGAAGTTCCGAAGTTCCGAAGTAACTAAGTCACGAGTCGAGTCCAGTCCAGGTTGGTCTAGTCCAGACCAGACTTTCCGAGGCCTTCTGTTCCGTTCCGTGCTTCCCGGTGAGTACCGTTGCTGGGGACGCATCTAGACGTGCGCATTGGTTTGTGCCGGTCAAGACGGGTTTGGGTACACAGACCTGGTCTGCACTGTTTCAGCAGTGTATCTGTACTGTTTAGCAGTATATCTAGTATTATGCAGTTAACTAGTTTTATTCTAATTATTATTGTTCGTTTTAAAATGTTTTCATATGTTTTAAATGTCGTGGTATGAGTGATTGTTCGATCTTCATTACTGTGTTTATTGTATTAATTGTGTTCAAGTCCGAGAAAGAATCAAGTAGCAAGGTTTAAGATGCCGTTATTCTCAAAATTAAGACAGATTAGAACTAGAAAAGGGATACTCGAGGAAGCCGTTCCCGTTCCACCTAGGGACACTCCAGGGTACTTTATGTACCATAAACATGGCCTAGATGCCGTATTATATCTCGATTTGTGGGTAGACTACACCAAGGATTTGGCAGAGAATCAGAGATGGCCCGCCGTTGGGACATGGGATGCAGATTGCATCATGAGAGTAGAAGAAGCATTATGGAGAAAGAAAGCCAGACAGTCACAGAAAGATGACATTGAATTATGGCGTAAAGAATCGCATAGACGCACAGAGAAAGCGCTCAGAAAAGAAGAGAAAAGTAGGGAGGATTCAGACAAAGCCCGAGAAAACGTATTGGTTGAGGAAGGTATCCGAGTAAAAGCAGAACAAGTAGACAGGCAACGAAACACTCTTATGAATGGTATGTATCCTCTTCTGGCCGAGGGTTTACCTAAGGCCACCCTGGAAGTACCGAAAGATCTGCCACCTCCATTGCTTCCGACTAAATTGCACCCCAAGACTGCAAAGGACATTTTCCTTTCTTCCTATTTAGATGATGTAGCCCCCGAATATGTTAACCCTCCGCCGCCACGCACACTGCCTGCTAATGGCGCTCGACCCCGAGAAAATCTGTCCCCAATCCCGCAGCAACATACTCCTCCGTCCGTTCAAAACTTTCCGCCCGTTCCTTCACTTCTCCCTGCATCTATTCTTCCTACCTTACACCCAACGAATCCTTTTGGACCTAGCACCTCAGGAGGTGCGACAGGAAGTTTTCATACGCCGCCATCAGTGCGTCGATTGACTTATAGGGATTTAGCACACCAACGTACACCGCAAACAGCGAATTATGACATACTTAAAGAGCCTCTTACAGATTGTAGATATGATCCAGTACCAGGTAAAGACGACAGAATGATGCTGTCATCAGTACGTCTACGACGAGTTGCGAACTATTTAATGATACTACCAGGAATGATTGATCATCTAGACAAAATATATCACTTTGTCCAAACAGGGCAAGGTCCTGAAAGTATTGGCGAGGCCATGGCATACCAGAAAGTGGACACGCAGAAACTGTTGTTACGCTTCTTTATAAACTGCCTGATAAGACACAGAGATAGGCCAGGTGTAGACGCGGAAGAAATGAGAGCCCTTAACAAATGGGGCCAGAATATAGCAGACGGAAAACATGATAAACAGAATAGTATAGAAAGTATGTACCGAAGGATCCGAAAAACAGTAGAACAAATATGTGAAAGAGAACGACCTGAACGAGAAACAGATGCAGATAAGACTGTGTCCTCGGGGACTTTAAGTCTCGGGACTTTAATGAAAAATGAAAATGCTCGTCGCCCAGTCAGTTCCAGCTGACAGTCATAAAAAGGGTGCGACACAGTCCAGTAATTCAGCAGTTCCTGTTAAAGGGACATGCAACTATTGTAAACAGCCAGGTCATTATATAAACGATTGTGCAGTTCTAAAACATAATATCTCTACGGGTAAAACCAAGGAGAGACCACGTCCACCCAGACAGGATCAGATCCAACAACAAGTACCTCAGAATGTACAGCCTATGCAAGCTGCACAACAGACCGTAGCGGTCCCACAGTCACAGCCTATTGCCGCAACACAGAACACGGCACAACAGATGTACCAGTATGCACAAAATGACTATCCAGAGTATCAGCGATACACATGAAACAGCCTAGAGAGGGAAGTTGGCTTACCCCTTATTGAGGTCCCTGTAGATCAAGAGGGTCCTTATGTACATAGTCAAGTATTAGGGAAAGACAGAAAGTTTTTAATTGATACAGGGGCAAGCAGAACGACTATAAGTCACGACGAGGTTCCAGGGGCACCCCTCTCAGGCTCACAGAATGTTTCCCTTGGATTTTCAGGAAAACCTATTGTTAATGAAGTATCGCAACCTCTTCCTCTTGCAGTTGGTCCATTGACACGGACTACAGATCTATTGCTTACAAAATCATGCCCAGAAAACTTGTTAGGTATAAAGACACTGAAAGCTGTAGGAGCTGTAATATGTTGTTCCCCGGAAGGGGTACGACTATTTTTGCGTAACTTCAAAGGTCACTATGTATTTAGAGACATGGATCACAGGTTACAGAATGTCCCTGCACATTTATGGGCGCAAGGCCCTACTGATGTAGGTTGTATGTATATTACACCATATCGAGTCACACTCAAAGCAGGAGTGGTATTACCACGAATCCGACAATACAAGTTACCTCCAGATGCTGTAGTGGCTTTGCTGCAAATCATTGACGAGCTCATTGCACAAGGAGTGGTTGTGGAAACCGACTCCAATGTGTGTAATTCTCCTATTATTCCAATTCTTAAACGAACTGATCCAAAAGCACCCCCAGTTTATCGATTGATTATTGATCTGCGCGAATTAAATAAATGCATTGTACCACAATATCCCGTGGTTCCAGATATCTCTTCACTATTGACAGCATTGATTCAGAAGCAACGTTCTTTACTGTAATTGACCTCAAGAACGCCTTCTTTAGCGTCCCAATTGATCCGGAAAGCCAATATTTGTTCGGATTTAGTTTAAATGGACGAAGCTTCAAATTTGCACGCGCACCTCAAGGATTCACAGAAAGCCCCAGCATTTACAGCCAAGCACTGAAAAGACAACTTGACAGTATCCACATGCCTGTTAACACTGCCCTGCTTCAGTATGTCGATGATCTGCTGATCACCGCCCGAAGCGAACCCGAATGTGAAAAAGCATCACTGACGGTTTTACATTTCCTGGCCGACAAGGGGCACAAGGTGTCCCCTTCGAAGCTGCAATTCTGTGTTCAGCAAGTTGTGTACCTTGGGCACTTGCTGTCCAAGGGGGGGAGACAGCTCACACCTGACTGCATCCAGCTAATTATAAACATGCCACCACCCAAGACACAAAAGGAGGTGCGGGCCTTCATAGGTCTCACTTCGTACTGTAGACAATGGATTCCCCAATATGCATTTCTAGTAAAACCACTCATTCAGTTGACAACCCAGGAGGCAGCGACTTCGACTGTCCTCCCTTGGACTCAGGCACATACACAAGCTTTTGAAGACTTAAAGAAAGCCTTATGTCAAGCACCTGTTTTAGCGACACCATGTTACAGTAAGCCTTTTACACTTTTTGTTACAGAACGCGTAGGTACTGCCTTGTCAGTACTCACTCAGGAACAAGCAGGTTCACACAAGCCGTGTGCTTACTTTTCTAGCACATTAGATCCAGTAGCCCAGGCTCTGCCTACGTGCCTGAAATCAGTCGCAGCGACAGCTTTAGCGATCAGACAAAGCGATTCCATAGTATTAGGACATCAATTGACAGTGCAAGTTCCACATTCCGTGGAAGTTCTTTTAAACAGAACTCAGACTCAGCACTTGACTATAGCACGACTGACAGGTTACGAATTAACATTGTTCCAGCCACACATAGAAATCAGACGCTGTAGTACATTAAATCCTGCCACACTTTTGCCATTAAGTGGAACAGACCCATTGGCACATGATTGTATTGAAGTCATTACTATTACGACGAAACCCAGACAAGACTTGACAGACGTTCCATTATCAGATCCAGACCTGACACTTTATGTGGATGGTTCATGCATGAGAACAAGTACAGGAGAATTAGTGGCCGCTTACGCAGTCACGACAGACACCGAAGTTATTGAAACAAATTGTATTGACACATTGTCAGCTCAAGCAGCAGAGCTCATCGCTCTGACACAAGCCTGTATTCAAGCCAGAAATAAAAGAGTCAACATATACACAGATTCACGTTATGCATTCGGAGTTGTACACGACTTCGGAGTCCTTTGGCGAGAGAGAGGTTATTTAACTTCTCACGGTGCCCACATTCAACACGGTCCCCTCATTCAAGCTCTGTTAGATGCAATACATCTGCCTACTTCAATATCCATCATGAAGTGCAAGGCCCATACAAAAATTACCGATATCATTTCCCAGGGTAACGACCTAGCAGACCGAACAGCTAAGCAAACAGCACAGAATCGGACTCATGCAACCGACTTGACAAAGACAATAGTTCCGACATCGACACACTGCATGACAGTTAAGGATCCCGCCCTTGATGTAATCGACATACAGACACATGCTACACCAGAGGAAATCAAGAAATGGACTGAACTAGGAGGGATCCAAACAGATCAGGGATGGATGACGAAGGGAAAATCTACATGGTTTCTCCCCGACTCCATGGTTCAAGTTATCATTAACACAATACATAGTCCAGCACATCTAGGAGAGAAAGCTATGTTAGACAGTATTCAAAACATTTGGTTTAATAAACACTTACGAGCTGCAGCCAAGCAGAAAGTCCGTACTTGCATGATTTGTTGTCAGTTCAACCCAGGTAAAGGCGTTCCTGTAGAGCAAGGTGGATTTCAACCTCCTGATCACCCTTTTGAAGTCCTCCAGATGGATTATATCCAGATGGAACGTTGTCGAGGATTCAAATATGTCCTCGTAGTTGTATGCGCTCTTTCCCGTTGGACAGAAGCATATCCAGTCTCAGATTACACTGCCCCGACCACTGCCAAGCAGTTGGTTCGTGAATTCTTCCCACGGTATGGTTTGCCCCGTATCGTGTACTCAGATAATGGCCAACCGTTCTCATCCGAGCTAATGAAACATATTTCACTCCTGTTAGGCTATCAATGGAAATTCCACTGTGTCCAGCATCCCGAGGCAGCAGGTCTCGTGGAACGTCATAACCAGACTCTGAAAATTCGACTCTCTAAAATCTGTAGAGAGAAAGGCGTCGACTGGATAGTAGCCTTACCAGTTGCACTATTTTACATGAGAATGATAGCACATTCTCGAACAGGGCTGTCCCCGTACGAGGTGGTCTTCGGTAGGCCACCAAATATGTGGGGGACGCCTATACCTCGTAAAATAACTGATGTTGATTGTAATATGCTGACAGATTACCTTGCTTCCTTGATGTCTGCACTACAATCTTGCCGTTCACAGGTAGCTGCAGCCTTTCCCGACAACACCGAGGTGAAGCCCCATGAAGTGGTTCCCGGAGATTTTGTTTTCATAAGAAATTTCGACAGGAGGAGCCCGCTGGAGCCTCGCTGGCAAACGCCGAAATTAGTACTCCTGACCACGAGGACAGCAGTGAAGATTGAGGGTCGCAAGGGTTGGCTACATTCGAGCCATATCAAGAAATTTCATGGACTGCCTTCTGATTTAAACTCTCAGCCCTGCCCCCCTCCACAGACTGATTCAAAACTCCCCCTGGTCGAGAACACTGCTGCCCAAAACTATAAACTGAAACTAAGGTCTAGCAAGTCAGACAATTTGATTGTTTAAGTCCTCTCCTAGGTGAATCGGTTAAATTAGTCTCTGACATGTATCCTCTAGACCGAAATCGAGAGAGAGATAGACAGAAACAGCTCAAGAAACGTGCATATTGTAAATTACTTCATAGTCACTGTATAGTGACATTGTTGATTATGTTTTTTCTAAATCTTCTGATTATTGCTGCAAGTATACTGTTGCACATATACTACCTGTTGGACTTGGCCCTTCTGGCAGGTTCACCCCTGAACTTTTTTTTGCTTTTTACTGGTGACTTGTTGTGGTGATTTTTTTGGTTTCTGCACACTTTCCCTGTGTCCCAGGGTAAAGTGCGTGCGCGCTCTGAGTGCATATGGTGAGATAGGCCTGCCCTCCCATAGGAATGCATGGGGAATGTATGTGTCCCTAGTAGTTCCTGATGCGTGGGGTGTGCAGGCCCGAGTTTGGTATGTGCGGACTCGTGGGAGTGAATGCTGCGCGATGATGTGTGCGGCGTGCATGTACCTAGTGTGGAAGTGCCACTTCTAGAAGTGGGCACTTCTGTGTGCAGTGTGTCTGTCGCGTGATTGGCTGGTCATGTCATGTGACGGGCTAGGGATTCCCCAGAGTCAGGATGAGTCACCCAGTGGTGAATGGGGAGATCAGCAGCTAGATGGGTGGGAGGAGTACACCTGAGTCCTGAATAGGGCAGGGTTTTTCCCCACACAATGCTGGCTCCGCCCCCTGTGGTGCGACTGACGACCCTAGCCCTTCCAGTGAATAGAGTGAGGGGCTGAGCACATCAAGGGTGCTCCCCAACCAGCTGCGACTGGTTTTCCCCCTCACCCTGAACCCAGAACAAAGGGTTTGCCTGTATAAAAATGGGGCTGTGTCCCCACAGAAACGGTTCTCTGCCAGGATCTTACCTGAGGGGGGCTGCTGCTGCTGGTGGTGGACCAGAGGACCGCCACTTGGATTACCTCCCTGCCTGGAGGCCCAGTGAGCTGGCTCTGGGTCCAGCCTTGCCCCCCACCCCTGCCCTGCTGCATGCAGGGAAGAACTTTGCTGGACTTTGTGGTAATTTGCCCCAAAGCGCTGGGAGCGCTTTATTGTGTCCCTCAAGCGCCTGGAAGCGCTTTTATTTGCCGTTTAGCGCCAGGAGCGCTTTATTGCTGGACCTGTGGCTCTAAGCGCCTGGAGCGCTGGACTGGCCTTCAGCGCTGAAAGCGCTTTCATTTTTGACCGTAGCGCTAGGAGCGCTTTGATTCTGTTAGCCGGTGCCCACCCGGCGTGTGCCCCGCTTGTGCCGATTCTAGAGTCCTCTGGCAGGTGCCCACCCTGCCAGGGACATTGCAGTAACTGACAGCGGGTGCCCACCCCGCGGGATAGTGTTTTATAATCGAGGGAGCCTACCCCTCTTGCTGCCCGAAAGTTGGGATCACCGTCGCGGCCCGGGCTTACCGGAAGTCAGGCAGGCCGAGGGCGGGCCTCCGGGACAACCGGAACTTGCAAGAGGAGGGCGGGAGCCTACCCCGCCTCCCAACAAAGCATCGCGGCTGCTCAGAGCCCCTGAGCCGGCAGGAGCCTACCCTGCGCCCCGGGGCACTCTGCCGAGAAGAGGAAGCAGCGCCGTGAAGGCCCCAGCCCCGCCGCGAGAGAAGTGACGGGAGTGCGGCCGGAGCTGGTGCGGAGGGGGCGCGAGGCACATTGTCGGTGCCTGCCCCTCCGCGTTGCAAGGAGCCTCGGAGTCCTCCCTTCAGCCGGTGAGTGGGGGCCGGATTTACTCTCAAGAGCCGTGAAGGCTCCAACGACGGTGCAGCTATTTGTGTAGAGCCTGCGAGGCTCGGGGCATTTGGTTTAAGAGCCGTGAAGGCTCCATCGCACGGAAACATTGTGTTTCAGAGCCGGGTGAGGCTCTAACATTACGGGGGTGATTTGAGTGGCGAGGGCCCCAGAGAGGGGGCCCCCACCTATCCCTGCCAGTGCTCGAGCGGCCCCGCCTGCCAGAGGGCCGCTCCAACGACGGGGCAGATATTTGTTCAGAGCCACGAAGGCTCAGGGGGCATTTCTTGGTTTAGAGCCTGCAAGGCTCAGGGGGCATTTCTTGTCGTAAAGCCCAGAGGGGCTCCGGAGGCCATAATTGTTCTAAGGGCCCAGAGGTGCCCAGGCCTCAGTCCCCACAGCTGCCCAGCACTTAGTGGGCAGCTGCCACGTTTAGCCCCCCCCCCCCTGACATTGGGACATAGGGCGTCCTTGCCCCTTCACGGCCAGTTGGCCTAGGGACTGCCACAGGTTGTGGCTAATGTGAGTTTGGCGCTATTCTTCCTTTCCTGCACCTCTGAATGTGTTTATGCGTCATGTGCTTTACACCTCTAAATGTATTTTATGCATCCTGTGTTTATGTGCTTAGACCCCTACAGGTAGAGTGATACTTAGGTGGTTGTTTTTCCCCTAGTACAGGTGGTACTAGTGAGGTCCTAGTTCCCTGCGTGGTATTCCTAAAGGTGGTTAGGGTTGCGTAGGTGGTACGTTCTGATACCAGTAGTTACTGGTTGTGTGCTACATGTTCTATTTTTAGTGCTACAGTGATTGTATGTGCTATGTTCTAAAATATTATTCCTACGTTCTAAGTGCTATTTCTACAAAGTGCTAATTCCTGACAGTGGTCCATGTGGCCCTGTCCCCTGTATATATAATCCCTTGTAAATTCTGCCCGTGCCTGTTGGCACATTGTAAAGTGTGCGTTTTTATCTAATGTGTTGTGTATAATACAAAGGTTATTTTTATATAATACCTTGAGTGGAGTTTCCTTTGTGGTGGGCCTTGGGTGTTGTTGCTGGGTGCGTGCGCAAACGCTTTACACATCGCCTCAGGGATAAGCCTGTCTGCTCGTGCCAAGCTACCAAGGGGGTGAGCAGGGGTTATCTTTGGCGTGTAACTTCCTTGCCCTGACTAGAGTGGTGGTTTCTGCCTGACTTTGGCGCAAGCCTTAGCCAACCAGAAATCCCATTTCTAACATTGGTGATCAGCGGTGGGATTTGGACTTGCGTTTGCGCTGTACCACAGCGGCAACTGGCCGCACTACAAAACTCTGCATTTAGATAAATCACATGGTATAGGGATTATTGTTTTAAAATTGTTTTTAATTGTCATTTCCTTGGAAATGTGTTTTTGTGCACTGTGAGTTAGGTGTCCCTAGCTCGGGAGGGTAGATCATCCCCCTTAGTGCATTGTGTTTTCTGGATTCACCAGAGGGTGGGATCCAGTGGTGGCAGCGTAATAGTGTCCTGTACATTTGTCCCCCGCCCTGCGCCCAGAGTTGGTACCTGTGTCACGTGGTGGTCAGGTTGAGGAATCAGGGGTGGTAGAAACTGCCTTACCAGTCCGAGGGGAGGGTTGTGTGTGGATGAGTGGTGAGTGGCACTAGGCAAGTGAGTGTGAGTTCTCTGGGTTAGAGAGCTTGCTGAATCTTTTTGTGAATTGTGTACTCCTGTTAAGCTCAGACCCCTAGGTTCCCTGTGTGATCTTTTCTCTAGAACGTCTGCCAGAATGGAGCCTGCTTTTGATCTCAGTGATCTAGTTTATTACAGTATGCAGGAGTTGGAAAGGTTCTGTAGAGAGAGAAACATAGGGGTGAGAGAGTCAGACACGGTGTACGAATTGAGGAACTACATGATTGGATGGCAAGCAGATGAATGGAAACGTGAGCGCAGTGAGGAAGAAAGGGCCCGGGCCTCACACCTGGAGGGTGGTGGGTCTGTGGGGAGCCCTGAAGACTCAGAAGAAGATGACAGTACCTGGACGCCAGTAGAGAGTGAGGACCCCGTAGGTAGGGAGTCCCTTGCTGGGTCCAGCGTAGAAGATAGCGCCTCATCCCTTTCCCTGTCCCCTGAGCGCAGTGGTAGGTTTCTGGATTCCCCAGTGAGGGTGGAGTCCAGGGGGGGCAGCAATATAAAGTGCAGTATAGAGAGTCCCAGTCCCAGTTCCCCGAGTGTGGTACCTTGTTCCCGAGAGGAGGAATGTAGGTTGAAGTTCAGGGGCAGTAAGAAGCTGTCTCACCAGTCTTGGGAGGAGGCTGTGGAGGAATGTCATGATGCCCTGGTGGACTGGTTGGTGTTTAACCCGGAGCAGGATTTGGATGGAGTACTAAATATGATTATCAAAGAGCAGATGCTCAGTAGTTGTTCTCCAGGGTTGCGCCAACACCTGTTGAGGTATAACTCTTTTTGTCCATGGAAACTTGCAGAGGAAGCAGAGCGCTGGGAAAGGGCCAGAGGTTCTCTAGTGTCATTAGTGAGTGATTCCAACAATAGTGGGTCAGAGATCCTCCAGCCCAGCGTGGTGGAGGAGGCTCAGTGTAGCCCAGCTAGGTCCCAGGATAGCGAGGAGGGTGTAGGGGCTCACTGCCTGGCTCAGTGGAGCAGGAGTGAGGGGGTGACCGAGGGTCCCCAGACGCCCGAAACCCTGCCTCAGGACTTGGATGGTTTCATGAGGGAACACCAAGTTGGGGACCTAGGCTGTCCTGTTAGTCCACTTGAGGAAGATCTCTTAGTGAGTGGAGGACCTGGGGCACCTGTAACCAGGGCTCCTGTGGTTCTGGAGTCTGGCGGTACCGCTCCGGTAGGGAGGGTACAGGAGTCCAGCGTGAGTGATTGGGGGATGAGTTCCCCAGTGGAAGAGCCGGTGGGTCAGGGACTTCCCAGTTGGGCTAGGTTCCCGTGTAGTGACCAGGGTGACACCACTTCTGTTCTGGGGGATCTCCGCGCACTGTCAGGTGGACAGGGGACGGGAGATCAGCGCCAGACAGACAGTCGCTCGACATACGTGTCATTTGATAGCCTCAGGGGGATGGAGTGGAGATCCCCAGAAGTCCTGGAGTGCCAGGCAATTATTCCACCAAAGGTTCTAGGCCGGAGGTTGGAAGGCCAGGTTCGGGATCAGCCTGACCTGAAGGGTGGGACGTCTGTAATCAGCGTCCCGACCAGTTCTTCTTCCAGAGGTACCGCCCCAGTTGGTAGGGAGCAGGGTTCTGGAAGGGGGTGCAGAGGGTGGGAGAGCCCACCTCTGCCCCCGGTACAACCTGAGGGGTTAAACCCTGGGTTGGAATGGCGTTCTAGGTGTACCCCTCGCCAGAGGAGGAGGAACCCTAGGAGAAGAGGTAGGGGGAGGAGAGCCTTCCCTGAGACTCCTGGTCCGCCTGAGGGTGTAGACCCTAGGCTGGAGAACCAGTGGCAGTCTAGTCCTGTCTTTCAGAGAGGAAGAGTGGAGAATGGCCGCTATGTGCCAGGGGTTACTACCCCCCACTCTGTGGTTAGGCAAAGACCAGTGGCACCTGGGTGGCCTAGGGCCTGGTCTTGGCCGCGGACAACTTGGGAGTACCAGTGGGGTAGCCCAGTTGGTCCAGACAGTGGTGTTAGAAAGAATTCCATGGGTTCACCGTGGCGTAGAACCGGAGGGTGTCCCTGCAGTTGCGGGCCCGCGTCCGTGTTCTATCGCCCCAAGCAGGGAAGTCCATCACGGTGGTGATTGGGCTGCCCTGCGTTTTGGCTGGAAGGGGGTTGTGTTGGACTTGGCCCTTCTGGCAGGTTCACCCCTGAACTTTTTTTTGCTTTTTACTGGTGACTTGTTGTGGTGATTTTTTTGGTTTCTGCACACTTTCCCTGTGTCCCAGGGTAAAGTGCGTGCGCGCTCTGAGTGCATATGGTGAGATAGGCCTGCCCTCCCATAGGAATGCATGGGGAATGTATGTGTCCCTAGTAGTTCCTGATGCGTGGGGTGTGCAGGCCCGAGTTTGGTATGTGCGGACTCGTGGGAGTGAATGCTGCGCGATGATGTGTGCGGCGTGCATGTACCTAGTGTGGAAGTGCCACTTCTAGAAGTGGGCACTTCTGTGTGCAGTGTGTCTGTCGCGTGATTGGCTGGTCATGTCATGTGACGGGCTAGGGATTCCCCAGAGTCAGGATGAGTCACCCAGTGGTGAATGGGGAGATCAGCAGCTAGATGGGTGGGAGGAGTACACCTGAGTCCTGAATAGGGCAGGGTTTTTCCCCACACAATGCTGGCTCCGCCCCCTGTGGTGCGACTGACGACCCTAGCCCTTCCAGTGAATAGAGTGAGGGGCTGAGCACATCAAGGGTGCTCCCCAACCAGCTGCGACTGGTTTTCCCCCTCACCCTGAACCCAGAACAAAGGGTTTGCCTGTATAAAAATGGGGCTGTGTCCCCACAGAAACGGTTCTCTGCCAGGATCTTACCTGAGGGGGGCTGCTGCTGCTGGTGGTGGACCAGAGGACCGCCACTTGGATTACCTCCCTGCCTGGAGGCCCAGTGAGCTGGCTCTGGGTCCAGCCTTGCCCCCCACCCCTGCCCTGCTGCATGCAGGGAAGAACTTTGCTGGACTTTGTGGTAATTTGCCCCAAAGCGCTGGGAGCGCTTTATTGTGTCCCTCAAGCGCCTGGAAGCGCTTTTATTTGCCGTTTAGCGCCAGGAGCGCTTTATTGCTGGACCTGTGGCTCTAAGCGCCTGGAGCGCTGGACTGGCCTTCAGCGCTGAAAGCGCTTTCATTTTTGACCGTAGCGCTAGGAGCGCTTTGATTCTGTTAGCCGGTGCCCACCCGGCGTGTGCCCCGCTTGTGCCGATTCTAGAGTCCTCTGGCAGGTGCCCACCCTGCCAGGGACATTGCAGTAACTGACAGCGGGTGCCCACCCCGCGGGATAGTGTTTTATAATCGAGGGAGCCTACCCCTCTTGCTGCCCGAAAGTTGGGATCACCGTCGCGGCCCGGGCTTACCGGAAGTCAGGCAGGCCGAGGGCGGGCCTCCGGGACAACCGGAACTTGCAAGAGGAGGGCGGGAGCCTACCCCGCCTCCCAACAAAGCATCGCGGCTGCTCAGAGCCCCTGAGCCGGCAGGAGCCTACCCTGCGCCCCGGGGCACTCTGCCGAGAAGAGGAAGCAGCGCCGTGAAGGCCCCAGCCCCGCCGCGAGAGAAGTGACGGGAGTGCGGCCGGAGCTGGTGCGGAGGGGGCGCGAGGCACATTGTCGGTGCCTGCCCCTCCGCGTTGCAAGGAGCCTCGGAGTCCTCCCTTCAGCCGGTGAGTGGGGGCCGGATTTACTCTCAAGAGCCGTGAAGGCTCCAACGACGGTGCAGCTATTTGTGTAGAGCCTGCGAGGCTCGGGGCATTTGGTTTAAGAGCCGTGAAGGCTCCATCGCACGGAAACATTGTGTTTCAGAGCCGGGTGAGGCTCTAACGTTACGGGGGTGATTTGAGTGGCGAGGGCCCCAGAGAGGGGGCCCCCACCTATCCCTGCCAGTGCTCGAGCGGCCCCGCCTGCCAGAGGGCCGCTCCAACGACGGGGCAGATATTTGTTCAGAGCCACGAAGGCTCAGGGGGCATTTCTTGGTTTAGAGCCTGCAAGGCTCAGGGGGCATTTCTTGTCGTAAAGCCCAGAGGGGCTCCGGAGGCCATAATTGTTCTAAGGGCCCAGAGGTGCCCAGGCCTCAGTCCCCACAGCTGCCCAGCACTTAGTGGGCAGCTGCCACGTTTAGCCCCCCCCCCCTGACATTGGGACATAGGGCGTCCTTGCCCCTTCACGGCCAGTTGGCCTAGGGACTGCCACAGGTTGTGGCTAATGTGAGTTTGGCGCTATTCTTCCTTTCCTGCACCTCTGAATGTGTTTATGCGTCATGTGCTTTACACCTCTAAATGTATTTTATGCATCCTGTGTTTATGTGCTTAGACCCCTACAGGTAGAGTGATACTTAGGTGGTTGTTTTTCCCCTAGTACAGGTGGTACTAGTGAGGTCCTAGTTCCCTGCGTGGTATTCCTAAAGGTGGTTAGGGTTGCGTAGGTGGTACGTTCTGATACCAGTAGTTACTGGTTGTGTGCTACATGTTCTATTTTTAGTGCTACAGTGATTGTATGTGCTATGTTCTAAAATATTATTCCTACGTTCTAAGTGCTATTTCTACAAAGTGCTAATTCCTGACAGTGGTCCATGTGGCCCTGTCCCCTGTATATATAATCCCTTGTAAATTCTGCCCGTGCCTGTTGGCACATTGTAAAGTGTGCGTTTTTATCTAATGTGTTGTGTATAATACAAAGGTTATTTTTATATAATACCTTGAGTGGAGTTTCCTTTGTGGTGGGCCTTGGGTGTTGTTGCTGGGTGCGTGCGCAAACGCTTTACACATCGCCTCAGGGATAAGCCTGTCTGCTCGTGCCAAGCTACCAAGGGGGTGAGCAGGGGTTATCTTTGGCGTGTAACTTCCTTGCCCTGACTAGAGTGGTGGTTTCTGCCTGACTTTGGCGCAAGCCTTAGCCAACCAGAAATCCCATTTCTAACACTACCCTATTTTCAAGCGTGCACATTCTGCTTCCGATGTTACTGCCGAACACTCTTTTAGCGAATTACCTCCACATGAGTTGCCCTACCGACTTGCGCTGCGCAACAACACATTCATTAGTATGTTACATCACTCCCATCAGGCCAACAACGCTACAAATTGTTGGATACGTGGCCGACTCCCTCCTTATCAGAAATACAAGGGAGTTCTGCCCCTCTTTCCGTATCCATTCACACACAATGGTTCCTGTGGCGCATGGTTTAGTTTGATAAATTCTTTAGATTCAAATACCGTAGTTTACCAGAGCAACTGGGTATGGGGAAACCTGAACTTAGTGTTGCTTAAAGCCTGCTACCCTAACAAGGAGGGACTTCCCAAAAGGACAGGAACTGATCTAGAGAATGAAGTATATGGATTAGGTAATTTTACACTTAACCTCATGATTCTGAATGTTGAATCCGAAGCTGCACCAGTCTTGCCTGCTATGTCCGTATTACCAGTCAAAGGTGAATTATGTGTAAGAAAGAATGGTTCAGTACACTTGGGTCATAGTAAATGTATTACTGTGATCGAATTCAGTGATCAAGGCAAGTCTACATTTAGAGCTTCCCGTCATTCCTACTTCATTTGTGGTCATACCGCATATATACGTTTACCTCTAGGTTGGGATGGTACCTGTTACATTGCATTCCTTCTGCCACCTGTTTTCCTAGCCCCTCCTGATTATCATAGAAATACCCATCTAGTACACAATAGACCCCAGAGAGATCTCCCGATTGTCGACTACACTGAAACGGCATGGGAACAATATACAGACTTCAATAAAGGTCTATTTCCCTACATAGGTGTTGTCTCTAATAGTAAACTGATACGCAGATTAACGAGAACCCTTGAAGCAGTAGTGAATGAAACTACCTCTGCCCTAGGCAACTTAACAGAGGAGCAGTCTGCGATGCGGATTGTTGTTCTCCAAAATCGTCTTGTCCTTGACGTCATCCTGGCCGATAGGGGCGGAGCCTGTAGAGTCATCGGATCAAGTTGTTGTGTTTTCATTCCAGAAAACGCGCCATCCGTATATAAAGCCATAACTCGTCTTCATAAGATTGCAAGCCAGATACATCAGAATCCAGGCACCTGGACATGGTCCGGTTGGTTCTGGAGCATGTTGTCAGCCTGGGGATGGAAAGTCCTATCCTTCCTAGGTATTGCCCTTCTCATAGTATTCAGTTGCTGCCTGTGTCTACAATGTGGACCAGCGATTTGCGGCCTGTGTGCCACATCATGTATTCCACACTCAAGTTCTCATTCAAAATCCCGGAAGAAGAAAGAAGAACAAATGATGTTACATGAACAGATTGATGGATTCCTGAGGATCGATATCTCATGAAGGGTCCGTAGGGGACAAGGAGGGAATGAGGAAATATGAATTTTTATGATCGATTGTGTCCCCTATCTTAGACCCCAACGGCTCCATGTACATGCTACAAGTACATGTATGTTCCCTCCACTTCCAGCTATGAAGACGCAAATACATATGCGTCCAACGTTAACATGTCCTCTTTCAGATCCACCATGAATGGATCGAATATTCCGTTCTTAAGTATGCCTTGCCACCGTCTTTATATGGTGTACCTTTCACGTTTTTCAGCTCTGGCAAGTTAGGCCCTGAATTCTGCCATCGAGCCTTTTCCTGCCTTCTGCCTCTGAAATGCTCCAGCCTGGACCTGTATCTGTATCCATGACCTTTGTCTTACTTCCTGCGCGGCTAACGGTGCCTGGCCCGGCCTGTTGCCTGCCAAGACTGTATTCAGCCTTCAAGTTATCTGCTCCGCTCCTCGAGAAATACATTCCTGTCTAGTAGTTTAGGTAATCATCCTTCCAGCTACAGAGCAAAGGGCCCGGCCTTACTGTCTCCGTGCAAGTAACTCATAGCTCCTGTTGCCATGGTAGGCCCATGCCCCCTCGCATCTCATGTAGACACGTAGACGCTTATACACGCACTAGTAGTTAGTATAGGATAGCCTCTGCCTGAGAGACCTTTCCTTCCAGATAATACAGTTCCTTAAACACAAGATATTAGATACGAGTTGGGATTAGGTTGTTCTGACATCCCAGACTTCTGTCTCCTCATGTAGGGCTAAATGTCAAGTCCCTTTCACCCTCCAGTTACACGTCAAACACACGTCATGCTACTGTGCGCACATCTCTGCCATGTATTTCTGCTGACTTTGCAGGATTCTCTTATGGATCCACCCACCTGTGACATCCTCATAATGACGTTTCTAAGTACACGCCTATTGTAACGCCTTGATTCATTACGTATGTGTATTCTTATCTCTCTTCTCAACTGTCACGCCTTCTGCATATGTCTTCACTGTAATGCATTTACTATATATATGATGACCTGTCAATAAAGTATTGCCTCTATCCCTTCCCGAACCCTCGTGGTGACGGAATCCGATTGCCTGGTTCGAACCAATTCCTTTGTAAGGAATAAACCCATTTTTAAAACCTCAAATACCACGGATTCTGCCTCTTATTTTTACTGAGTTATTCTTATTGAATTTTACCGCATAAATTAAGTCTAGGTAATTAAAATTTACCACACTACGCCCAGGGTTAGTCATATTGCTAGAATCACACACGTTGCAAAAGAAAAGAAACACTGCAATGCGTAACGATATACCCCGTGCTATGCACTAGAGAAACAATGCCATACGTAGTGCCACAATCATGTACTTTGCAACAGAAGGAATAATGCAATGCGTATCACTACCAGCATGCCCTGTGCAAGAAAGAAACAAAGCAATGCGTCACGCTACAATCATGTACTTCTGCAATGGAAAAACAATGCAAGGCGCCATGTAATAATCCTAGACTGTGCGATGAAGAAGTAATGCAATGCGCCACGTTACAATCACATACCCTGCAAGGTAAAAAGCCTTAGTGCATAGCGCACCCAGCATGTAGTTCGTCAGACACAATTAGAGTCAGGTATCATACGACAGTTCGATAGTTCGTTAGCAGCAGTAATGCAAAGTGAAATACGACAGTTTAGGTTCTCCGTTAACAGTTGTCCCCAATTATGGATCAATGATGACACAAAAGTACCGCTTCTCACTCCGGCTCCAGTACTGCCCCACCTTGGGGCAGCACGGGCCTAGATCCAAGCTGAAGCAACAGGCTTGCGCAGCTGACAGAAGCGAGAGGCTGAGAGAGTGTCCCTCCGAGCCCGCACCCCACCCCAGGTGGTGATCCACATTACCTGGGGGGATGCGAACCCACTCTCCTCTCCTCCTTCAGCGACTTGGTCCTTGATCCAGAACTCTGTCAAATGGGCACGGCAAGCTCAGGCTGCTGGATCAGATTCTCTGGGGCTGCCGGTCCAGGCCACTACTGCTTCACTCTGAGGGTCCGATGTCCTGGCCCTCCTTCCGGCAGTCTCAATCGACACCGAGAACCACCCTCAGCACTGTGGAGACCTACTTCGATTTCGGTGCACACACCACCCCGGCACTCCTCACCAGAGCCTGGGGTTGGACCGCGACAAGCACTCGCCTCTTCTCTGGTGCAAACGATGACCAGGCACTCTTCACCAATGCCTCAGCTTGCACCTCAACATGCACCCTGCGCGTCAGAGTCTCACCTCTTTTCCTGGTACACACGATGAACAGATGCTCTTCACCAGCGTCCCGGCTTGCACCACGACACGCACCATGCATGTCCAAGACTCACTTCCCCCGGTGCACACAATGACCAGGCGCTCCTCACAACGTCCTGGCTTACACCACAACATGCTCCCGGCATGTCTGAGACTCACTTCTTCTCCTGGTGCACACCATGACCAGGCTCTTCTCACCAACGCCACAGCTTGCACCACGACACGTACCATGCACGTCCGAGTCTCCTCTTTTCTTCCGGTGCACACAATGACCAGGAGCTCCTCACCAATGCCCTGGCTTGCACCACAACACACTCCCTGCATGTCCGAGTTTCACTTCCTCACTCCTGGGGCACACAATGACCAGGTGCTCCTCACCAATGCCCTGGCTGCACCCGGACACGCTCCTTGCGCGTCCGCGACTCAGTTGACTCAAGTGTGCACACGATCACAATGCACGACTTCTGAGGTTCTCAAGCTGCAAAAGCACACGCACACCGCATTGCTTGGGACGTCTCCGGTAACTTTTATGTTCCTGTGTTTCCAAACAGGGAGCCAGCTCACCTCGGGCCCTTGGGGTTCAGGACACAGCGCAAAGCACAGTCCTGTTCAAGAAGGGGGACACACCACCCACTGCAATGTCTCTTCAGTCTCTTCCTTAGTAAAAGCTACAAACTGCAGGCCAGCCCCAGATCACGAAGCAAGGGTCAGTCCTATCCAACAGTCTCTTCAGCAACTCCTTCCTTGACAGAGGTTCTTCTTGATCACTAAAGAGGCCACAGCCTTTTCAGACTCAACCTGTCCATTTTGCTATTCAAAACTACACCAAATTCTAGGGGTTTCAGTTCTCTTAGTGATACCCCTTCATGTCTTTGAAGTTCTTTGTGCTCAGGGGTCCCTGACCCCTCCCTAAATCAGTTCTGGGTGTCTCCCTCCCAGTGTCACCTTTCTGCCTTTGATACTGGGGTCCTGGATCCTTAATCACTCAGCTGGAGATTGGTCAATTGGTTTATAGCACCAGCCCAGGCCTTTTCAACTCCCGGGCTTCTCCTCCCCCTACTCTCCAGATGCAGGGCAGCCTTTTGACATCTCAACCCCTCCCTGGGTCAAGACTTCTCCCAGCTCCTCTCACCTCACAGATCCAGACACTCAATCCACATTCAACAGAGACACACAGAAATGCTTAAGGCACAAACTCAGCCACTTTCTAAAAGAATGGTTTATGAACACACAGTGACAAAACCACTTTCACAGAAAGATGTGTTATGACACTGTGAGTTCATATATACTAAACTTCACCTCTCCATTATAAACTTACCAGAAAACTAGGCTACCAAAACACAATACCCAGCCTCCCCCATTCTATCCTATGGGCAGAATGGCCTTTCACCAGTGAAAAACGAAATGGAGTGTTTTTCACTGTCAGGACATAACACACACCTCAGTAAATGTCCTGCCTTTTACCTACACTGCACCCTGCCCAGGGGTTACCTAGGACCTACCACTGGGGTGCCCCATGTGTATGCAAAAGGGAAAGTAAGGCCTGACAAGTGGTTGCAATTATCAGGACAACATGCTAACTTAGCACTCTGCGCGCAGGCCCTACACTAAAGGCATGAGTTCCTTTCTCTGCGCGCCTTTGCATTACTAGCCCCCGCACACAGTGCACATCACTAGAGACTTTACTAGTAATGCCAACATAATAATCATGGCCAACCAATTACCACTACACTCTACATAGGGAACTCTTGTACTTTGACACTGATTAGCATTGACAAAGTACCCAAGATTCTAAATTGGCAACTCTTTGTCAGGAAAACGGTCTAGGGGGAAAGCAATAGTTTAGGGAACTTTAGCCAATAAGGCCAAGTCCTACAGAAACCTTCCGTGGATTAGGCATGTGAGATCAACATTAATGGAAATTGGGCTTGGGAACCTGTGGACTGCACTCCAAAGAATAGGGACTGTGGGCTTTTATATGTATGAGGTCCAACGTAGTTGCCCAGGAGGTATATGAGTACAAAAGAATACAAAGTTTCTCAGTGTGTCACTGAACAGAAAAGTCTAAATCTGTTCAGTGTTCTGCGTGGAGAGAAAGGAGGGGGTAGATAGTGTTATAAGGAGGAAGGGGAATTCCTCCTTGTGGAACTAGGGCCCTCACACACCCAGCAAGCTAGGTGTCATGCTTCATCATTTGGGCCTGCTCCTCGTCGGGTCGGCGCTGCAATACCCGACGGGCTCCCATAAAGGGGCTCTTTATCGGAGATCTTTTGTTCCAGCCGTAAGGGTGTAGTGGAGGTAAGGGGCCTAATGAGTGTATATGTATGTGCGTGTGTTTAAAACAGATGAGGAAATCCCGTGGAAAAAACTTTTATTCTGTTGGGACCCCAGTCTGGTTAACAATAAAGATGAGGGGTAGGCGACTGTCAAGTATCAAGGATCAAGAGGCGCTCTACTCCCAGAGGGTCAACATGTTTCACGCCGAATTTAGTCAGAATGATCTAATGGCAATTCTTCAGGACCTATAGTGCTTACTATCTACACATGTGATATGGTAAAACCTACCCATCACTCTATGATGATCCGGGATTGGTATACTTTTTATGTACAACCTGTAGAGGGAATAAAAACAATATAGCAGTAGGTTGTCTCAAAACTTATCTAGGACCCCACCGATATACTCCACAGTTTACAAGATTATCCGTTTGTGACAATCATGTTGGTAAAAAAGGCTAGAAGTGTATATTACATATACATGAACAAGTGAAGTTAAAAAATGGTCACGTAGTGTAGTGCATGACAACCACGTGGCTTCTCACATGCTGTGAGGGTGAAGAAACAAGCTGTAAATACTCATGGTGTAGTGCTGAGATAGTCGGTGATTTACTCATAGATATAGACTCACCTAACCGCCTAGTTGGTTGGGTTACATCAACAACAGCGGATTCTAGACACCTGAACTGGGATGTCTAATTGGGGTAAAAAACAACAACAACAGTAGAGTGGGCAGTGAGGCAGAGTCGCTAGGCGGAGATCAAAAAGTAGCGGTAGAGTCTTGTCCCCAATATGCTGCGTCAAGGATACAGATCGGGCGGGTATTATGTCAGGGTTGTAGTAACCGCCCTGTGGATTGCCCCTGAAGAGTCAAGTGTGACCTCCAAAGACCAGATAAAGAGGGTTATTTGGCATCTTCAAACAGGCATATTGCAACGTCAAACTAACATAGATTTCTTGACATTGGCATTTCTAAAGTTCAAAGATGGTTTTCAGATAGAGCAGTTCTTGAACAAAAAAGAGCCTTGCATTGCCAGGAAGCTATACCTGCCATTCTGATATGGGCCCCTAGCACTTGCCTCGTTTACAGCCAGTTAGGGGCAAACAGCAAATTCTGGTAATGCTTAATGTTCATTTAGTGCAACATGGTCCAAAATAATTAAGCATGTCTTGTTTTTTTGCCCTAGTTATCCTAGTACAAAAGTGGATCGTGCCGCTCTGCCTAAACTTTGATGTCAGAGACTTCAGAGAAGGTTCTAGAATAACAAAGACTGACAACAGGCAATTTGTGGTTTCTGCAATTTCCCGGTTTTAATGGCCATGTGGAGGATCACGCAAAGAGCATTTTAAAATATGTTTGTATTATTGTGACTTTTGATGGCGGTAATTTGCTGAATAAAGTGACTTTCATTCGGAGTGCCCTTCTGGAACAGTGGCAACAGTGGCAAGAATACTGCGTCCTGCGCCGTGGGGTGATGATGCGCTTTTATGTGCTGTGGAGGCTCCTCTCTCCTGGGAGACTGGTGCCCGTTGACTTGTGGGACCTGGAGTCCACTTCTGGAACAGAGGCAACAGTGGCAACAATACAGTGTCCGTAATTCTATCTCTTACTAATGTGCTATTTTACCTTATTTTGAAATATCGACTTTTAGATTATTTGGGGGCATATTATCAAACACGGCGTTAACATTATCGCTGCTTTAGCGGCAGAAAACTGCCACTAAAGTGGCGATAATGGGCTTGATAATATGCCGCAGAGAATTCCAATAGAAGCCCATGTTGACACCAGAACATGGGCTTCTATGGGAACTCTCAAGGGCATATTATCAAGCCCATTATCGCCCGTGCTTGATAATATACCCCTCGAATCTGTAGTTACTCAAATTGAAATACTTACTGAAATAATGATTGATTTGAATTAATTGATTAATAGAGCACTTTTAAACTCTTTCCAATTTATCTTTGACTTTTCCTGTGAAGTCCTTATTGGTCTTCACTGTTATGGTAACTAATGTAAATGATAGCGCTTATCTATTCTGTCGACTAACAAAGGTCCATACGACTAATGGCGCGGGTTATATAATGATTATACCCAGCATGTGGGACACAGAAATCCCCTCTCTTGCACATGCACACCTACACAGTGACAGGAGACCCTCACAAATGATAGAGCAGTTTCTAAATGCACACAAGATAACAGTGGGCCACTCACTATGGGCTAAGGAAGGCTGAGAGTTTTCTCCATTGCTAAAATGACTTTGGTACATCAGTGGTAGAAGCGGCATTGCCGAGATGTGAATTGAAATGGCTGGTTCTAATGATCGCAGTGCACTTGGACACAAAGGGCCCCATTCACAGAATTAACTTAAGACAAATTTCTAAACTTACTACTTTTGGTATTCACAGAATGCACTTACTACTTTTGGTATCCACAGAATGCACTTACTACTTTTGGTATTCACAGAATGGATTTACGACTAATAACGGAAATTCTGGCGGAGCTTCCGGCCTGGGGCGGAGCTTCCGGCCCAAAGGTGAGCTTCCGGCCTGGAGGTGGGGATTCCGGCCAGTGGCGGAGATTTAGCATGGCCAAAATCTCCACCTCCGGGCCGGAAGCTCCGCCCCCGGGCCGGAATCTCCGCCTCCGGGCCAGAAGCTCCGCCTCCGGCCCGAGTGCGGACGTAAAGTTAGTAGTCGTAAATCCATTCTGTGAATACCAAAAGTAGTAAGTGTATTCTGTGAATACCAAAAGTAGTAAGGGAATTCTGTGAATACCAAAAGTAGTAAGTTTAGGATTTTGTCTTAAGTTAATTCTGTGAATCGGGCCCAAATAGTTGGAATTATAGCAGAACGTGTAACTGATCTAAACACGTCCCCAACCCCTGCAACATCAGAACAACAATAACTCTACTTTGTGAAATGTAGAACATTCAAACTGCAGGGCCATTCACCTACTGAACACTTTCAAACTATGAAGGTAGCTTCTTAACAATAGGTTCTAGACATTAGAACAGATCAGAGGCTCCCCTGGGCCTGAAACACTGATCACAAGTCTGATTTTACCAAGGTTGTAGTAAACCTACTTCTATAGGAAATTTGAATAGAAGTCTGGACAATATCTTATTATTTCCTGATCAAGGAAAGAAGAATTTAATCTGGTTTTACTCTATTCTTAAAGCTTGTACAATGGTAATCGGGCCTGAGCTTAAAGAGTCAGGCTAGAATTTTATTGGACGGTACCCATAAGCCAATCTCAATCTCTGTTATGTGTCCCGCGCACCCTATTGCTGCTGGATGATATAAGCCAGTTCCTGTGAGAGTTTACTTAATTTCAGGGAGCGCTCACTAGCTAGGAGAACAAGGGGCAGAAATAGCATGGGATAGTGACACTAGAGTCCAGAAGGGTCCCAAGTAGTCAATAACCTGGATTCTCTCTCAGGTGCTTAGCCGCACTTCATAAATCTTGATTTATTGAATGTAAGGGGTGTGACAAAGTGATTCAACCCTTATGCACAGGCCCTGTCCACCCACTGACTCGTGCTGGCACATAGAGTACTTTTGGCACATCAAAAGAAGTGACTGCCAAGGAAAGTGGTACCAGATTAAGGGCAAGATATCAGTGTTTAGGACAGGGTGTATGAAAAAAAATCACTATGAGAGGCTCTTTGCCAGTTCTGAATGACGGATTCACGAAATACTGAGAGAAAGGTTGTGGGAAACTAACTTCCAAGGATATTTGGAAATGCGTGAGGTCCCTTAGGGAGGGAAGAGGCCTGTCTAAAAACAGCGAGAATCTGATTGTACCTACACTCAGAGAGTCTCTAGATTGATATAAGAGTGGGATTTCTGAGTGAGGTTCCATGGGGCTCGTTAAACTTTATTTCAGCACCACGAGTACTGTTTACACTTCTTCACGACCTTTCCCCTGCATGGGTTTACATTTGTGGCATATCTTAATCAGATCACGGAGATGCTTGGGTAAAAACTTGTAGGTATCCCAGGGAATACTTAGAGGAATATTGTTATGGTTAATGTATAAAATGAAAAGATTAAATGATGCTTAACAATCCCCTGGGCTGCTAAACTAACCCTCTGTCAGTCAGGACCGTGCAATGGCTACAACTGGGGAATACTTTACGTGTGAAATATTAACCACACCTTAAAGGTTTTGACATAACTTCCTGTATGAGTAGATGTACTTTTTTTTGTTCAAAATGAACAAAAAAATCAGCCAACTTATGAATCGCATGCCTTTTTGAAAGGCAATGAAATGTGGACTCAAAAATCAATCACATATTTCATAAAATGAATTGTAGGGAATTTCATCCGAGAATTAAGTGCCAAGAATCAGGTCAGCATTAGAAAATGATATATTTAACACCATCGAAAAACTTCAATTTCATTTTCCATTTTTCGTGTCTCAGACTGAAACAGAAAGTGCTTTCTAAAATAAATTATGAAAATGTTCTGCTCATCACTGATCCGGGTAATGCAATTGTACAATTGCACCAAAAGAAATTGCTGATCGGCGATGTCTGGAATTGTGCTTCATTTATGAGTATGATAGTTTTCTTTCTCCAGACTAAAACAAAGCCTCTCTCTTTGACAGGCCAACATGACAACTATTTTCAGAAATGTGACTTTTTGTTTTGCTCTATGCATGCAATTTAATAGTTTCTTATATGCGCTGTTGGCTGTGAAATAATTTGCAAATGTGTGTAATATATATATATATATATATATATATATATCCAAAAAGCACTTCTCCCCTTCTGGACAGCTTGGGACCCACGTAGAGTGGTGCACGCACCGGCAGGGAAATCCGGTTCGTAATATCATTAAAACAACTCCAAATATGTGCACTCTCAGAAACACGAACTCCGTACACTTGGATGAAATCGCCGTATATATATATATATATATATATATATATATATATATATATATATATATATATATATATATATATATATTAGAGTTAGGTCTTCAAAGACAGTCTCTGAAAATAATCGCTTTCTGAGGGGAAAGTCTGCTTCGAAATGGAGAAGACTTAGGTTGTGTATACTTTTATGAGGGGGTGATATATTACTGTGTTGTGCATGTTATAATCATGTTGGAAAGAGCAATACATTTAGAATTATGCCATTCTGCTAATAGCAGCTACACTGCTCATGTCCTAATATTCAGCTCCACTCTGTGAGCCAGAATACAACTTTTCATGGTCTGGTTTGACAGTGCAGCTGTCGCTGGAGAATTGTGTGAGAACACTAGTACGGACTGGCTTGACAACACAGCAATCACCAGAAAATGTTGCGAGAACCCTAGAAAGGAGCTTCGGTTCCGCCCACATGTTGGGACCAAGAGAACATGTTTGATTGAACAGAAGTTGTGTATGTCCACAAAAAGGTGCCTGGTCTCCACACGACTGTGACCGTTTTGTTTATTTATCCAGCTGCCTGGGGTTGAACTTTCAGGGCCAAACATACAGTGTAATGCTATTAAATTGTCTCAGATAACCAGCTAATTTGTGGTGTTTTTCTCTGGCAACAGCGCAGATGGGAGAAGAGCGGTCATTTACCTACATGTATTTTTAGGTCTGGCTTGAGAGTACATCTGTCACCTGGCCTCTTAACCTACACCAGTATTATTCTACAGTTCTTTGATTCCACACAAATACATCTTCTTTCCCATGCTATCTACTTGTAATATATTACATTACTATACAACATTCTTCTAAAGTCAGACCTAGTTGCATTGCCAATGCTTGTTATTTTTAATATCCACATTCATGCCTTGTTTTGGTGGCAACAGCCTGATTGAGTGTCACTGACATTACTGTGATTGAGTGTCACTGATCTTAACAGTAGAGTGTCCTCCGGTTACCTCAGGTTTGTGTCCCTGCATCATTTCGAGGGTGACCTGATGATATTGACTACTGCAGTGAAATGTATTGACCTCTAAATAGCTTAACAGTGTCTGGGATGTGCATTGGTCTTGTCGTGGGCACTGCAGTATTTCAGAGGGGCAGAAATACATTATATTTCATGGCGCTTGGTTCTTATACAGAAATGTCTGAGGCGGGAGACAGACCATGGGAGCATTACCAAAGTTTGCCATTGAAGCCACACAGTGCCAATAGTAAAGTGCACAAGGCGTGCACTTCTGCTGCGAGCACGAGGGTGAGGAATAATCGCAGCAGCGGGGCCAGCTGTGGTGGAGCACGAGGAGCAGTGAGCCTCACCATTAGGGGTCACAGTTACAGTTGTCTTGGGTCAGCTCAAGCTCGACAGGAATAGGACGCAGGCTACCCTGTGGAGCTGGGTGCAAGTTATGCATGTGCTGGACTCTGGAAGCCGGCATTGCAGAATCAAAGGAAGGACGCTATTCGTACGGTGGCCGTGTTGGAACAAGAATTTTACTCTACGATTGCCATCTAGAGAAGGACGGGAGTAGGGATGGACATATTTGATCTAATCCTCCTAAGCAGATGCAAAACTTCAGGCTATTAGGCCTTGCGATGCCCTGCAGCACAAATAGTCCAATTCCGTACAGTGGGGAGAGCACAGAACAAGGATGACTTCTTGTGCAGTGTCCAGACTGTCAAGAGCAGAGCTGTGTAATTACCTTAATTATAATTGCATTAACTTAATAACACTGCAAAGTCCCTGGCAGTGCATGAAAGGACGTTTCCCAGCAGGTGCGCCTCTGTTTGTCACCTGCCTGCTACAGTGCCCGGCGGACCCTGCAGTCAGGGGACACACACCGGCCTCCCTGCTGGGGAGGTGGCTTTCAAGGCCTCTGTCAGGGTCCATGCAATGTATTTACCTTAATGCATTCATCATTAATTCAATTACATTGCCTCGTTCCTCAGAATTCTCCTAAAACCACTTTATTTTTTGGCTCAAGTTTTTCATTTTCGCCCACGGAGCCACCCTAATTGCACTTTGAAGTTGAAAAATAAGTAGTGAATTTAACTTGTTTCAAAGTTCCTGCAGGGACTTCGCCTAACCATAGACGGGAACAGTCTTGATGAAATAATTATGAATTAGTGCACGTGCTACAAAGAAAGTGATGTGATGCCGCTTCCGATGGAATAGGTCACAGTACTCTCTTTTAGTGGTTTATGTTACTATGTAGAGACTGAGGGGCAGATTTATGAGGTTTTGCCGTAGCGAAGCGCAGCAGGCCTTCCTGCTGCGCTTCCCTACGGCAAAAGAAAAGGGCAGGGATGCGCCGTATCTATAAAATGGGGCGCATTCCTGTCCTTTTCCCCTGCGCCGGCGCACAATGGGCTGCCTGCGCCAATGCAGGCACCTCTGCACCATGGTGCAAGGGTGCCTGAGTTGCGGGGATGAATATTTTTGTATAGGAAGGGAAACCTTTCTGTACAAAAATAATCACAAGAGGTTTTTCCTCTTTGTATGGGTGCTGCAGAATGCAGCACACATAGAAAAAGGAAAAACGAGGAGAAATAAATATATTTCTCCCCGTTGCGCCTCCCTTACGCCTCCCCTGGGGAGGCGTAAGCTTTTGGCGCTGCCTCAGATTTACGATTTCTCGTAAATCTGGGACAGTGTCAAAAGGCCATGGATGTTGCTGGGAACGCCCCCAGCAACACCCATTGCACGCCCCTTTAACGCATAACACTGCGTTAAAGGGACTGATATTTATGAGGCAGCATTAAGCCACAAAAAGTGGCTCAGTGCTGCCTGATAAATATCACGCAGGCTTCTGCGCCACGGAACGTCACAAAAAGTGACGTTCCGATGGCGCAACGGGCCTCATAAATCTGCCAATGTGTAATTAGGGGATAGCCACAGACAACATTGGTTTCATTTATTTCTTTAGTGTTTTTTGTCGCAACAAAGACAGTGAATCCGTAAATGCAGGTGATTAGTTGTATATTTTTGCTGTGATTCTATATTTTAAAATAATTCGAGAGTTAACTGGAAGTACTGGTGTGAGCTGTATTTGTTGCGAAACTGAAAATAGTGATGCTGAACACTAGGGGCCCGATTCACAGAACTAACTTAAGACAAAATACTAAACTTACTACCATTTTGGTATTCACAGAAGGCACTTACTCATTTTGGTATTCACAGAAGGCACTTACTCATTTCGGTATTCACAGAAGGTAGGAGTCCTAACTTTAGGACTCCTAAATGCCTTCTGTGAATACCGAAAGTCTTAAAGTTAGGATTTTTCTCAGTTTAGGAGTCCTAAAGTTAGGAGTCCTAACTTTACTACTCCTAAACTGAGAAAAATCCTAACTTCGGTATTCACAGAAGGCATTTAGGAGTGCTAAAGTTAGTAGTCCTAACTTTACTACTACTAAACTGGGAAAAATCTCAATTTTAAGACTTGTGGTATTCACAGAAGGCATTTAGGAGTCCTAAAGTTAGGAGTCCTAACTTTACTACTCCTAAACTGAGAAAAATCCTAACTTTAAGACTTTCGGTATTCACAGAGGGCATTTAGGAGTCCTAAAGTTAGTTGTCCTAACTTTACTACTACTAAACTGGGAAAAATCCTAATTTTAAGACTTTCGGTATTCACAGAAGGCATTTAGGAGTCCTAAAGTTAGGAGTCCTAACTTTACTACTCCTAAACTGAGAAAAATCCTAACTTTAAGACTTTCGGTATTCACAGAAGGCATTTAGGAGTCCTAAAGTTAGGACTCCTAACTTCTGTGAATACCGAAATGAGTAAGTGCCTTCTGTGAATACCAAAATGAGTAAGTGCCTTCTGTGAATACCAAAATGGTAGTAAGTTTAGAATTTTGTCTTAAGTTAGTTCTGTGAATCGGGCCCTTGGTGTGGAGTGGCAAACAATTTTCAAACTTTAACCTACTCCTATGAGGCAAATTGAAAAGGAGGATGATAAGAAAATGAAGTAATCGGGAGTTATTCCAGCCTTTAGGTGGTGTAACTCCCCGACCGTTTTCAGGTTGAGAGGTCAGGCAGGAGTTTGGGAATGCACACAAATTGTGTACTTAAACTTCAAAGGCAAAACACAACTTGGAATGCCCACTCCCCATCCCATACTTGGAATTAAGTACTGCATATTTCTCTTAACGATGTAAATGCATATATGCCTGCCAAGAATCCCTTTGTGAATTCATTCCAAGTCTCAGAAAAGGAAAATTCAGTCAAAAACGCATGTTTACGACCAAAGTTGTCTCTGCAGTCATGTCCCCTAGATTGTTCTCTATTATGCACATTCCTGGTGTATTGAGAGTGTTGTAGAGGGCTGCTTTCCATACTCTAGATGCTACCTTGAAATGTAAGTATTTGCATGAGGAAATGATAGAAAATGATGAAAATATAACTTATAACCTCAAAATACAAAAGAAACTGGTTCGTGAGAAAGAACCTTCACTTTATAATATAAGTATAGCAAAGGAAATGTAGGTACCTGAAAATGAGTTAAGGCATTTTCCACATTGAAATGTTATACGGGAAGAAGAAAAATCAGGATGAAATAGTGTATATGTCATAGCCAATAAAAAGTTTACTGCCGAAAAGTGGAAATAACAATACTATTAAGTGGGACTATACTTTGTTATTGTGGTTGAGCTATGGCACATTTGGCAAGATCTGGGAGCTGACAAGCTCATAAAGTGCAATGTATTTATTGACGAAGGATAGATATGTTCCTATTGTGTGCACAAATAAGAATGATAATGAGAATATGTGAGTATACAGTGTATATGATTAGGTGGTGGAGGAGAATGAGGAAGGCTGTGTTGATAGTATTTGTAACAGTTGTGAGAAGGTAGAATGTGAGCTGTAGAAAATGGATATATGAAAGAGGGACATTATACCCTGCCCCATGCAATCAAGCTGCAGGATCTAGAGTATGCATGTCAGCGAAATTCATGTCCCCAAATGCTATGGATGTTTTCCAAGGATTTGGATATATGGGGGATATATGGGTTAGCAATCTTAATACAAATTCTGAAGGATATTGTGGCATAACCCCGAGTTAGTATACCAAGTCAGCTTGTGATTCAAAGGAAGGTTAATGTTGAGGAAAAAAGAAATATGTTAACAGGCTGTTAGACAGAGCAAAAGGTTTGGCAATCAGATTGGATCCCAATCACATGTAGCATGCGTTCTTCACCAATACCAGTGAGAAAAAAGGATAGAGGAAAGGATTTCTAGATGTGTTTAGTGATGAACTTGGATGTTTGAAAAAATTTGCTCATCACGTTGTATTGAAGAAGGCGATGAAGAAAATGTTAATCAAAATAATCAATTTGCCAATATTGTTGAGGGATACCACATAGGATGACATGAGGAGACTATGCAAATGGCTCGTTATATAATGAAGGACTCAGAATGACTAAGCCCTCTGTTCCTAGAGCTCAAACGTAAAGATAGTGTTTTAATGAACCTAAATGATGATGTACTAATGAACAGGAGATACTCTTGTATGGTAATTTTCCCCCTGGCTTTAGAGATCTGATCTGGCCATCTGAGTTCTTGCCACCGTCCTCTAGCAGTAGCACTGCTAAGAATCTGGAAGTTTGGTTTGAGGATAATTTATATTTTGCCACCCAAGTCAAGAGACTTTCAGGGTGCTGCTTTGGCCTCCTCAAAATCTTGAGAAGATTTCTTCCACTTCTCCCATGGGCGGCGAAAGAGACAGTAGTCCATGCGCTCATTCTTTCCCGCCTGGATTATGCTAATGCTCTTTATGTGGGGATTCCGGCTTACTCCCTTAATAAACTCCAAGTAGTACAAAATATGGTGGCTCGGCTCTTGTTAGAGATACCCTTAAGAAGTTGTGTGCAAAGTTATCTTCGCTCTCTTCACTGGCTGCCCATGGCGGCCCGGGTGAAATTTAAATCCATTACCATTGCCCATCGTGCTCTGCATGGCCTTGGGCCAACTTATTTGCAGAAACGTTTCTCTTTTTATGTTCCAGGGAGACTGCTCCGCTCCTCCGCTCTTCTCCTGGCAAAGGTTCCCTCTTTTTATCGACACAGGCTTGGTGGCTGTTCCCTTGCCGTTATGGCGGCCCAGGCCTGGAATGCTCTTCTGTTTGGGCTTCGCAACATTGAAGATCCTGTGGTTTTTAAAAAAAATGTTAAAAACTCATCTCTTTGTTTAGTATGGACGAGCATCTCAGTCCCTCTGTGCTCGCGCCGGAACACTCCTTGGAGTAGCTGCGCGCGTTAGAAAACTAAATAACATAACATAACAGGCACCACAACCCCAACATAAATGAGTTGTAAATACAAATATTTGACAATCTTGATATCTGAGTACACATCACCAAAATTCCCAGAGGTGGCATACCAATTTCTAAGTATGCCATTTGTAGTGCCTTCATCTTCAGCATTTTTTAAAGTGCTTAGCACAAACTATTTCATGAAATGCACAATTTTTAATAAAAAAAAAATATATCAACGTACTTCAGGTGAGAGTTTTTTCAATGCATTTTTAAAAATGATGTTTATTTAATTTAGTATATTTAAATTACATATTTAATTCAAAATCAGATTAATATTGCTATAGCAGTTTTATGTTGTTCTACATTTAAATAAATACAGAAAATTAATTTACCTTAATATTTATTATAAAAGTATTTTTTCTAATTACTTTTGAAGTTTAATAGCCTTTTGAAGTGTTCCCTATACTTTAATATTGTGAGTCCACAATCTCCCTGAGGTAAAATATAGTCTTTCCCTAAATTGCTCCTTAGAACTCGATACATCTCTCCCTACTCCTCCCTAAACCACTCCCATTTATTAGTAAGTGTTACCCTTTTTCCAGCCACTTCCTCTGGTCCCACTGGCCTGCACAGAAACTGACCAATTTGAAAATGACCCATCAGTAAATGGACTGAGTGAAACATATGTGTTGTCCGCCACCCTAGTTCTCAATGAGCTATCTTAGGCTTGAGGATTGCACAAGACAGGCCTACAATTTGTGAGAAGAGTGTGAGAATGTAAGATTGTGGCCATAAATGTGACCTCCATGACACAGGTAGCCAGTCATTGGCCAAGGACATTGAGGGGTGTGTTGTGTTGGACACAGTGAGTCTGCCCTGACACATCATTTCAAATGTATTGTATGTATTGCTTACTCACATACTGCATCACAGATGTGGGTCTTCTTCACATTGGTTTCTGTGCTGGCACTCTGCATGTGTATGAGATGGCCAGGTACTGTGTCCATCATCGTACATGTATACATTTCTATGGGATTATTTGATGCACATGTACTACGTGTCATGCTGTATGACCTTTGCGCAACATTTATGTATTGGTGTTCTATGTTTTTTCATGCTCTTGTACTGACATACAGTGATACATAACACAGTGTCTTGTCTCCCATGCCTGCAGCTTAAGGTCCACCAGCATACGGCAATATGGAGGGCCATTGCAGGCAAGGTGTGGCCTCTGGGTGTCTCCAACTGATGGCACAGACACTGTCACAAGAGGTGGGATGCCATCTGCCGGCTGAGCAAAAACGTGGCAGAGATGACGCTGGGGGTGCTCCTTCGGAGTGGCAGGTTGGTGCGCAGGAGCGTGCCACCACTAATGGCCCGCTTCTTGGCAGTGACACAGCCAGAGCTGGATGGACGCTTGAGGACCCATCAGCAGCAAGTTGAGGGTGAGTATTCTGCGAAGTGTGACTTTGGATGTGAGTGACTGCATGAATCCCAACCCTGAGCCAGTAGGAAGCTCTGTGATGCCTCTAGTGTGATGCAATGGCTTCTAGGTGGCCTCAGTGTTAAGTGCAGCTGTTATGCATTTTTACAACATGTGGTTTCTCATGTGTTTAAAACAATGACCTTGTCATTGACAGATGAGATGTGGCCTTGTGACATATGCTGCAGTATGAGTGTCATAGACATCACCTGGGAATAAACAGCAGTGAGCATCATGTTAGTGAGCATTTATAGATGTGTGCTGTGCACAACATAACATTTGTGATACCTACACAGGAGACACCAATGAGCAACTGTAGTTGTGCTTCAAAGCACATGGTGGATAGCTGGAGCTTGTGGCCATTGCAAAAGGACATTCGGGAGTCTATATCTGTGGTGTTCCCTTAAAGTGACTCAATATGTGACAGAGACAACATGTTTAGATGTATATCTATCTCACCTACATGCACATAGGTATTCTTACAGAGAATAGTATGTTAGGTTACAAGGAGGCATGGGCCAGCTATTTGGCTGTGTCAACGTCACATGGGGCATTACTATCAACTATGCATGTTTCCATGAATCTTCTGATGATTGCATAAAGGATGCACATGCTGACTGTACATGGAGGAGGGCAACATGGGAGTATAATTTTCAAGTTTTGTGCTTTGCTTGCATATGATGTTTGTGAGTATGGCACTATACTGAACCTATGTCTTTGTCTCTTGCAGCATCTACAGAGGGCACGGAAGGACAGGGGACCGACACCAGTGGGGAAGCTTCTGGCACAACTGCTACACATGAGCTCACTGATACTGATGTGACCAGCACCTCAGAGGGAGACAGGAGTGTCCTAGATGAATTGTGCCCGGAAACACCAACCTCCACATCATCAGACTCCAGCGGTGACTCCTTGATGTTGGCGGGCACAGGAAGTTCCAAATCTACCTCTCCTTCTACCACACATCGTCCAGTGCCCACCCTCCTGGTTGCTACCACAAGTGCTGTTCGGCCCGCAGCCCTAGCAAGGGTAGAGTATCCTTCCCCCAGGCACCACTGCCCATGCCCCCGTCTCCCCTGCTGCCCTCAGTGTGGAGGTGGTGGACCTTTTTCACCAGCTGTGTGTGGGTTAGACTGCTCTCCTGAATGCCTTCCAGGATCATGACAAGAAGTTGGCACAGGTAGTTGCCTTCATGGAGGGGATTCATTCTGACGTGGGTGGTCTACACCGCACTGTCCAGTCTTTGTCCTCCACGTTGACGGCAGCCATTCAGCAGTCATAGGCTCCCAGTCCAGCTCCTGTCCCTTCAGCAACCACCCTGCCAGTGGCACCACCTGACGAGAGTGCCCACTCGCCACAGCCCTCAGGCACCAAGTCCTCCACACGCAGCACACAACAGCAGCACTCCAAGTGGACTAGACCACAGACACTATCTCCACAACACAAAACAGGCCCACAGGAGCACAAAACCAAAAGCCCATCACATGACACTCATGGGCATCAGGCCAAGAAGCAGGCATCAACATCACATTCATCAAAATCACCCCCATCCAAGGGCACTCCCATCCCCACACCTGCTCCCAAAAGCAAACAAACAGTCACTCTGTCTGCTGTGAACCTGGTGCCTTCAACGACTAAGCACAAATACTTCTCTAAGGCAGATTCACCCACAACGTCAACTCCCACCCACACCCCTGTGAAGCTGGGACAGGAGAACAAAGTGAGGCATTTACCTGGACAACAGGGGATGCAGGGGAAAAGACAAGGTCACCCCAATCGTACCACCAGATCCAGCAAATCCCCACAGGGAGAGCCACCTGCACCTGATACACCTTTGGTGGATAGTGAGGCTGTTGTGCCCACCCCACTTCCCACTCCAGCAAAGACACTTGTGGGCTATCGAATCCCCTTGGAGTTGAGACCCAGCCCTCAACATTCACCCTCACACTGAGTCTACCAGCAGCATGTTTCTACCTCCCCGTGCTACCACTAACCCTGGGCAATGAACTCCGCTCCACTGCTGGAGTTTGCAGAGATTTGTTAACTACACATTCCATTACAACCACTAAATTCAGGCAAAAACTCTGTTCCTCCATGTAGCAGAGTCAGCTATTAAACTGCACCCACAAATGCTTGGATAAAGCAACTTTACATGCTAAAAAGCAGCTAAGAGGCAGTGAACTTTGAAAATGAAAAATATCAGGCAATGAGAGAGGTGATGATTTTGGGGTCCCCCCTAACCTAGGGGGAGGACCAAGCAGATGCCTTGAACACAAAGAGCATATCATTCTGAACGATTCAGTGGTGGTCCCATCCTCTTAGGACCACCCCAAGCACAGTTATGGGCAAAATACAATCCCAACCAAAGGCCCTGCAAAGCATTATGGGACGAGATTAGCAGTGGGCAGTGAATATTATAGTGTCCAATATCAAAATAATTGTACAAAGAGCTGCAGTTCAACTAGTCGTTACTAGTTGTCCCTCACGAGTCAAATACCAAAGAATTGAAATTATTACATCAAGCTGTAGTTTAACTAGTTGTTGCTAGGTGTCCCTCAAGTCAAATGCTTTTGCATTTGACTCATGAGGGACACCTAGTAACGACTAGTGGAACTGCAGCTTCATGAAAGGGTTTCAATGCTTTTGCATTTGACTCCGACCATCACACCACCCGGTCTAAGCAGCCCTCAGGCTTCCACAGCCACTGATGCCTCTACCTCAGCCAGTTTTCTCTCTTACAGGTCCAGTCCTCCAACTGGCCCGACAATCAGCCACCTCCCAGTTCAACTTAAAGCCAAAGTTGAAGCAAAGTCCCCCTCCCACACAATTTCTCCCACAGCGGTGCCTGGACTGCCCATTTGTAGTCACTGAGCTGGGGTGATTCCCATGGCAGTGACGGTGTTACCCATTCCCTGTTTCTCATGCACACATGTGCATACTTTGAATTTGTACTGGCCAATGGCCTTGCTGTTTGTTGCTTTTGATGTCCATTCCCTATGCAGTTTCTCATGCACACATGTGCGGACCAGAACTATGGACTGGCCTATAGCCTTGCTATTTGTCACTTTTGATGCCCATTCCCTGTGCAGTTTCTCATGCATACATGTGCATACTTTGAATTTGTACTGGCCAATGGCCTTACTGTTTGTTACTTTTGATGCCCCCTCCCTGTGCAGTTTCTCATGCACATATGTGTGGACCAGAACTATGGACTGGCCAATGGCCTTGCTGTTTGTCACTTTTGATGCCCATTACCTGTGCAGTTTCTCATGCACGCATGTGCATATTTTGAATTTGTACTGGCCAATGGCCTTGCTGTTTGTTACTTTTGATGCCCATTCCAGGTGCAGTTTCTCATGCACACATGTGCGGACCAGAACTATGGACTGGCCAATGGCCTTGTTGTTTGTCACTTTTGATGCCCATTCCCTGTGCAGTTTGTCAAGCACACATGTGCCTACTTTGAATTTGTACTGGCCAATGGCCTTTCTGTTTTGTACTTTTAATGCCTATCTGGATATTATATAATAAAGTCTGTTACACCTGTTGTCTGCTTTGTCAATGTCCTTGCTAAATAAAAGGTTTTATGTATGGGTATCGGTTCATGTGACACATGATCTGTCTGCCACTTTAACATTGCCAATTGCTTGTTTGATTTTTTCTGAGGTAACAGGCACTTTTGTTCTTCTTCGGTCTGAGGCTTGAGGGTGCACTGATGGTTGTTTGTGATTATCTACTATTCTCCTAATCATTCTGTGCTCAAGTTTGCTAAATTGTGCTCATGTCATGTTAGGATGCAATACCAGAACAGAGGTGAATGCTATCCACAGGATTACTTGCAGGGTGGCCGGGTCTCACATTTCCGTGGGCTCTTTCTTGATGTGTGCACAGCAGTGTTGATGTGTAGTCATCTTGTGTGGGCCTGTCTTCATAGTCACATGTGTACATTTCAATGTGTGCACTTGAGTAGTCATACAATGTGATTGGCCTGTCATTGTCAGTAGTGTTGATGTGTATGTGCCCCTGCACATGCCAAATACACACATGTATGATCCAGGTAATGAGTGCCTGTTTGGTTACATTGTCAGACATGTGCTTCAGATTGTGGGCACATGTAGAAGTTGTAGGTTGAGCACTGTACAGTGTGTCGGTGTGTCCTTGCACTCCTGGGGGACACCTACTTATTGAAGCTGTCAGTTGTGAGTATGCAGAGTGTGTCCCTGCAAAGTCTGTGTTGTGTTTTGTTGGTCAGCCATGTGTCTTGTTTAAGTTTTTGCTCACAGTGCCGACCTGCTCACCCACACTGACATTATTTGTGAGTTTTCTCATGCATTGCTTTGACTTGCCACATTTTTGGCTCCAGTATGGTTTGTGGTATGAGGAGTCATACCATCCCCTATAGGTGCTTCTGATGCCTACTCATTGTGAGTTACTCCTCTATGTGTTTGTGGACTGTACACTCCTCACCTGTCCACTACACCACTTCAACCTCATGTTTTTCACCCCATGCCTTGCCAGTGTGTGAGGCTCCCCACCTCTTCATAGTGTAACACTATACGTGGGAGGTTGATCTGTGTACTGGACCAATGTGCCACTCAGGACAGTTTCACAATTAGTTATGTGTCATTTTCTTCTACTAATTTGCACTCATGGTTGCTCATGTGCAGTGCATATGTTTGAGC